>NC_072790.1:42024051-42649051 GCF_028583425.1 Eublepharis macularius
AAGTGGAAAGTGTCTGTTTTGACAACAGGGAACGTTGTCATTTGAAGGCCCCTTTGCGTGTCCTGAAAACAAAGCTTTCTCTGTGTAAAGAAAGGGTTTTGAATTTCTTTGTTGAGTGGCAAGGCGTGATGAGACCTCTGTAATGCTGTATGAACATCCTAAGGCTATCATTTCAAAAGAGGAATGAAAGAACTCTTAGATCTTTCTCCTACAATAAGCTAATTTTTCATGCATTGTCCTTCATCAATTCTCTTTAGCCCACACACTATCAAAGAGCATATTTAATGTCATTTTAGTGTTTCCAGCTGTGCATTTCTTTCTTTTAATGGTTCGGTGTGTTTGAATGTTTGTATCGGTGTTCAAGCTCTGCGATCACTGCCTGCAAGGTAGGGTTGCCAGTCTCAAGTTGAGGCCTGGAGATCTGGAATCACAGGTGATATCCAGATTACAGAGAACAGTTCCCCTGGAGAAAATGGCTGCCCTAGGGACTAAAGTCTATGACATTATACCCCACTGAGGTTGCTCCTCTCCCCAAGCCCCACCCTCGGCTAGTTCACTACAAAGCTTCCAGGAATTTCCCCACCAAGAGATGGCAACCTTGCAAAATTTACTGGAGTATGTAAAAGGGTTTTAATCTAACAGATTTTTCTCTGAAGAGCTTTTCAGCTCAAAACACCATTGGACTCTATACAGTTTCAATAAAGGACTAATTCCTGCAGATATTTGAATAGCCGTCTGCTTTCTCTGCGTGTGAGTGTGTATCTTAAGCCTTGTCAGTCCAGTTTCTGTTTCTATACAGCCAGTTTCTAATTAGTCTTCTTAGAGCCAGTGTAGTGTAGTGGTTTAGTGTATCAGACTAGGCTCTGGGAGGCTCAAATCACCGCTTTGCTGTGGAAGCTCACTGGGCAACTTTGAGCCAGTCATGCTCTCTCAGCCTAACCTACCTCACAGCATTGCTGTGAGGATAAAATGGAGGACAAGAGAATGAGGTAAGCTGCTTTGAGTCTCGATTGGGGAGAAAAGGTGGGGTATAAATAAAGTAAATAAATAGATGGATCAAGTGCTGTCTGTAGTGATGTATCCCAAAAGCTCAGAGCAGCTTACATCAATTTATATTTCTGTCCCCAGATTGTTCACAATCTAAATAAACAGATTATGGAATTTAAAAAAGCATGACCAGTGGACACCAGAACTCAATCCCAGGTGCAGTGTTGTCACTGAATTTATGTAGATTTCCCCTACCATGACTAGGGCTGGTCTTTTAGCTCTGTCGTTCATTACTGTGAGGAGTGACTTTGGCTATACTTGCATGTTTATGTATTATTTTATTGAATTATTTAACATTTGTTAACATCTATTTAAGAGAGGGGTTTGTCAAAAAGATGGGAACAATCCTGGGAAAAGACTGCTTATACAAAGTAAAAGTACTCAATTTGACTTCAACTGACTATACCCTGTGCACCATCTTAAATTTATCTCGAACACTGTTTATACAAGGACTACTAAATGCTTCCTTCTGCTCTCAGCTTCCAAAGAGCACTGCACTTCTCAGATTGGCTTTTGAGTGACATTTGGGCTTGACCGGTCTTTATTTTTCCAATGAGATGACCTTCCATTCAGTGTTCAGTTCTGCGTTCCAGGCTGCAAATGTTGTAATCGAACTCCAACAGCAACTGAAAATGACATGCTCGCTCAGCATCTACACCAAACACTGGCATGACCAGGTCTTAAGATCATGACCTGTTTTTTCCTCCCTTCCAAATTTTTTTTGTAACATCTGTCCTGATGAAAGGTTGTGGTGAGCTCGAAAACATCCACAGTGTTATGGATCTGGGATTTGGGTTTTTGCTTTGGATTGAGCATGTGCCAATGTAGCTGGTTACAATTTTTTTCTTATTTATTTAAGACATGTATAGGCTGCTTTCTGCCCTAAAGACAATCGATATGGCTAACAAAAATGAAATAATTTAAAATTCAAAACAGATTAAAGAAGCTAAATCATAGTCAAGTTACATGGTCCCGTTGCTCCAAGTGGTTTCATTTGCTGGTTGCGCTTGTTTTCTAGACTGTTTCCACATGTCCTTAAAGGGACGGCCCACTCACGGAACGCTGGTGGCTTTTCTCCTTCACTCCACACGTCTCTGATTTCAAAGTGATAGCAGGTTGTTTGGCTTCCCTTTTGGGGGGCGCCTTTTCAAGGATGCAGGAAAGTGTGGGAAATTGCGTTCTCATAAAAGGCGCTGAAAAAATGGAAGCCAAACAGCCTGCTACTGCTTTGAAATCGGAGAAGTGTGGAGTGAAGGAGAAAAGCCGCCAGTGTTCTGTGAGTGGGACGTCCCTTTAAGGATGTTTAGAAACGGCCCTAATTAGAAAGCCCTGCCTCACAATTGCTGTAAAGATATTTCTTACTTTACACTATTAATTATTTTATTTTTATTTATATAGTCCACCTTTCTCATTGACACTCTAGGTGGATTACTAAAGAAAATCATGCAATGAAGACCAGTATATTGTATACAAAACCCTGTGCAATAAAACTGGAATACCAAATTAGAGAACAATGAGAAAAAGTAGAGTACATCCAATACAGAGGAGAAAAAAGCTGTCTGATTTTTTCATGTATCCGAAAGATAAGATTAATCATTTATAAAAAGACCCCTGTTGAACAATTCCATTTTACTGAACATTTCCGTTTTACTACCGTGCTGTTCCCTTTATTAAAATGCCTTTATGAACAATTCCATTTTAAACGTTTTGCAGAATGATAAAAGCACAACTGTGTCAGGAAGGCCATTCCACTGGGTGAGGAGGACCACTGCGTTGATAAAATGTGTGTCTAAATGCAAATGCCATAGAAGGAACTTTGATCTCCCTAGCAGTTCTGTAATATTTAATTAATGTTTTCTTTGAATTCTAAGTGGGCTTTCCTCCATAATGTAGTGGCACTTGCAGAAGATCTTTGTAAATCCGACACGTTAGTGGTGTGCCACCATTTCTGCATCTGTGCCTAACCTGCCTTATAAGCCAGGCCTCACTGTACTGCCTTGGAGATGTTTTTCTCTCTGTTATACTTTGTTATTGCACTTGGGAGAGGGTTTGTTTTCACATTAAACTTATGCACCTGGTATGAGGATTTTAGGGAGGCTAGTGCACTACTTATATTGGACAATTTCCATATCACTGCTCTTCAGCTAGCCTTTGATGTATTACTCCCCCTTCAAGGCCGGTTAGGAGTAAACAGCACACACAGTAGTGAAACCAAGAATCCTAAAACCTATATAAGTCCCATGGGACAGCCCCCACAGTTAATCTCAGCCTGGACTGCTGCTGCAGCACACTGTTGTGTGTTTTGCCAGAGGCAGGCTCATCCGCAGCCATATTTCAGGGATTCCAAGCAGCTGTAGGGGCGTGAGCATGTATTATTCTCCTGGAGCGAGTCTTCTGCATATACGATTTCTTTTCTGTAAACTTCTCTAGATTACTTAAATACATCTGTTTCCTTTCCAAAAGTGTGTTCATTCTTCTCCATATCACCAAGAACAATTGCCCCTAGCCAACACACATACCACTACAGTTCCATTTAATAACATTTACATGACAAACCATCTACCAGCTTAACACAGTCATGGTAGAGGGCCAAACAAGTATTTCTAAGCCCTGAATAGAAACCACACCACTGGATTTAATGAACTTCATCTCTCATTTAAGATTAGCACTCCAAATTACTGTCCCTATGACAGTAATATTAAGCAAGTGCTTTACACCGCAATTTGAACACTAGCTTTCACTAGGGTGGTAAATAGGGTTGCCAGGCCCCCTCGATCTCCCGGCAGGGGACAGGGGCCTGGCACTGACCTCTGGGGAGAGGCGAGTGCATGCGTGGCCCCACAGGCGCGATGACATCACTTCAGGGGTGACATGATCGCGTGGCCCAGGGCACTGCAGAACGCACCCGAAACGGGCCATTCTGCCACGGATCAGGCCCGTTTTTGAGGTGCTGCGGAGTGCAGGAGCACTCCTGCCCTCCACAGCACCTCAAAACAGGCACGATCTGTGGCAGAACGGGCCCGTTTTGGGCGCTGAGGAGCGCAGGAGCGTTCCTGCACTCCGCAGTGCCTCAAAACGGGTCTGATCCGCAGCAGAACGGGCCTGTTTTGGGTGTTGAGGCGCGCAGGAGCGTTCCTGTGCTCCGCAGCACCTCAAAAACAGGCCCAATCCATGCCGTAATGGGCCCGTTTTGGGGCGCTGTGGAGCACAAGAGTGATCTTGCGCTCCACAACTGCTGAAAACAGGCCCAGTTTGCTGTGGATGGGGCCTGTTTTGAGCACTGCGGAGCACACGAGCGCTCCTGCGCTCCACAGCGGCCCCGATCCGGGCCAAAATGGACTCGATTCATGTGGCTGCAGAGTACAGGAGCGCGCTGCGCCGCCCCACAGGGGAGTGCACAAGGAAGATGCGTGTCCCCCACTGCTCAGGTAACTGGGGGCGGGGTGTGGGGGCCGGGGCAGGAGATCCCCCACCCCCACCAGGGGTCTGG
Organism: Eublepharis macularius; assembly: GCF_028583425.1. NCBI lineage: Eukaryota > Metazoa > Chordata > Lepidosauria > Squamata > Eublepharidae > Eublepharis > Eublepharis macularius. The sequence goes on from NC_072790.1 coordinate 42,028,589, forward strand.
GATCCCTAATGGTAAATCTGAACATAAGTGGAGGCTTGCATGACTGAATGCTCCATCATTGACTCAAAAACATTCCAGGGAAAGACAAGTTAGAATCTTTCTTCCTGACATCTAGTTTTTATGTAAAGGAAGCTCACTCTCAAGGAGTACATTCCAGACACAAGTTTAGCATCTCATTGAGCACTAGGCCTAACTTAAAGGAACTTGTTTGGAAATTCTCTTGAGAGCAGAGGAATCCAAGGAAATATTTGTATGAATGGTTATTAATGTTTTCCAGGTTGAGAACTGAACTTCCCACAAGAAAAACTGGCAACAGTTTTGATCACTTACTGATCCCACTGCTGTCAGTATGGTGTGTGTGTGTGTAAAGTGCCGCCAAGTCACAGCCTATTTATGATGACCCCGTACTGTTTACAAGGCAAGAGATGAATGGAGGTGGTTTGTCATTGCCTACCTCTACGTAGCATCTCTGGACTTCTTTTTTTTAAAAATATTTTATTAGAACAGAAGCGGGGATACAGAAAAAAAAGAACAAGGGAGGGGACAAGAAAACAAATACAAAGCTGCGTGCTACAAGGATCTCTGGACTTCCTTGATGGTCTCCTATCCAAGTGCTAAACCAGGACCAACCCTGCTTAGCTTCCATGATCTGAGGAGATAGAGCCATTCAGGTTGGGATACTGTCAATATTACCCAGAGAAAACTTGTAATCTATTGATTGATCTATGGTCTGCATCAGATAAGGAGATAAACAGAAAACATACCAACACCTAAAAGGATTTCTTTGGCCTCAGCCTACTGAGTTCAAGATAATTAGAATATTAATTGATGACCATAAATATGTCTTGCATCCATCTATATTAAGCATTAATATAATGTTCTTCAAATAATAAATAAATAAATTGAACATCTACCTTGTTGTATTTCAAAATTTCCCTCAATATATCTCAGAGATCACATGGGGACTCTCCTGAAACTAGAGCAGATCAGCTCCATCCTCCCCTCTGCCCGCTCGGCTCTTCTCTGTGTGCCCAGTTCTGAAGTGAGGTGGGTGGTTTACCAAACAGAGGGCCTTCTCTGGGGTGGTGTCTCTGCATTGGAAGGCCCGCTCCAGAGGCATTCATTCATCTGGAGATTAGCCTGCTTAGTTTTAGGTGACCCGTAGATAGATCCCACCCACCCCCAGACTTTTAATTGATCTTTGATTGTCTCTACTCCTTTGTTTTGTGTTCTAGTCACCTGCTTCTTTATATTGTGCTGGTTTAAATTATTTTCTGAGTTTTTATTGGCATTTTAATGTGCTGTTTTATTAGCAACTAGTTTTATGCCTGTGCTGCTTTTGATTGTAGGTATAGTTTTATTACATTTTCTATTGTTTTCATACCTAAGGGTTGTTTCCTTCCAAAGCAATTTGGATGTGTAATACTGGGCTCAGAAGCTACAATGGGGAGAGGGGCAATAATGACTTGCCCATCTCAAGCATATAATAAAGTAGAAGATAGTAACTCTGTCATATCCTTTACAGTGAAAATGACATGAAAAGTTACAGTTAATTAATCCCAAAGTTGACACTGACATGGAACTTTTAAAAAGTTTTATTTATCAATAAAGCGTTAGAAGCAGGTTTTATTAACCTGTCAAAAGTAGGCACACAGAGCCTGACTTAGGCAAGATGAAATGTTTGTAACGATGATGATGGTGGTGATGATGGTGTCAGGGCTTTTTTTCTGGGAAAAGAGTGTCACTGAGTGACATCATCACACAGGCCGTGGTCACCCTGGAAGTGCTCCTGTGCTCCACAGGGAGCCCAATTCAGGCCCAAATCGGCCTGGAACGGGCTGCTGCTGGGTGGGGGAACCCTCCCCCATCCAGCAGAGGCCTCCTGGCTGTATCAGGCCTGAATTGGGCTGAAATGGGCCCAAAACGACCCCCCAAATACCCACCAGTTACGTGGGTATCTTTCAGAGGTGCCGGAACACCGTTCCACAGCATTCCGGCTGAAAAAAAGCCCTGGTGATAGTGATGATGATGACTGGTCATTAACTTGTTTTTAAAGACAATCCAATGAGCATATGATATGAAAAGATAAAACATGGACAAAGATACATAAATGAGAGCTGCTGTAGCACAGTGGTTAAATGGTTGGGCTGTGAATCAGCACTCTGCCAGTTCAAATCCCACTACTGCCACAAGCTCAGCAGGTGGCCTTGGGTCAGCCACTCCTCTCACCCTCAGCTCCCCAGATGTATTGTCGGGATAATAATAACACTGACTTTGTTCACTGCTCTGAGTGTGGCACAAATTTGTCCAGAAGGGTGGTATATGAGCACAGTTACTAGTATGAGGGTATAATAAATGTTGCAACCTGTATGCCTTGTAAACACTGGTAAAGTTACATGAGCAGAAAACTTGAAACAGATTGGACAGTTGTTCAGACAGAGTGGTTGTAAGTCTTTAGCTCATGGGGGACTTAATGAAATTTTGCTAATATCTGTTTGTGCGCTGAGATAGAGATTGAGGTGATGGGAAACAGCTATCCACACAGGCAGAGCAGCAAGTCCCAAAGCAGATCTAGTCTGAAGAATCAACCCTAAAATGTTTTCTTAGAAATATGTTTTGTGGGATGAAATCGGGCTTACTCTCAATTAAGCATGCATAGGAATCAGTGCACTTCTGTGCACCCTTACTTGGGAGTAAGTCTCCTTCAACAAAGTGAGGCTTACTCCTGAGTAAGCATGTATAGAATTGAACTGATATGCATACATAACAGGCTTTTCCACTTTACTGAGTTGCTGTCTCTCCCTCTCATTGTAATTACATGCAATGTATTCCAAGAATATACATTCAGCTGACAAGTAAGCCCCTGCTGATCTGCCTGACAGCTTGCATTTTTTTATTGCTATGACTGTGTGTGTGTGTGCATCTGCAATGAATATTTTTAGGAGACATTTCTTTTTGGTGATTTTAGAACACACAAAGAACAATTCCCAAGCACCTAAAGACATGATATCACGGCGTACCATTTTTTAACATGCTATATAATATTTGCTAGCCTGCTTTTTGGGTCACTACAATGGCTAACTGCTATATTGCCCAGGGAATAATATTCTGAGTAAGATGAATTGAGTTCTTCATCACTGTGACAGACAGATTCTATTTATTCATCTGTGGAACCGAGAAAGCTTTTTTATAAGAAGCAAAGGAGAAAAAAACTCATTAAATGCTACATACTAACCTTTCATAAAAGAAACCCCTGAAAATGCCAACATCTGCTTCTCTGATACAGTGGTTGCCAGCAGCTGCAATAAAATGTCCCTTGCAATTGTGTTTTGAATGCTAATGACAACCTCAACATGTCTTCTTCCCAGGCAGATTTCACATAGCTGAATTCTGCTTTAGGCTGCAGGGGGAAAATAATTTCAGGTGGGTAGCCATGTTGGTTTGCAGTAGAACAGCAAGGTTCAAGGGGGACAAAAATATCTGTATGTTCCATATTTATGGGTAGCATCAGTGGACATAAATGTGTTTGCATATGTCTCCCATCCCACACCGAGTCCCCTGGTCATTTTCTGAAACAAAGAGAGGTGATACAAACAGCTCAGTTCCCTTCTGCAATTGGACTACCAGATATGATTACTGCTCCTGTCCTGTGTTGGTGTGAATTTTAGATGGCGTATAAGATATCCTCACATTAGAAGGAGTCTGTTTCTTCAACATCCTTCACTGATTAGCGGTCTTTATCTGATCTCATTCCGTAATACAAACAATACTGACAAACTTCTCTCTCTTCTTTATCTCTGGCTTGTAAGTCCAGTCTGCTTGCAGATCTTTTGAAATTCTCCCGTAAGTATTCCATGCTGTAAAGCCATATTTTGAATCCTTTAAAATAAGCTAACCCGAGCCATGACAGTTTTGCTGCATGGTTGTTAAGCTATTATATTACGCTAAATAAAACCAATGTCCACTGGCACCCTAAGGCTAACAATATTTATTTCTTTATGAGCTTCTATGAGTCGCAGCCTACTTCATCAGACAGATATTGAAGTTAAATCATGATGGGATGGGGAAGGTTGGTGGGGGGAGTCAAGGCTTGGGGTCAATTGGTCTAATTCATGAAAGCTCGTGGTGAAATAAATGCTAATCTTTAAGGTGCCACTAGATTGTTATTTCAGTCAATCAGTCAATCATTTATTATGGTCGCAAGACCAGCCAAGATAAGTACAGATAAAAAAGAACGGTTTTTAAATACTTAAAATGGACAAATACATAAAAGATTATTATATATATAAAACTATAAAACTCACTTCATTAATTCACTTCCCAGCAATTGACATTTCCTTCGTTAAGTGATTCTGCTTCCTGAATAGAGTCACACAGAATTTTGCAACTGCATAAGATACAGTTCTCGGACTATCCTCTAAAAGATATACCCGAAGGGTTTCAGAACTAAAATCCATGTAATACTGTAGTGGTTTGAATTTATAAAGATTGTTATTTTATTTTGCTATTACAGATTAATACAACTACTCCTTTGCTATTATCCTGTGTACACTTCCTTTTAGGTAAGGCCCCAAACAGACATCTATTTATTTATTTATTTATTTAGAACATTTTTTATGATGTCTTTCCAGGAACGTGCCCAAGGCAGCTTACAAAATAAAATTAAAAAAGACAAAACATTAAGATATTCATTAAAATCCTGCATTAAAAAACCCCCAGCTCAGCATCAAAATATAGTTCATATTTGTAGATCTTCAGATGTGGAATTGAACTTCCACAGGGAGCTCAGGGGCGGGCTGCGTGAATTCCAGTCTGGATTGGAGCCTTGGTGCTATGTGCGTATTCGTGAGTGCGGGTGACTTTTCCACCACACGATTTTGGCAATTACACATTCTCGTTTCTCTAATTTAGTAAGGGGGAAAATGTCCCAGTGCTTAAAGTAGCCTGGGGGTAATCTAACCTGGATGTGATCAGAATATAAACTGCTGTGGCTAGATCATGCTTTTGTAATCTAGGGCTGTTTTCACACTGCTTACCGGCCATGGAACATCGCGCAAAGCTCCTGGAACGACAGTGGCCATTTTCACACTTCTTACCAGCCACAGAACATCACGCAAAGTCAACAGCGTCTTCCTGGTGCAATTTTGCGTGAGAACTGGAGTTACGATGAGAAATCATGCCAGGAAGATGCTGTTGTTATGGGAACTTTGCGTGATATTCCGCAGCAGGTAAGAAGTGTGAAAACGGCCACATCTTCCTGGTGCAATTTCCCATCATAACTCCGGTTCTCGCGTGAAATCGCGCCAGGAAAATGCTGTTGTCCCAGGAGCCTTGCGCGATGTTCCATGGCCGGTAAGAAGTGTGAAAATGGCCAATGGCACATCAACTGGCTAATAAAAGGCACTACGTGCCTATAAAGAAGACCACTTGAGTCTCCAGCAGTGACCCCAAGCTACAAACTGGCTCCTTCCAGTGGAATACAACCTCTTTCAGGGCAGGCTGACTCCTCAGTTCTCAAGCAGCTTTGCCTCCAGTCCTTCGTCTGGAGTGAATTTCAGTTCCTTCTGTCAGACTGTGGCTAGATAATGTCCTTCCTACAGGTTCTCCTTTACAAGCAAACAAGAGTCCATTGTTTGAATAAGGAAACTTTACTGCAGAAATAGTTCATTATAGTCCACTGTCCTGAATAGGAGATTCAGGATGGTACAAGAGCATTGTTACCAATGAAGAGAAAAGCATGAGGTACAAAGTAACAGTTCCCAGCTGCACCAGCCTCCCCCCACAGTTCTCAAAACAACATCTTTCAGACTTGGGAAGCTGGACTCTCTCAAGGCCAATCTTGGGTGGAACGTTGTTAGACAAAACAATCTCTTTCGGTGAGAAGTCTGCTTGGGAACTCGTGCACCTGGGGAGAAAGCACTTAGACCCTAGAAGCATTAGAAAATGGAGTCAGTATAGCTCATATATACACTGAACCTGACACCTTCAAGAATGGAAGGCCTTTGTTTCCAGTTGGAATATAATATGTGCTTTAAACTATGACATGCCCAATAATGTGGTCTTCCTCAGCTTCCCATAAAATTACTCAGAGGCCTGCTTGACTCCAGGATTCAGGTGTAGCGTACAGTCATGCCCTTTGTGGGAATAGGTTGTAGTGGCTGGATGGGGAGCTTCCTAAGTTTGCTTCTGGAATATCACAGGATATCTTCCACAGTTCTACAGTTCCCTTTATGCTTGTACAGAGCCCCATGACCGAACACTGCTCGCATGAGTGCCTGTCTTGAAAGTTCTGCCAGGCTACCGTCAATGCTACGTGTATAGGGGCAAAATTTGTATAATTCCAGGCAATGAGGCACATTTTATAAAATATTATACAGTATAGAAGAGTTCAGCACTTTTAATTTTTTTCATTTGCAAATAATTTTAAAATTAAAATGGACCATGCCCAAATGTTTGGGGGGGGGGGGCGTTTTGTACAGAAGGATTTTTTAAAGCTGCAATGGAAACCATTTTTTTAATGTCTCAAGAGGACTGGTGACCCATGATAAGAATAATTTAGTTGTAGTTTTCCAGGAAAACTCTTGCTGTTTATACGAAAAATTGTTCAAAGTAATGGAGTCCCAGGGGACAATCTGTTAACCTTGAAGATGATTTAGTTTAGATAGCATCTTCAGATATGTGAGTCTAATCACTACTGAAGACAATTGTTAATTATAGAAAAGAGTATTTGCATAGACTCATACAAAATTACTAATATGCAGAATGATTATAAAACTATTTATGCAATTGGTTTGTTTGTTTTAAAATTCCATAATTCATATTTGTAAAGGTTCCACTTGTGAACAATGAACAGAACCAAAGCATTCCAGTCCAGCGAGGAAGATACATGAACAAAAGGAGGCTGCCACATTGTGGCTAGAGTGTTGGACTAGGATCTGGGACAGCCGGGTTCGAATCCTCACTCTGACATGAACACTCACTGGTTGACTTTGGGCAAGTCACTTTCTCTTAGCCTATGCAGGGTTGTCATGAAGATAAAACAGGAGGGAGGGGAACAATGGTGTAAGTAATTTAGATCCCCATTTGAGCGGGAAAGTGGGGGAATGCATATCTTTTTAAAAAGTAGAAATAAATCTTGGTGGAAAGGGCATAGAGATGTGCATCTGATTGCAGATTTCCATCATGGTGTACCTGGTTGTTGTTGTTATGATGCTGATGGTGGCAAAACTAAGCCACCTACACACACACACACACACACCGTTATGCTGCTGCAATTGCTCCACAGACCTGTAAATCGGTGGGGAGAAGAGACGGAGATGTTGTTTTTTGTGGTTTTGTTTTGCACAACAGTATATGTGTCTGTAATCCACTGCTACTGAGATGAGCATACAATAAACAAAAACAGGTGTCACTGGGCGCCAGATCCGAAGCTCATCACAAGGTAGGAGTGTTGGGTGGTTGAGGGAAGATGGCTCCTTTTAGGTTGGTATTTGATTAGTTTAATCTGTTTATTGGTAGACTTTTAATCGTGATTTAAATTGTGCTTCATGTATGTATTCTTACTGTTATTGCCCTCTTTATATTGTAAGCCATTTTTCGTGCCACAAGGCTAATGGCTATTAATTAATGGCTAATAAAGGTTGTGGTTGGTTGATTATTTGCCACCCCCATGTGTGTATGAAAGTTTACTTATAACTAGTGGCCTACAGCAGTTTTGATTATGAGATACATGCACACAAGTACTCTTACCTTCCCATCCTTAGGAGAAAAGAACCAGCTCTATGATGAAAAGTCCAGACAGAGTATCGATGTATTAAAAAAAATTCCCCAAGCATGGTGGACTGTTCCCTCTTATCTTTTGGGGCCAGGAGAGGACATCAAACCAGATGGGCCAAGAAAGGAGTCCAGAATGGTGATTTTCCTGCAAGTACTTCCAAGATGGCACAACTGGTTCCCGTTACCCAGAATCCATTTGTCTCCCAGAGAAGTGGTCAGCACCAGATCTTTCCCAGGAGGATTAGTCTGGGAAAAATATCTGCTTTTCCTGTAACCAGAGAAATGTCTCTGCCCTGAGATGCCATTTATTTCAGTCCACAAAGAGGTGATTATTTTTTTTTTACCAGCCTTTCCAACCCACTCAGAATGCATGGAACAAAGTTGAGAAGGATGGGAGTGATTTCCACTTTTGCTGCGTATTGATTGAGATAAGAAAGAATGAGCTATGCCTCTCCTCTGAAGAATTGTGGTAACACAGAAAATGCACCTATCTCAAACAGCTAAAATATGTGCTTTGGAAAAAAACCCAAATGCACCAAACATCTATTTAAAAACGTTCCAAGTGAGTCATGGAAAGAGAAATGCAGTAGTTAGTTGTTAGTGCTCAGAGAGAAGAATGTACTGGGGGGGGGCAATTTTATAACTGAAGGTTTTTCCATTCTGTTGTGTTTTCATGCAACAAATGAACAGATATTAGAAGTGTACAGATAAATTGTATATGGATTTTAATTCATTTTGTTCATCAATAATTTTACTCATCTTTATTATCACTAATTCGCATGTTAAGATTCTTTATGTGTATTTCTATAGGGAATCACATTTACAGCTGAATGTTTTTCTTTGCCACCCAATTGGAGTGAATTTCTCAGGGGTCCTTGCCCGTGGCATCCTTTCTTCCAAATCCACAAACAATGCAAAACCGAATTATTCAAAAAGGCTTTTTTCTTTGATAGCAGGGTGGTATTGTAGAGAGGGGGTCTCAGATGTTTCGCTAATGTTAGGAACCATAGACTTCACCATTCTGTTGCCTTACATATTATCTGTTGCTTTGAATATGTACTCCTATATACTACCTGTGCTTCATGTTGTTTAATGTCAGTCCTAGAATTGATTATGTTCTATTTCAGCAATTCTTCAACTCTGTATTGGATCCTTGCTAATGCTATGTCTTTGTAAACTTGTATTCATTCATTTATTTATTTATATTTAATTTATATTCTGCCCTCCCCACATCAGCAGGTTCAGGGCGGATCACAACGAAGATTAAAAACATATTTCATCATATATACAATTTAAAATAATAAAACATCCTAATATATAGATTAAAATACATGTAAACATATTCACACACATACACATGTACATATATATATATGTGTGTATGTATGTATGTAAACACAGCACATAAGCACAGCACACAGCACAGCACAGCACAGCATGGCACATAATCCAGATGACCCCCTATTTAACCATCTCCAGAGTATTTTGCCAGGGATGTATGAGAGATGGAGGTGTCACTAGTAGGGAGGGCATCCAGGGGTGGCCAAACTTGCTTGATGTAAGAGCCACATAGAATAAATGTCACACGTTTGAGAGCTGCAAGACATGATGTATTGAAATGACTTCAGATGAGGAGGTGGGTTTGGGGGAGTGTCCTGAAAGCGACATCACAGGAAGGGGTGGGGTTTTGGTGCAGTATGTTGGAAGTGACATCATTGGAAGGAGTGGAGCTTGGGAAGAGCCATCACCTGACCTTTAACTTGGAAGTAACATCACAAAAGTGACATCACGTCCTTGCTAGGCTTCACCTCCAAAGTCCCCAGATATTTTCTGAGTCAGATCTGGCAACCTTGACATTTTTATTGAAAATATGAAAGACATGGAAAGAAGGAAGGAAGGAAAGGGAGGGAAAGACATGGAAAGAAAGGAGGAAAGGATGGGAGGGAAATAAACTAAACTAAACTAAAATGTATGGCCATGGCAATACTCAGAAACTTCTGGGAGCCGCACAATATGTCTAGAAGAGCCACATGTGGCTCCGGAGCCGCAGTTTGGCCACCCCTGGCATATACTGTGCTCCCCCAGCTAGGAGGCACCGCCCTGCATCAACCATATGCCTGGTGGAACAACTCCATCTTACAGGCCTGGCGAAATGCTAATAAATCCCGCTGGGCCCTGGTCTCATTGGACAGAGTGTTCCACCAGGCTGGGGCCAGGACTGAAAAAGCCCTGGCCCTGGTTGATGCCAGGCAGGCCTCCCTAGGGCCAAGAATCTTTAATAGATGCTTATTGCTAGAGCGAAGAGTCCTCTGGGGTTCATATGGGGAGAGGCAGTCCCGCAGATACACCGGCCCCTATGACATTGTTTATGGAAATGTATTCCGCACACGTTGGATAATGCACTTTCAATGCACTTTAGCTATCGTTTGGAAGTGGATTTTTTGTTTCATACTTGAAAAATTCAGTTCCAAATGATCTCTAAAGAGAATTGGAAGTGCATTATCGAACATGTGCGGAATCAGCCTTTGACACTGGCTGCTTCTTATTGTACTAATCTCACACTATGTAATCTGCCTTGAGTCTCAGTGAGAAAGGCGGACTATAAATGACATAAATAGACAAATAAATAAATCTCAGGCACAGAAGTGATCATGCCTCCATTTAAAAGGCAATTAAATGCACAACATATTTCCAAAATTAATGTATTTTTGCTTTTCCAATTGGGATGAAATTTTCAGGGATTTTACCCCTCCTCCAATGGTTCCTTCCTGCCACACTCTCTCTCTGAGTATGATTTAGTGCCTGACTTCATGGGGTGCCAGATCAGTACAATAAAGGGTCCATAAAATATTTCCAAATATTTAAAAAAAGTCCGTCTACAATTGTCATCTATATGCTGTAATACTGATAAAGTGGTAAGGTCTCAATCCATTGAGTTATGGGGGAGGGCTTTCCAGTGCTGTAATGCAAGTCTTCTACAGTAAAAGCACAAAGGGGTCATTTTAGTTGATCATCGGTTAGGTTCCAGGATACACAAAAGATAGTTTAAAAGCACAGAAACCTCCTCAAAAATTTATATTGTTGTTATGGCTGCTATGAATCATACAAGGCATTTGACATTGTCACAGACTATCTGGACAAGCTCATGGCTCTGCAATCTGGTTATTCTTAGGGCTGGTTATCGAAGTCAATGGTCTGAGAAGGGTGTGACTCTGCTTGGGACTGTATTGAAAGAATAGCATCAAAGTCCAAAGTCTTAAAGATACTGATGAACAGTTGAAGCGGCCTTATACTCAATCAACCATTGGTCCATCATGGTCAGTACTGTTTACTCCTGACAGCAGTTCTCCAGAGTCTCCAGTAGAGGTCTTTCACATCACTTCCTGCTAGAGAAGTCAAGAACTGAACCTAGGACCTTCTGTATGCCAAACAGATGCTCTACCACTGAGCCACAGCCCCTCTCATGTTAAAGATCGAGGGGAGGATCTGTGACTCAGTGACAGAGAATCTGCTTGGCACACAGAAGGTTCCAGTTTCAATTTCTGACATCTGTTGAATAGTTTCAGGGGAATAGACGTCTGTAAGGTGCTCTTGGACCCAGATCTTGCTTATCTGCTGTTAAAGAAAGTCAAGTAACCAGTATTTGGCAAAGACTTTTCTCTGACTGGGATCCTGAAGATCAGCTACCAATCAGAGTTAACAATACTGAACTAGTCTAAACTGGTATAAGCAGGGGTCATTTTGTAGGAAAAGAGTGGGAAGAACTCATCAGCATAACCCATTAGCATAACTCATTAGCATATGCCACGCCCATTGACATAACCAGGAATGTGTCATTAGCATAACTGATTTGCATATGCCACACACCCTGCCATCATGTATCCTGGCTGTTTTGGACCCAATCCTGGTCATTCAGGACCGAAATTGGGTCCAAAATGGCAAAAGGGGGCTGAAAATGGCCAAAAAGGGCCCCGAAAGGGTCAGGATTGGGCTGCTGCTGAACAGGAGAGTGATCCACACCACCCATCAGAGGCCCGATCTGGGCCGTTTCAGCCCCAATCCAGGACAAAATGGGCCCAAAATGGCCGAGAGTCAGGTGGGCAGGGCCACCTGAAATGTGACCTCTTTGGGGAACTGCTGGAACTGCGTTCCTGTGCGTTCCCCCTCAAAATGAGCCCTGGGTATAAGTCATGTTCACAAGTTCATAAATATGCCATCTCCATGTACGGCCATCCCAAATACTATCTTCTGTGGGTCTTCATGGGCAATACTATCTGCCTGGTCCCTAAAAGTATAGCCAAAGAAGTACTTCATACTTTGTATTCAAGTGATTGGATGCGGGGGGCAGGACAGGCGTTATAAATGGAAATGACATGCAAATATTGAAGAATGCACCATCAGCAATTTTGATCTTCTTCAGAGATAAGGATTTAATTTAACCGCTTTGCCTTTGTTTACTCTGCCACACTAAATTTGACTCAAACAGGAGCAAAAGTCTGCAATGGATTGAGAATGCTAAACATATATTTTAAATGAGACAAAGTGAACAACAACCGTCTTCATTAAACTGTGAATTCCACATGACAGATGTTCATTTGGCAGGCTGCAAAGATACGTCAAAGAGTTGTTGGAAATATACATCGCTCAAAATGCTATCGTATCTTATTTAGAGAGCTCCTCTGCAATATGCCATGGTTGTGAGCTGTGATTTTACACAAGCTCAAAGATCTCTTTCTCATCAAGACCATCTTAAGGCTCATTGCTTGTTGGGCAAACAGAAATGTAAATCTGGACAGAATGGGCATGTGTATCGCGCAAGCATGACCCCATTTTTGTTTAATTGCAGTCAGACATCAGCGTTCCTTCTCCTCTGACACAACCATTTTCAAAATCACAGCGTTTGACATTAATGGATCAAAAAAAAGTTTGATGCGGGTACTTAACTCGGAGGGCTGTAGTGGAAGACAAAATGGCCGATTAACCAACATTTATTAAACCTTTGCATATTAATGATGCTGCTGATGGAAGCTCTTAAACATGATACATTTAACAGCTTCCTATTAAGGCAGCCAGACTCAGAAAAGAGTGTGAAGCCGGAGGCGTCATTCTGAAGTGGCATTTTTGTGCTCCTCCGCAGAATAAATAGGGTCATAAAATGGGCAATTATTGTCATCCCGTTTGCTGCAGACATGACATCATCCATAGGCCTTTGAAAGCCTGCCTCGGGGCCTATCCTGGAATTCCTTTGGGGTCCTAATGGTGCTGTTGCATCACAGACAACGAAACTCACTTATCCGGTTCAGTGATGTATTTGACAGCCTTCTCGCGAAGTCTGAACTGAATCTGGAATCAGTCTATATGCCGTTCCGAGAAGACCCGAGCTTACTCGTTGCCTGTGGGTTTTATTTATTTTCCTATTTATTTATTTTATTGACTTTGTTTATTGCCCACTTTTCTTACTGAGACTCAAGGTGGATTGCAAACGAGAGTGAACCATTTAATCTGACAGGATAGAACAAGCAATGAACGACACAGTTGTACTAGGATTACAGAGTGAGAGAAGAATGCAAACACAAACTGTCTTAAGGCAGAAGGTGTAGAAGACAATGCAGAGAATACATAGCACAGACTATGTATAAAAGCACCCCCCTGAGCTATTCCGTCATACTACAGTTCTAATCCGTTAATAAAAATGCCCTCCTAAACATTTCTGTTTTGTGTATTACAGTGACCCATTTAGATCAGGAAAAGCCACTTTTGATGAGAAAAATAGGCAGCAGAGAAATAGCAGAGAAGAGGGACTCTTTCACCATTTCCCTATCTAAGCTTGTGTGTGTGTGTGTGTGTGTGTGTGTGTGTGTGTTATGTGCCCTCAAGTCACTTCCAATTTATGGAGACTCTATAAATTAATGACCTCCAAAATGTCCCATCATTGACAGTCTCGCTCAGATCTTGCAAACTGAAGGCTGTGGCTTTCTTTATTGAGTCAAGCCATCTCATGTTACAACCTCCCCTTTTCTCTACTCTAAATTCCCCCTTCAATGTTTTCAGACTGTAAATTTATTTTGGAGTAAACAATCTGGCAATATAAGGCTGAAATCCCTTGCACACTTATAGGGGAGCAAGACTGTAATCCATGGCCATTTTCCTGAGAGTAAGACCCATTGAATATCATGAGATTTATTTCTGAGTAGACTTGCTTGGGATTGCTCCCTATGTCTTTATTTAATCCAGCAGGGATTATTTTGGAGCAAAAAAGCAATCAATTGAACATAGCAATTTATTGAATATAACAGAACTGCCTGATCTCTCCAGCACCATCTAGCTTGCAGGAGTTTGCTTGGAATATGCAAAATTAGCTGGAACCCATGAGATAACTTATTTTATTTAAAATATATATTAAACAACGGAGATAAAATGGAGGAGAGAAGACTTCTGGGGAGAAAGGTGGGGTAAAAATAAAGTAAAATAAATAAAATAAAGTATACATCTTTGAAGTATTCAGAAAAAAATGTACGCAAAGGAAGCAAAAGTCAATGTTACAATAAAAGGGCAGATTTCTAAATGAAATTAATAATCTTTTTTAGAGTAAGTGAGATCTCTTTAGTTTGTAATTCAATACATGTGTAAATGGTTGATTGACTTTAGCAAATTATTTATATTTAGAAGAATGTTTATAGACCTAATGCAAAGCAGTAGGCCTTTTAAAACATTTTAAGAATGTGAGAGATACTTTTATTAATGTTATGTATGATGCTATCCCGAAGAAGCTGATTATTAAGTATTAATAAATTGTATTAATTTATTAATGAAATTAATTTTATTAATTTATTAATTTATTTTTGTTACTATTGTTGTGATTAACAGCTCATAACAACAACTTTATTGAAGACTGGAAGCAGACAGATTGAAACCAGGCTCAACAGGAGTCAATTTATACTTAAGAAAACCGCACCCCTTTTTAGCAACAACCAATACAAAGCAAGTAGTTAGAATCCTTCATTTGCATGAACTATATACAAAGTAACTATTTACAGCACAGCAATTGGATTACAAAACAACAATTATAGGGCTGCCAGACCCCCGGTGGGGGCGGGGGATTGCCCGCCCCCACCCTCCCACCCCTGCCCCCACCTACCTGGCCAACGGGGGGGGCGCGCACCTTCAATGCGTGCTCCCCTGCGGTGCTGCGCGCCCCCGCGCACAGCAGCAGCCAGGATCAGGCCTGTTCTGGCCTGGATCAGGGCCCCTGCGGCGCGCGGGAGCGTTCCTGCGCTCCGCAAGGGCCCACAACGGACCCAATCCACACCCAAACGGGCCTGATCCACACCAAAACAGGCGCAGATTGGGCCCATTTTGGTGTGGATTGGGCCCGTTGTGGGCCCCTGCAGAGCGCAGGAATGCTCCTGCGCTCCGCAGGGGCCCACAACGGGCCCGATCCGCGCCCAAATGGGCTGCGTGGTGATGTCACTAAGTGACGTCATTGAGCTTGCAGGGGGCGCGCGTGCACGCAAAGCACGCGTGCACCCCCCCCCCCCTCA
The DNA here is from genome assembly GCF_028583425.1 of Eublepharis macularius. Taxonomy (NCBI): domain Eukaryota; kingdom Metazoa; phylum Chordata; class Lepidosauria; order Squamata; family Eublepharidae; genus Eublepharis; species Eublepharis macularius. The sequence goes on from NC_072790.1 coordinate 42,043,906, forward strand.
GGTAAGAGCCAGGCCCCAATCTCCCACTGAGAGATCGAGTGGGCCTGGCAACCCTAAACAATTATGATTGGCCGTTACCAAAAACACCCAATAGCCATGTAGGCCTCATAGATTATTAATTTAATAAGTATCTGTTCTCTTTCATTGCTCTATTGTTTTTTTGGACTACTTTTTTCATGGTGGCTAGTGTGACATTTGTTTTTCTCTTCAATTTAGAAGGTCTCACTGAGTCATTTAAGTCCCCCTTTTCCCGTTTCTGCTTTCTCAATACAGTATTTTATTTAACCAGGTGTTCTTACAGACATCTTACTTCATGTTCACAGCATTACCATTTGGCCACCTTCGTCTTCAGCATCTGGACGGGCTAGAAATTTAATGTGTGTGTTAAGAATCAAATTCAAAGCGCACAAGTTCGGCAGTATGGAATTCACCACCATTCCCAAATGGCAAATCCATGGCAGGGCATCATGGCACGGCTTAAAGAGGTGCTGAAGATTTCATTAGATTCATTTACTATCAATAGGTAGATTTATTTTTGTGGGAGGGCATGCAGTGCTTTGAAATATATTCGCTTTACTTTTGAAGCTAATAAACATCGTACTCTGTTGGAGCTAGGGTTGCCAGGTCCAGGTTGGGAAATTCCAGGAGATTTGGGGGGTGGAGCCTGGAGAGGGTGGGGTTTGGGGGTGGGAGGGGCCTCAGTGGGGTATAATTCCCTTCGAAGCAGCCATTTTCTCCAGGGGAACTGATCTCTGTTGCTTGGAAATCAGTTGTAATTCCGGGAGATCTCCTGCTATCACCTGGAGGCTGGCAACACTAGCTGGAGCAAAACGAAAAAGAATCAAATTCAAAGTGAGAGTCTGGGTTTTAACTTGCTGCATGGATTCCCCCCTCACCCCAATATGCTGCTGAGGCAAACTGTGGGCCGCTCCTTTGTATTTGTGTCCCAAATGAGTTGCTCTTCTGAAGGCTTTTCTGAGAGCCAAAGGAATAACTTCTTTGACTGCCCCCTGGGCCAGTGCTTATAACTTTCTAAGCACATGGTGCATTCAGTGTAACTTGTTATCCTTCCACTTTTTCAAAGGCCTGGCAAAACAGTAAATTAGAAATGAGTTTTGATCAATACCAATGAAATCCTTTGATCTTCCAATCCTTTAACACTTTGGGTTGCTGAAAAAAATAAAAATAGTGGAGGAACCACAAGGACTTAGGAGCATCTTATTTCCCCCTCCACTTGTATTTTCTTTTTCCCTTCCCTAAATGTCCCCGTAACCTCTCCCCTGTTCCTGCTTCCTTTTCTCCTTCCCACCCATCAGCCAACCTGCCTTTATCTGCCCTTCTGTCTTCAGTGTTCCCTTCTTCTCTTCCCCTGGAACTCTACCTGGAAAAACCATGGCCTTTTTGCATGGTGGTGGCTACCAAGCAAGGAAAAGCTGCATGATGGGAACCCATGAGGCCTTGTAGGTAGGGATTCTAGGTGCTAGGGCTTCCAGGTCCCTAAACTCTCCCGGTGGGTTGCCTGCTGGTGGTGGGTGATTGCTGGGAGGTTTGCCACCTCCCGGCAGGCAATGGGAGAAACCCCTGGGAGATTGCCCACCAGCAGTAGCCAACTGGTAAGCTTACCAGGTGCTCACTAGTGGTGAGCAACCTCCCAATGGTTGCCTGCTTGCTCATTGCTTGCCACTTGCCAGCAACTGGTGGGAGTTTGCAGGTCTCCCAGAAATTACCCAGCACAGGCAAATACCCCAGGCATAAATGTGGCACATGCGCTCCTGGCAAGTGCAATATCACTTACAGAAATGACATTATCGCACCAGCCACGGGAGTGCTACTATGCTTCACTTCTTCAAAGGCCAAAACAGCCCTGGAAAGGCCCTGCCCCCACTCCCTGCCTTTTATTGACAGAAATGAAGGCTTGAAGGCTGGCAATATTGTTATGATTGCCTAGGAACAACCACTAAGGGGCATTCAGTTCTTAAAGCTACAGGTGCTGCTTCTATTATTTTGGAGATTTAAAAAAAATCCTATTTTTTTCAAAATATATTTCAGATGTTTCTACAAATCTGGGGCTTTTTCATTTTTGCAGAAAGAGCTGTCTTCTGAGCTCATGGCTCCAGTATCTAGATTTAAGTAGTCACAGATAACTGGCCACATTGAGAATTAGCTTTATTGAGAAGAGCCTCTGGGTGACTCCAGTGGAAAGAAGAAAGCCAAAGCTACCAGTCAATAGCTTGGACTGAGTGCACCAAATCCTCCTCCTAAGTACCTATTGCTGTTGGGGTGGGGGTTAGAAAGAACCAGTAATAACACCAAGAGCAGCTGGGTCAGAAAGAGGCTGAGAGGAAGAGATCTAGGTAGGGTTGCCAACTAGGGTTACCGAGTCCCCCTATTGTCCCCGTAGAAGGTGCTTACCTTACTGGCATCGCCATGATGCCTTACATGTGCACACCCCCGCATCTGCACAATGTCACTTGCAGGATGTGACATCATTATGCAGATGCAGGGGGCACAAACGGACTTCACTGCAGGGCAATTTTGGCCTCAAGCTGGCCAAAATGGGCCCATTTGGGGCCAAATTCAGTTCATGATGAAGTGCATGCATGCCCCCACGTCTGTGCAATGAAGTAACTTGCCAGGGGTGACATTGCCGTGCTGCCCTGGGAGTGCGCCCAGGAGGCCCGTTCCTGTACCTTTCCCCCCCACCAACCAGGTGAGTGGTGGCAGCAGGGTGGAGGGTGAAAGTGGGAGATCCCCCATCCCACCAGGGAAATGGGATCCCTATTGACAACTCTCAGATGGGAGATTTGTGGGTGGACCCTGAAGATAAGATTGCCAGGTCCCCTTACCCTCCTGGTGGGAAGTGGGAGACCCGGCACTCACCTTGAATGTATGCATGCACTCTCCCGGGGCTGCGCGATGACATCACTTCTGGGAAGTGATGTTATCACACAGGGCCTTGTGCTGCCCCAGGAGCGCTCCTGCACTCTGCAATGGGCCAATTTCAGCCCATCTGGGGCCTAAATTGGCCTGCTGTGAAGCCCAGGAGCTTTCCACGGCCCTCCCAGCAGCACTCCCACAGCTGAATTGGGCCCATTAGGGGCTGAAATTGGCCCGCTGTGGAGCGTGGGAACACTGCTGGGGTGGCGGGACATCATTGTGCAGGGCCCTGGAGTACTCCCACCCTTTGACCAAATTAGCCGACTGCAGTGCATGGGAGTGCACTGCGCCACCCAGGAGTCTACCCGGGGAGGTGTGTTCCCCCACCTTTGCCCCCCACTGGCCAGTTAAGTGGTGGCGGGGAGTGGGAGCAGGAGATCCCCCACCCTGAGTGGAGGGCTGGTAACCCTACCAGGAGAGGGCAGAATTTGGGGATGGGAGGGACCTCAGCAGGAATAATGCTATAGAGTCCATTTTCTCCAAGGGAACTAGAACAACAACTGATCTTTAGACTACAGAGATTATTTCTCCTGGAGAAAATGGCAACTCTGGAATGTGGACTATGTGGCATTATTCCCTGCAGAAGTCCTCCCCAGGCCCCACCCCCAAAATCTCTAGAAATTTCCCAACCCGGAGCTGGCAGTCCTAACCCTAGATCTGGAACAAGTCTGAATTGGATCTGGAAGGGAATCAACATCCTTCTAATGCCATACATTTCTGGCCTGCAAACAGGCTGAAGACAACGTAGGCCAAAACTACAAAGGTTTTAAGCAGCAGGAAAGCGCTACCAATGCAAAGCATCCCTCTTCAATGAGATTAACATTTTTCGTGGTGGAAGAAAAGGATTAAGTATTGGATCCCCATTTTCAAAATATCAGCCTCTTAAAGAATGCCGTATCTCCAGCAAACATTAAAAGCTCTCCTTTCTTTAAAGCAAAAACAACAACATTACCCCTTCATTTGCTTCCAAGGCAACCATTATTTGAGTTGAATAATGAAGTATAAGCCGATTTGGGGGCCAATCTGACAGGTAGACAGGGTATAAATATAGTAAATAAATAAATGCTGGCAATTGTTGGCTTTGAGCAGGTCTCTAGAGAGACAGCCCATAAATCTCCCAAATAAATAACTAAAACTAGTCATTCAGCCTAATCAGTCTCTAGGATTTGCACCATAGGGTGTGACCTTGGCGGAGGGACTGCGGTAGTAGAGCACCAGCTTTGTGTACAGATGATCCCAGGTTTGATCATCAGAATCACCAGTTTAAAAAGGATCAGGTGAAAGATGATGTGAAAGACCCACCGCCGGCGCCAGGGTTTCTGGCGCCGGCGGCCACCCTCCCGGACTGTGTGATGTCATCATCATGTGATGACGTCATCACGCAGCAAAGCCGGGCCCATTGGCCGGCAGGTGGCTGATGCGGCATGAGGGGGCTGCCCGCGCTCTGCACGCCGCCCCAGCTGCCTGCTGTGCCTGGCCCGCAGCTGCTGTGCCCAGCCGGGGGTGAGCAGTGGTGGCAGTGGTGGCGCGGGGTTGGCCGGTTGCAGCAGCAGCTGCGGGCCAGGCACGCCGGCTCTGTGGTGCGTGCCTCTGCCCCTGGCACCCCCTCCGGCCCCGTGGCACCCACCTCACTGCCTCAGTGGTGGTGCCGGCCCTGGAAAGACCTCTACCTGAGACCCTGGAGAGCAGCTGACAGTCAGAGTGGGCAATGCAATGTTGATAGATTGACAGCACAATCCTAAGCAGAGTTCCCCCCTTCTAAGTCCATTGAACTGCAGTGCAGTCCTGAGCAGAGCTGCACCGTTCTGGCTGAGGTGTAAGTCTGGTTGGAATTGCATTGTGGTAGTCTGACTCAGTATGAGATAGCTTCCGTGTTCTATAAAAGAAGAAAGAGGAAACGTTAAAAGAAGAAGAGTCACAGCATTTCCACACTAATGCTGCAATCCTAAACAGAGTTACTCCAGTCTAAGCCTATTGAAGACATTGGGCTTAGGCTGGAGTAACTCTGCTTAGGATTGCACTGTAAGTGTGCCAAGCACATTCTGGCCTTGGCGTGATATAAGCATTACAGGTCTGTGCAGACCTTCCATTCCGTTCACATGGTCAGCTGTACGTGTTGGAAGTGCAATGCATCCAATAAATGTGATCGTCGTCTTATGTGAGTTGGGCAATGCATAGATTTTTCCATGTGGGTACAGCTTCCACTCACATGCACCATAACCTTGATTTTCAGGACTTTGTTTTGCATGAATGGAAGCTGAAACCTCGTGGAAAATCTACGTGCTGTCTAAGTCACATGAGACTGTAACTGCACACATCGGACGTGTATTCTAGAATTGCCAGCTCCGGGATGGGAAATTCCTGGAGATTTGGGGGGGGGGGTGGAGCCTAAGGAGGGTGAGGTTTGAGGAACCTCAGCAGGGCGTAATTCCATAGACTCCACTCTCCAAAGAAGCCATTTTCTCCCAGGGAACTGAGCTGTGACTGAGAGATCAATTGTAATTCTGGAAGATTGCCAGGCCCCTCCTGGAGGTTGGCAACCCTACTCCCAAAAGTGGGAATGGCAGCCCCCAGTTCTCTTGATCAGAACAGAGCATATTGTCTGTGGAGGGCTACACTGTCTCCATATAATAGTAGGAGCAGGGACGTAAACTTGTGGTGAAATGGCTAAGTTGTTACCTGTGCCTTTTGAAACAGGCCTAGCCAGATGTGTACTCTAGTAAAGGAGCAGAGGTGCTCAGTCTCAAAAGGATTTCCCCATTTAAGAGGATGAAAGTGCTTTAGATTTGTAGCATAAGTTGTCTGTTCCAAAGGCCCTTAACTCTGTCCCCTGAGTGTTGTCTTTCTCCAGTCTGTCCAACAGAGATGGGTTCGGTTGGATTCTTTCCTCCCTTCCGGCAGTTCTTTATTCGCATTAGCCACAGGAAGTTTCAAGACACGATTGCGGTAAGCTGGTTGAAACCTGCTTGTGAAATAAGCCTGGCAACAGATGTTGAAATGCTGCTGGATGGCCTCAGGGCCAGCTGAGAGGCAATGGGAAGGTCAATTGATACGACGAAGGGAAGGTTTTGCGGCACTTACCCCAGCACATTTGGTAACCTGGCTCTAATTATGATCTTGGCCGAAGGAACAATAGATACAAGATGCCAAGTACAGTTATAACGAGGCGGGTGATAATTGAAAGTCAGCGTTGAAATTCACTGTTTAAAAAAAGCATCCCATAATAAGAAGAACCCGTTCTTCCAAGCCACTCAGCATGATGTCTCTCAGAACACAGGAATAAGGAGCACGTGACTTTGTCTCAGACAATCTGTGCCCGATGGAAACGAACTGTAATTTGGCTGGCTGCTCGCTTTTGTTCAGCAGTTGTTTGGAAAGGAGGTGGAGATTTTTCACGTTTTCCTGTCTGACAGGGCCCTGTGGCAGTGGGCTTGAACAGACGGTTTAGGGAATCTGGCAAGATGAAATATATCCTTTCAACAACAAGCGTGGAGCTCCGATCAAAGCCAAACCAGCAGCGTACCCTGCAGTAGCATACATATGCCACATCTTAACTCCTTCAGCTTCTTGAAGGAGATGAGATGCTTCCGTCCGTCAAAGCGCTGAAGCGGGAAAGGGGAAATGTGATGTGTTTTGGGTTTCTTTTCTTACACTGTGGTCCCTGGGCACAGAGGAATCTCGAGTGTTGCTTGTAAATAACTAGGCAGCTATCCAGCTGATGGACACCTATTCCTTCTCTTTGTTATGCTTCCTCTAGTTCTTCCACTGCAAGAGTGACTCCAGTGGCTTCAGTCTAGGCTCTGCAGAAAAGACACTGAATTGTGATGACACCGAAGACTTTGCTTGGAAACAGCCACACGATGGACGTGTGCTGAAAAAGTTGTCGTGCTTGTCAGGCAAACATACCCGGGTGTTTTCCACATGGATGTTTTGCTCTGTCTTGGCTTCCTTACTGTGCACCCTTTTAGGGAGCATCTTCTATTTGTTGTTTCCATGTCCTCTCCCCTTAACTTCAATCTTTTCTAAACCTGGTTTGGTATGATCTTTTGGGGAAGATCACAGTCAAAGTGCCTCTGGATGCATTTTTGCAGGCCCTGCCCACATCCACACCATTTTTAACAGCTGACATTTCACATACACCAGAAAGCTTTTTAAAAAATAAATAAGTCAGGAACTGCCAGATTGCCAGTGTTTTAATGTTGTAACAATCTACTGCCATGATCCACTAGTTCCCAGCATTTCCTGTTATAGCTCCACAACAAAAAGGGCTAGATACTATATCATGCCAAAAAAAAAGCTTGAAACTAGACCATTGCATATAGCAGTTCCAGATTTTGTTTTCTTTTACAAAGTCCGTCATTGGAGGAATAGGATGATGGCTGCAGGTGGAAGGGCTTAAGCAAGAAAGATGTAGGGAAAACTGCTGTATGGACACTCCATTGCCCCTGCAAATGCCTTTGCAGCTGCTATGAGAGCTACACAAAGAATTGCTCTTGTTGCTGTTGAGATTGCAGAAGCATTTGAAGGTCCACACATTTGGAAGAAACACTTGTTTGAATTCTCTCGATTGCCGAGGATTAGATTGTGAAAATGACGGCGTTAGCGGAGATGGCTAAACTTACAGCTCTGATCAGAGATAAAACATTGTCTACTTTTATGGCTAACTGCAAACCCCTTATTGACCTTCTGTGTGAGATGAGGAAAAATGAACTGATGGTTTGTGGGTTTGATTTTTAAGAAGATAAATTTGGGGGAAATAAATAGAAGGAAGGGCAGTACTGAAAAGATAAATTTTGGAGCTATTAAAACTAAAAGTATAATGTTTGTTAAAATAGGATGGTTGTTGAAGAGAAAAATGGAAAATGAAACGTATTATTTTTCTTGGTTATTTTCAATCTTTGTTCTTTTTCTCCGTATTCTTTTTTTCTTTACTTTTTCCTTCTATTTCTCTGCCCTTTTTACTGGGCTTTCAATCTTATTAACAAAATTAAAAAATTACTATCTAAAAAGAACTCTCTCGATTGCATGTGAGGCAAGCGCCTGATCATACTGCCTGGCCCAGTTCATCTTGAGCATAGCACCATGCTGAATAGCTTTGCACCTGCAGCTTGCGGCTGCCTGTGTCCAGTCCAAGAACTAAATAATCTTATTGACCAAAGAAGAAACAGGATCCCCTGGGGTTCGTGGTTATTTGGGTCACTAAACTGACCAACTTTTGTGGAGCACAGAATTGCTTGCCATTGTCCCCTCTCTGTGCCTGTGCTGTTAGCATTCCCGCCCCCCAGCAGCTATAGTCAAGGCTTGGGCTCCCCCACAGCTGTCACTGACCTGACAAAAGACAAGGAAACCTGGTCCCAAAGTGCCTCAATGGCTACAGGTTTCAGTGGCACACAATATCACTGGACAGCTTGAATATGACATAAAATTTGGAGGCCAATGGTGCCAGTTTAACTGTCGTGCCTGTCCCGCCTACCCCCCCCCCCCGATTATCTTGGGAACTGTTCTTGGTGAAGGTGCTGAGAATTCTATTCAGGAGATCTCTAGCCTCCCTGGTAGAACTACAGACAGTTCTCTGGTTAGGATAAATAGCCATTAAATCCGTTTCATTGTATATATGGCCTCAAAGGATAAGAACCTCCAGGGCTTTGTGCTTTGTTTTTTTAAAAAAGAGAGGGAGATAAAAGCCATACAATGATTACACAGCAGTTTCTTAATGCCTTCTGTATGATTTATCTATCATTCCTTCTGCCTACTGGCTTTCCAAACTGGTCTTTTTTACTGTTTAAACATTGGGAAGCTTTCTACTGTTGTGGATCTGGCAGGTTTCGGGACTCGTATTGTGACTAGTGGTTCCACAGCAACTGAGCGGCTAGACTATCTGCCTGCTCAGTGAAGCAAAACTTGCTATCTCTGACTCACGCATGAAGGCAGTGTTGCCCAGGCTGCCACACTTCTGTGCTAGCCCCCACATGGCTATAACAGCCTCCAGGACCCTGTGCCAGGAGCATGGGCAGTGTCACACACAGCTGGGAGGCAACTCTAGTGCGGCTTCGTTCTCAGCCCTTATGATGCTGCTATCACCACACAAGCGAGGAAACTAGTGGTCTCCTTGATAGCAGGAACCTTGCGCCACAGCTGAAGTTTGGAAAACATGAACTAGAAAGGTAACCCTGGACTTGTTGATATTTGTTGGTTGCACTCCCCTGTTCCCTTTAGAAGTGGCACTGTCTGATTCAACTGCAAATTTTGATTCCCGAAACAGTGCTGCTTGAGCCTATTTCAGTCCAAGAAAACTGTGGGTGTCAGTGAGTTCTGAATGCAGCAGTTAAGGTAAGGAGCTAGAACTGTTAACTTAAACACCCTCTTTGCCTGGCAGTAAACACTAGAGATGGGCGCGAACTGGAAAAAAACTGAACCCTGAGGTTTATGGTTCATCGCATTTCATGAACCATGAACTTTCACAAACCTGTCCCGGTTTGCAAACCGTCAGCAAATCGTCACTTCCAGGTCAGCATAAGGTCACTTTTCGGCCAGCAGAAGGCCACTTCCGGGCCAGCAGAAGGTCTGCAGAAAATCCATCCCCTGTTTCCTAGGAAACTGATTGATCGGCGCCAGGCTGTCTGCCGTGATGAACCAAAAACGAACCAAAGGAACCAGCTTAAAGTTCGTGGCGGTTCATCAGAAATGGGCTCTGACAAACTGCCAGTTCACAAACCACAAACCAGCCTGGTTCGTCATGACCTTTGGTTCGTATATCAGTTTGTGCTCATCTCTAGTAAACACACACATATGAAATTGCCTCATATTGAATCAGACCAATGGTCTGTTAAGGCTAGAATTGTCTATTCAGACTGGCAGTGGCTCTCCAGAGACTCCAGTGGAGGTCTGTCACATCACCTACTGCCTGGTCTTTTTAAATTGGAGTTGCCAGGAATTGAACTTGGGACCTTCTGCATGCAAAACAGAGGCTCTTCCACTCAGCCACAGCCCCTCCTCCCCCCACACTGATATTTGAGTGTCAATGGAATATCTGTTCCATCGACATCAGTGGGACTTATTTCAAAGTAAATATACATAAGATAGTTGGACAAGAGAAGGAAACTGAGGTATAAAGTAAGTCGGAGGAGGCAGATTTTAGGCTTCCATCACCTAATTTTTTTCAAGAATTTTGATAGTTCCAGTCACAAAATGGTGGCTTCATAGGCAGATCAGTCAGAAAATGGCAGTTTGGTAGGCTGAGCACACTGCTTTCTCAAGCAGAGCAGCATGAGATGGGAGAGGTAGAGGAGAAGGTCAAGAATGACTGGTAAGTGCTGGACACCTCAGTGGTCACTGGTGAGTGATGTTTTGTCTGTCCCTGGAATAAAGGGTTTATTATCTCTGCACATAAAATGCTACCTTGTTTCCTGACAGCAATACTGTAGCACTGAAGACCCTTCCCATGCAGCTTCAGGTACGATTTCACGAAGGAGCTCTGCAATCTGATATATTGACATCTTTAAAACAGTCACGGTGGTGGGGGGGGGGAGATATTGGGGGTCGTAGTGCTGAAGGAGGGGGGGCAATAACCCTTTCTCCATTTTATCAGATGCATGTTCTTAGTAGGCATGTTAGAGTTGCCAGTCTCCAGGTGGTTGCTGGAGATTTCCTGGAATTTAAACTCAGTTTTCCTGGAGAAAATGGCTGCTTTTGAGAGTTGCCTCTATGGCATTAAACTCTGCTGAGTTGCCTCGCCTCCTCAACCCTGCTTTACCCAGGCAGAATGTGTGTACAGCTTCAGTCATCCAATGAGCTTCCATAGCAAAGTGGATCTTCCATATTCTAATCTGACACTCTAACCGCTATACCATAATGGCTCTTCCTGCAGCAGCCCTAATGGGTGCTAGTCCTAAAATACTTGTAATAAATCCATTCGTCTTTACAGTGTGCGGAAAGGCTTGTTTTGTTTTGTCTGGTTGAAATAAAGGTAATCTTTCCCGTTCATTTCATGGTGCCCCAATTTTCCATGTAAGGGACGGCCCTGTGAAATGAGATGTTCCATCCAATAAAAGGAGTAGAACGGCACAAGCAGGTGGCTGCAGGCAGACAACTCAATGAATTTTGCCCACATGATTAATAGCTCTTTGCACAGCTTCTGAGGGAGACAGGCGGAAGGAGGTGGCAAATGACTGCTTGGCTAGAGGAGGAAGGAGATGAACGCCAAGACCCAGCATTGGGGCGCTGATGGCCGTGAATGCCTCACGACATGTGGGAGGGGGAGGGGACAAAGGCTTGAAGTATCACTGGCTCCTCAGCATGCTGCTGCCACCAAGATTCATATGTTCCACTGACAAGCCCCCTGACACTCATTCATCTTTCCCTCAGTCAACTGAGATGGGAATTTAGCACAATTATCCTTTTCAGCATAAATACGCCACAGAAGCAATGTGCAATTATTTTATTTATCTTTTTTTTTTTTTTGCCCAGGTCTATAAACTCTGAAAATCTGGATTTAGCAGTTTGAAGAAGTATCAACTGTCCTCATAGATAATCATATTTTATGGTATAATATCTATTTCTTAATGTCTTACTTTTATTGACCAATGTTAATGGAATGTTTGGATTGCTTTTACAATATGTCTTTGTTTGAGCTGGTCAGTGACTGTAACAATAAAATTAATTGGTGTAGTGGTTGAGAGCTCAGGACTCTAATCTGGAGAACCGGGTTTGATTCCTCACTCCTCCACTTGTAGCCAGCTGGGTGACCTTGGGTCAGTCACAGCTTCTAGCTCTCTCAGCCCCATCCACCTCACAGGGTGTTTTGTTGTGGAGGTAATAATGACATACTTTGTAAACTGCTCTGAGTGGGTGTTAAGTCATCCTGAAGGACGGCGTATAAATCGAATGATATTATTATTATGTTATTATTATACCCCATTTTTCTCTCCAATGGGGACCCAAAGCAGTTTACAGCATTCTGCCTTTCTTCATTTTCTCCTCATAGCAACAACCCTGTGAGGTAGGTTATGTTGAGGGTGTGCAACTGGCCCTAGGTAACTCAGCAAGCTTCCATGAGGGATCCAAATTTGGGTCTCACAGATCAGGGCTGGATTGATGGGGGGCAGGGGGGATAGTCTGCCCCTGGCGCCGTCAAAGAGGGGGCACCGGACACACCTGCCAGCCCCCAGGACCGCGCAGGCGGCTGAGCAGAGGGCAGTGGGAGTCTGCCTGTGCTATTCACCTGCCACGAGAGCAGGGGGCGCGTGGCAAGCCTGCTGCCCCGTCAGTGTGCCACCTGTGCGGCAATCTGGCTGCCCCAGCGCACCACGGAGCTGGCGGTGGCAGTGTGGATGGCTGGGAGGCCGCCCACACCATTCACCTGCCCCGCAGGACGGGGCCCGTGGCAAGCTGGCCGCCCCCTCAGTGGGGCAGGCGAACAACATGAGCGGCCTCCTAGCCACCCACACTGCTGCTGCCAGCTCTACGGTGCGCCGGGGCAGCCGGCTTGCCGCACGGTGTGGCGTGCTCTGCCGTGCGTGATGATGTCATGAAAGTGACGTCATCATGCAGCACCAGGAGTGTGCGTGTATTGCACATGCGCACAAAGCCAGACTTGGGTTGCCCTGGGCACCGGCAACCCTAGATCCGGTCCTGTCACAGATCCAAGTCTGGCACTCTAACCACTGTGCTACTCCAGACCTGTTCACGAGTTACAGTGATACACGTATATCTTGCTTGTAGGTCCATACATCTGTTTGAAAGAAAGAGAAAACGTGTTCACATTACAAATGAAACTGGTACCAGTACCCGTATATATGTGGGGTTTCAATAGTTTGCTCAGCTGTGCATGCATTGAATGTAACATGAGAATTACTCATCATGCATATAAAGAAAAATCAAGTGTAAACTGTACACTGATAGTATGTGCATTCACTGTAACTTGCGAACTGGGTGAAAGGAGTTACAAAGCATGAATTTGGTGGGTCTCTGATATCCTGGCTCTCTAACCACTGTACCACACTAGCTAAAGGAGGTACGAAGAACAGAGACAGGATGGCATAGGAATTTGATTCCTGATTCCACAGATTGTTGCTTAAACTGTGAAATAAAGAAACTCCAGTCGAAGCCTTTGCTTAGAATGATCCCCTGTCAAAAAAGGAAGGGGGGGGTTGTCAGCATCCATTCACAAGATCTATTATTTGCTCAGCTCCAGCCTATTAAGATAATGAGCAGGGAAAGACGGGGATGGTGGTGGGTAAGTGTGCGAGACTAAAGTAAGACAACACCAGGAAGCACTACGCCGCCCAGATAACAGCCTTGCAGCAAAATCTGGCAGCATGCTTCTTTCGGGGGGGGGGGGGGGCACTTGGCTGCCTTTCTCCTGATATCAGTCAACTTCCTGTTTGCCCAAAGCTGAGGTTCAGTGCTTGCTCCCTAAGCCTCCTTTCCACACCAACCATGTCCCAGGTAACACTCCCCCACCAGTGTCTCTACTAATGTTCCCTCTAAGTTGTGCGGGGTTGTGAGCCAAAAATCTACTTTGTGAGGCGAAACAACTTGCATTAAAGTTTTTTTAAATTTGTTTTTATTTCAGTCTACAAACATACAAACATAAACAACAAAGTACTTTATTTTGTATTGTTTCTTGCTTAGAAACAAAACAGGGCAAGCAGTCGTTCATATAGGGTTTCTAAATATCAATCTAAATTACTCGGCAGGTAATGTTATTAATACTTCTGCTTCCCAACTGCTTGATATACAAATATAAATATATCTGAGAACATGTGCTGACATGTTAGCCTTCTCTATTCCAACAAGATTGCAGCAGCTAGGCGGAGAGATTTTCAGTACAATCCTGTACAATGTAACTCCAGTCTAAGCCCATTGGTTTCTAGCCTCTGTAGAATCCAAAAACAAAAACCATGTAATACATTTTGATTACAATCAAAACAAATTAACAAAAACCAGTTGTCTAAGACCATCTCGTCCCATTAGGTGAAAGGGCCACAAACATCAGAGTATACTTCTGTATAAAAATGGATATGTCCATGCCGATTGCAAAGGGATAGCTGTGTTAGTCCACTGCTGCAAAATAAAGCAGACCCCACCAGTGTCTCATTCCACTGGGGTTTCTACTTGCTGATGTGGTTCTTTCAAAGTGAAGCAAGGAGGCTCCATGATGGCAAAACAAGCCGATTCTTTTCTCCTCCTGAGACTGTGTATGAGATGAAAGACAGTCAGAGCGGCTGTGCATCTGACCGTGCTTTCGGAGAGATCATCATAAATAATGTGGGCTGCTCTTTAATTCCCCCCAGTCTCTGATTATGATGAGATGTGGCCTTTTGTGTTCGCAGGTAGGGGGTTATTTTAATTTATCATTAGCCTGAGCATGCCAGCCTGGTTTCAAAAGCGGCACTAAAAATGCTTTGTGGATGCAACACATCTAAGAATACAAAAATATTAACACTTGAATGTATATAAATACACAGGCTGACATGAAATCATCATTTAAAAAACGAGGAAACACCACCGCTGTCTAGGGTTGCCAGGCCCCCTCAACCTTCTGGCGGGGGATTGAGACCTGGCACTTACCTGTTCTGGTGGGGTGTGTGCGCACGCGCAGCCTGTGAGCACGCACCCACACTATGCAGGGGCCCAAAACCCACTTTGGCCCAGATCGGGCTCATTTCAGGCCCGTTTCGGCATGGATCGGGCCCGTTTTGAGCCACTGCAGAGCATGGGAGTGCTCCTGCACTCCACAGCGGCTCAAAACAAGCCCGACCTGCGCCAAAACAGGCCCGAAATGAGCCTGATCTGGGCTGAAACGGGTGCGTTTTGGGCCCTTGAGGAGGGCAGGAGCGCTCCCACACTCTGCAGCGGCCCCAATCCGGGCCAAAACGGACCTGATCCAAGGCGGCGGCAGTGCATGGGAGCGCGCACAGAAGGCATGCTCCTCCCCCCGCTGGCCAGGAAAGCAGGGGCAGGATGTGGGGGCGGGGGATCCCCCAACCCCACTAGGGGTCTGACATCCCTACCACTGTTTGTGTCTCTTATTTATTTATACTCTGCTTTTTTCCTCAGAGGGGATCGAAAGCAGCTTATGATGACATCATTCTCTTCACCTCCATTTTATCCTCCCAAAAACAATTATGTGAGGGAGAGAGCTTCCATGGCAAAGTGGGCATTCAAACCCACGTCTCCCAAATCTTAGTCCTCCGCTGTAACCACTACACATTACTTGCCATTTTGTATAAACAAGTTCACTTACAGACCCACCAAATAGCAAAATGTGGACAACTTCTCCAGCACCAACTTTCGCATCTGGGAATCCATTGCTTAGCCTCCCCTCTGCCCACCCATTTCTCCCAGTAAATGACGCCAGGCCTGGCTTTCATTCAGAGGGAGCTTTTTTGGAGCAGGGTTTGTTTCTGAAACTGCTTATGCTAAAAAGAGGCATCCTCTGCATGGCTGAGTGACCTTCCTCTCCATGCTGCTCTCCTCTCAGCATGGCCGATTCCAGATGACTAACCTTAAGTCGCTTCATGCCGCCCTCTTCCGGATCGCGACGGGGAAAATGCGAAATATCGCGTTTCCTCGCGCGATATTTCGCATTTTCCCCGTCGTGATCCGGAAGAGGGCGGCATGAAGCGACTTAAGGTTAGTCATCTGGAATCGGCCCATGTGTGGTGTACCTGCCCCCGGTGCCACTAAAGAGGGGGCGCCGGGCGCGGCTGCCAGCTGCCCTGGAGGCTGAGCGCAGGGTTGGGAAACCCTCGCCAGCCCCGCTGATGGGGCGGCTGGCTGGCTTGCCGCGCGTGCAGCCAGCCACGTGGCAAGCCAGCTGCCCCAGCTCATGCCCTTGCTGCTGCCAGCTCCGCGGCTCACCATGGGCTGGAGCGGCTGGCTTGCCGCACGGGCGGCACAGGGCAGTGGGGCGCGCTAACTGTGCGGAGGGCCTCCTAGCCCTGCGCTCAGCTAGCTGCGCGACAAGCCAGCCACCCCAGCGCCTGGTGAGCCGCGGAGCCGTTGGCAGTGAGAGCGTGCGCTGGGGCAGCTGACTTGCTGCGCGGATTGCTGAGCGCAGGGCTGGGAGCCGCGTGCGTGGCAAGGCAGCCAGCCGCCCCACCGCCTGCCTGCGCTGCCGCCAGCTCCACGACTCACCGGGCGCTGGAGTGGCTGGCTTGCTGCGCATGCTCCTGCCCATGTGATGACATCACAAGTGACATCATCATGCAGTGCTGGGAGTGTGCGCACGCGCGCGGGGAGCTCCCAGGCAAGGTTTGCCCCCGGGCGTCTGCGTGCCTAGATCCGGCACTGGTGGTGTAAAGAAAAACACAAAGTGTTCTTGCTCTCTCTTCATGCACTCTAGCTGCAGGTCATTCCAAGAAGCAGCAAAAAATTATGGTGCCTCTCCTTGTGACCCCGTAGGCAGGGCCAGATCTAGGGTTGCCGGTGCTCGGGGCAACCCTAGTCCGATCTCACGCACGCGCAGAGCGCGCACGCTCCTGGCGCGGCATGATGGTGTCATTTTGGTGATGTCATCACGCAGAGCGGCAGAGGCAGCATGCGGGGCTGGGAAGCCGCCCGCACCATTCGCCTCCCCGCAGGCGCACGGCGCAGGCAGCCTTGCAGCCCCTCGCGCTGCCTTTCGCCTGCCCTGCAGGACAGGAGGCGGCCAGCTTGCTGCATGCCCCCTGTCCTGCAGGGCAGGCAAAAGGCAGCGTGGGGGGCTGCGAGGCTGCCCACGCTGCCGCCTGCACGCTCCGGCAGCTGGCAGCTGCTCCTGGCACCCCCTCCCTGGCGGCACTGGGGGCAGACTACCCCCCCTGCCCCCTCTCGATCCATCCCTGCCCGTAGGTGAGGTCCCATGATGCATGTGAGTTTACTGATCCATGGGTTGAAAACCACTGGTCTACATGACAGCGCCTACACCCTCAGCTCTATCCCTTCTACACCGATACTATGGGCATTTGTGTGGCATAGCTGTGCCACACAAGTGTTTATGGATACCATGGACAGCCAAAAAGTCAGATAAGTGGGTTCTAAATCAAATCAAGCCTGAATTCTCCCTAGAAGCTTAAAATGATTAAAATGAGGTTACTGTACTTTGGTCACATCATGAGAGGGCAAGACTCACTGGAAAAGATAATGATGCTAGGGAAAATTGAAGGCAGTAAGAAAAGAAGACCCAAATGAGATGGATTGACTTGGTAAAGGAAGGCACAGCCTTCAGTTTGTAAGACCTGAGCAAGGCTGTCAATGACAGGATGTTTGGGAAGTCATTCATTCAACAACAATCAACAACAACAGTCTTTTATCTATGGCATTCATTTTTAAGTAATCTTTTTAATTTTAGGACTCAGGTTTTTCAGAGATGCTATGCGTCTTTGATACCTTTCTGCTACTCTCAGTTGTGAGCAGGTGGCCGCTTTGGTCTAGTGGATTTCGTTCTAGGCTTGTGCAATTAGGGTTGTTTTTAAAGGATCTCAGTTGTGGGCACTTCAGGTGACCTTTCTGGTTAAGGAACAAGGGATGCTAAAGTGCAATCCAAACAAGGAAAATAGTATTTACATGTTGCCAGCAGCAAGATAATAATCAGTTCTGCTTTCCATCACAGAGGGCTGAAAAAAACGGCCCTGCAGCCAACATACAGATACAACATGCCCTGTGGAAAAGGGCAGATGAAGTTCAACTTCCATTAGAAAGCAAGAGCACACTTAAGGAGGATCATCTGGCTTGTTGGGCTTGCTTATCATGAAGATTAGCAGGAACAACAAGAGGATGGAACAGATAATAGAGTTTCAACCAGAGGACATTTTATAGGATAGTAATCCAAGGTGGGTTTGCAGAGTTCACTTCTGTCTTAAGGCTCAACGGTGCTCTAGGTCATTGTACAAGGTGATGGAAGAACCATTTTTTTCTCTTTGAATCTATGGTCATCTACTTCTGTGGCATCCTCATATTAGAATTATTTCTAAATTTACACCCTGACCTGGATAGCGTAGGCTAACCCGATCTTGCTAGATCTTAGAAGCCAAGCTGGGTCAGCCTTCGTTAATACTTGCATAGGAGACCACCAAGGAAGTCCAGTGTTGCTATGCAGAGGCAGGCAATGGCAAACTACTTCTGTTCATCTTTTGTCTCAAAAACCCTATGAGGGGTTGCCATAAATTGGCTGAGACTTGATGGTACTTTTCACCACACTTGAACCCTGGGATATGGAGTGGGATACGGAGTGGGATTATGCCCACAGCCTCTGCACTGACTTTCACACATGGTGAGAACACGGTAGCATTTCCATCTATGATGCTTATGTATTATTTATTAATTATTATTGTTATTTTTTCCCCAATCAAGAAGACCCAAACTGCATACAATGTCAGTCTCCCTTCCTTCATGTTATCTTCACTACAGCAATTCTGTGAGGTAGGTTAAGCTGAGAGAGTGACAGGCCCAAGGTCACTTACCTAACTTCCATGGCAGACTGGAGATCCGAACCCGGGTCTCCCAGATACTAGTCTTAGAGCCAAGCTACAAGTGACGCCTAACACGGGTTGGACACTTGTCAGCTTCCCTCAAGTTTTAATGGGAAATGTAGGCATCCTGGTCTTGCAGCTTGGCTCTCTGACTGTTGTCCAATGGACTTTTCAACTGTAAAGTGTCCAACCTGTGTCAGGTGTCACTTGTAACTTGGCTCTAACACTCTTAACTGTTAACACCAAACTGACTTGGGGTTGTTCTTCTAGTATTTATTTTAGTGTATGCTAATTGTTCACACAGAAGAGAAAGCCGAGGGAAGGTACTTGTATTAATGAGCTTTTTGGCCAACAGTAAGCCTTACATTTACATTCCAAGCACACTTGTTCTAGGCCTTATGCCGGACAAATGTAATTGCTTTCTTATCCATGACCAGAGGGAAGGGAGCAGGAGAGATGTTTCTCATGTGCCTCAAGCAAGGCTATCAGGTCTTCCACTAGGGTTGCCAGGTCCCTCTAGTCTCCCAGCGGGAGACTGGGATGCTGGATCCTACCCCCTCGGTGCTGGTGCTGTTGAGACCGTGTGTGCGCAAAGCGCGCTCATGCTCCCAGTGTGAGTGATGACGTCACTTCTGGGAGTGACATCATCACGCAGGGTTAAAGGCGCCTGTGTGATGACGTCACACGCACCGGGGAAGGCAGAGAGAGCAGGCATCTCTCTCTCTCTTTCGACGACGACGCTGCCACTGCCTCACCCCTTGTCCCTGCCGGCGCGGGCAGCACAGGGGCAGCGGTGGCCACGGTGAGAGACACAGCTGTGGTGGTCACGGCCTGCTCTCTCACCACGGCCATGGCCGCCCCTGTGCAGCCAGTGCCGGCAAGGACAAGAGGCGCGGCAGCAGCAGCAAGAGAGAGAGCAGGCCGTGGCCACTGCAGCTCGCTCTCTTGCCGCTGCTGCGCCCCTTGTCCCTGCTGGCACCGACTGCACAAAGATGGCGGTGGCCGCGATGAGAGAGCGGGCCGCGGTGGTCACAGCAGCGGCGGTGAGAGCGGTGTGCTCTTGCAACCACCGCCTGCTTTCTCTCTGCTGCCGCCCCACCTGGTCTTGTGGCGCGGGAGCGCACCCCGCACTCAGGGGCGCACCGCGCCACCCAGGGAGGGTGCGCTCCAGGGAGCACCCCCCCCCGCCAGCCAGGTAAGAGGGTGTGGGGGGAGGGTGGGATCGGGGGATCTCCTGCCCCAAGTGGGGGGATGGTAACCCTATCTTGCACACTGCTAGACCTCCATCTGGCAGCCTTTGTTTTCCCCCAAGCCAATCAGAAAAACAGCAGAGGGAAATGGAGGGAGAAAAAATCAGCTCATGCTGAAATAAAATGGTGTTAGTCCCTGGACTTCTGTTTGTTCCAGTGTCATTGGACCTGTTTGTTTTCCTTTTATGTCTCCTTTAAGCTCCTTTGGGGGTGGGGAAATGCCTATCCAGGCTTGCCGGGTTCCCCACCGTAGCGAGGAAACTCTGCTCCCGGTCTATGGAAGCTTCTGCCCCCTGCCACCAAACACCTGGCTAGCTGGGGGTGGGGAGGCATCATGAAAGGGGGAGCAGGCCTGGGGCACATGCATGACATACATGCACACCCATCCACGGCACCGGAAAATGATGCCATTTTCAGTGCAGCGCAGAAGCAATAGGTCATGCTGGGGCGGGGCCTGATTCTTTAAAAAATCAGCCCCAAACACTACATACATCTCAGATGCATCTTATGAAGAGAGCTGTGGTTCTCGAAAGCTTATGCCTCAATAAAGTTGGTTAGTCTTAAAGGTGTTACTGGACTTTTTACAATTTTGCAACTACAGACTAACACGGCTAACTCCTAGGGAAAAAAATAATCTCCCTCTTTTTGGGTGCTTTATTTTGTTTTCATATGTCAACTGTCTGATGGGGATAATAACAACACTGACTTTGTCCAGTGTAGTGCTCTGAGCGGGGCACTAATCTGTCTAGAAGATTGGTATGTAAGTACAGTTATTATTGTTGTTGTTGTTGTCATTTTTACTTTTAGCATGACTAGGGGCCTCGCAAGCGAGAAGTGGCCCAGACCTCTCAGAGATTCCAGAGAGAGCTGACCCTTGTCCCAACTGTGACCTCTTTTAACAAAGGTGATTCGTTTAGATAAGGAAGTGAAACTTGATCCCAGACACTAGTCTAGAAAGTCCAGTGATGTTTTTTCTTCAAGAGAAATCGTTGTAATTAGGAGTGGGTGGCATGAGAGAAAGAAAAGGTTAGCCGTAATCTCTCTCTCTGTGTCTTCTGTCATTCTTAAAGGATGAAATCATGCCTGCCTAGTTAGCTTACATCAACCATTTCGAGTCATTCCAGAGACACACCACTATGTTTGGCTGAGGAGAAAAACCCAATACACAATGGAAAGCAGTGAACAGCATAAAGGTGAACCGGCGAGACACCCTGAGTGCCTCAATACGCATTATACTGCTTCTGGGTTTGCCTTGGATTCTGTCAAACTAGACGTTGAAACTTAATCCTCTCAGGACTACTACAGCGACAGAAAGAGGTCATTTAAATCTGTTCCCACCTCAAAACAGTTTCCTGACTTGAAACTGCCCAGAGGAGTTGCCATTTGCTGAACTGGGAAACTCGCTTGTCCTAAGGGGCTACCTATCCAGTTCCCCCGAAAGGGATTATAATAGCACCCTATTATAATGCTGTGGGTGTGAAGGCTTGAGCGCCCCCCCCCCCGCCCGACATAGTACCAATCCAAATCAAGCCCCTCCACACTTAAGAATTACGCCTCAGCATGGGACTCTAAGCGCATCAGGTTTGACAGGAATGGGTGTGTGGACAGAGGGTGGGCTAGAGTTGCCAACTCTGGGTTGGAAAATTCCTGGAGATTTGGGGGTGGAGTCTGGGAAGGGATCTCAGGGAGGCATGCTGCCATAGACTTGGGATTCCTATTCCCCTTGTGAGGACAGGGATCCCCTGCTCCCAGCCTCTGCCCCTCTGCTCACCTGGCCCGCAGGGGGGAAAGGTGCAAGGAATGGACCCAGGAGCCCCTCAGCATGCTCCCACATTCTCTGGATGCATCAGGCATCGTTCCTGGAGTGACATGGAAGCATGAGGTTCTACCAGGAGCTGATTGAGTAAAAATCAGCCCCCAACCTTGTTGGCTCCCTGGAGCAACAAGGAAGTGGTGCACACACCTCCTAGCAACCCTACATAGACTCCACCCTCCAAAGCAGCCTCCCCCCCCACCCAGGGGAACAGATCTCTGTCATCTAGAGATCAGTTGTAATCCCAGGAGATCTCCAAGCCCCATCTGGATGCTGGCTGCCTTTGGGTAGATACAGTAACAGTGGCATGTGGAATGAGGATCTGAAAAGAGCAATGTAGAGGCTAGCGAACCATGCGATATTAAGACCAATACCACTTGAAGCTTCATGATGCAAAGAGTGTTTCCAGGAGTTAGGAAAGAAAAATCTGCAATTTTAAGAGTATTTACTCAGAGGTAGGTCCCACTGAGCTCCTTTGGCCTTACTCTGCAGTAAGTGTATTAAGGATTGCAGCAATCTTTTTATTTAGGGATCACCAACACGGTGCCCATGGGTGCAGCTGTGCCCACCAACACCTTTTCTGGTGTCTGTCAAGTATTATAAGAAAGAGCTTTTGCAAAGAATGGCATCTGATTGGCCATTGGAGTATTAATCAGCTGCGCAGATTTTCACAAACATTGTTCTGGCAGAAACTGCTTCCACAGCACAAGGATCTTTATGGACCTCAGGCTGCCCACTCACAGCTAGTCACGCCTACCATGTCTGGGGTTTGGGCAGCTTAACTCAGCAGTGGCCACTTCTGCCTCCTCTGTCTGGGGCTCAGGCGATCAGCTTCTGGGGAAAGCTCCAATCTGTCTCTCACAGGGTGAAGGCTGCCCTTTGCTTGGCCCTGGCAAGGGGATGGGGTACAGTTGCCAAGTCCAGGTTGGGAAATTCCTGGAGATTTTGAGGGTAGAGCCTGAATAGGGCGGGGTTTGGGGAGGAGCGGGAACTCAGCAGGGTATGATGTCATGGAATACAGCCTCCAAAGCAGCCATTTCTCATGGGCTACTGATCTCTGTGGCTTGGAGATCAGTTGTAATTCCAGGAGATCTCCAGCCACCACCAGGAGGTTGGCAAACCTAGAATGAGTGTGGCATTGCTTCTGGGACCTCATCCTGGACTTTTGCCCAGAATAAATGTGATTTTTAAAAGCTATGTAACCCCCCCCCCCCCCAAACATGGGTAATAACATTCTTTGAGCAGCAATCTCCTACAGTGTGTGATAATCTGTGTAGTTTAGTCTACAACTTCCCTCTGAACCTTCACTTCTGAAGCAAACCACTTCCTCTCAAGGACGAAGAAATGAGTATAAGATACCAAGAGAGTCTGACATGGAAGACCACACAAGCCAAGAGCAACTGAAGATAGACATGTTCAGAATGCTGTGGGAGCAGAAAACTTCCCCTCAGGAAACACCCAGACCCACTTTGCTAAGTTGCATAGGGCATATTCTGTGGAAGAAAAGCTACGTCAGGCAACCTAATGGTTTCAATAAATTCCAGAGGGGTAGACATGACAGTCTGTGGCAGCTGATATTATTTATTTAATTCATTGTTCTCTCCAAGGAGCTCAGGGCAGTTTACATGGGTCTTTGGTTTATTCTTAGAAGAGCCCTCTGAGGTAGGCTAGGTTAGGCTGGAAGGCAGAGAGAGTGGCTTAAACTCACCTGGTTAACTTGCCTTAAAGGCCTGCAAATTTAATGTGAGTGTGACATACGGTTTTGTGAGCTGGAACCCAATTTGTCAGATGCACCCAGTGGACACATGAAACTGCCTTTTACTGAGTCATACCCATCTTCCACATGTGTGCTACTGAGTACTGGACCTTTCAGTTCTCTGCTTGGCTCACATTATAACTGGCAGGACTTCAGTTAGTACAGCTCGTTCAGTGATTGCTAACTTAGTACTTTCTGTGTTTATATGAGAGACATGCGAGGGATTTATATATGCTCTTGTCCCTGAGTAAGGGGAATGATTGAAGAGTCAGAATCCTAAACCAGGCCCCCACCACCACCCCGTCTCCAACTTGATGAATTGTTCACAAGCAGGTTGTTCTTTTTTGTACATACGTATCATTTGAAAAATTAACCAACCCTCTTTATAAGCAGTCCTTTGTTTGAAAGAAACCTCTTATTTAAACCCAGGTCTTTTAAAAGTGCTCTAAAAAGGCCTCAGATTCAGTGCCTCACAAACTATTAACAATCTATTGAATTCTAGAGTATTTGGCTATCTCACAGTAAACGGATATAACATGCTCCAGAATGAGGTGGCAGAGTTCTAGGTCTGTACCATTTCAGACTAGTCTATGACTATATTTTGCATTGTTCTATATCAGGGCTTTTTTTCTGGGAAAAGAGGTGGTGGAACTCAGTGGTGGAACTCAGGACCACACAATTATGTCATTTTGGGTCAGCTGGAACAAGGGGGGAGTTTTTTAAAATTTAAATTGCCCTCGGTGAAAATGGTCACATGGCCGGTGGCCCCACCCCCTGATCTCCAGACGAAGGGGAGTTTAGATTGCCCTCCTCACTTTTCCAGCAGTGCAGAGGGCAATCTAAACTTCCCTCTGTCTGGCGATCAGGGGGCGGGGCCACCGGCCATGTGACCATTTTCAAGAGGTGCCAGAACTCCGTTCCACCGCGTTCCCCCTGAAAAAAAGCCCTGTTCTATATTAATAAATATTTGTAGCTAGTAAACTACCACAATATGTGAAGGGCAAGGCTACAAGAGTTGAGTCCAGTTAGAGACCAACTAGATTTATAGGGTATGAGCTTTTGAGAGTCAAAGCTCCCTTCAGAAGATATCGAATATTGCTCTTCTACTGCAGACCAATACGGCTACGCACCTGAAACAACCCCTGATATGGGAGTATTTTTATGCCAGGCCTTTGGTTGAGGAGGACCAGCAGGTGTCCCCCCTCATTCCACCTAAGATCACCACCTCTTCTATGACTGCCCTCGGCCACGCATTCTGCCCACAGCTATGACCTATGCAGGTTTTTGACCAGTAGTTAAAGTAGCCTATGTATAATGGCGCCTGGAGTATTTTAGTGTAAGTTTTAAGTGTGTTTTTAAAGTTGATTATTAACTTATTGTATTTTATTAATGATGTGAGCCGCCCTGAGTCCATTTGTGGGGAGGGCGGGATATGTCAAATTAAATAAATAAATAAAATAATGCGCAGGAAGTTTTAACATGAGGGCACCACAGAAATGTGACATCCCAACCTCCAAGGCAATGTTGTGCAATCCATTCTTATTGTCTCAGTGTTCTGCCACCTCAGTCCGCTGGTATGTGTAGCCCAAATGAAGTATAATCAATAGTCATAGAATTACAGGAAAAAAGGGCTGGAGAGGATTCATCAACTCCCCTTACACAATCTGGAAAAAAAAATGTTCAGCACCTTTAACAGAGGCTGATGAAAATCTTTAACTGCCCATTTCCCCTCGTTAAGCCTCTGTTAAATGGGCAAGACTTTCCCCCTCCAAGTTTGTTTATTTATTTATTTACTTTTATACCCCACTTTTCTCCTCGATGGGGACCCAAAGAGGCTTACATCCGTCTCCTCCATTTTATCCATGTAACAACCTGCTGGTGAGGTAAATTAGGCTCTATGTGTGTGTGTGTGTGTGTGCGTGCGTGCGTGCGCACACGTGCATCTCTCTCTCTCTCTCTCTCTCTCTCTCTCTCTCTCTCAATGGTCCAAGGTCAACTTGTGAGCTTCCATGTCAGAGTGGGAATCTGGACCCTATCTCCCAGACGCTTGTCCAACATTACAACATACTGGCTCTCAATCAGTTTGGCAGCCCTACCTAATGGAATACATTACTATGTTGTCCTTCTCTAGGGAATGTTTTCATAGTTGCATAACACAAACTACCAACATCTCTGCTGACCTTTAAAGCAGCTGAGATGTCTGAGAAGAAAAAAGACAGTTCAGGCCTTCAGGAAGCGAATCCTTTCCCATCTGCACTAATGCGCTGCTGGAACAGTAGAATGTATGGCTGCCAACTGATTGGGTGGGCCCAGTGGGGCCAGCTCTTGTTCTTTAATAACAGCTTGCATTTCAGAAATCAGCAGAGAGAACTTTTCTTCACATGGAGATGAACATTTTCAGCTGTAAATGTCTTCAATGTCAAGCTCCTGTTAAACACATAGTTATGATAGCTGTCAAAAACAAAAGATTGGTCCATTCATTCTGTCTGTTTTTCAGATCAGTTTTAAAACTAATGAGTTTTTTGTTCCTGTAACTGGATGTTTTAGATACATTTTTGCTCATACAATCATTAGACATGTTCTGTCTCACAGCTTTCTCATCATGGCAGCTAAGCTTTGGCTATAATGTTACCAGAACTGCTCTTTATTATAATGGGGAATTAGCTGTAGCAGTCTGTAACTATTAATATTAAGCGAGGATCATAACCTATGTTTACGGAGGTCCCGATCCCAGACACTCTAGTGAAAAAGAGGCAGACAAGGAGTAAGGTCCAAACACGTGTATTGAGTGTAGCGTAAGCCTAGCTTGCACAATCATACAAAGAACATACAAGGTCTAAGAAACATAGAGTATGAAATACAGAGACGTTCGCATTAGCTGGTTCCCAACGATGATAGGGGGAATACTCACTTATCCTGGAGCGAAGCAGAGACGCAGCAGCGAGGGTGGCCCAATGCCAGCACTGGAACCACAGGCGGACAGCAAGGAAGTCTGGATAGGAATGGCCTGAGCCACGGGCAGCAAGGGGGGGTCTGGATAGGAATGGCCTAAGCACCGAGTGGTCTGGGAGACCAGCTTAAATACCCCAAAACGTACCCTGGGGCTGGTGCTGTACTTGGTGGTTAAAACAAAGGTTCTAATGGGCTACTGAATGGCTTGGATGGGCCACTTTGGTAATCAGATTGTGATAAGTGACACCTCAGGAAGAGGGGACAAAAGAGGGAGGGGGAAATCCAAGTGGGCTGAAAGGATGTTCCAGCGGACAGGGCTTGTCCTGATGTCATCAGCTTTTGGAATGCGGAGGTTTCTTTGAGATGCATTCTTTAAGTGCTTGGGATGGTCGGCACTTAGTTCCTTCTCCGGGGCGGCTCCTAAGATATGCAGAGCGGGGCGAGGTACTCTCGCTGCGGACGTGGTGTGCCCGCTTCGCCGAAATGGCTTCTCAAAGCAGTCTCTTCCTCTGGGTCTTCTGGGTGCCTGAGAACATGGATGCCGGCTGGGCATAGCTGGGGCTGGATAGCAGGCTGCCCGGTAGCAAGGGCAAGCTTGGCGACCGGCCCGTGGGAGGCTCCAGGCGGGAACTGACCAGGGAGCGCCTAGCCAGGCTCGCTGGAGGTTTCCCCGGCAGGCGCCCGGCTGCTAGCAGCGGCTTGGGCCCATATGAGGCAGGCTTCCATGGAGGCAGGGGGAACAACACTTTAAAACACAGTCCAAAGCAGGGAACAGGCACGGTCCGTGGCAGATGGCAATGCAGGCACGGGGCACACTTGTAACAGAGTCCAAACACACACTGGGAATTCCAGATACAGGTCAGGGCAGGGCTGCCCAGAAAGAGTCCTTTGTGCAGTTAACCAAACATGGAGTCAGTAAACTACACAGTCTATAACAGCAGCAAGGCAATTGACACGCAGGCAGGAAACTGACACGTGTATCAGAACACACACGTGCAAAGCAATCTTTGTGCAGCAGTGAAACAGTAATGCAGGAAACTTTAGCACAGTTCATAGCAGGCTTCAAAGCAGGGGAGGGGGCCTACTTGGCAACAATTCCCCCCCTCGGAGACCCCGGGACGTCAGGCGCGCGGGTCTCCGAACTTGACTTTAAAGGCGAGGTGGTCGGCAATGTCCGGTGGTCGAGCTTCGAGCGAAGAAGGAGTGGGAAGGGAAGGAGGGGGAGGCGTCACTCAAAAATTTAGTTTGGAGAACCACCTAACCGAATAAGTGCAATTTAGATCAGCCAATGGGCTGCAGGTCTCTGGGTTCACACCAGGGGGTGTGCTAAGTGCAATCGTCAGAATAAATAGTAATAATTCATAGCAATAGTAATTCATAGTAATAGGCAGCAATGATCAATTCATGCATATAAATAATAACAATTCATATTTGGGTACATTGATCAATTCATGGCGGGAGGTAATTCATACGGAATTCATGGTGGGTTAAAAGCATTAAAACCAGTAGCAATTCATATACATGGATTAATTCATAAGCATAAGATTTAAAAGCAAGGACAATTCATGGTTCGATTCATGAATGTAGGATTAAAAGCACTTAAAGTGAAATGTGCAAGCAAGGCATAATTCATTGAGGGTAGGCTAATTCATAAATGGTTAAAATCATAAATACATAGATACATAGGGTTTAAAATGATAATTCAGGAAGTTAAAACCGATTTCATAGATGATAGCAGCAATAGTAAAAGCAAGTGCGGAGAAATAATTCATGGGGGGGTAAGCGGCGGAAGGGTTCATGGGGGCCAGAAAAATACACTCTGCAATTAAAAGACCAACTCATATAGTCAGATTAAAACCAAATTCATCGAGCTTAAAATTAGAAATAAAATAACCTTTAAAAGAGACCGTTCAGGAGGGGTCCCGGTTAAAACCAAATTCATAAAATAATAGATATGCTAGAATTACCTCGGCGGAGGGAGTCAGGTTAAAAAGGCAATTCCTAAGGTTAAAATCAAATTCATAGGGATAAAGTTCATGGGCGCACTTGCAATAGATAGAGAGAGGGACTAGTTCGGGGCTAAATTCATGGGAGTTAAAATTCATAAAAGCAATGAGAAGGAATTCATAAAACAATAGAGCTACAAAGATCACAGACGGCTCAGTCCGCAGTACAGCTGCTGGACTGGGTTGCATATATACAAGAACAAGCAAGCTTAGTTCATGTGCTCCAAAACACACTTCCACCCCCCCTTGCTGTCTGCGTCAATCCGCAGAGCAGGGTCGGCAGGCGGCGAGAAGGGCTCCAGGCACACAGTTCTAGTCCTCATGGAGGTGGCGCTGCTGGCGGTCGTTCGTAGGCAGGCCGTGGGCTGGGAGGCCGAGAGATATGTCCCCCCCTAGTCCACAAGAGGGCCTCGGAGCGGTGTCCGGCAGCAAAGCGTCCATGGGGCTGGTTCAGGATCCGTACACACAATAAAATCCAAGCATAGTTCATACCAGCACAAGCAATAAAACAAACACGGGTTAAAGGAGGGCGCCAAGAATAACCATTAGGGCAAGAGGAGGTCTGGATTGTAATGGTCCAGACGGTAGGACAGTTGGAGTTGCTGGAGCTGTCGGCGGCTCCAACAGCCCAAATAAAGCAGTGAGGCACACAACAAAACTTGAAAGGCCAGAATAACAACGATCGGGTGCAAAGCCAAATTGTAAATTCCAGTGGCAGTGGGGCTCCAACCAAAGAGGGTTTCCCACCACGAGTGCTCACCGGTGGTCTTAATCTGCTGGACCAGATCCAAAATCTCCTTTCCGTTGTGGGACACAACCAAAGCAGTGGTGTCCCCGTCCCTCTGGATGCTCTGGAGGGTGCGGTGGAGCTGCGGGTGGGCCAGGAGCTCGTGGATTAGTTCCAGACCGATGCCGAGGGAGACTGGCTTCTCATAACGATAGATGGAGGGTGCCACCAGGATCTCTTCTTGGGTCCAGACCGGTACCGTGTAAGTGAAGTCGCAGGCTGCCACCGAAGACAGGTTACAGAAGCAGCGGTTGACTCCCGGGATCACGGGCTTCAGCTGGAACGAGTTCAGGACCACAAAATCGCAGGCCGTTCGCACGCAGGCACATCCTTTCCCAAGGTAGACCACAGCGGAGCTGTTCTCCTGGACGACCTCAAAAGAGCACTCATTGAGGGCGTCGACTTGCGGGGCTACACAGGGGTGATGAGGTGCAAAGGCTTGGTCCTGGCAAATGAAGCCGGTCTGGTCTCGATGCTGGCACCCTTGGAGGCTGACGAGCTGCCATCCGGTCGGGGTGAAGCGGGCCCAATGGTCGGGGTGGCGGGCGTAGAGGACCTCGGTGTCGCTGACTTGGAGTCCCAGAGGCACGACTGGATACACATGGAATGACTCGTGCGCACTGGCCGTTAATAAAAATAATTTAAGCTCCTGGGTGGTCGGTGAGAATGAGGAATTTACAAGAGACCACCAGGATTCAAGCTCCAGTTCTATGGGTGACAATTTGGGCATAATCAATCTTTTAATTTCCAGGGGCAAGTGCCCATCCGTGGCTTGCCGAATTAGCCCCATGGCCACAGCCTGATTTAATTGCTGGGCTTGCATACATGCCATGGCTATTGACACGTTGCGTTCAAAAGACTGTGTCCCTTTTAGCAGCAGAGAAAAATCTCTTTCAATTTGACTCTCCCAGTTAACTAAAATGGAGCTGATCTCGTGTTGCCCATTCGAAATGGAATTTAGGGACTGCACCACCGGTTTACCTAAGTCAGAGATGCTAGTCGTGACATGGGCAAATTTATTAGCGAGAGTCTCAATGTTGACCGAATCCATGATTGCTAAGCCTCCGGCTGCAGGAGCAGTCCAGTCGGCAATGCTTCGTCTGGTACGCGAGAGAGAGGGGGAGGGATCGATCCACAGTTGTAGCCATGCATTCCAACCCTTGCTACCGGCCTCCAGATAGGGAGCGCACTGCGGCAGCCTCTGGGTTACATTTAGCTCAGCTAAGTCTATGCGGATCTCTTTTAAAGACATTTGCGGGCGGACTAGAACTCTCTCTCGAATGTCAGTCTTCAAAACATGGGAGCCCACTATATGCGTGCCGCCTTGGCTTAATTGTTCATTGCTAGCAATCAAAGGGTCAATTTGGATGGCGTGGGTCTCCTGGGTCCGGATCAGCAGGGAATAATTGCCTGGTTCATGAGTCAAATTTACAAAGAGCAGCCCAAGCCGGTGAAATTTCTCTACTAGGGGCTTGGTTTGGCATTCGGGCGTCTGTTGAACCAGTATCCAATCGGGTGGGCCATGTTTGGCTAGGTCTTCCTCCTTTACAATCCAGGTCAGGTTCTCCCAGCGCTCTATAGCAAAGGAGAGAACTGCGCCTGAAGGGGGCGTGATAGTGACTGATGCAGATTCAGTGGTAGTAGTGCCTAGTAAGATGGTCATTCTAAAGGGGTCTCCTGCCTTCCATACTGCGGCCGACACTAGAATAACTTCACAGTATGGTCCGAAAGCCTCAGTGACAAATGGCGAGGTTTCGAAGTTGGCGGGGGTGGTATATTTGTCTACCACCGGGACTGCGGTGGGGGCTGGCCTGATACGGGGAAGAAACATACATGGAATCGGAGCAAGTGGTGACACTGTGTCAGTAGCCGAGTAACATACTAATTCTTGAGACATGGTTTTTACTCCCACACATAAAATAACAAGCTCAGGGGGTCGGATCCACTGCTCTTCGCAACTGCGGAAGTTAGTGCGGTCCGTGGGGGTGGTCATATTGCTCTGCTGCACAACTTTGCAGACCATCATTTCATTTCCTGCCAGGGTGTTGATACATCTCCAGTGTGGGTAGGGCATTAATTTGGACGGGCGTCCCTCTATTAGGGTGCCTGCCAGCACGAGCAAACACAGAGTAGCCAGGTGCCTCATCTCCTGGCCTTCTCTTTCCTTTGTGGTGAAAATATCCTGGGGAGACCTGCGGATATAAGTACAGGTTCCCTGAGTTTCTTGCAGCAAAATAAAATAAAGTGAAGTAGGGACAAAGAAAAAGGGAGAGCGTTTTTCTGCCAGCACTGTCTATTAGGTGGGGCTCGAACGAGAAGTCCCAGAGCACTAAGCGAGCCTTCCAGCTTGTTGCTCTGGGGAACTCCTGTGCGAAGGTTTCTTTCTCAAGCGTGTATATTTCAGAGGGGAAACGTCTTTGCGTCGAGCAAGGGTCGGCTGTGCGTTAGGCGGGATTATGCAAACTCGCCCCAGGGGTCCCTGGGTGCCTAGACTATGTGGCCTTCAGGTGCCCCTTGCTTGGCGGCGGGCTGCTTTTATTTTGCGGGCTGAGAGCTGTCGGTCCGGCTCGGCCTGGCCTTGCCGCTTTAAAAAGAAAAGAAAACTAAAGAGCGGTTTCCATAACTATAAGGGTTGCTGCAGACGGGGGCCCTCGTTTTAATTTTTCAAAAATAGGCCTTCGTCATATATTTGCAGGACAACCAATTTTTGGAGGGACTCCCTCGGGAGGCCCCATTTCATGTTAAGGAAAAAAACGATACACCGGGCAAAAAGGAAAAATACACTGAGCAAAAGAAAAATATAAGGAGCAAGAAGCATACGGGTGTGGGGTACTTTCGGGTTGCCCTCACCTGGAAGGCCTGGCATGGCTTCATTAAAACTTCAATATGTCTCCCCCCCTTCTTTTCCCTTGTACGGTACGGGCAAGGGAAAAGATTACGTGGGGCGGGCGGCTGCTGGCGGAAAGGGCCGAAGTGGAGCCGAGGGCGCTCGGCGGCGTTTATCGAAAAGCGGCGGAGGCGGCCGAGATCTGCCGGCGCCACTGGGTCTGGGTTATTCGGGGGTCATCTTGGCGCGGGGGATTCTGGCTATGTAAATGAGGTACGCTGCCCCTTGTGCGTGGCGAACGCACCCCAATAACACATTCCAGAGGTAACATATTTACAAAATACTGGCGGGTCTTTTACCTTTGCACTAAAGCGTACTAACTGGTGGCGCCGTACAGCAGCTCACCATGACGAATATGAATATTAGTAAAAGAGAGGTGTTGGGCTATCTGGGGGACCTTTTCCAGGGGAGGCACGGCCCTCAAAGCCAAAGCCGACCATCATGCGAAAGCGTGGGTCTGGCAGGTGAGACCCCGAATCTACGTAGATGCGGGATCTTCACCAGCACGGCGGGTGATATATTTTCGAATACAGGGATCACCTTATTTGGTGATTCCACCATGTTCGAAAGAATACAGTCACCTCTGGGCTAAAGCCTCTCCAACCACTTTCACACACAGCAAATCTCTTTTGCCTGTGCAATTTTTTTCCGAACATGCGGCTTACAATCCAATTAAGAATCACTTTCGGTGGTGGTCCTATTTGGCTTTGATTGCCGTGTCTTCTCCTAAGGGTCCCAACTGTGGGGCCCGCCTAATGAGGTCAAAGAATAGAACTGGAAAAACTTTTAACATTTACACCGATATCTACATATTCTACTATTTCTTTTATTCTAAAGCTACAAAGGTCTGGTCTAAGGGGACACACGGTATCTCTGGCCCAGGGTGGAGGGATATCTGGCGAATCACTGGGCAGAGGGGGGCTGGACTGGTGGAGGTCCCCCCAGGGTCATACACAGGAGGGGCGTTTTGCAGCGGCTTCCCTTTCCATTCTTTTAACTGAGAGGCATGAAAGTATTTTAGCCATGTTCCTCCTGTCCTTCTCTGGATGGCTACCTGATAGACAGCTGGGGAGACTCTTTTTGTGATAGGGACTGGGCCTTGCCACTTGGCTGCTAGTGAGTGTGCCTTTTGCGAAAACTTCCTGTACAGAACGAGCTGTCCTTCCTCCCACTGCCTGGGGTTCCTGACCCATCCCAATTTGCGGTCCATATCCTTCTGAGCTGTGCCCAACTTCTGGGCCACTTGCATGTGGACGGCGTGTATGGATGAGAGCAGGTCTTGGACCCAAGCATCATTAATCACTACAGGCTGCATATCGGAAGGGAGCTGCGTATCTAGCCAGAAGGCTTCCGGGAGCTGCATTCTTCGCCCTGTCATTACCATATGGGGTGTGAGCCCGTGAACTGCGGTAGTGCCTCTAATGGCCATTAGGATTATGGGGAGTTTTTCATCCCAGTCTCTCCCGGAGGAACGAACCATCTTGCGGAGAGCCTCCTTGAGGGTCCGGTTGGTTCTTTCTATGGCGCCCGAAGCTTGAGGGTGGCCGGCTATGTGGAACCGTTGCTGGATGCCCAGTGCTTTACAAAGCTCCTGTGTAACTTCTCCGATAAAGTGTGAGCCTAAATCGGAGTCCATGACTCGCACAATGCCCCATCTTGAAAAGACATTGTTGAACAGTAGTTTGGCTGTGGTGGCTGCATTGTTGCGCTTGCACGGAAACGCTTCGACCCATTTGCTAAAGGGGTCTATGACAGTGAGGCAGTAGCGATTGCCGCGAGCAGTGGGGGGAAGGGGGCCGATAAAGTCAATCTGTATGCGAGCCCAGGGTCCATCAATTCTCTGATGCTGGAGGGGAGCTCTAGGTCCGGTGGGGTCTGCATTGACCATAGCGCAGGACAGACAGTTGTCTACCCATTGCGCTACTTCGGTGCGCATGCCAGGCCACCAACCAACCTCCTTTACCCTTTCCAGAGTCAGATCCTTGCCTCGGTGTCCCTGCTCGTGGACAAACTGAATTAAGTCAGCCCTAACTTCCAATGGCACTACCCAATGGCGTTCGCCGGCTGCATCTACTGCCCAAACTATGCCTTCCTCTTCTCTGATCATGAGTCTCCCTGTCTGATCCCTTCCTGCGGTTAGGAGGTCAGTTATTTCTGGGTCAGATCGCTGCAGTTGTGCCAGGTCTAGTGTTCCTGCGGTTCCCTGAGCTTGGTTGCGGGCTTGTGCCCGAGTGGTGACAGGGCGGAGGGGACAATCGGTGGCAGATTCCGGTAGGGAAGCATTTTCAGTGGCGGCTGCCTTGGCTGCAAGGTCTGCCTGGTCATTCCAGTAAGCGGTCTCTGAGTTCGCCTTCTGGTGTCCCTTGACATGGGTCACCTGCGTTGGGCCTGAGCGAGACTGGAGGAGTGCTGCTACCTGCTGCCATAGCTGTAGGTGGGCTACGGGTTTCCCATCGCTAGCTCTCCACCCCTGATTCTGCCACACCGGGAGCCAGACCGTGGCGGCTTTGGCCGTCCAATCCGAGTCTGTGTAAATGGCAAGTGGGCTTTCTGGGGGCTCAAACTCAAGCACCGCCAGAAGCGCTTGCACCTCAGCCGCTTGGCTGGAATGGGGGCGGGCTGGACCTTTGAGGGTATGGGCGTCGCTCACTCGCACGGCGCCGTAGCCGGTCCGAGGGGAGCCTCCAACGTGAAAGGAGGAGCCGTCACAGAACCAGCATGTGAAGCCGTTCTGTCGGGCTTCCTCTAGCGGGACTCCCCAAGTGACTGGCCAGGCAACCTGTGGTGGCGGGTCCAGGGGGCACTCGTGCTCGGTCCCGGTTACCAATAGGCCATAAGGGGCTGGAGGCTCGGTGGTCTCCTTTTTAAATTCTACTCCGCGGTTGACCAGGGCCAGGGTCCACTGTGCTATGCGGGCGTTTGAGACTTGTCCGTCTTGTATTTTTCCCGACAGGATATATTTGAGGGGCGTGTGAGTGGTTTGAACTATTGTACGTGAACCTCCTATGATAAATTCCCAATGGGTCAGACTCCAAACCAGAGCAAGGCATGTCTTCTCGCATGGGCTAAACTTAGTTTCTACTGCGGTTAGGTTGCGAGAGGCATAGGCTACTACTCTAGCGGTTCCTGCTTGCTGCTGGGTGAGCGTGGCTCCTATGCTCTTGTCTGATACTGCCAGCTGAATAAAGAATGGCTGGGTAACATCTGGATGGGCTAGGGCCGGGGCTGCGGCCAGGCTGCGCTTTAGCTCGGCTAAGGCTGTCTGTTGCTCCGGTCCCCACTCCCAGGGAGTGTTCTTCTTGAGGAGGGCATAAAGGGGGCGAGCTTTGTCTGCAAAGGACTCGATGAAGTCTCGGGAAAAGTTAAAAGTTCCTAGAAGGGCTCTGAGGGAGGGGACATCGGTGGGTGCAGGCAGCTTGGAAATGACCTCCATTCGCTGGGCGTCCGGGGTGCGGCCCTCGGGTCCCAGGGTCAGACCCAGGTACTTGACGCTGGTCTGAACCAATTGGGCCTTTTCCCTGCTTGCCTTGAACCCAGTCTCGCGGAGGAGTCCCAGGACTTCCCTGGTGATTTGGCGGGCTAATTCTTCCGTGGGGGCGTGGACTAAAATGTCATCCACGTAGCTCAGTACGTGGGGCCTCGAGGAGGGTTGGAGGCGTTCCCACATCTGAACTACATGGGCATGACAAATGCTGGGGCTAGAGTGGAATCCCTGGGGTGTCCGCTTGAATGCGTATTGCTGGCCGCGGAAAGTGAACGCGAACTTGTACCAGCAAGACTCATGCAACCGGATGGAGTGGAAAGCATTGGCCAGGTCTATGACCGAGTAGAACCGGGACCCAGCGGCAATGGCCGTTAGGATCTCATTGTACTTGGCCACAACCGGGGCAACTGGAGGGGTGGTGGCATTCAGGGCACGGAAGTCGACCGTCATTCTCCAGGTCACTCCATCTGCTTTCAGAACTGGCCACAATGGGGCGTTGCAGATGGACTGCATCGGGAGTATGACGTCCCACTCAAGGAGTCCTTCTATGGTCTTGGCTATCCCTGCCTCAGCTTCTGCTGGGTACTTGTACTGTCTTTGGGGAGGGGGGTCCTTTCCTTCAATCAGGACGCAGGCGCCCTTCACTATCCCACACTCGGCCTTGTCTGTCACCCACACTTCGGGAAAGTCCTGAACCCAGGGGTCTCCTGTGATGGGGGCGAGAGGAAGGGGGACCTTGAGGGCTGCGCATCGATGGACTGCATTAACAAAGTCTGGGCCTCCCGGGATGCGCCACAGGAGCCCGTTCGCTAAGTCAATGGTCAGTCCCTCGGCACGGAAAAATGGCATGCCCAAAAGTCCATCGTCTTCTCCCCGGTTTGCGCACGCCGAAATCCGGGTGCCCAGGTTCCCAACGGAGAGGGGGATATCCTGCCAGACCGGGGATTCCTGCGTGCCGCCTCCAAAACCGGCGAGCTGCATGGTTGTGGGGGTCTGGGTGCCCTTTGTGACTAAGGTGGGCCGGAGTATATTAAGTGAGGCTCCGGTATCTATGAGGAGGGTGGCAGGCTTCTTCTTTTCCCCGGGAGTCCCGATCCCTGCCTTCACTGTCGGTCTCCCCCATGTGTCCGGCTTTAGTTTGGCAACTATGCCCACGGAGGGAGACTGGGACTCGGGGCAACCCTATTCTGATCCTGCACTCTGGTCGGTGGAAGCGGCGCTTCCTCTAAAGGGGTTGTTGGGGCTCGGGCGCTCCCGGACCGCAGCTATCGGGGGATTCGAGAAGGGAGGGTCTGGCGGCAAAGGGGGCGCCGACGGTGGTACTGGGGGCTGTTGCTGGTCTTCCCACTCCATGATCGCCTTCATTAGAACGGACGTGGGCTTTCCGTCGAAGAGCTCCATGTTCGCTCCAATGTTTTTGAGGCGCATCCAAAGTTCCCAACGGAGGGAGTCCCTGGACTGGGGCGTGCTGCCGCGGTCCCGGTAGCCCTCGTGGTCGCCCTGCGGTGCTCCCCAAGCGTTAGACTGATCTGGAGGCGGGTAGACCTGATGGTGGTACGGGTGCGATGCTCGCGAGTGAGAAGGGGCTATGGGTGCATCCTGTAGTCGGGGCTCGTGGGGTCCTTGCTGGGAGGAGGAGGAACTGTAACTCGGGGCGGGCGCAAAGGAGACTCCCGGGCGGTAGTCCCTCGGTCCCCTACCCCGGTTAAAGCTACTGCTCCTTCCCCTCAGGATTCCTCCCCTTGCCTCCGGATACGGGCTGCGTCCCTGTGGTCGGTACTGAGAGTGGGGGCCATGATTGGCATAGGTGACTGCACTTATCGGCTCGCTCTCCTTCCTACGAGAGGCCGGGGGCTTCACATGGCGGATGGCGCCGGTTTCTCGCAACAGGCCAGCAATGCTTCTGATGCGAGCCTCCAGGTCTCCCCATGAGATGCTCCCGGGCTCCACTCCTGCTAGTGCTAGGCGGGTGGTACTATTGAGTCCATCTAAGACTGCTCTCCTGAATTCTAATTCGTCAAAGTCTGGTACATCGCTTGCATCCAGATCTACTTCATCTGCTAGCTCTGCAAGAAGCTGCTTTCTAGCTAGATATGCCTCTGGGTCCTCCCCGGGTTTCTGGGACTCTGCAATATACAGGGCTTTCAAGCTCTTGGTGGGCCACAGGAATGCACAAATTTCCTTAATTGCTCCATACTGGCTGCGTGTGGCTAACCTTCGGTTAGAGATGTAGGCATTCAGGGCCGAGACTATTTCAGGGGCAGCGCATTGGCGGGCCAGCTGGGCCACATCGGAACCACTAGCGGAGGGCTGGGAGGTGGTCACATGGGTGAACCACTGGATGGCCGTGTCTCGGTTTAGGGGTCCCATGCGATCTGCTATGGCTTGGAGCTCATCGGGCCTCCAATTGCGGGTTTCTTTAACGACCCGGTCTGTCTTCCTGCCATCCTCGTCCATGGATACAATTTCCTTAGTAGCTATTGGGTGGAGGGGCTGTGGGGCTTCCTCGGGTTGGGGCGATTGAGATGCCCAGCTATCCTTACTATCTTCTGGGAGGGCCAAGAGGGCTGAGGGGTGCACGGCGGAAATTACGGCCTGTTGCATCCCCAAGTGTCGCTTTAGGGCCTCTAGCTCCCTCTTACAAGCTGAATGGTCCGCGGCTGCGGTTTTAGACTGGTTGTGGTCCGCCATGAACCGGGCGGCATGGGTGAGCTTAGTAATCTCTTCTTGTCCCTCAGTTAATGCGTGCTCAGCCATATCGGCACGAGCGGTGGCCGCTTCAGCCTTGTGCTGAGCGTCCTGGAGGGCGGTAGTTAGTCCTTGCTTCTCTAATATGAAATTGACGCGTTCGGCGCGCCACTCAACTGCTTTCTCCTCATGTTCTCTCTCCTGGTCGGTTAGCTTGGTCCTGAGAGTCTGGATTTCTAGGCGCAAGGCGTCCTGCTCTCGTTTTGACCTCTCCTCTAACTCCTCCTGTGCTGTTTGCAACTTGCTAATTAGGGACACACTGTCCTGCAGGGCGGTAAAAAGTGCCCAGGCTCCATATCTATCCTTTTTGCTAGACCTAGGTTTCTCCTTGTCACAGAAGTCCTGGAAGGCGCTTCTAACTATCTGGAGTGGGTCGGGTCCCTTGAAGGAACCGGCTTCCCAAGGGCAATCTCCCTTCTTCACTAGCCACTTCTCCAGGCGGGGCACGGTGGGGTTTGCCCGGTACATTTTACTTTTTAGTTTAAGGCTGATCTCGGGGGGGTTAAAGAGTGGATCAGCGACACCAGGGGTGGGGCGATTAAAGCTGCTCAAGGGTTTTAACAACTTCTTCCTCTCTATGTCCCTTTTGGGAGGTTTATCCTTCCCTCAGGTCCTCAAGGGTTTTTACCAGGGGGTTTTAAGGTTCTACTTTTAGGTTCACAGGGTATTTTAGGGTCCTACACTCGGTTCTTCTCCACCGGGGGAGAAGGGAAAATTCCTATTCCCGTTTCAAGCTTGCCTACAAGCCACGGGACCAGGAAACGTTTACTGGCTCAGAGGGTGCTCTCAAGCTCTCTAAGCCCAAGAACCAAAAACGCTCAGTGCTTCCAAGCCTCTGCTCAGAAGCCAAAGCTCAGGGGTCTCCCAAGCCTATGCGCTCAGAAAACCAGAAAGTGTTCCCAAGCCTCTGCTCGGAAACTGAAGTGCTTCCAAGCCTCTGCTCAGAAGCCAAAATGCTCTCAAGCTCTCTACCTAAGAACTGTACTCAAAGTGTCCCCAGGCCTCGTGCTCAGAGACAAACGGTTAAACTGTCTCCAAGCCAAGACCAAAAGACTGGAAGCGCTCAAGGACTGCCTCTGCAAGTCCCCAAGCAAAATGGCTCAGGAGTAAAGCTTACTGTACTCCCAAGCGAGGTGCGCTCAAGAGTTCTAACAACTCCCAAGCAAAAGTGTGCCCAAGAGTCCCACTGACTCCCAAGCGAGGTGCGCCCACGAGTCTGACTTAAAACTCGCAAGCGGAAAGGCGCCCAAGAGTCTACCTTAAAACTCTTAAGCACGGTGCGGCAGGCTGCCGCGGGGCTTCAGGAACCTGGCTTTAGATTCCCAAAGCTAAACTGACTGAACAACCAAACGGACTATCGATCCCTTCACGTTTCCTCCGGAGCGGGGATTGAAGCCTAAGTGCTGGCAGGAACGGGGTTTGGACGGACTTAGGAGAGACGGGGGAGGGCGGAAGAGAATTTTATATGTGCTGCTTCAGGATGTATATAAATCTATAGAGCCTACTTCTGGGATCCCACCCACATAGACGCGTTTAGGCGGCCCGGAAGGTGGCCAGGAACTTCACCAGTTCAGAGGTCCTTACCCACAGTACACCGGTTATAACGGCTGGAGGGCCTCGCGGTGCACCACAAAAGGCAAGTAGTCCAAAGCTGGCTGAAGGAGGAAATGGGGAAAAGCCAACCCACAAGATAGAGATGCTCACTAGAGCCACACACACTCACACTTTTAATTCCCTGAGCTAAATTGCGCTCTTTACACAGAGGTCTGGAAAATTTTCCTCTAAGTCAGTTCGCTGAAGACACGCGTGTCGACTCACGTGTATTCACACGAACTGGGTTATGCCCGCATTCTCCACCAGTAAACTGTTACCAGAACTGCTCTTTATTATAATGGGGAATTAGCTGTAGCAGTCTGTAACTATTAATATTAAGCGAGGATCATAACCTATGTTTACGGAGGTCCCGATCCCAGACACTCTAGTGAAAAAGAGGCAGACAAGGAGTAAGGTCCAAACACGTGTATTGAGTGTAGCGTAAGCCTAGCTTGCACAATCATACAAAGAACATACAAGGTCTAAGAAACATAGAGTATGAAATACAGAGACGTTCGCATTAGCTGGTTCCCAACGATGATAGGGGGAATACTCACTTATCCTGGAGCGAAGCAGAGACGCAGCAGCGAGGGTGGCCCAATGCCAGCACTGGAACCACAGGCGGACAGCAAGGAAGTCTGGATAGGAATGGCCTGAGCCACGGGCAGCAAGGGGGGGGGTCTGGATAGGAATGGCCTAAGCACCGAGTGGTCTGGGAGACCAGCTTAAATACCCCAAAACGTACCCTGGGGCTGGTGCTGTACTTGGTGGTTAAAACAAAGGTTCTAATGGGCTACTGAATGGCTTGGATGGGCCACTTTGGTAATCAGATTGTGATAAGTGACACCTCAGGAAGAGGGGACAAAAGAGGGAGGGGGAAATCCAAGTGGGCTGAAAGGATGTTCCAGCGGACAGGGCTTGTCCTGATGTCATCAGCTTTTGGAATGCGGAGGTTTCTTTGAGATGCATTCTTTAAGTGCTTGGGATGGTCGGCACTTAGTTCCTTCTCCGGGGCGGCTCCTAAGATATGCAGAGCGGGGCGAGGTACTCTCGCTGCGGACGTGGTGTGCCCGCTTCGCCGAAATGGCTTCTCAAAGCAGTCTCTTCCTCTGGGTCTTCTGGGTGCCTGAGAACATGGATGCCGGCTGGGCATAGCTGGGGCTGGATAGCAGGCTGCCCGGTAGCAAGGGCAAGCTTGGCGACCGGCCCGTGGGAGGCTCCAGGCGGGAACTGACCAGGGAGCGCCTAGCCAGGCTCGCTGGAGGTTTCCCCGGCAGGCGCCCGGCTGCTAGCAGCGGCTTGGGCCCATATGAGGCAGGCTTCCATGGAGGCAGGGGGAACAACACTTTAAAACACAGTCCAAAGCAGGGAACAGGCACGGTCCGTGGCAGATGGCAATGCAGGCACGGGGCACACTTGTAACAGAGTCCAAACACACACTGGGAATTCCAGATACAGGTCAGGGCAGGGCTGCCCAGAAAGAGTCCTTTGTGCAGTTAACCAAACATGGAGTCAGTAAACTACACAGTCTATAACAGCAGCAAGGCAATTGACACGCAGGCAGGAAACTGACACGTGTATCAGAACACACACGTGCAAAGCAATCTTTGTGCAGCAGTGAAACAGTAATGCAGGAAACTTTAGCACAGTTCATAGCAGGCTTCAAAGCAGGGGAGGGGGCCTACTTGGCAACAATAATATTCCTGTTTGTAAAAAAAAATCTAATTTAATGATCTCTAAGCTGAGGGCACAAGTCATATGGAAGATCTCTGACATGAACCCTATTGAAATAAATGGGAGCTGCTCTGGAGCATGGTGACTGAAACCTGAATTTCCTTGTTCTTCACTCTCGTTCTCTTAGGTTTGCCAGCTGCCTGGAGATAAATGGTCTTGCCTCTTTAATATAAGCTTAATGGGATGTTACTTACCCC
This sequence comes from Eublepharis macularius, assembly GCF_028583425.1. Taxonomy (NCBI): domain Eukaryota; kingdom Metazoa; phylum Chordata; class Lepidosauria; order Squamata; family Eublepharidae; genus Eublepharis; species Eublepharis macularius. Next base: position 42,085,505 of record NC_072790.1, read on the forward strand.
ATTAAGCTTGTATTAAAGACCTGTTGGCAATCCTAACTACACTGGCTCTTTGTGCTATGATCCCAAAAGCCAAGAACACAATCCGCATATTATCTTTAGTAGAAACAAAGCCCGTTGTGAGAAAAAAAAATACAACGTGCTCTAAAAAGGGAAGGGTGGGCGGGCAAGCATTCGCTCCTCCTCTGTCACTGATTCCAGCTGGTGAAGGAGGAAGGTGGGCATTGTCATCTGCTCCACACCTGATCTGCCTGATCTCAGCCATGTGAAGGGGTGGTGAGTTTGCTACCTGATCCATGCGTGATACATGCCGGGTAAAGGGGGCCATTGCCTCCTGTTCTGCGCCTGACTACGTCTGAGTGAAGGGGGGAAGGCATTGCCACCTGCTCTGATCCCAGCTGGGTGAAAGGGGGTAGGCATTGCCACCAGCTCCCTGCTGGGTGAAGGGAGGAACAGGCATTGCCTCCTGCTCTGCACTTGATCCTGACAGGTGAAGATGGGTGGCGGGCTTTATTACCTTCTCTGCTCCTGATCCCAGCTGTGTGAAGGGGGTGCAGGCATTGCCACCTGCTCTGCTCCTGATTCCGGCAGGTTGAAGGGGGGGCAGGCATTGCTGCATGCTTGGCTCCTGACTCCGGCAGTGTGAAGACAGAGTGGACATTGCGGCCTGCACAGTGGCTTATCCTGGTAGGTTGAAGAGGGCAGGCATTGCCACCTGATCTGCTCCATATCCCACCTGCTCTGCGCCTGATCCCAGACAGGTGATGGCATGAGGTGGGCATTCCCACCTGCTCCACTCCTGATCCAAAATGGGTGAGGCCGGGGATGGCAATTGCCACCTGCTCTGCTCCTAATACCAACTGGATGAAGATGAGGGGTGGGCATTGCCACCTCCTCCGCTCCTAATACCAATTGGGTTAAGGCAGGGGTGGGCATTGCCACTTGCTCCGCTGCTAATACCAACTGGGTTAAGGTGGGGTGGGTGGGCATTGCCACTTGCTCTGCCACAAATACCAACTCAGTTAAAACAGGGGGTGCGCATTGCTAACTGCTCTGCTCCTAATCCCAACTGGATTAAGGTGGGGAGCGGGCATTGCCAACTGCTCCGCTGCTAATAACAACTGCATTAAGGCGCAGGTGGACATTGCCACCTTCTCCGCTCCTAATACCAATAGGGTTAAGGCAGGGGTGGGCATTGCCACTTGCTCCGCTGCTAATACCAACTGGGTTAAGGCAGGGTGGGTGTGCATTGCCACCTGCTCCGCCACAAATACCAACTCGGTTAAAACGGGGGTGGGCATTGCCAACTGCTCTGCTCCTAATACCAGCTGAGTTAAGATGGGTGGTGGGCATTGCCACCTGCTCTGCTCCTAATACCAATTGGGTTAAGGCAGGGGTGGGCATTGCCACCTGCTCCACTCCTAATATCAACTGGGTTAATGTGGGGGGGGAGGTGAGCATTGCCAACTGCTCTGCTCCTAATACCAGCTGGGTTAAGTCCGGGGCTGGTATTGCCACCTTCTCTGCTCCTAATACCAACTGAGTTAAGGCATGGGGTGGGCTTTGCCAACTGCTTCACTCCTAATACCAATTGGATTAAGGCAGGGGCAGGCATTGCCACCTGCTCTGCTCCTAATACCAACTGAGTTAAGGTGAGGGTGGGCATTGCCAACTGCTCCGCTCCTAATACCAACTGGGTTAAGGCGGGAGGGTAGGCAGTGCCACTTGCTCCCATCCTGCTCCCGGCCTGGGCTTCCCACCATGGCACTTTTTCTGGAGGGACACGGTGCCTTGCCTAGGCTTCCCTTCATGGCAGCACCCTCTGGTGGCGCACCAGGGTATAAAGTGAGTTGTCTGAAATACGCTTACTCAATTATATAGTAAGATTAGGGCCAGCTAAGGCTCAGTGGAAGAGCCTTGGCTTTGTATACAAGGTCTCTGGTTCAATCCCCAGCATCTCCAGTTTAAAAAGGCCATGCAGTAGGTGACATGAAAGACCACTGGAAACCCTGCATAGCTGTTTCCAGTCTGAATAGACAATATCAGACCTTGATGGACTGATGGTAGGATTCTGTGTAACGCAGTTTCATGTGTGTGTTAGCCCAGTGAAACGTTAACGATGTGCTGGCTTTCAAGTTTCCCTTCTTCATCAGGCCTGAAGTTACAAAATAAAAAAGAAGGGGAAAGGAGATTTATTTAAGCTAATTTTTCAGGTCATTTAAGTATTAGGAAGATCTTTTTATGATAGAGTCTGGTGGATTTGCTGACAGGCAAAGAAGAATCAGGTTTCAGACTACACAGGTCAGGAACCATAAAAGCAAGCAGTAATAAAATAATTAAACTTGATTGCAACACACACACACACACTCCAAAACATCTTCTAATCTCCCTGTTATCCAGCATGGTGATTTGAACTCAGATGTCCCGGGTCCTAATTGAACATTCTAAGTAATTTACTGCACTAGTTCTTCCTTGTTGCTCAGGCATTTGGGGCAATATGAGTTTCAGCCCCAATAGAATATGTTTGTATGTTGAGGTGTGTTTACTACTACATAAGAAAGTAGTGGAGGAGCTCATTTTCGAATTCTTCCCTAGATAGGGTTGCCAGCCTCCAGGTAGTGGCTGGAGATCTCCTGGAATTACAGGCCACAGAGATTAGTTCACCTGGAGAAAATGGCTACTTTTGGGGGTGGGCTCTATGGAATTATGCCATGCCAAAGTCCTTTCCCTCTCCAAACCCCACTTTCTCCAGGTTTCACCCCCTAGATCTCCAGGAATTTCCCAACTTGGAGCTGGCAACCCTATCCCTAGATCATGAGCAAACAGAAACCAGCACGATCAGCAAACAACTAGACTAGAGCCTTCCCCCTGTTGAGCGAGTTTTCTACTTGTGGGGATTTATTTTTAGCATGGAGACATGTTCAAAACTGGTATCCCTCATCTCTGACACAGTATATTCCATTCTGCCCCTGACGTCATTCTGCTGTATGTCTAGTTCAGGATTTAGTTAATAAATATAAAATATGAAAACAGTTTCAGCAAATTGGGCGGTGGTCAATCTTAGCTGCCAAGGTCAAGAAAATAACAATATTTATTAAACAGTAAGGCTGTTATCCTATGTTCCTGAACTGTATTATTTTGTATTTATTCTTCACCTACGTTGTGCATCATTTAATTTCTAAATATTTCTGAGGCCTCTCAAAAATATACATTGCATTGCAACAGAACCCACTATCAATCTGTTTTCATATGGATGTTCCCTCTTTTTGATTTAAAATATGTCTCTGTGGGTGTTGTTGAAATAAATACAGGCTGGACACAGATGCAGAAAAACACTGATGAGGAATTACCTCATAGGAGTTGAAAGTGGCTTGCTGAAGGCGTTCATGCCCATGTGGTGTAGTGGTTAGGAGGAGCCATTTTCTCCAGGGGAAATGATCTCTGTGGCCTGGAGAACAGTTGTGGAGGAGAGGAGATAACCCGGAATGCCATCCTGAACTTCTTGTAGAAAGGAGGTGGAGTAAAAAATGTGCTAAATAAATGAGGGGTTTTTTTGAGCCACTTTTGTTTCTGTTCAATTAGGATGGGTGGGTTTTGAAGCACTATAGAAACTTGTGGGATCACCAAAAAAGTGGTAACAAAGCGGGGGAAAGAGCATATACTCTTCTGTCATGTGGGAATAGCAAGTTAGCAACCACAATATGAAAGACTTCAGTGTTTCACCTGGGCAAAACTTGTACTGAATAAAAAAGTACTTATTTAATTTCAGTTTGTCGTTTGTGCCCAGCTCCTCCTATAGCTAAAGGATGAAACCAGCATCTAGCTATTGCCTGAGAAGCAATATGCATAGCTGAGTCACAGTGATGCAGAATAACCCTTAAATGGAAAATATACCATAACCCTTAAATGGAAAATTCCGTTATTTATTTACTTATTTAGAAAATATATATATGCTGCCTTGCCAAAAACCTGCTCGAGGTGGCTCCCCAAGTACAAACAAACATAATAAAATCCTAGAAGACATGCCGCCAGCAATGATGGCACTCTTGTGTCTCTTTCAATGCTCTAGAGAACCTGTGGTTGAGCTGCTGTCAAGGACAGATTGGTAATTTAACTAACGGGGGAAATTCCCAGCAGGCTGCCGCACTTGAGGGCTTCTCCTGGCTCTCAGGAGGAAGCAGAGCCGCCAAGCTGCTGTAGTGCAGCTGTGGCCACTCAACTCATAGCTGGTTGGTGGTGCCAAAACCCACTGGTGGTTCCCCTGGTACTAAATATCTCCTGTGGTCTTGGCATGCAGCAATCACCTCAGAAGGCATTCTCCTAATTGCCAGCCCTGTAAAAGGCTGTTCTTCTGTCATTCCTGCTGCTCCTACTCAAACCTCTCAAGCTTCTGCTTCTGGAGGCACAATGAGAGGACCACTGACCTGTCACTGGGGCTTGTCTGGGTTCTTCCTGGTCACAAATGGTGTTAGAGGTGATGATAGGCATACCATCCCAGACCCATGTGCCGAACCCGTCTTGGGTTGCTACCACAACAGCAGCAGAGGCCCTGGGTGGTGTACCTACTTGAGGTAGAGCTGCCAGGCCTCAGCTGGCAACCATAATGGTGTCCCACTGACAAATGCTCTTTTTCTTGCAAACTATTCCAGTACGTGGCATAGATGAAATCTTACTCAGGATGAACCCAGATTCTTCTTTTCCTATTTCAGTGACATTTCAAAAACGCATAACTAAAACTTTTGTTCTCAAAACACCAGGCTATGTTGTACCATTACAATGACAGTTTATCACAGTGTGTTAATGCTTTGACTTCTCTGACACATTTGTTTATAAGACAGGCATTATTTGTTAGTTTGAAACATCATGTTCCATTTTTTTCTTCAAGATGTGACTTGGCCTAAATGAATATATTCTGAGTCACTTCTAGAAGGACAACTTAATTTGGATATTTAGTGAATTATCTGTTTAGATTAACTGCTAGAGCTAATGCCTAAGATTATTTGGCTGCTATTTAATGATCCCCAAGGAATTTCTACCCTGCTTTTTGGCTCATCCATTACATATACAGTTGTTTGACAGACGGGAACGATGTGGCTCAGGAAGCAGGGCTGGCAACTCCAAGCTGGGAAATTTGTGGTGATTTGGGGGCTGGAGCCTGGGGATGGTGCTGGTAGAGGGTACGCAGCAGCAGAGTAGAACCCACCCTTCAAAGCAGCCATTTTCAGGGGGAATGATCTCTGTGGCCTGGAGAGTAGTTGTAATTTCAGAAGATATCCAGGATCTGCCTGGAGATTGTTGATCCTATTCAGGAGACAAATGAAGTTGCTGGTGAATTCAACAGGGAAAGGGGAAAGGGGAAAGAATTTAATGTCAAAATGGAACTAAAACCCCAGTTTCATTCTAAACAGTATGGTGCTTCTTTGGGGCAATAAGTAGTTCAAATTGCTTCTTTAAAAACCACGTTCTAGAAGATCCTTTCCTTAAAAGAAACTCAACCAAAGATAAAAATTCAAATTGCTTCAGAGATCTTTAAGAACTGGAAAATAAAAACAGAGTCCCTCAGGACTCAGTTATGGGAATACATGAAAACCACTTTCTGTTGAGTCTGTTGTATTGAAGGCCAACCTAAGCATCAAATATATACTGATTTTATACCAGTGTTAACTGTCATGGCACCTTCTATTCATTCAAAAGTAGTAGTCCGGTGAAAGCACCGAGAATTCCTTGTTAGAGATAGATCTTCTTCCACAGATTTACACTTCCCATATATATGATATATATGATAATATATGGCATATGCCTACTGTGTGGATGCTTATACAATCATGCCTTAGCTCCCCTTCCCCCAGAAGAGTCAATTTATTCAAGGTAGCAAACATTATTTCAAATTCCAAAGAAAGCGAAAACTTCTTCATTGCCTTTTCCACAAAGAAAAAAATATACTGAGATTAGCGGAGTCATGAATCAGACATTTATTCAAAATGTGCTTTCCCAGAATACTATTCAGAAATACATTAGCAGATTATTTCTAGAAATAGTTTAATGATCACATTAAAAATAAGTTGGAATCAAAGGCCATGGCAAATAAAACAGCATGAAAGGTACTGATGCACAATTTGTGAAGAGTTTGCGGCCTAGTCCTTTGAGTCATCATCTTACAGCCTACTTCCCTCAGACGTGTCTGCGCCTTTTTTACCAGCTTAAGGGCTTGTCTGAAGACCTGGGCGCCCTCACCACAGAATTCTGTTGCAGCCAACTTCCTTGTTTTGTTTCAGTGTACTTTAGGCAAACAATGTGCATTCTTTGTATAGAACCTCCACCAACCTGGCACAAGGTTCAGTGTGAGGTTGCTCGGCAGGAGCGGGGTATACAGGAGGAGGAGGAGGAGGAGGAGGGATACAGTTGGAAGGGGAAAACCAGCCTCAACGACATAACTTGATGTGTTTCTTCTTCCAATAAAGATCCCCAGAACCCTTTATGGAATTCTTCTCCAGGATCTCTGCTTAACGGAGCTAGGCCATCCATAAGAAGCAAATCAGTCGTAAACATGAACTGAATAGCATAACCCACGTAGCTTCCTGTCAGCTAAAAAAGAAATGGTGTAAATGTCTGGCACTTTTCCTCTGCTCCACTGGCATCCTGTTTTTCTCCCCTTGAAAGTCTGCTTATTGGTATTTCATGTCTTTGTTCTATTTATGCTTCAGGAGCAAGATGGGGGCTCGGGGGGGGGGGATTGTAGCATTTGACTAAACGTGTCAACAGGGAGCCAGGAAATGATCTACTCTAGCAGACCGCAACTGTGAATTTATTAGGGGTCCCAAAGCAAGCCACCATCCCTCTGCTCCCCCCCCTTCACTTTCAATACAGGGATTGTAATATAACTTTACTTCATAGAGATGTTGTAAGGCATACAGAAATAATAAAAGTGAAGCAATTGACCACTCTAAAGCACCAACTACATTCTAAATAATTATGAGCACCATATAATTTGCAGGGGAGAGAAGTTGACAGCCTCTGGGTGGGGCCTAGAGATATCCTGGAATGACAACTGATCTCCAGATGACAGACATCAGTTCCACTGGGAAAAAAATGGTTGCTTTAGGGGATGAACTCTATGGTATTATACCCTCCTGAAGTACCTCCCCAAACCCTGCCCTCACCAGGCCCAGTACCAAATCTCCAGGAATTTCACAACCCTCGGAAGGATTGAGCCTTGCCACTGCCCAGCACCCAGTAGGGAAATTCTTGGAGACTGTGGGGGGGGGATTGGGGAGAGACCTCAGTGGGGTGTAATGTCTCGGAGAGCACTCTCTAAGGCACCCTCTGGGAAAACTGATACCTGTAGCTTGGAGATCAGTAGTAATTTCAGAAGATCTCCAGCCGCCACCTGGAGGTTGGCAATCCTAAGTGGCCCTAGACAGGCACACAGACACACACAGAGTGAAATGGCCAGTTAGGGAGATTTCTGGGTCCAACCTTAAATGACCCAACCATAAGTGGTTCACTGAGCAGATGGGAGCTATTCTTGCCTACTACAACATGCTCTAGATCAGTGATTGCCAACATTTTCAGTACGGTGTCCCACAAGTTCAAATTTACTTTGTATGGTGACCTGGACAAGGCTGGCCCAAGAGACTGAGAAGGAACTGGGGCGGGGGGAGGTTGTTTGAGGAGATGTACGAAGATGTCAGATGTCAGCAAAGAGATGGGTGGCAAATAGCTCACCACAATACATCTCCCACAGCAGGTAGAGAGCAATGAAATACTTCAGGGGGGCTGGGCAAGAAGTTGGGCAGCTAAGCAGCAGTGCCAAGACAGAGCCTACGTTGGCACACACCTCATTTTCTCCTCTCACTTTTCTATGTGCTGAACAGCTCCCATCTCCTCCCCGCCCCCTTCTTCCACCTACTATTGTAATGTTACTAGTTGTCAGACAGCTTTTTCCACCTCGTTATTGTTGCAAAGAAGGAGGGCAGGGTGAGAATTTAAGAATCTAGAAAGGAAGGAGGGAAAGAAAAGGGTGCAAAGAGCAGGAACCACCATTAGGGATGGCTGGCCTCAGATCCACTTTCAGAGGCTTTGCGAGTGAGCCCCTTGGGGGGTTTGTGGTAGAAAAGCCACTGCATCTTTATGCTGGTAGCTTTTGGATTCACCGAAGATCTTCTGAAACTGAGATCTTCTCACATGATTTAAAATAATGTACATTACAATCCTAAGCAAGAGTTATACCCTTCTGAGCCCATTGGCCACAATGGACTTAGATGGTTGTAAGTCAGTTTAGGATTGCACTGTACATTTGTATAACACCTTCTCTGCCCCATCTTGAGACTTTTAAAATGTACAGAGTGGAACTTGCTATCATGCCCGACAATGTATTGTCGAAGGCTTTCACGGCCGGAGAACGATGGTTGTTGTGGGTTTTCCGGGCTGTATTGCCGTGGTCTTGGCATTGTAGTTCCTGAACTACAATGGAACTACAATGCCAAGACCACGGCAATACAGCCCGGAAAACCCACAACAACCATGCCCGACAATATTTTTTTTCCTTCCTTCACCCTTAAAAAAAACCAAACCAACATGAAGTTAGAAGAGGAGTTCTGGTGAACTCATGAGATTGCTTTCTCCTTGGTGAAATTTTAGTTCCTTCTAATAAATGTATTGCCCTGTTGTTGCCTGGAGCACAGCTTCCAGCTGCCATTTCTGTCTGCACTTGCCCCCATGTAATGTGACAGCAAAATCTATTCTATTGTCCATTTTACCACAATGTCATCGCCACACCAGAGGATTTTTATCTGGCATTTCTCTTCAGCAGGGATTTTTTCTGGGAAAAGAGGTGGTGGAACTCAGTGGGTTGCCGTTGGTGAAAATGGTCACATGGTTGGTGGCCCCGCCCCCTGATCTCCAGACCGAGGGGAGTTTAGATTGCCCTCTGTGCCAGCTCTGTCTGGAGATCAGGGGGTGGGGCCACCAGCCATGTGACCATTTTCAAGAGGTTCCGGAACTCTGTTCCACCGCGTTCCAGCTGAAAAAAAGCCCTGAATATAGCAATCCTCTCTACTTGTCAGTGTTTCCAAATATCCAAAATACTACTTAAAACATTTTCATACTACACCTTTTGATTGAGTAAAACATGGTCTTGAAAAGCATCTCATTCATTCCAACAAAGCAAATATTTCATAGGAATTTTTCAACTTTTCCATCAGAAAAATTGGAAAAAACTCCACCTCCACCCACACAGCATTTCTCCCTCTCCCCCCCCCCCCCGGATTGCACATCTCTAATCAAAAGAGCTCAATCTACTTTCATTTGTGCCAAAATAATGGCTCTGGCTTCTGTGAGATCATTGCCAGCTCCCTATCCCAATTCTTTTCCTCCATCTGAAAAAAAAATAAATTATGAACAGCCTTGAGCTCTTCATCCAGCTTCAAGTACAGCTGGATTCTAACCATATTTTCTGGAATGTGTGTTCCATTGATTTCAGCAGGATTTATTCTCAAGTAGAAATGTTCAGTATTGCAACTTTGTCAGAATTTTTGGGCACTTGATTTTATGTCCTTATTCAGGGTATTCATTGTCCCCAAAGGAACAGTTAATCCCATGATGGAAATTCTCCAGGGTCAGTCCCAGAGATGTTTCCGGTTCTGTTTAATGTTTGCTGTTGCTGGCAGATTGACAAAGTGCAAACAGTAATAGTGTAAATCCACAAACACAAGAACTTGCAAAATAGCCGGATTGTTCCAGAGCCAGTAGTTGCCCCTCCTCCCAGCCCATGAAGCCAAGCAAATTTCTACAGTTAGGGATGCCAGGCCTTCAGCTGGCATCGCTGAAAGATTTAGGCATTTTCAGAGGCAGAAATGACATTGTGTGACATACGACATCCTGTCCAGCCAAAAACCCGGATGTGATATAAATGCGTTGAGCTACACTCTGGCTGCCCCCAACACACATCATATCTAGCAGAAGTGACATCATGTGCTGCCTAATGTCATTTCTGCCTTGGGATTTTTCTCCCGCTGGTTTGAAGAGTGGGGTGATAGGTTGGGCCCGTTAACCAAGCTTTCTGCCAAAAACGGCAGCTGGCAACCCCCTTTCCAGTCCTGTTTAGATTCAGTGTTCTCACTGAAAATATTCCTGTTACGACTATGTGATGGTACAAGAGAATTTATTTTATATTGAAGAAAGAGAGAATTGCTTCCATACTTTAGATTGCCAACTCTCGCTTGGGAGATTCCTGGAGATTTGGGGGCACTGCCCAGTGGAGGTGAGAAGAGGGAGCTCCATGGGGAAGTGATACCACTCCTGGACTTACATTTCTCCTAAATGCTATGGTATACCATAAAAATCTGATCTCCAAAGCTGCCTTTCCTCAAGGGGAACTGATATCTGTATTCTGGAGATCAGGGGCAAATCCACAAGTCCCGGCACGCGCAATGAGTCAGAAATCATGCTAGAAAGACGCTATACTTCTGGAAGTTTAGCGAACATTTACTGCGATGCTGGGATGTGTGGATTCAGCCCTGTTGTAATTCTGAGAGAACTTTGAATTCTGTAGCCAGAGTTATATGACCCAGAAGTCTGAATTGTGCTGGGCGTCAGCAGAAAAAAAAAGCTCAGCTTGCATACGTGGCCCGTGTTGGATAGTGAGGATTCTTCTGAGGATGTTGTGGGGATAATAATAACACACTTCGTAAACCACTCTGAGTGGGCGTTATGTTGTCCTGAAGTGAGGTATATAAATCAAATATTATTATCAGGGCTTTTTTTCTGGGAAAAGAGGTGGTGGAACTCAGTGGTTGAACTGAAGACCGCACAATGACATCACTTTGGGTCAGCTGGAACAAGAGGGGAGTTTTTAAAAGTTTAAATTGCCCTCGGCGAAAATGGTCACATGGCCGGTGGCCCCGCCCCCTGATCTCCACACAGAAGGGAGTTTAGATTGCCCTCCGTGCTGCTCAGCAGCACAGAGGGCAATCTAAACTCCCCTCTGTCTGGAGATCATGCCATGTGACCATTTTTAAGAGGTGCCGGAACTCTGTTCCACTGCGTTCCCACTGAAAAAAAGCCCTGATTATTATTATTCCTAGACCTAGTCATAAAATTATAAGATACCCATCCTCTTGTGGGGTATAACACTTAATCACGTTATCATGTTTCTGATAATTCCCATAGCAGTACTTCTTTTGCTCTTGTGCACCCCCAGTCTATGTTGGAAGCAGAGAAAGTGTTGAGTTTAGTTAAGGATGGCTGGACCAGTCAGACAGCTCTTCCTTTCCTTATTAACAGAGTGCTCCTCCTAAGCTTCAGTGCAGCAGCGTGGCCTAAACTAATATTTGCCACACTATCTTACAAATTGCACACAGAAAACCTCTCCCTTGAGTAAAAGAACCAATAATGGACTATTTGTTTAAAGAAGTCCATTAACTTAAGTATAGTGGAGAGAAAAAGTGACCAGCTAATCTAGCTAACTAGGATGACTTCAGATTGACAACTGGTCATCTGCTTCATTTGTCCCAGGAGGAGATACCATGCTGCTTCTCCTGATGCATGCAGGGAAGAGAGGAAGGAAGAAGAGGAAAGAAGGAAGGAAGTTCCCTTGGACTACATTCTACCAATCAGAGAAAGTGAGTGATAATAGAGTAGGCAGGAAGGAGACTGGCACTAGCCTATCTGTCTAACTCTATGGTTCTTATCTTGAAGGTTTGAGCCAGAGACACCGCCAGTCCCTTCTTGTAACAGAAAGCAGGTCCAGGACTCTATCTGTCCCTCAAATTCTCCAGCAAACCATACGCTGTGTATAGCTGGTACAGTGTCTGCTAAAGTGCCAGAAAAAAACTAGGCAGCCCCTAGGGTTGCCAGCTCCTGGTTGGGAAATTCCTGGAGATTTGGGGAGTGCAGCCTAGAGAGGGTGGGGTTTAAGGAGAGGAGGGCAACCCTAGGCTGGCAACCCTAGGAGCTGTAGATTCAAATCCCCACTCAGCCAAGAAGCTCACTGAATTCACATGTTACAAAGTCCCTGTACCCCCCACCTTGGTTTGCCATGGGTTCTGTTGACCAGACCTACTCTGGGAGTTCCATGTTCAGAGCTTAATTACCAACTGCATGTGTGGGAAGAACAGCTTAAGCCTTCCCCCTCCTGACCTGAAGTGGCCCCGGGAAGCTGCTATTTGACCTGTTGGGGAAGCTTAATGATTGACTACAGATAAGTTTCACCAGAAGGGCAAATGATAGTTCCCTGAGGCCATTTCAGGCACACTCTTTCTGAGAACTGTTGTCCTGACCTAAATTGTATCCACATGTTACTGAGTATTATGAGCATGGAACAGCCAGAACACAAGTGTCAACAGAACATGGCAGAAAGGGTATGGGACCAAAGGTCTTTGTAATGTGTGAAAAGATCTGAGTGACCTTGGCACAGCCATTCTCTGATGTAGGATAGTAGCTAAGTGGTTGGGCTGCAAATCAGCACTCTGCTGGTTTGAATCCCACTACTGTGACCTTAGTAAGCCACTCCTTTCAGCCCCGGCTGTAGTGTGGGGATGATAATAACACTGACTTTGTTCACTGCTCTGAGTTGGGCACTAATCTGTCTAGAAGAGTGGTAGATAAGCACAGTTATTATTATCATTATTCTCTTTCAACCTAACCTATTTCCCATGTACACCCTCCTGAAGTGCTTAACAATATAAATAGCTTCCAGGCTCAACTGTGAGTCATAGTAAGCCCAAGGCAGAGTTTGTAGATCCCACTCTCTCTCACATATTGGTGCAAAAGTCATTATTATTATCCCAGACTTTCAGCAGGGTCAATAAAACTGTCTAATATATCTGAATTATTTCTGAATTATATATATATATATATATATATATATATATATATATATAATATTTTTATATATTTCTATATTATCATATAGAAATGGACATATCAGTATTCAAATTTACAATAAGTATGTAGGACTGCATTGGGTAGTAATAACCACCACTACCACCCACCTGCACAAAGACTGTTGAGAAACAAGAGGTCTTATTTATCTGAGCATCTATTTGCATACAAAATGAAGGAACGTCACTTGGTCAGGAATTTCGTCATGCCAAGCAGAATGTTGACGGGGCAGCTGTGGGAAGTGGCAGGCCCCCCGGACCTGTCCTGCCACCAGCTGGCAGAAGATAAGACCCAGCAACATTACTGGCTTCTCTGGACCTCGCCTTGTGTGCTGGCTGTACTGAAGAAGGCAACATGACATTAGTTGGCTCTTCTCACACCTTTGCCCTCATCCAAATGTGGTGTTGCAAGTAACTGCATAGGTTATCCACTGTGGATTACTTACAGTGGAGAACCTTTCCCACTACCTACTTTATTGTCCACTAGAAACAAAGCCCGTTGTGGGAAAAAATACAACAGGCTCTAGAAAGGGGAGAGTGGGCAGGCAGGCATTCCCTCCTTGTCTGTCACTGATCCCAGCCAGTGAAGGAGGGGGGTAGGCATTGCCTCCTTCTCCACACCTGATCTCAGCAGCATGAAGGGGTGGTGGGCTTTGCTACATGCTGCACATCTGATGCAGGCCAGGTAAAGGGCGGCAGGCATTGCCACTTACTCCACTCCTGATTCCAGCTGGGCGAAGGGAAAACGGGTTTTGCCTTCTGCTCTGCGCCTGATTACGTCTGGGAGAAGGGGAGCAGGCATTGCTGCCTGCTCCAAGCCTGATCACAGCTGGGTGAAGGGGGGTAGGCATTGCCACCTGTTCCCTGCAGGGTGAAGGGAGAAGCAAGCACTACCTCCTGCTCCTCGCCTGATCCCAACAGGCGAAGTCAGGTGGTGGGCTTTGCTACGTGCTCCGCTACTGATCCCAACTGGGTGAAGGGGGTGCAGGCATTGCCACATTCTCTGCTCCTGATTCCGGCAAGTTGAGGGGAGGTGGAGATTGCTGCCTGATTCCAACAGGATGAAGATGGGTGAGCATTGCCACCTGCTCAGTGACTTATTCCAGTAGATTGAAGGAAGTGGGCATTGCCACCTGCTCCACTTCTTGTCGCAGCTGGGTGAAGGGAAGAATGGAATTGCCTCCTGATCTATGCCTGATCTCACCCAGGTGAAGACGCTGGGCGGGCATTGCCATTTGCTCTGCTCCTGATCCCAGCTGGAGGAAGGGGCGTGGGCATTGCTATCTGCTCTGCTCCTAATACCAGCTGAGTTAAGGGGGGGTTCATTGCCACCTGCTCTGCTCCTAATACGAGCTGGGTTAAGGCAGGGGCGGGCATTACCACCTGCTCCACTCATGATCCCAGATGGCTGAAAGGGGGCGGGCATTGCCCCCTGCTCCGCTCCTAATACCAGCTGGGTTAATGTGGGCCTGGGCATTGTCACCTCCTCCACTCATAATACCAGCTGGATTAAGGCGAGGGTGGTCATTGCCACCTGTTACATTCCTAATATCTGCTGTGTTAAGGTGGGAGGTGGGCATTGCCACCTATCCACTCCTAATACCAGCTGGCTGAAGGAGGGGCAGGCATTGCCACCTACTCCACTCCTAATACTGGCTGGGTTAAGGCAGAGAGTGGACATATCTACCAGCTCTGCTCCTGATCCCAGCTGGGTGAAATGGGGGAGGGTTAAGGTAGGGGCTGGCATTTCCACCTCCTCTGCTCCTAATAACAGCTGGGTTAAGGCAAAGAATGGGCATTGCCACCTGGTCTGCTCCTGATCCCAGATGGCTCAAGGGGGGCAGGTATTGTCGCCTACTCTGCTCCTAATATTGGCTGGGTTAATGCTGGGGGCGGGCATTTCTACCTTCTCCGCTCCTAATACTAGCTGGTTTAAGGTGTGTGGGGGGGGGTGGGCATTGCCACCTGTTCCAGTCCTAATACCAGCTGGCTGGGGTGGGCATTGCCACCTTCTCCACTCCTAATATCAGCTAGGTTAAGGTGGGGGGCTGGCATTTCCACCTGTGCTGCTCCCACTAACAGCTGGGTTAAGGCAGAGACTGGGAATTGCCACCTGCTCTGCTCCCGATCCCAGCTGGCTCAAGGGGGGCAGGTATTGCCGCCTGCTCCGCTCCTAATATCAGCTGGGTTAATGCAGGGGGCAGGCATTTCTACCTGCTCTACTCCTAATACCAGCTGGTTTAAGGCAGGGGGTGGGCATTGCCACCTGCTCCGGCACTAATACCAGCTGGGTTAAAATGGTGGTGGGCACTGTCACCTGCTCCACTCCTACTACCAGCTGGCTGAAGGTGGGAGTGGGCATTGCCACCTGCTCCGCTCCTAATATCAGCTGGGTTAAGGTGGGGGGTGGGCAATGCTACCTGCTCCACACCTAATGCCATCCAGGTTAAGGGGAGGGGAGGATATTGCCACCTTCTCTGCTCCTGTTCTTTGCCTGGGCTTCCCACCACAG
Organism: Eublepharis macularius; assembly: GCF_028583425.1. NCBI lineage: Eukaryota > Metazoa > Chordata > Lepidosauria > Squamata > Eublepharidae > Eublepharis > Eublepharis macularius. The sequence goes on from NC_072790.1 coordinate 42,100,895, forward strand.
AATGTTTTCTGGAGTGATGTAGTGAGTTACTTGGGCTTTCCTCTGCAGCATCACCCTCTGGTGGTACACCAGGGTATAAAGTGAGTTGTCTGAAACACGCTTACTCAATTATATAGTAATATAATGGAGGTGGGAGGTTCATACTCACATTACCAGTATTAATGAACTATTTTCAATTTCACTTTATTGCAAATAGCAACACAGGTATCAGTTGAGGGGGTGATTCCATTGTATTGCCCAAATCCTAACTAATCCTTCTTCCCAATTTCAGTTCTGCTTTGGCAGGTTAAAAGTTTGTTTAATAATAACTCTGCAATTCATCTAAATATTCTTGCACATATGCATTCTTTCTTCTCATTGCCATTGCAATGGAGTTTGTGGTTTGTGTCCAATGAACAATGAAATTAGTGGGACACTGATTTTCTCCACATTCCTCATTCCACCCCCACCCCGTAGTCCCTTTCGATCTCTGGAAAGATTATTCCTGGGATTTCAGGTCTCACATGGACAAAGAGCTGCCTGGATCAGGGGACTGCAAAGAGGAGTTGGAAGTGATGACATCACCTGATGGGAGAGGGTGATTTCATGCTAGGGTTTCCAACTCTGTTTTGGAAAACTCCTGGAGATTTGGTGGTAGAGCCTGGGGAGGGCAGCGTTTGTGGAAGGGAGGGGCCTCGGTAGAGTATAATGCCATAGACCCCATCCTCCAGCAGCCATCTTCTCCAGGGGAACTGATCTCTCTAGTCTGGACATCAGTTCTCATTCCAGGAGATCTCCAGTCCCCACCTGGAGTTTGTCAAACCTGTTTCATGCTCCTACAGCTGTTCATTCATACATATTTTTGCAACCCATGGGAATAATCTTCCCAGGGCTGAAAGAGACTGCAGGGTAGGGAGGAAGGGACCTAGAAAAATGTGAAGAATATCTGTATGCTTTCCATTGGCAGTTTGTTGGAGATGTGCTCTATGTAGACTTCAGCATGCAGTTGCAAATGAGAACTTCTTCAGAGGTCATTTGTGCAGTAAAAGCAGCAACAATCGCCTTTTTGCAAAATATCCAAGGAACTCTGTCCATTCTCTGATAAGTTAACAGTACATCAAAACCAACAGATGAGTTTTGTTCATCCCCTCTTCAGTCTATCCGGATCTCAGATCAAATCTTCAATGCATGCACCCCTTGCATATAATGCAACTTCATGTCAGTCCTCAAAACGAACATTCATTTAAATGTTGCTGGTCAGCCTACTAAATGTGTCTGAATCGTGCCCTGCAGAGTTTTTCACAGGGATACAAAAGTAGATAGCGGTTGTGTTCTGCTATCAAACCACTTGGGTCGGGGCTTGCAATGAGGAGGTGAGCAGTGTCCTATCTGCAGAGCAAACAGTGTGCCAAAATCATTGTAAAATTTCAAAGACACCTCACCCACTCCAGGGACTTGTAGACTGTAAATAAGGGGTGGCAAGACAGTTGCAAAATACCAAGTTGCACAGAATAATCCACAAGCAGTGATTTGTCACAGCATGGTTTTAATGCGACTGAAATTGCTCAGCCTGAAATAGCTGGAAAAGAACAGAAGAGGTTTCAAGGCCAATGTTCTAAAAGAGAAAAGATTCCATATAGAAAGTTCCGTTCCCCAGCAAGGAGGTTTTTCCTCTTTCAAATGATGCAGATGTACTCCTCTGAGAAATTACGATCTCCGCACGACGTGTCCTGTGGAAAACTTGGCCGTCTGCCCTTGTCAGGACATTTTTAAAAAGCATGTGAAAGCTGCGCGCTGCTCTTATTTCTTGCACATTCACCACAATAATATTTTGAAGTGGTGCTGTGCCATTTTATTTTGAGGCTGGAGGCTGTAAAGTTCAGGAGATAGGTAAGGACGGACAGATAAGAAGTATAAAGTGCCTCCCAGTACAACCATTAAGACGGCAGGATTTATTTTCAGCACCTCTGTTCAGTGCTGGCACTTAAGATATATTGTTGTTGTTATTGTTAACAATAAAAAAAGATTAATGAAAAAAGCTGGGACCTGGAAAGTTTTTGGCAAATCCACCCATTTGAGGATGCCCTCCAAACTGGCATGGAATTGACAACTTAGTAGATTGGAATGGCACCCCTCAATTGGGCCAAAGACTGCCAGGTACAAACCCTGTCGCACATACGCCAGTATAGTAAGTGGTTAGAGCATCAGACTAAGACCTGTGGGGCCTACATTCAAATTCCAGTCATCTCTGAAGCTCACTGGGTGACCTTTGGCCAAACACTTCCTCTCCATATGACCTACCTCATAGGGCTGTTGGGAAAGCAAACCATTGTATGTTGACCCAGCCTCCTCAAAGGAAAGATGCGATAAAAACATATTATTTAGTACATTTCTATCCTTCCCTTCCTCTGAGGAGCTCATGGCAACATACATCAGTCTCCCCTCTTCCATTTTATACTCACAACAACCCGTTGAGGTAGGTTAGGCTGAGAAAGAGTGACTGGCCCAAGGTAAGCCAGTGTACTTTGTGGCAGAGTGGGATTTTGGTCCAACCACTAAACTACCTTCTGAACACCAACTGGAGTTCTTGCCAACATTTTTGACAGAAAGTAATTGACTGATACTCTGTCTGTTTGCAAGTAAGAGCTATTTTTCCCCCAAGTAACCATTTTTTGAAATTCCCAGGTTTTTCTAGGTTGGCCACTCAGACGATCTACCAACCTTTGACCTCTTGACAAGTCTGCTGGGAAACTAATGAACATATTTGGCAGTGCAAACCAGACATTGTGTGTCAGCGTTAACGTAAAACTGGAGTAGGATGTCTATTTTTAGACAGCTGTCAGATTATTTTCTCCACACACTTACACATGTACACAATTTTGGGCAAGGGGGATCATTCACTTATTTAGATTACATTCCTCTTGCCTTCTAGCAAGCTGGAGTTAACCCTGTGACTACGTCCCTATTTCATTTTTATCCTTACCTCAACTGCGTGAGGCAACTTAGAGATGCTTTGCTCAGGGCAGTTTTATTGTTAAGCTGATTCACACTTTACAGCAGTGCAGTGTTTCCCACGCTGGCCCTGCAGGGAACGCTGTCTGGACTGGCCACGTCTCTGCTTACAGTTTCCTGGCATGTGGCCAAGGCCATTTTGACTCCAGAGAGTTTGGAGGTTCACCTGTCCCCTTTCTGCTTTTTCATGTTCTCTGTAATGGTTGAGATGGGAGGCATCCATCGACATGCCCAAATATTTGTGTGGGTGTTAATGGGGGGAGGGCATGTTTTTTAACTGTAGTGAATTGTTTTAGGAAAAACTAGGAATCCCTTTGGGAAAACTGAGTACGAAATTCCTGACATTATTGGGTTTCGTGCTGTTTTATTTGTGAGGTGTCTGACTCCTGACTCTGAGCAGGTGCCATGCCTGACAGGAAACATGCAAATCACAGAAATAAATAAATAAATGAGGGACAGAAATATAATTAAATAAATAAATGGCCTCAAACCCTTCCCACACACAAAAGGACAGGGTCTCTTCTAATTCCAGAGAGTTTACAATTTGCTGTTCCTTCAAAAGGCTTATGGTTTCCCTCACAACAATGCTATGAGATAGCTTTGGCTGACTGACCTAAGGTGAACTTCAGGCAGAGAAGGCATTTTAACTTTAGTCTCCCCAGTCCAGGGCTCTAACCACTACACCACACTAGCCCTGTTCATATTATTATGTACATTCTGCCTGTATGTGCGTACGTCTGTGTGTACATCTATTTCAATCACACATTTAGCTGTACATTCATTGACTATAAGATGTGAATTACTGAACACACATACAAAGAACAATCAAGTGTAAACTGTCCGCACATTGCATGTGTGTTCACTGTACCTTGTGAACAGGGCTACTGGCTCTTAATGTTCTAAGAGAAACTTACTGCACTTTCCAGATGTCACCCCAAAGAGCAGGCATGGGAGAGGGAGGAAAGGAGTACAGAAAGAGGCAGGAGTTTATAATGGAACATCCATGTAAACATGCCAGTCTTCCTGGATGTAAACTTGCTCATTCTATGCAGGGCTCATTTTGAGGGGGAACGCACAGGAATGCAGTTCTGGCAGTTCCCCAAAGAGGTCACATGTCAGGTGGCCCCGCCCACCTGACTCTCGGCCATTTTGGGCCCGTTTTGGCCTGGATTGGGACCGAAACTGCCCAGATCAGGCCTCTGACGGGTGGTTGATCACTCTCTTGCTCAGCAGCGGCCCAATCCTGACCACTTTGAGCCTCTTTTTGGCCATTTTCAGCCCCCTTTTGCCATTTTGGGCCCAATTTCGGCCCTGGATGGCCAGGATTGGGTCCAAAAAAGCCAGGATAGGTGACGTCAGGGGGTGTGGCATATGCAAATCAGTTATGCTAATGACACACTTCCAGTGGTGGTAAGGGGTGTGGCATATGCTAATGAGTTATGCTAATGAGTTCCTCCAGCTCTTTTTCTACGAAATGATTCCTGATTCTATGTACAAAACACTGCATCTATATAATAACAATACCTATTGTATTGGTTATTGACTGTTCCAAATGATTGCATGGACTCACTTTGTTTAAACGACCTTCAGTCTCAGAGAGAAAGAAGGACTATAAACAAAAACAAACAAACAAACAGAAACATCAGTAAATAAATCTGATCCCGTGAAAATAGCTGTCTGTCTATGCTTTCTTTGTAAAACTGACCGTGAACTGGCACCCAAACATTGCATAGTGTTCTTATGGGTCTATTTATACAACTCACAGAAATAAGGGGTAAAGCTTTTTATGGACTGAACCATTTCTTGCTCTAGGCTTGCATGCTGCCATGCTCCCCAGCGGAAACAAAAACAAATCCCACACATAGGAAAATAGTATTTTGGGCGCTCAAGACCCTAGGGTGAGTTAGATCTCGGACGAGGGGGGGCTCTACACAAGGAGTCTCCCCCCCGATCCTTGAGGTCCCACCTTGCGACGGGTCGGCTATAATCTCTGCGGCAATTTTGGGGCCAATTCGGCTGGCATAAGACCTACATACCCAAGCTTCGATCGGGGAGGGAAGTCGAGAGGAGAATTTAAGATCGAAACAGCGATTACAACCCGAGAAAGCTGGAGAGAAGGTAAAGATCGCTATCTCTTGAAACGGGACAGATTGACAAAAACAGAGAGGAAAGAAAGTAGACTTTTAAACTGCAACAGACTAGCGAAAAGGAGGTGAAGACTCGGCAGGAGTTGTATTTTAAAAGAGACTAAGTTTAAAGAAGTTATTACAAAAATCGGATTATTGTTTTGAATACCTGTGGTTTTGGAGCTGTGGGAAAAAGACACCATCGCGAGACCTGCTGTGGGAAGACGGGAGACAGGAAGTGCGTAACAACAATAGAGTGGCTGGAGGGAAGCGGCCCTTGCCAAAGGACAGGAAGTGGGGAATCGCCATCTTTGAAAGTGGAAGGGTCGTGGCTTCAGCGGAAGAGGAAGTAGGCCATCTTGGATTATAATAACATAGAGAAACCATAGAGAAAAGACGCCCGACATTTTGGATATAAAAAATTAATTTTGGCAAAGATTGGGACATTTAAAAAAAAAAAAAAGGAAAACGTTTAATTATACGCCACGGAGCTGAGGAAGAGAGCAGATTCGTGGGAGCGAGCTAAAGCAAGCCCCACGATGTCGAAAAAAGAGTGGCAATCGGCAATAGAAAACTTGGACAAAAAACTTATAGACATGATGAAAGAACTTAAGGACACGAAATTGGAGCTTATTAAAGAGGTCAAGGAAGTTACACAGACAGTAAAGTCGGAGCTGTCAGAAGTGAAAAAAGGTGTGGAAACGATTAGCAGTGAATTACAAGGAACGCAGCAGAGAGTTAAAACAGTAGAAGACGCGATGGAGAATTTAATAGACACGCAACAAACAGAGATGAGGCTGGTGAAGGGGAGGATGTCAGTTGCAGAAACTAAACATATGGAGAAGCAGCTTCGTTTTCGTGGTCTGCCAGAAGTGGAAGGGAAGTCAGCGCAAGAACAGATGACTGAGGTGTTGGCTGATTACCTGGGGAAGGAGGAGGAGGAAATTGTGGCTATCCTAGATGTGGCGTATCGTGTGAACTCGAGAATTGCAACCCAGAGGAAACTACCAAGGGATGTGATTGTGCAGTTTACAACTAGAAATATGAAAGAGAGGATTGTGACCAAACAATTTCAAGATCCATTGGAGATTGATGGCAAGACGATTATTATAATGAAGGAACTGCCCAGATCAGTGTTATTGGACAGGAAAAAATATAGAGTGCTAATTCAGACTTTGAAGGACATGAATATCAGATACAGATGGGAGTTACCGGAAGGAGTGTCCTTTGAGTTTGGAGGGGCAAAAAAACGTATCAGATCTGAGCGGGAGATGGAGAGATTTATTAAGGACAATGAAAAAGACTTACCAACAAAACCGTGAATATGGAGTGTAAAGTATTATCTTGGAATATAAATGGACTAAACTCACCGAATAAGAGAAAAAATATTTTTCATTGGCTACTAAAACAAAAATGTGATATTGTTTGTTTGCAGGAGACCCATATTAGAAAACAGGATGTAAAATATTTAAAATCTGGAAAATTGGGCAAAGAATTTGTAGCGGCTTCCAACAAGAAAAAAAGAGGAGTGGTGTTGTATATAAAAGAGGAGCTGCAGCCAAAATTTGTTATGAGAGATGTGGAAGCTAGATTTGTAGCAGTGGAATGTAATTGGAACTTAAAGAGAGTGTTGGTAGTCGGACTTTATGCACCTAACGGTGCAAAGGAAAGCTTCTTTGAGGACTTAAGGAAGCACCTAGACGATCTTGTATATGACCAGATAATTCTTGCTGGAGATTTCAATGGAGTGACAGATTTGGAATTAGACAAAAAGACTACAAAAGCACAAAAGAAAAGAGGACTATTGCCAAAGCTTTTTTTTGAGTTGATTCAACAAGAGACTCTCGAAGACGTATGGAGGAGAGAATATCCTAAAACCAAACAGTTTACTTTTTATTCTGCAAGGCATCTTACATTATCAAGAATTGATATGATCTGGGCCTCAAAGGACTTAGCGCTATGGACTAAGGAGGTAGAAATAATGCCGATGGTAGGCTCAGATCACAACCCAATTATGTGGAAATTTGGAAAAAGGAGAAAAAGGAAAGCCTGGAGAATAAATGAGGACCTGTTACAGGAAAGTGAGAATATGGAAACACTGAGAAGAGAGACTAAGTTTTTTATACAATACAACGTGAATAAAGAAGTACCAACCAGTAAAGTTTGGGACGCGTACAAGGCGGTTGTAAGGGGCATACTAATGGACTTAAATGGTAGAGCAAGGAAAAAGAAAGAGGAGAAAAGACAAGAGATTGAGGAGAAAATAAAGGCCAAAGAAGTACAGTTAAAAAAGAGACCAGGGAAAAAGAAAATACATCAGGAAATCAAAATTCTTCAAGAACAGTTAACAGCAATGAGTAACAAAGAATTGGAGTGGAACCTTAAAAGACTGAATCAAAAAGTTTTTGAGGGTGCTAATAAACCTGGGAAATATTTGGCATGGCAATTAAAGAAGAAAAGGGAAAAGAAAATAATAAATAAAATTTGTGAAGAAAACAAAACGTATTTGGAGCAGACTACCATTAGCAGAGCCTTTTATAAATTTTACGCTAAGCTGTATAATAAAAAAGAAGTAAACAAAGAATCAATAGCATCATATTTGGAGAAAACTAAACTTCCAGAGATCTCGGAAGCTTGGAGAAATAAGTTGAACAGTGAAGTAACTGATGAGGAAATAAATATGGCAATACAATCCGCAAATCTAGGAAAGGCGCCAGGGCCAGATGGACTTATGGCTAAATTTTATAAGACAATGGCCAATGAACTGGCACCATTCCTAAAAGAGGTGATGAACGGAGTTTTTAGGGATCAAAGAATTCCAGACACTTGGAGCGAAGCGAATATATCATTGATCCCAAAAGAGGGCCAAGATCTGACTAGCGTGAAAAATTATAGGCCTATATCACTACTCAATAACGACTATAAAATTTTTGCGAAGATATTGGCGGAGAGATTGAAGGGGTGGCTCTCGGAAGTCATAGAGGAGGAACAAGCAGGCTTTTTGCCAGACAGACAAATAAGAGACAACTTAAGGACAGTGATCAATGCTATTGAATACTACGACAAGCGTTGTGACAAAGAGGTTGGTTTCTTCTTTGTAGACGCTGAAAAAGCGTTTGATAATTTAAACTGGGATTTTATGTTTGCCACTATGGAAAAGCTACAACTGGGAGAAAGATTCGTCAGAGCAATCAAGGAAATCTATAGAGACCAGACTGCAGCAATTGTAGTGAATGATGAATTGACCAAAAAATTGACGATTAGTAAAGGAACAAGACAAGGTTGCCCGTTATCTCCATTGTTGTTCATTTTAGTATTGGAGATTCTGATGATACAAATTCGACAAGATGAGGAAATACGAGGAATAAAAATAAAGGACTACTCATATAAGGTCAGAGCATTTGCAGACGACATAATGTTAATTGTAGAAGACCCACTGGAGAACATGCCAAAAGTGATAGGCAAGATCAAGGAGTTTGGAGATTTGGCAGGTTTCTTCATTAACAAAAAGAAGTCAAAGATATTATGCAAAAACATGACTAAGCAGAAACAACAATTGTTAATGGAAACAACGGATTGTGAAGTAACTAGTAAGGTGAAATATTTGGGAGTTGAGCTGACTGCAAAAAATATAGATTTGTTCAAGAATAATTATGAAAAATTATGGACTCAGATAGAGAGAGACTTGATCAAATGGAATAGATTGAACCTGTCATGGTTGGGCAGGATTGCAGCAGTTAAGATGAATGTGTTACCAAGAGTAATGTTTTTGTTACAGACAATACCAATCATCAGAGACTCTAAACAATTTGAAAAATGGCAGAGGAAAATATCAGATTTTGTTTGGGCAGGCAAGAAGCCTCGAGTGAAAGTAAAAGTTTTACAAGATGCAAAGGAGAGAGGCGGAATGCAACTGCCCAATCTGAGACTTTACCATGATGCAATCTGCCTAGTTTGGCTAAAAGAGTGGATGACATTAAAGAATAAGAAACTATTAGCCCTAGAGGGATATAAAAAAATTTTTGGATGGCACGCATACCTATGGCATGACAAAGTAAAGGTCAACTCGATGTTCCTGCATCATTTTGTAAGGAGAAGTCTATTTACAATCTGGAAGAAGTATAGAACTTACTTACAAGAAGGAACCCCCTTGTGGGTGGTTCCATATGAGGTGATAGATCCGAGAGCTGTGGATAATGAACAACAATGTTTAACGTATAAAGAAATAACTAAGATTGAAGTATCTAAACTTAGAATAAAGACGCAAGAGGAACTATCACCTAACTATGATTGGTTTCAGTATAGACAGATTAGAGACTTATACAACTCAGACTTTGCAAAAGGGGGCATACGAACAGAGAACTCGGAACTAGAGCAGACCCTTCTTAAAGAAGACAAGAAAAGAATATCCAAGGTATACCAAGTATTGCTGAAATGGTATACTGAGGATGAGATAGTTAAAACACAGATGGTGAAATGGGCTATAAATTTCAATAAAGAAATAACAATGGAGGCATGGGAATACTTGTGGAAAACTACAATGAAGACAACGACATGTATTAATATTAAAGAGAACATTTTCAAAATGATCTATCGTTGGTACATGACACCAAAGAAGATTGCGCTAGGGAATTTGAATACTTCTAATAAATGCTGGAAATGTAAGAAACATGAGGGCTCCCTCTATCATATGTGGTGGTCGTGTGAGGTAGCTAGGCAGTTCTGGGGGGAAATAATAAGAGAAATGAGTGAAATTTTACAGTTTCAAATAAATAAGAACCCAGAACTCCTGCTGCTAAACTTGGGAATGGAGGGAATTCCAGCCCATCATAGGACGTTGATTTTTTATATGACTGCAGCAGCTAGACTTTTGTATGCGCAGAAATGGAAAGTACAAGAAGTACCAACTATTGAAGATTGGATCTACAAATTGCTGTATATGGCTGAAATGGATAAGATGACAAGAAAACTGAGAGATCTGGACTCAGGGCAGTTCAACACAGACTGGGAGAAGCTGAAACAATACCTGGAGAAGAAATGGGAGGTGGGAGGAAAACTGTGGCAGTTTGAGAACTACTGAAATATAATAAAAGTATAAAAGAGAGGGGTGACTTTACCGGGGGAGGAAGAGAAATGTGAATTTATAAGCAGTTAGATTAATTGATTGAGATATATATAGATATGTATAGGTCAACTGATAGAGAATAATTAATGATAAGGTTTAAACATGAGGATTGACTAACTAACAATATTTTCTTTCTTTGACAAGATTTATATGCACCAAACTGAATGTATAGAAGAGTTAAATTGATTGAGTATCTGAGGAGCTATATAGAATTACCATAAAAAGTTGAAATGAGTAATATATAGAGAACAAATCAAATTGTTTGATTTAAATGTGGGAAATTTTTATGGTTTATGATATATAGGTTTATATAGAATTATCCAAAACTGGAAAATGGGATAAATTGTCTATCTAAAGACGTATAGTTTGGGGGTATAATAATTAAAGGAGTTAATGATGCACTGCTTAATATAATGGAGAATGTATATCTGTTTTAGACAGAGGAATTTAATAGAAGTAAGGGAAAAGGGACAGAGGGTGGGAAAGCTGTTGGAAGTCAACAAAAGGGGGGGAAAGGGAGGGGGTTAGAAACGAAAAATTAGGGGAAAATTGATTGTAATGTAAAAATAAAAATGTTCTAACCCAATAAAAAATTTTTCAAAAAAAAAAAAGGAAAATAGTATTTTGGGAAGGCCAAATTCTACTCCCTAGTATGTTATTTTTTAGGGGAGGGGGAACACAATTCAACCTGCAATCCCTGTCTGAAGTAGTATAGTCCAAGAAAACTTGATTTTGATGATTATAGGTATCGACAAACAGGCTAGTGAATGGCACGAAATTGCAAAGATGGTTAATGATAAGAAGGAGCTTAAGGAGCAGCTCTGAACCAGCGTGAGGCAGAATGATTTGACCTGTATGCTTCTCTTGTGCTTTCCAAGAGAAACTAATTGAGTTCTCTGGAAGTCACCCAAAAGGGCAGGGGTGGGAGAGGAATGTCTGGCGTTTGAAATAAAACCAACAAAAACCAAAGTTATACTGGAATGTTTGAAAACCTTTCCCTCAGTGCTATGAGCAGATAATGAAACAGGTTTCTAACTCCCTGGGAAAAGACGACAGCCCTGGGAAAGCAGATAAAAACTACTTTGAGATTCTATGTTGCATTTTTAAGGCAGGGGTCCAATTATGCAGACTTAACCTTGCCAGGTGGTAATATTGCAAACGATAAAAAATTGTTCTTGGTACAGTATAAAGGCACATTATTAAATCAGTTGAAGCCTTGTCATTATGACTCCGGTCTTCATGCTAAGCTTACTCTTAGTTTACTTTGGGCACACAATCTCCCGGCCACCAGCCCTTGGCCAGTGGGAAGAATGCGGGGGGGGGGGGGGCAACGTGGAAATGAAGTTGTGCAATGTGCCAGTGTCACTTCTGAGTGAAACCCCGGCTTTGTGTGTCCATGTGGCATGCCTTGCAGAATCAGCCTGTGGATAGAGGGCGATAATACCTTCCGATCCTATTCTTCTGACCTCCATGACTTGAATCTGCTCTTCTGAACACAGCCTACATACAGGACATGCAGGTATGTTATTTACCACTGTTGTAACCTGCCCTGAGCCTGTCATGGGGAGGGCGGGCTAAACATTGAATAAAATAAACAAACAAATGTAGACCCTATCCAGCTATCTTCCCATCCAGAGGCTATAATCAGTGCATGGAGGTTGGAAGTGAACATAAGGTGTTGGTCCCAATTTCCAACAATTCCACCATTCTGCCGCAGACCCCAATTTGCCCCTCAGAGTTTTCCTCAGGGTACCCTGCCCACTGGCAGCAGTATTTTAGCAGGTACAGTGGGGTACAGCAGAGGAGAAAGCAGGAAAGGCTTCTTACCAGGATAGTTGGTGGTGGAAGATGCTAGCAAATTGAAGCCAACTTATGGCAACACCTGCTGGGGTTTGCAAGGCAAGAGATGCTCAGAGATGGCTTGCCATTGTCTTCCTCTGTGTGATGACCCTGGACTTATTTGGTGGTCTCCCCTCCAATTACTAACCAGTGCCAACTCTGCTTAGCTAGCAACTTTTAAAACAAATCTCTGGTGCTGAATAGTGCATTTCTAATAATATAATAATAACATTCGATTTATATACCATCCTTCAGGACAACTTAATGCCCACTCAAAGCAGTTTACAACTTAGGTTATTATTATCCCCACAACAATCACCCTGTGAGGTGGGTGGGACTGAGAGAGCTCCTAGAAGCTGTGACTGACCCAAGGTCACCCAGGTGGCTTCAAGTGGAGGAGTGGGGAATCAAACCTGGTTCTCCAGATGAGAGTCCCGCACTCTTAACCGCTACACAAAACTGAACGTATTGTATCAGTACAAGTCCTTTGGCTGCTACATATGATCAGAGAAGACAATGTTGAATTGCTAGTGGTGTGTGTGTGTCATTAAAGTCAAAGAGCTCCTCTAGAGTAAATGAGCCACTAGCTCATGTCTGAAGGTTCCAACTTAGCTCCTTAACACACAATCTGGGTTGGATCCATTGGAAGATTTCTGCATGTGGCTAGGATCCTTGGGGAAGTGGCGGATGGGATCTCATGCTAGCCCCTTGTGCTGAGTGAAACATGACATGTTGTGATTTTGCAAACTGCTTCTCTGCCTGCACAAGGCATGGGCCGATTCCAGACGGCCCTCCGCATCGTGAAACGTCGCGCGACGTCGCGCAAAACTCGCGCGAGAAAACGCGCAATATCGTGTTTTCTGCGCAACGACGTGCGACGTTTCGCGATGCGGAGGGCTGTCTGGAATCGGCCATGGTGCAAGTAATTTCTTGGCACTATAACATATGGCACTATAACATATGGGGAGGAAAGCTCTTGGTACGGCACGTTATTTTGTGCAAGTGGAACTACCCTGTTTGCATTTGTACGAGTGCATTGCTGGATCCAAACCTCCATTTCCAAAAAAAAGTACCCCAGGTGGTTCTTCCAGGTGACCAAAGGGTATGTTCTGCTGGTTGCTATTAAGGCCAAATGATATACTGACAAACTCAGTTTTCTTAAAACATGAAATGCAAGTGCAGGGGCAAGCAAAGGATATTTGCAAGCAGGGTTGCCAGGTCCTCAGTGGGGGTGGGGAACCCCCTGCCCCTGGCTCCTGTTTTCCACCAGAATTGTTTTTAAAAATGGCCACTGGCATGATGTCACTTCCATGATGTCACTTCCAGACACCTGTCTTCTCTAGGGAACTCCTAGAGAGGCATGATGTCATACTGTTGCCAATGGCTGCCCCCCTCCCATGTCCCTGCCCCTCTTCCAGGTCTTCCATTGGTGGTCAGACCAATGACCACCAGGGGCAAAATCATCAGGCAGAGAAAGTGCTTACTCCTCCTTATGTCCCTGAACTCCACCCAAATATTCTAATCAGGCCACGTTTACTTGCATCTGGCCTTCTTGGGTTTCAGCACCTAACTGGGGGAAAACTAGTACCAAAAAAAATGCCTATTTGTAAGGAAAAATTGGTGGGTGAGAGAAGGATTAAGAACTTGGCTGGCGATCCTCTTGTGCCAATGCTTCCAGCCCTCCATTAGAGTTTGGAGGGGAAACATGAAGGGGAAACTGTCTTTCCCTTGTAACGTGCAGTCCTACCTTGAGTCTGAAGGCAAAATAGATTCGTTGTAATTTCCTTTACATTTGGAAATCAGCCTTGAGTGGTGGTCACAGGAAGAAAGAAGAAAGGCCCATAAGTAGGCTTGCCCCACAATTGCTGTCAAGCCCCACAATCTCTCAGAGCGTATGGCTTAAAAAGGGCAGTTTTTGGAATGCCTTAGAAACACCAGTGCTGACGAAGGGATTTTTGCCTGAATCTGACCATGATGTCATAGGAAGAAAATATCAGCCTACCATTCAGCATTTTCACACAAATCTCTGCAGGCCCAACCTCCTCCTTATGTAAGTCAGTGGCAAAATGCATCACCTTTTGAGCTGACAGGAAAGAACAATTTGGGAGGATGTCAGCCTGGAGCAAAAGAAATATGCCTCTCTGAGCTCAGTTCCAAGATCAACTTCCGGTGGGAAGATCTTTTGTCTCTTGCAGAGATTTCAGTCCAAGGGGGCCCACACAGAAGCAGCTGGAAATTGCCTTGTGTTGGCAATCTGTTTAGAACGAATTATCAAATAGTGATCCAAGATGGAATTTGGAGGTCTCCATTTTGCCTGAGTCACCTTGAAGTCTGAACTGTTTGGGACATGCAACCTTAAAAAACAAGCAAGCAAGCAAAAGGAACTTAAATAAATGGTGCTACTGGTTTACAGTAGTAGTCATTCTCAAGTACTTTAGAGCTGCCAGCACCAGGTTGTGAAATTCCTAAGGATTTGGGGATTTGCCCCAGAGGGTCAGACCAGAAACAAAGGGTTAAAATTAAAGCAAAAGAGTTTTCTGCTAAACATTAGGAAGAACTTCCTGAAAAAGCAGTTCCTCAGTGGAACAGGCTTCCTCCGGAGGTGATGGATTCTCCTTCTTTGGAGGTGTTTAAGAAGAGCCTAGATGGCCACCTCACAGCAGTGATGATTCTATGACTCAATACACAGATCATGAGAGGGAGGGCATGAAGGGATGAGCCAGTGCTAGGCTCTTGTGGCTAGAGTTGCCTGGTCTCTTTGACTCCCCCAGCGGGAGATTAGGAGCCCAGCACCTACCTCGCTGCTGCCCTGGGTCATTGTTTTGCATGCCCCCAGCTTGCACGATGACATCACTTCCAGGAAGTGATGTCATTGCACAGGTCAAAGTGCAGCCTAGGAGTGTTCCCACGCTCACCAAAGGACTGGATCAGCCTGCTGTAGGGTGTGTTTGGGCCAAAATTGGGCCACTGTGGGCGCAGGAGTGCACTGTGCTGCCCAGGGGCACGCTGCGCCACCCCAGGGGGGTACCCTGGGGAGTTGCCCCCCACCAGCCAAGTAAGTGGGCGCGGGGGGAGGGGAGAGAAGGAGCAGGGAAATGGCACCCCTACTTGTGGCCCTTTCTTACATGCCCAGGGTAATGCCAGTTGCCACTTGGGATCAGGAAGGAATTTTCCTGAAGGCCAGATTAGCTGAGGATCCTGGAGGTTTTTTGCCTTCCTCTGAGCCGGGGTCACTAGGGGAGGTGAGGCAAGGAGAGAGCTGTGAATTTCCTGCAACGTGCAGGGGGCTGGACGAGATGATCCTGGGGGATCCCTTCCAGCTTTATGTTTCTACGTTTCTCACAGTAGCCAATCTAATGCCTCCTGGAAACCTTCTGGCAACTCAAAAAGAAACCCTGCCTTCAGTGGCCTACCCTTTCTAAACACAATGGTTGCATTTAGCCCCCTAGGGCTAGTTCCTGTGGATAGACCTACCCTCCATGAAGACAGATCTTTTTTGGGAGGGCTGAAAGCAGATGTTGAACTTGATTAGACCTTCCATAGTCCTTCATCAAATTTTAAACTCAGTGGATGGCTGGGAATATAACATTTCCCCAGAAGTGCATATTGTTTTCTTTTCTCAGCACCTGCAACCGCGTTCATTACTGCCAGTTTTCACTATGGAGCTTCTGCCTTCCTCAGAGGCCCCCACTCCTCCCTGACTGAATCAGGCTCTTCTTGATATGCACTTTAGCGAAACAAAGAAAGAGAGTGGTGTTCCCCCCCCCCCCGCCTCCTCTCCATTCTTAATTTTTTTAAAACTTTCTGTGCTCTTCTCAGCCTGGGCTTCATTAACAGGAGCAAAAAATTCAAAGCCTTCGTGTGGCATCATCGAAGCTGCAAATTGGAATGTCAGCAGAAATGAAGACTTAGTGGGATGTAATTTCCCAGGAGAAAGGGGCGGCAACGGTCTTCTATAAAACACTTCTGTCACTTCTTGGAGAGCTTTCTAACCAATTCAGGCTGTGATGGGGAAAAATGTATAAAGTGGTGATTAGGGAAGTTGCAATAATGTGAACAAGTAAGGGCCTTTTAAGGAGGCAGAATCTTTTCAGTGCCAGATTATATAAATCTCTCCAGTTTTAAATGGTACACTGTACAGAAACGTTGCTTATCCTTTTTATGATGTGAGGCCAGAGAACTTGGTATTCATTGGGCAAAAGATTCAGGACAGATACAAGCAAAACACACAACTCTTAATTACCTTATGGAACTCACTGCCACAAGATGCAGTGATGGCCACTAGCTTGGATGGCTTTATAAGGAGATTAGGGCTGCCAATGTCCAGGCAGAGCCTCACAAAATTACAGGCAGATCTTCAGATGACAGAGATCAGTTCCCCTGAAGAAAATGGCTGCTTTGAAGAATGGACTCCACCCCCTGACATCACCTACCCTGGCTGTTTTGGACCCAATCCTGACCATACAGGGCTGAAATTGGGCCCAAATTGGGCAAAAAGGGGCTGAAAATTGCCAAAAAGGGGCCCAAAGTGGTCAGGATTGGGCCGCTGATGAGCGGGAGAGTGATCCACCACCCATCAGAGGCCTGATCTGGGCCATTTTGGCCCCAATCCAGGCTGAAAGAAGCCCCAAATGGCCAAGAGTCAGGTGGGTGGGGCCACCTGACATGTGACCTCTTTGGGGAACTGCCGGAACTGCGTTCCTGCACGTACCCCCTCGAAATGAGTCTTGGGCATTATACCCCACTCTTTCCCCTTACCAACCTTACCCTTCCCAGGCTTCACTCCCCAAATCTCCAGAAAGTTCCTAACTCAGAGCTGGCCACCTTATATAGGATACATCCATCCATGGTGGTTAAGGGAAACTTCCATGTTCAAAGTACAACGCAGTGTAGTACGGAATAAGTTTCAACAACTAGAGGCAACTTTGGCCTGTAGAACATTTGTCTGGCCACTGTGGGAAACGGGAGTCTGGACCAGATGTAGTGTGAGTCTGTTACAGCAGGAATCTTCTTATATTCTTCCTTTAAAAATCTGATAATTATTTCAGTTCTACTAATACATGATACAATGCAGATAAAGCAGGCTTTCTAAAATTTATTAATTTATTTAGAGAATTTACATGTCACGTCTCCAGAGTATAAATGGATCTGCCTTGTCCTGCTACCAGAACTGGTTATAAAAAAGACCAAGACATACTGAATATATAAAGATTCCCCCTCCTCCTCCTCCTTTCTTTGTCTTTGTCGACCATTTCGTTGTAAGCTATACTGCTTGCTCATTAATTCTCCCATGGAGACTTGAATGCTCACTGCCAGGTTGAGGTTTTAAAATATGCTATTTATATACAGTCAGATCAAATTAGATGAGCCTGGATTTAATGGGAGTAGAGAGGAAGAATCAGGACAATAGATTGCTTGTGGTTGTTGGTAAAACATCTGCCTGTGTGGGTTCTATGGGGCTAAATCAGAAATTAATTTTGCAAGAGAAATTAATTTAAAGCAGTTCAACTAAATAACGTGTTCTTGCTTGCAAAAGCTTTCTGACAAGTCAAAACCAATTTCTCTTCAAATCCCCCCAAGTGCTGGATTCTTGCACTCGTCTTTCAAAAGGAATTCAGACAACACCGTTTTCCATTTTTGTAACTGTAGTCCTCCTGCATTGTTTATTGGAGGTCTTTGCAGTCTGGTTGAACTGCTTTCATATTTTCAAATCTGCCTTGAGTCTCAGTGAGAAAGGATGATTATAAATAAAGTAAATTAAATAACACTCTAACCAGACCACAGTCTGCAACTTGATAGCTCTGCGATAACAATATAATCACGGCAATAATACCAGCTATAATAAATTTAATTCCCCCCTTTACTAATTTTGCACAGATTGCACAAAAGCCTTGTAACAACATGTGCAAGGCTGGTCTACGACACGCTGTTACCCCAAGGGAGTAAGTATGGGAGCTGCAACTCAGGAGGATTACTTGTGATGTTGCAGACAGAGCGTGCCAAGGTGCTATTTCTGGAGTGGGAGTGGACGTATATGATCTCAGAGTTGTAGCTAGCATTTGCTGAGTAAAGTTACCACCAAGCCTGAAGAAAAAATACCCTGCCTCTTTAATAGAGGCTTAATGGGATGCTATGCATCATGTGATTTCATTTACCTCTGTGTCAAGAAGCTTCAGGGGCCCATTTCTACAAATCAAGTCTCTGTTAAAGGGTGATTTGACTCCGGGCCTGTTGGCAACCTTAACACTGAGACATTACAGACGATCTTGGGTTGCATTGTAAAATTAGGCCAACCATGTGAGTGAGTCAGTCTCCTGTAAGATCGTGGACTCTGGCTGAGGAAATTCAAGGAGATCTGGAGGCAGTGCCTGAGAAGGATGGGGTTTGTAGAGGAAAGGGGGTTCAGC
This sequence comes from Eublepharis macularius, assembly GCF_028583425.1. Taxonomy (NCBI): domain Eukaryota; kingdom Metazoa; phylum Chordata; class Lepidosauria; order Squamata; family Eublepharidae; genus Eublepharis; species Eublepharis macularius. Next base: position 42,119,383 of record NC_072790.1, read on the forward strand.
AGGTACGTGGTGTCACTCAAGGAGTTCAGTTTCTCCTACACCATAGAGTTTGCTCTCCCAAACCATCATTTCCTCTGGGGTACTGATCTCTTTGTTTGTTTGTTTGTTTGTTTGTTTGTTTGTTTGTTTGTTTGTTTGTTTGTTTGTTTGTTTGTTTGTGGCTTTTATTCTGCCCTCCCTGCAAGCAGGCTGAGTTGTAATTCCATGAGAGCTTCAGGTCCCACCTGGAAGTTGGCAACTAGGGTTGCCAGGTTCCTTTACCCTCCCAGGGAGTAATTTTGGCCCCTGTGAAGTGCACAAGCATGCCTGCTGCCACGCATGTTGTCGTTCTTGGAAGTGATGTCATCGTGTCTGTGGGAAGCGCATCTGCTGCATGCTGGCCCGGGAAGTTTTCTGCCTCCCAGGCCCATTCCCTGGGGCCTTCCTCCCCACTCCACTGGCCAGGTGAGTGGTGGGGGGGGCGGAGGCTGGGAGCAGGGGATCCCCTGCCCCCAACGGAGGACTGGCAGCCATATTGGCAAGCCTGTTGCCTAGAAGTCACATGCACTCACCATACAGTGGAAACTGGATATAGGAGTGGCATCTGCAGTGGAGGAGCAGCCAGATGCAGTCACATCTGGCTGGCTACATTGGAACCCTCCCAATTTACCATGCTAATGTTTCACCTTCTTCAGCCAAAGGAAGAGAAGGCCTGGATATGCCACCAGAGTCATTTCTTTTTGTATTCATGGCATTTTTCAATCCAGTTCTTCTTCCGAAGAACTCAGGGTGACATACAAGATTCTCTCCTCTTCCATTTTAACCTCTTGGTTACCCTGTAAGGTAGGTTAGGCTTAGAGGAGGCAACTAGTCCAAGGTGAGCCTCAGGGCTGAAAGGAGATGTGAACTCTGGTTTCCTCAGTCCTAGGCTGACACTTTGACCACTACACCACACTGCCTTGAACAGTCTAGCCATATCTATTTTTCTCTGCTAACAAAAACAGAAGCACTCCTAGGCTGATAACAAGACAAGAATTGTATGTTCTTGGTCAGCTGCACAGTAGCAGAATAGAGCACATGCTTGATGCAATAGGGAAGCATCTATCTTGATATTGCCTTTAAAAACTAGATTATAAAACACAGTGTACTGGAACCCTGGAGCCCAAACTGGGGGATGAAGGGGGAGAAGGTACTTACCCCAAGCGCTCCCATTTTGCTGGAAAATAATGTCATTTCTGGCAAGATGTGGAAGCGACAGATCACACCAAGGGCCAATTCTGTAAAAATTCTGTTAAAACCCAGAACTTAGTGTTTGGGGCTAATTCTTAGCGAATTGGTCCCCAGCATGACCTAACCTTCCACATTATGCCAGAAATGAAGTCTTTTTCCTGTAACATGGAAGCATGCTTGAGTGCTTCACACACATGTCTCAGGCCTGCCTCTAGGCCAGGTGCCATTTCTCCCCTGCCAGCCAGGTGAGCAGCAGTGAGCGCAGAGTCTGGGGGCAGGGTATCCCCCGCTACAGTAGGAGTAAGCCTAGCTGGAAAAGAATGGGAAGTTTACATCACAGAAGACAAATGTATCTCACTGGTTCTTACTAATATTAGGAAGATTAAGATGAATTGAAATATAGCGGAGGGATCTTTCTTTTATTTCAAATATCTATATCCCATTTTCAACTCACAATATACTCATATTACTGAGAGCAGGGGTTTTTTTCTGGGACAAGAGGTGGCGGAACTCTCAAGAGGGAAATGAGGAAGAAACACACGGGATTCTTTGAAATCAAATTGTTATCAAGCGCTATTGCTGAGTATTTTCAAGAGGTGCCAGAACTCTGTTCCCCCGTGTTCCCCCTGAAAAAAAGCCCTGACTGAGAGAACAAATAACCAACTAAACTACTGCAGCTGATTACAACGACATCGAATGGACCTTCTTCATAACTCTTTGCTAGCATTAGGATTACACCCCCCCTCTTTTTTTTAATGTCTGGAGGTAGGCAGGGAAAACTGCATCTTTAAGGAGATGGGTAGACAGAGCCCAAGTGACTCTACTAGTTCAGGACATGTAGTATTATCGTCTGTGACATAAACGATGAGGTGGCCAGATATGTGATGTCACCTGGATCCAATTGCTAAGACAGCTGTCATTGCTATGATGTGTAACCTCTATGCCCTCCTCGTATGATTTATCTCTAGTCTCTCGCTTCCATCTTACCTGGCGCTAGCAATGATTAGCCAACTCAAGATTGCAACATAAAGCTATTTCCACAGTCACTGTTGTGCGTGTGCACACAAAAATTCCACCTCTTCAACAGAGCATCTGAGAACAACATGCATTGCACCGGCATAGAATTTCCTGGCTGGTCTTGAAGGATCTCTAGGGTCAACGATATCATTTATCAGGGTTCAAATGGACAGAAATTCAACCAAATTTTACTTTCCTTTGGGGAAAGAAAGCTGTGGTTCTCACCACTGAGATATGCTAACAGATGGATTCTAAGCATGTTTTGTTGGCAAGTGGGAGTGTTTCACCATGTAGCTGTCCAATACCAATAAAATATCGCATTTAAGGATGACATTTTTTCACATTTCTGCACTTGAACAATAATATAGCAACAATGATTCACCTACGATTACCTACGAAAACCAGTGGCTGGAGAGGGGTAATAGCTTCTCCATGACTCAACCACTTGTCAACCACTGAGGAGTTCCTACCTCCTCAGTATAATGTGTATATGGTTTGGTCAGTATATTTCCTGCCTTTTCCTCCCAAGCTATTCCTTCTCTGCAAAGTTATATCGAGGCCATAATTGGGCATCTGTTTATGAGTATGACTACTTCTGTCTTCCAGGCAGAAGCCCACTTGAGATCAGACCAAGAGATCCACCCAGATCTATCCAGCTTCCTTACAGCCTGATCCCTCAACTGAAACCCACAAGCAGAACATGAAGGTAACCCCTCCTTTTGGCTGAATACTTTCCCTCCCTGCTCTTCTTGCAAGACTATCTGAAATGGAAATGGAGATCAAGACAGCTGGCAGCATGGAGAATGAAACAAACTGCAGCTTGTGCCAAGAATCATTAGGGGAAAGGCTTGGTTAAGGAAATAGGAAAGAGTCTAAATAAACAAATCGGGAACACTTCTAATTGTGGAGGCTGATAAAAGAGTAGACATAATAAAATGAGTTCAGAGAAGCTAAGCCAGAAACAGGGCTGGTTCCCCATGTGAAAGCCCTCCCTCAGTACCACATCCTCCATTTTTCGGAGGCAGGAGTCGTCTCAGTTCTTTTGACACTGCCGAGCTAACTTCCTCTCAAGCAAAAATGGCATCTGTTTGCAGCAGGCCTGGGACAATTGGCTTCACACCCCTTTCCCTGGCAGAACATATACTGAACCCATTTCATGTCCCTGGGGTGTGTGTGTGTGCAAGGAACAGGATTAGTATCAGCACCAACTTCACGGGCCTTCAAAACTTGAACAGGCCCTGCCCCAGGCAGCTGTCAAAATAACCACCTGTCTGTAACATCCAAGATAGCCGCTCTTAGCAAATATTGAGCACTGCCACTTAGTGTTTAGGACTGGAAGCCCTTACTTTTCTCAGTGATATTCCCAGTGGCCTTCAAACCTCTGCAGACCCAGGGTCCATCTTAACCAGAACCATCTACATCTCTTTCTCTCTTTTCTCTGTGCCCCATAGCTTTCTGCCTGTTTGCTGTTCTCTCCTATTTTTCTCTTAAAAAAAATATTTAAGCCACCATGGAAGGAAATGATGATGTCACTAATCAACACATCTTAGGGTCAAAGGTCGCAAGCCACTAGATGAAGATTAATGAACTGCGTGGCTCAGAAGAAACTTAAAGCCTATTATGGTCTTTTCCCTCCTTGTTCCTATTTTCGCCCCACTCAACTTGGCAACAGCAGGCATACCAGTGTATATTATGACCCAAGGTTCCCCTCCTCCATTTTATGTTTGCCACAATGCTGTGAAGAAGAGTTGGCTGAGAGACAGCTGTCAGCTCAGCGTCACCAAAAGACCTTCACAGCTGACTGGACATTCAAACCCAGGTCCCACAAAGGAGCCTTCCTCCACGAATCGCTCACATCCCCTTTTAATGCCAACTAGTGGCCATCAATAATGGAGCAGCATCTTGTGCTTAAAGCACTTTTGCACACGTTTTCTTTATTCTTCTATAGATATCAAGCTAATGTAATGGGTTGAGTCCAGCCAGTTATTCCACTCAGTCTTGCCCAACATCCCTACCTACTGTGGTCTTCATCCCACATGGCTTTTGTTCCAAAAAGGTCTCATGATCCCCAGCACTGCCTTTTTGGATAGCCAAAGTACTGGAGATCTTTGTCACTTAGCATAGCAAAGTTGCACTGTCAGGAAAAAGTGGAATCCTGTGTGGTTAAACATTCTTCAGCCAGTATATTGCAGCAGATAAAACTTACTTTTGTTGAAGCTGATTCACATACACTTGCATTTTGTTTAGCAAATAATCTAATCTAAACAACACTATTCCCTATTACAAGTGGCCAGCTATTCCGGCTGCATATGGGTGTGAATATACGATCATGGATTTGTCTGTGGTATGCTTGTACAGCAGAGATCTGCAGAAACGTGTTGCTTCTTGCAAGACCATGAGGAGAGAGAAAACAAAGGCACAGAAAGAGGAGGAGGAGTCAGAGAAAAGGTTCTAGCTCAAAGAGAGGCATCACACAAATACTCAGTATCCAAGCAATGCTAAGTCACCTCTATTCAACACAAAGAAGAACCCTCCTTCCTTTTTGTCATCAGAAAAGCTGGTGAAGCCAAACTCAATATTTTTTTTAAGAACCCTAATCTGTTTTTTTTTTTCACTTCTATGCCCATAGGCCAAAAGCATAATTTTTCTGGATATGCTATGGCCATACATACCATAAGATCATATGCACTTTCAAGATCCCATGCCGTATAGACAATCTTATGAGTCATGCAAGCAAAATAATAATTATTGAAATAACCTTAACAACCAATAAACTTGCAAGACTGGATGGAGTTCCCCTTGGTATAGTATACCCCCACCCCCCACCACCTCCATGGTTGGGCCCTAACTATCCAACCACACCCACCCTCGTTCCATCTCAAATTTAGACTATCCTTTCTGGAAACTCCAGCTAACAAATACCCAACCAGCCTTTAAAACAAAGCAGCAAGCTCTATTAATTCTTCAATGGAAATCATGAGCAGCTTGAATGCTCTGATAAACAAAATCAGAGGGAAATTCAGCCGTGGTATTTTTAGAAAAGCAAAGAGAATCCATTGTCTAACAGGGAGAAAAAAACCCTCTGTAACTGAAATTCTGCCATATATTGTGTGTTTCCTGCGAAGCAATAAAAAGCACTCCTTTCAGGCTAGGGAGAAAAAAAGAAATTAGGTCTAACAAGGCCATAGGAAGCGTAGATTGGGATCCGGTGTATATACACATTGGTGGCTGTTATGTTCTACAGCCAGCGTGGCTCGGTTTCAACAGTGCTGAACTAAGAACAGGGAGATCTGGGCTCAAATTCCACTCTGCCATGGAAGCTCACTGGGTGACCTCGGGCCGGTCAGCCAAACCTACCCCGCAAGGTTGTTTGTGATGGTAAAATGAAAGAGGGGAGAACCGTGTATGTTGCCCTGAGCTCTTAGGGAAAAAGGATGGGATAAAAATGTGCTCAATAAGTAGCAGGTGAACCTTTCCTTAGCTTTAAGAATGCTTTAACTTGAGTTTACTTTGCATTATCCCTGTAGCCAGCAACAAGATGGAATCATATGGCCCCCATCCACATGCAGATACATACATGAACAATAATACAGGTTACCATGCAACCATTTTAGATTATTGCTTCCTGCCCACAGGTTACAACTTTACTTACTTTTTTAAAAAATTACCCCTACCTTTCCAGAAAAGGGTCTTCAGATAAACTACGCTTGGCAGAACAGGACTGAGCACAACAAAGATAATGCTGGACACCTGGGACTGGAAAGGGTGTTGCGTAATTCTGGTGGTGGGGCCATGGCTCAGTGCATCAGCTTGACAAGCAAAAGATCCCAGGTCCAATCCTTGGGATCGCTAGTTAAAAGGATCAAGTGGTAGGTAATGTGAAAGACCACAGAGCAGAAAACGCTGATAGACCAGTGGTCCGACTTAGTATAAAAAATAATTAGGGTGCAACCACAGCAAAGGCCCTGTCTATAGTAGTCATCTGCCTAATCCTTGAAGTCAGAAGCATTCAGAAACAGAATTTCAATTACTATTTTAGGGTCAAACTTCACCATCTACTGGGGATCAGATCCTCCAATGAGCACTTTAGACATAAAAAGCTCTGTATGAGCTGTGAATTGGACTGAAGTGCTGGGAAGGAGGGTTTAATTCACACACCCACACCCCAAACACACTGATTCCCCTATTGAAACTGTGCCCCAAGTGGGGGTAAAAAGGCAAGCAACGAGAAGCAAAAAGCAACCCTGCAAAGCGGCTTTAAAGAGCAACCTACATTTCATGGATCTGATTAACAAAGGAAAAAGACAGGCCGCCAAATACCTGCATCCAAGCCACTCAGGGACAAAACCATGCATCAGTCATGCACGGCCTCAGTTGTAGCCATTTAGTAATAATTACCATTCTAAACATAGATTAATAAAAAAGGAATTTGAAAGGAGAAGAAAACAATAGCAACACATCCACCCATCCCTGCATGCACACGCATGGACTACATAGAGTAGCAGTGGATTTTAGCACGTTTTGAGGTTTCCAGACCTACTGCCAGCATGAAACCTGTTCTTGAAGGGGAAAGGAGTTTCCCGTCCCCGTCTCTCTGCAGTCTTGTATACAGAACAAATGCCGAATCAGATCTGAGCAGTGGTTTATAAACCAACCACAGACACAAATCTGTTCATCTTTCTTTGATGGCGAAAACAACTTGGCGCAGAGAGGTGACCCTTTGTCCCAACGGTGTAGAGCAGCACAATCCAGCAGGCCTTCTGCCTTTTAAAGAACAATTACAGGAAAACCAAGAGGACAGCGACAGAACTCAACAAAAGGAAAGGTGGATCCCTTGGTGTCTTCCTGGCGACTGGATGGATGGAATAGGCTGAGTTGCACTGGGAGAGGAGATAATTGTCCTCCTCCGTGTTACGAAAACTTGCATTGTGCAGATCAGTCAAAACGTGACATGTTAAAGCCACATGAGGTTTAGACGGAGCTCCATTGAACAGAATTTTATTTGAGATATTTATAGCCCGGCCTTTCCACAATGCTTACAAAATGTATATTGTCGAAGGCTTTCACGGCCGGAGAACAATGGTTGTTGTGGATTTTCCGGGCTGTATCGCCCTGGTCTTGGCATTGTAGTTCTCTCTCTGAGATCTCTGTCTTTCGGTGCTACACCTCTGGAGATGCCAGTCACAGCTGCTGGCGAAACGTCAGGAACTACAATGCCAAGACCACGGCGATACAGCCCGGAAAATCCACAACAATCGTCTTACAAAATGTAGATGCACAGAATTATAAAACACAGTTAAGCCACATCAATTAAAATTTCTTCTGCATTTATCAACTTATGTACCTGTCTGTTTCGGAAATGTATATCCTGCCTTTCAGACTTCTAAAACTCATTTGAGGAGGATTACAACACAGAGATAAAAAAAGAATTACCCCCACATTTCAAGTAGTGCTGTGCTGGGGGAGGGAGAGCTCGCCTCCGAACGAGTCCCCGGGAGCAGTTATTTCTCCTCTGCTGGGGTCACGCTGGTTCTCAGAAGCCCTGAGGGGGCAGTTTGGTTTTGAGGTTGCTTATGATCGTGGAGGAAAACTCTGCAGGCCATGCTCATTGGCAGTGGGTGCAAGGCGCATGTTTGCCAGTTTTCAGGTTCTTGTTTCAAACACCTCACTCAAAAGAGCCCTACTTAAAATGCACTGAGACTTATTAGCGTCTCGGTATTCTGTCCTGACATTAAACGAATGCACATCGTTAATCCCAGGTGGCAGGCAAGCTGCTGGGTATTTAATGTTCATGCTGTCTGGCCCTGCCACCTCCGTTCTCTCTGCATCATCCTCAACATTTTATTAGGGGTGCTGTCATGTTTTGGCTGAGATCCTAGATCTGTAAAGGCTAGGACATGTAGGTAGAGAGCCTTTCCTTTATGCTGGAACTGAGATGCAGATGAGTCTTTTGCATAATATTTTCTATTATAGCAACATAAAACAGGATAACACTGATTCCAAGCAGCGTGAGCCCTTTGAGTCAGAGTTCATGCCATCAGCTCTATTGGAGTGTATATGCATTGGGTCAGGTGTCCCCAGTGTGGTGCTCATGGGCTGCCTGGGCGGCACGACAAGCTCTGAAGTGCTCCTGTGCTTGCAGTGGGCCGATTTCAGAGGGCCCGGGCAAGCTCCTGCACTTTACAGCGGGTCAATTTAGGCCCTAGATAGACCCGATTTGACCTGTTTGGGCCCCGAATTGGCCCACTGTGCAGCACAGGAGCGCACCATGCTGCCCAGGAACATGTCCCAGGAGGGGCGTCCCCCCACTTTCCCCCCCCACCGGCCAGGCAAGTGGGGGTGGGGGGTGGACGGTGGGAGCGGGGGACTGGCAACCCGAAGCAGCTGTCATCACAGCACAGGGATATTCACTGCACAACGGAAGGTAATGCGAGAAAACATTTTAAAACTGTATGTCCATTTCAAAAGGCATTTTGTTAAGCAGAGGCATTATGCATAACCTCACTCTCTGACATTTTGTGGTTGCCTTCACCTCCTGCAGCAGCCATTTTGTGTTTGCACCCACCACCTTTTGTCAGAATTCCAAAGGAGCCCGCAAGCTCAAAAAGGTGAGGGCCCCTACATTAGGTCAATGGTTCTATACAGAAAGTATCGATCTAATGGATATATACTCCAATGCATCTGAAGAAGTGAGCTCTGAGGGGTGCCAGGTCCCCTTACCTGCCTGGCAGGAGGGCGGGGGACCCGGCGTTTACCTTTGTTTCTGGGTTGCCCTTGTGCATGCACATAACACGTGTGTGCTCCCATGCCTACGTGGTGACATCACTTTCCAGGAAGTGACATCATTGCCCAGTTGTGGGAGCATGTGCGTGCTTCTCAGTGGGCTGGTTTGAGCGCCAAATGGGCCTGATTTGGAGCCAAAATCGGCCCACTAAGAAGCACAGGAGTGCTCTCAGGGGCAGAGTGGTGATGTCACTCCCAGAGGTGATGTCGTCTCATCGCCCCAGGAACATGTCCAGTGTGGTGTTCTCCCACCTTTCCTTCCCCATTGGCCCGATGAATAAAGGCGGGCGTCAGAGGATGGGAGCGGGGGATCCCCTGCCCCCAGCGGAGGAATGGTATCCCTAGCTCTGACTCAAAGTCATGCTGGAATAAATGCCATAGCCTTTAACGTGCCACTGAACTTCTGTTTTATATCACATCTCTGGTAATCTTCTGTAGGTTGCCAGCAACCTCATCTGCCGACAACTAGAGCTTGAGGAGTATAAAACCAGACGGTGTGATGCAGCAGACTGAGTAATGGATTTTGACTGGGCAAACAAGATCCAAATCTTTGCCCTGTTATGAAACTTGTGGGCTGACCTTTGACAGTCAGGGCTGCAGAGAAGATAAAAATGAGATAAAGGTACTTTGTCTGAAAGAAATGTAAATACACCCTGCCGCTAACACTCTCCTTTATCAAATCAAAGGTGCAATTAGTTGTCTAAATCCTGCAGGGGTACATTTGAAGGGAATCTTTAGACAAGGGAGCACTGGCGCCTTGGCCCTCACTGCAAACAAAATCCTGTTGTGTGGAGATTTTCTAAACAGAAACATACAACAGTGTTTTGTGCATCGAGATAGGTTTATATGAGATTTTTATTGGCATCTCAGGCTATAGATAGCGGTACTTATGGAAGAAATGGAAACTGGCTGTTACTATGGACCTGTGAACAGGCTGCCTATTTTATTTCCAGATTATTACACCCAGCGCTGCAGTATCAAGCAAAGGAGCGGTAAATAAGCTTGCACTGACCGATCCACAGAATGCTGCAGTAGGATTACTCTTCCACAATCGTCAGGAGACATAACTGAACTGGGGCTCCATGCAGGCCTTAATATAGCACTCTATTTCTCCTAAAAATCTATTTCCATGAGCACATCCCTACTAAGTTTGTACTGGAAGTATGTTCAGTTCAGTTTCCCGTAGGAAATAATGGAAAGTACGCTTGCTCATGGGAAATAAGGGAGAGAGACCATACTTACCCATAGGCAATAATGGAGACCACACTTGCCCATAAAGAATGATGGGCCCAATGGAAATAAGGGAGACCACGCTTGTCCATAGGCAGTAATAGAGACCACACTTACCCATACAAAATCATGGAAAGCACACTTGCCCACAGGGAATAATGGGGACAGTAATTGCCTATGGGGAATATTGGAGACTATGGGGAATATTGGAGCCTCTAAAAACCATCTGTTTTGCCTCGCATTTTTTTGGTCCCTTTTCAGCCCAGTTAATTATTCCCCTCTCACAGCTTGCTGATTCCCTTGCAGAATTCCCAAATCAATTGTAAATTTGAAGGATGGAGCTTAAGTGCTGTCTATTATTTTGCCATGTAAATATTTTGTGCGTTTTTTTTTTAATTTTAGCTAAGTGAGGGGTTGAATGTATGTTTACTGGGGTTAAAAATGCCAGTATAAGCTTATTGATTTCAGTGGGCTTAGACTGGAGTAACTCTGCTTAGGATTGTACTGGAAACAGGGTTGGTCCTGGTTACAGGGCTCATTTTGAGGGGCAATGTGCAGGAACGCAATTCCGGTAGTTCTCCAAAGAGGTTGCATGTCAGGTGGCTCAGCCCACCTGATTTTTCGCCATTTTGGGCCCATTTCGGCCTGGATTTGGCCCAAAATGTCCAGGATTGGGCCTAAAATAGCCAGGATTGGTCCCAAAACGGCCAGGATTGGGCCTCTGACGGGTGGTGGATCACTCTCCCTCTCATCAGCTGCCCAATTCTGACCATTTTGGGCCCCTTTTTGGCCATTTTCAGCCCCTTTTTGCCATTTTGGGCCCAATTTCGGCCCTGAATGGCCAGGATTGGGTCCAAAACAGCCAGGATAGGTCATGTCAGGGGTATGGCATATGCAAATCAGTTATGCTAATGACACACTTCCGGTGATGTCAAGGGGTGTGGCATATGCTAATGAGTTGTGCTAATGTGTTATGCTAATGAGTTCCTGCAGCTCTTTTTTTACGAAATGACCCCTGCCTGGTTAGTTCTTGGATGGGAGACTGCCAAGGTCACTACACAGGAGGAAGCAATGGCCAATTACCTCTGAAGATCTTGTCTTAAAAACCCTATGGGGGGTGTCACCATAAGTTAGCTGTGACTTGACAGCACTTCCCACCACCATTATTTATAACACTAATACCCAGGGGTTTTTTTCTGGAAAAAGAGGTGGCAGAACTCTCAAAAAGGAAATGAGGAAGAAACACATGGGATTCTTTGAAATAATATTATTTTCACGCTCTATTGCTGAGTATTTTCAAGAGGTGCTGGAACTCCGTTCCACCGTGTTCCCGCTGAAAAAAAGCCCTGCTAATACGCCAATTAAGAAATAAAGTTTGTAAACAAAAGGGGGCATCGCTTGGGTAGGCTACAAAGTATAAAGTTGCATTTAAGTCCTCTCTCCACTAAGAATGTATAATCTATAATTGATTAATTTTGCAATAGAACACAAAATAATTGGGCTAGAAGGTGAAAGGAGAACATGAAAAGAACTGGAGAACATATGAAGGACTGGTAAAGGGCTGGCAACCATGCTGCACAGTCTGGCACTGCAACTGTATTTCATGTTTTTAAAAAATCACCACAAATTTGTCCTGGGAAAGGATGGGAAAACGACACAGATAACATTGGAATGTAAAACTGGACCAGTGATACCATCTGGATTCTCTTTTCAACCTGAGGCAGCAAATCATGGCAATTCCAGATTAAATGGCTTCTGTGGAAGCAACCAAAGCGATACTGCTCAGAACCAGAATTAAGCCTCTAAAAACATACGGCACATAGGCAGTGGATCTCAAAATTCATCATAGTGAAGATCACTGTGGAAAGTCACCGCCTTTCCCCTTCACTTAATACATTACAGGCTTGAACCTCACTTTACAAGGCTACGGAAATTGCTACGATACTTCATCTGCAACTAAAAAGCTGAAATTTAGTCCATATGCTGTTCAACACATCCTGATAATGGGGAACTTTATGCATCTCACTCAAAACCTGGCATATGAAGATTATTGTATTAAAAGCCACAGCATTCTAATAGAGAGCAAGCTATGCCACACATGGAACAGAAAAGAGGGGTGGGGGACTGCAGCGCACACCCTTTAACAGTTCTTTGAGAAAGGTGGGATTTCCAGATGTAGCTAGAATTCAGCTATGCTTGCAGAAAATAATGCAGGCATTATAAAATAATCTCATATATTAACGTATCTATTTTATTATCTTATATAAGGTGGGCATCTTATATAGATGTTGCCCAATAAAAATGTATTCCACTATAGACCACCATTTTCATATTTTGTTGGGCTTAAGAGACTGTACTGTTTCTGTAGAGGCAAACGGCTATGACTTAGCCATAGATCACGTTTATTTATTTAAAAGATTTGAGTCACCTTTCCACCTTATGCAATCAAGGCAGCTTGTAACAGACATAAACATAAATAAAAACCTCAAATTTAAAATCACTATCTAAAACAATAAATAGTAAACTAATTGAACTCAGTTCTCTGAATAAAACTGTCTTCAGCTGCCTCCCAAAGATCAAAAGTGATGGGGCTGGGTGCACCTTCCTGGGGAGGTTGTTCCATAATTGTGGGGCCGCCACCAAAAAGGCTCTGTCTCGTGTACCCACCAGCTGAGCTTCTTTGGTTGATGGGACAGTCAGGAAGGCCTCTCCCTGTGATCTTTTTTTAAAAAACCAATACAACTTTTATTGATCCCTGTGATCTTAACTAGAGATGGGCACAAACCGAAATATGAACCAAAATTCATGACGAACCAGACTGGTTCGTGGTTTGTGAACCAGCGGTTCATCAGATCCCATTTCTGATGAACTGCCACAAACTTTAGGCTGATTCATTTGGTTCGTTTTTCAGTTCTTCACTGCAGACAGCCTGGCGTTGATTAATCAGTTTCCTAGGCAACAAGGGATGGACTTCCTGCAGACCTTCTGCTGACCCGGAAGTGGTGATTTGGTGGCCCAGAGGTGACATTTTCATGAACCAAAATGAACCAATTTGTGAACTGGAGCAGGTTAGTGAAAGTTCATGGTTCATGGTTCGTGAAACGTGACGAACCACGAACCGCATGGTTCGTTTTCAGTTGGCTGAGATGGCATAGGATTGAGTGGCATGGCATTTCTCTTGACCAGCTTGCCCTCCCCCTCAGCCTTTGCTGCTCTTCAACTCTCGTTCTTTCCTCAAAGAGAGGAGTTATGAAATGGCCGATTGTGTGAATCCAGCTTTGGTCTCTGACATACCACCCACAGAACGTTCTTGTCTTCCTCTCCTCTCCCAGCAATTGCTGTTGGGATTTGTCCCTAAGCCAAGAAACTGTTCCTCTGTACCTGCCTGCTGCAGAGGAGGCGGCAGAGGAGGCGGCCACACAAAGATCACAAAACCATCCATCAACACATTAAAGCGGGAGCACATGACTCCTTTCAGCTGCTGTCTTGCACTGTGGAGGAGGATTTTTTTGTCCTCCCCTCCTTTGCACAAAAAGACTTCAGCAACACTTGCCTGCCTAACAGAGCTTTCTCCCCAGAGAACTGTGATCCTGCAACAAATCCAGCATGCAAGACAAGCATCCTTTGCAAAGCCCATTTCTTGCACTGGTTGGGAACGTGTGGGGCAGTGGACGCAAAGTGACTTACTCTGCTCTGTTTTATCCTCACAACAACCCTGTGAGGTAGGTTAGGCTAAGTCTATGACTGGCCCAAAGCCACCCAGCAAGCTTCTATGGCAGGGTAGGGATTTGAACCCGTGTCTCCCAGATCTCTGGGTCTCCTCTGTGCAAGCACTGAGTCATTACTAACCCATGGGGGGATGTCGCATCATGAATTTTTCTTGGCAAACTTTTTACAGAGTGGTTTGCCATTGCCTTCCCCAGTCATCTACACTTTAGAGCCCCATGGCGCAGAGTGGTAAGCTGCAGTACTGCAGCCCAAGCTCTGCTCACGACCTGAGTTCGATCCTGGCGGAGGCCAGGTTCAAATACCTGGCTCAGGGTTGACTCAACTTTCCATCCTTCCGAGGTCGGTATAATGAGTACCCAGTTTCCTGGGGGTAAAGTGTAGATGACGGGGGAAGGCAATGGCAAACCACCCCGAAAAAAGTCTGCCAAGAAAATGTCATGATGCGACGTCCCCCCATGGGTCAGTAATGACTCGGTGCTTGCACAGGGGGGACTACCTTTACCTTTACCTCCCGGATCTGGTCTGACACGTTAACCGCTACACCATGCCCTCAGAAAATACACAATTATGGGCTTCCCGCTCAGCTTCAGATGCAGTCTTATGCAGTTACTCTAATTTAAGCCCACTGATTTCAATCGACTTAAACTGCAGTAATTCCACATAGAATTTTACTGTGAATATGGGGAAACAAACAGACTGCTCTTTCTGCAGAAATCAGCTTAACTTCATTCAATTAAATCCTATAGGCTGCATCAGGTTAACACCAGCACAAGCCCAGGCTTGCTCTGGTTTATGGATTGGGGCCAAATGCAACTCGTATGGTTGCCTGCTGGCCTGGAGAAAAGCATCCTGTCCCTTTAATAGAGGCTTAATGTGTGGAAATAGGCAGCTGAAGTTTTTCACAGTATGGAGGTAAAGGGAATCACCAGTTAAATAACATCCCATTAAAGCTCTATTAAAGGGATAGGACCTTTCTTCCCCAGCCCAGATGGCAACCTTTGCATTTGGAAGGTACTTTTAAAAAGGTTTACAGACAAAATGCAATGGCAAAACAAGACACATGTTAAAGGTGTATTCTAGCATCATCTCTGTAATTGTCTCAGGATGTCCAATGTGGCTTTTTACTCAAATAGGTTATGAAACCTATTGGAATGCTCCCCTATCCCGCCCCCCCCCCGATGATCAAATCATTTTGGAAGGATAAAATGGAGGGGAAACAAATTTACACTGCCCTGAGCTCCTTGATTGACAGTATGTATGTATGTATGTATGTATGTATGTATGTATGTATGTATGTATGTATGTATGTATGTGTGTATATATATATATATATATTACTATTGATCTTAAGAGGTATTTGACTTCATTTAGGATGCTTTTCAAAATGACAAGCGTCACAGCACAAACTAGATTTGGTAGGCTTCCATTCCGCAGAATATTTCCTTTTATTTCCCCAGCCAAACTTTTTTCTTGTTTTTGAAGCAACAAAACTTTCTTGACTCTTTATAGAAATAGCATCTGTAAGCCGTATAAAGCTTGTGACTGAAAATTAAGTTGTTTCAAGAAATACAGTTTAGTTCAGCAAGTACAGAATGGGTATAGATTTTTCCTCGCTTTGCATTAGGAAATGCAGCTTCAGAATGTGGAAGTAGAGCAGATTCCATCACATGGACACACAAACTCTTTGATGCTACCAAATTTTTGGTTAAGCCCATGCTGTGTGTAGAATCCGTGTTACCAGGCAGAGCAGACTGACAAGCTGGCAGGCCGTGTCAACATATTACATGCTTATCCCACTCTTCCTTCTAGGAACTGAGAGATGCATCTAGCTTCCTCCTTTTTATTCTCGCAACCCTGCGAGGTAGGCTAGGCTGACAGTTAGACTGGCCTAGGGTCACCCAGTGAACTTCCATGGAAGAGTAGAAATCTGAACCTCAATCTAATCCCTACACCAATGATAGAATCATAGGGTTGGAAGGGACCTCTAGGGTCATCTAGTCCAACCCCCTGCACAATGCAGGAAATTCACAACTACGCCCCCCCCGACTGCCCCAGTGACCCCTGCTCCATGCCCAGTTTGAGTGATACAGTTTGAGTGAACTGAAATGAAACTTAAGATTCAGCCCATTTAAAAAAGTTTAGGAAAGAGTCCAGTAGCACCTATTAGGCTAACAAAATTTGTGGCAGGGTATGAGCTTTCGTGAGTCAGTGTCTTATGGGTGCTAATGGACTCTTGCTCTTTTTTACTGCTACAAACACAGCAGTGCCCCATTGTAAAATTGTCAGGAATGGGGACTGTTAAGATTCCATTTTTCACACTAAACTATCAAGGAGTGACAGTGACCAGTTAAGTCTGCATGAAATGTTCTTATGGGTAACTTATTTTCTGTAAGACATATTCATGGCAAGCACTGCAAAGCCCAGATTCTAGAAGAGGCAAACCGCATTCTCCAAGAATGCATGCAAAACTGCGAGAGCACCTTGTGCAGGCAGTGGCAGCGATCTAGCTCTTTCAAAACAGATTTCTGCTTAGTTGTAGAGCCCAAGGGAATCAACACACACCCAAACTTCCTGCCAAAGGAGCAGTCAGAGGCACAGTCCAGCTGTGCAAAAGCAGCAAGGAGCATTAGGACCCAGAAGGAAACCGGGTGAGAGGCACTGACCTCACCCCACAGGACAAAGGGCGTTTTTATTCTGTTCAGCTGGTTTTTTTTAGGATTCAGAAATCAGCATTAGGTTTTTGTTTGGAAAGAGAGGCTTTCCTCTCTCCTAAAGAAGGGTGAGGGGAAGACATCTCTGTAGTGCAAGGAGCTCACCAAAACTGCAATCCCGTACACCTTGCGACAGTTCTGTTGACTTCAGTTGGATTTATACAACTGTACACGACGACTGTACATTAGGTTCCTAAAAATGTTAAACCGTTTACAGGACTCCTGCTACAGCAGATCTCCATCAGCGACATAATAATGAAGTCAGTTTTATTTGGGAGCAAGCTCCTTTTGGAACTATGAATACTTATCCAAAAAACAGTTATAAGGCCTTACACAGTCTCAGTTCTGTCCAAAATCTTCATTCATTACACCACAAACAAAAAGCACAGAGGATATCATGAATGTCGTCATAGAATCTTTTAATACTTTACATAAAAAACTGCATACACAGCTTATATTGTTTTATGTAAACTTCATGTGTTTGTTTGTTTTTTAAAACCAGGTCAATTTAGGGTTATTTTAAGTCCTTAGTACCACTATAGAAAATGGTAATTGGGGGTGGGTGGGTGAAGTCCATCATGTAAAATAAAGAATCACAAGTTACTCTCTTACAGAGGCGTCAAAGTTGATCAGAAATGCACGTACTATGGTTTTAAAATGATCCCAAATAAACAGCACTTAGCATTCCAAAAATCGATATGCAATTGTCGCAAATAAAGACAGTGTTTCTCAAGGCAAAAAAAAAATACAGTGGTTTTGCTTAAGTCAATCAATAAAACAGAAAACAAAGGACACGATCCAGCCAGAGTGATGCACCCGAATTCCCACCAACTAACTGGCAAAGGTAAGACATGCTTACAAATCAATAGCATTTCGAAGTTCTTCAGTGAAAGCGTGCTTAGCTGGACCCTGTCCCAAAATGAGGTTAAGATTTTAAGAAAAGTTTCTCTCTTTTTTAAGAAAAGTTTCTCTCTTGTAATTGCAGATTACAAGTGCATAAAGTCTCAATGTTGTTTTTTTTTTAAATTAAACACCCAGTTGTGCAATAAGTTCTCTCGCTCTCTTTTTGTGTAAAATCAGATCATTTAAATAAACCCAATGGAAACATTTGCAGTTTTCAAAGAAAGGGGGAAAAATCGAAGGAGCAGGCACAAAAAATCATGACGCTTGGGAACACATTTTCCTCCCCCTCCACACCCCGTGTTGCCATCTTTTCTCAGCAGGTTCGAGCCTCTCAGAAGAGGCTTCCCCCTTCCTTCTAGGAAGTGTCCCCCCTCTGTCCCTTGATGGTAGTTCTAGTCCCAAGAGGGGCGGCGGCCCAGTCCACAGTTCAATAAACCACACTATTGTTTTTTTTCAGTCGCCCCGCTTACACGAGAGAATACGGCCTATGTACACGCACAGCAGCCACCCCTCCCTCCCCTCCCCGTCTTTGGATCCAACCCCTCCCGGAAAATTCCCATTCAGACCGGGAGGGAAAGGCCCAGGCTGCCCCCCTCCCCGTGTCTCTTTCGCTGCCGTATTCCTCTTTCCAAGGGAGGGGCAGAGAGCCCACCCTTCGGCGGGGCAGCTTCCCAGTTCCTTGGCGCGGAAGCGACGGCTTGCAAAACAAGTCCGCCCCGTCGAGGGTGCGTTCAGGTCCGTGGCCCGTCGGCAAAGCCTGCCTTTCCCGGTCAGTCCAGGCGGGGATGCTTTTGCAACTGGCTCTCCAACGGGGGGAGGGAGTCAAGGGCCGTCCGTGCTTGAGGGTCCCCTCCCTGGCAGGGCGGGGTGCGAGCCTCACTCCCGGTGCCTCACCCGCCTCCTCCCCCCCCTCCCCGGCCAGCCTCCGTGCGCGCCGCCGGTGCCCGCCATTATAGCACTTTGCAGCAGTTGATGCAGCCGTTCTGGGTGCCGTAGCGCTTCTGCAGGGCGGCCCGGGTGGCCGTCTCGAAGACCTCCCGCACGCCGTCCTTGGTCTTGGCCGAGCACTCGAGGTAGTCGTAGGCCTGGATGCGGACGGCCATGGCGCGGCCGTCCTCGGTGCGCACCGGCTCCTGCTTCATGCGAGCCAGCTCGTTGCGCACGTGCTCGTCGTTGCGCAGGTCCTTCTTGTTGGCCACCAGGATGATGGGCACGTTGGGGCAGAAGTGCTTCACCTCGGGCACCCACTTCTCGGGGATGTTCTCCAGCGAGTCCGGGCTGTCCACCGAGAAGCACATGAGGATCACGTCGGTGTCCGGGTAGGAGAGCGGGCGCAGGCGGTCGTAGTCCTCCTGGCCGGCCGTGTCCCACAGCGCCAGCTCCACCTGCTTGCCGTCCACCTCGATGTCGGCCACGTAGTTCTCGAAGACGGTGGGCACGTACACCTCCGGGAACTCGTCCTTGCTGAAGACGATCAGCAGGCACGTCTTGCCGCACGCCCCGTCGCCCACCACCACCAGCTTCTTGCGGATCGCCGCCATGGCCAGCCTCGCCGAGCCCGCCTTGGGAGGCTGCTCCAGCAGGGAGCTCGAGACCTCGCCGCCGCCCCGCTCTGCCGCCGCTTCTCCCTTGCGATAGGGCACCGTGGCGAGCCGGGCGAGCCTCTCCTTTATGCGCGCGTCCCCAGCGGGATCGTCAAGGGAGCCGCCCGCTCCGCTCCTTCCAAGCTCAGGCGAGGAGAAGGCGCTTCCCTGTACCTTCCGCCAGTCTTTTGAATCCCAGCAGCGATCAGGACGGAGCGGCTTCGCTTTTTCTCCTTCTGGTTAGTTCTCGGCTCTCCGGTCCGCAGCAAATCTCCGCCCCTTCCTCAACCCGTGTTTTTTTGGTGTGTGCGTGTGCGGCTGCGCCTTTAAGGTAGCACCGCGCTTCTTCGCCGCCGTTCCATACTGCCGCGGCAACCGGACGCGGGTATTTAAAGGGACCGGCGACTTTCTTAATATAGCTAGCCAATGGGAAGGGAGAGGGTGAGGTCATCTTTTGGGAGAAGGCGAGCGATTGGTGGAGGGTGCTGCAGGCGCCGGGGCGGGGCTAAGGGGCGACTGATTGGCAGACAGGGAGGAGAGGTGGGTGGGCCTGTTTTTGCTGGAGCTGCAAGCCGTGGGGGGTTTGTGTGGGGGTCGTTAGGATGGAGGAGAGAGACCCTTCGCGGCTTCCCAAAGACCCGGATCAGTCTAGGCTCGGAGGGCTGCCTGACAACTTTCTGCCCTGATCCTGGCATTTCATCCCCGCGGGAGGGTCTGCAAGACGTCGCGGGGCAGTTGTGCTGGCCTCATTCATTCCCAGCGCGCAAAGCAGGATTTAGCGATCCTAAACGGGTCTGCCCAGACGTAAGCCCCCTGTTATTCAGTGGGACTTTTCTCCCAGGAATGCGCCGTTAGGACTGTACTGTCAGAGCCCCCCCTCCTTGCGAAGAATCTCTGTGATCTCGGTCACTTGTTGCTAAGGCGGATTCCCCCAGTGCGAGAAACTGGCCGCGGTCAGTTTACATCAAAGTAGCCCAATAGCAGGTAAATCAGCTGGCGAAAGCGCAGTGAGAGCAAAAGGTTTCACACGCTGACGGATGATGTCGCCTCCCACCTCGGGTGGGGCTGCACGATTTTGTTAACGCTTTTGTTTGTTTGTTTGCATTTTCTTTTTGTGCTGCAAATGTCAGATTTGATGGAAAGTAGGAAGAAGTGCGCCGGATGGGGAGTCTGCCTCTAATGATGTTATGATGCCCTGAGGGAAATAAGAGCCCTGTGGCTCCGAAGACTAACATTTATTCAAGTGGAAGCTTCCCTAAGTCACAGCTCACTTCATCTCCAACACATCACATTATTAGTCTGTAGTCGCAAAATAGTAAAGAGTCCAGTAGCACCTTTAAGACTAACCAACTTATTTATACCATAAGCTTTCCAGAACCACAGCTCTCTTCGTCAGATGCATCTGACGAAGAGAGTTGTGGTTCTCAACAGCTTATTTGTTTGTATGTGACGAAGAGAGTTGTGGTTCTCGAAAGCTTATGCTACAAATAAGTTGGTTAGTCTTAAAGGTGCTACTGGTCTCTTTACTACATTTATTTCATTTTATTTATGTCATTTATTGTCCGCCTTTCTCACTGAGACTCAAGGCGGATGACATAGTATGAGATTAGTACAATCAGTATGAAGTACATTTCAATACAGTATCAAGAACATTTCCATAAACAATGCCATAGGGTAAATAGATACAAGTTTAAAAGACATAGTATTAGTCAGAATCTAATACAGAGTAGAAAAAATACTGAAGCAGAACATAATTCTAGGACTAACATTAGACAACAAGGAGCACAGGTGGTACATCGGAGTACATATTTAAAGCAACAGATGATATGTAAGGCAATATAGTGATGAAGTTTATGGTCCCTAACATATTAGCGAAGCATCTGAGACCCCCATCCCTACAATACAGCCCTTCCATGTGGCTCATGAAAACTTATGCTGAAAGAAATATTGTTAAGTGTTTAAGGGACCACAGACTCCTGTTTTATTCTGCTGCCACAGACTGATGCAGCTACCCATATGGAATTATCCCAATGGAAACACCAGAATGTACGTGTTACTTGCCGACAAGCCACTTCCAACTTATGATGACACGCTGAATTAATGACCTCCCAAACATCCCAGCACTGACACCCTTGCTCAGGCCTTGCAAGCTGAAGGCTGTGGCTTCCTTTATTGAGTCAAGCCATCTCACTTTAGGTCTTCCTCTTTCCCACCACCTTCAACTTTTCCTGACATCATGGTTTCTTCCAGTGAATCTTGTTTTTTCATGATGTGACCGAAGTCACAATAGCCTCCGTTTAGTCATTTCAACTTCGAGGGAGAGTTTAGGCTTGATTCATTGGTATAGAGCAGAATAATTTTGCACAGAATAATTATTCACAGTGAAATCCTAAACAGAGGTACTCCAGTCTAAGCCCATTGAAATCAGTGGACTTAGACTGGAGTAACTCTGCTTAGGATTTCACTATAAATGAAGGAGAGGTCATGTGCTGTTGTGCAGTAAACCTGCTGTCATTTTAGAGGGCTGAATCACCCCCCCCCCCCCGTATTATGCAGTGGCAAAGGCTCTTTTTCCAAAAAGGGGAGGGCACCTGTGGAATTGCCCAGAAATAGCAGAAGTAATAGTTGATAGCTTGATTGTCTGAAATTAGGCTCCTAGGGGATTATTTTGAGACTCCAATGGAGAAAAGGAATTTCCCATTAAGATCTACTATGGCTGTTCAAGGTTTTTGTTTTAGTTTAACACATTATAGTTCCAGAGGGTTTTTCTCCTGCAAAATCCTCTGTTCGTTGAAGAATTGTTTAGCGCTGTAAATCAAGAAACAGAACATTTCCTTCCCTATGTTAATTTGCACTGATAATTTAGTTGATCAAGAAATCTGTATGAGTGAATTAGAGGAAGTTCACAGTTTCGTTTGCGCAAGTCGTTTTTTTGCCTGCCTTTCAGAGCTCAAGGCACCTTATAAAATTTCATGGCACAAGAGCCTATATACATAAAACAAGTCTTTTTTAAAAACCAGCATTCATCCTATAAAAACTGCGAAGTGAACGTCTGCAGACATTATCAAGAGCCGTTCGAAACAGAGTTGTTGTTTGAGAACTGGATGTAAGCACGGCCTGGAATTGTTTCAGACAGAACCAAAATGCAACAGTACATGCAGGGAAGCTGCCAGCAGAATGATGACTGGCCCCAGCAGTCAAATGCAAACACGGGATTTGGTCAATCTTGTTCCAGTGGTGCACCTAGATAACTTTAATGGTCTTGAGGGGAGGGGAGGGGAGGGGGGGCATCAGATGGTAATATGCAAAGTTACATCCTGCATTTGCAGAAGAGGGACTCTTGCTGTCCTCATGGGCCAGGACCTCAGATGCCTGCTCGAAAACTGGCCCAGATTATCTGATCCACCAGGCCCTCTACCTATCAACCCCATTTTTCCTACCACAAATACATTCCCCCTTCACCTTGAGCTGGCCTGATGTGAGTTTTTCTTCTTATCTCCTTTTCTTGTTCCCCTTCCCTTGGTCCACTCTACTTGTCTGACCACCATGATCCTTGTTCTTCAGACGGATGCCTATTCAATCCACCCTGCTCTTATTTGTTCAATAGGATTAAATAATCTGATCTGACAACTGCAGAGATGGAATTTATGTATGGTGAAGTACGATCGCAATGGAGTTTAAAGGCAGGGATCCCT
Source organism: Eublepharis macularius (assembly GCF_028583425.1). Classification (NCBI taxonomy): domain Eukaryota; kingdom Metazoa; phylum Chordata; class Lepidosauria; order Squamata; family Eublepharidae; genus Eublepharis; species Eublepharis macularius. Next base: position 42,142,243 of record NC_072790.1, read on the forward strand.
GTTAAGAGTGTTGCTGGTTCTAGTATATGGGTCATGTGGCACCTTAAAGACAAACAACATTTTTAATTTTCAGCCTCAGCCATTGTGAACAAGAGGCTGCTTCTTAAAATGCAAGGAGTGGGTCCTTACCATGCGAACGGTTGCTTTATATTGGGCCAATGACATGCGGGAAGTACAGGATAAAATGTAATGATGTGAAACTAAAAACTAATCAAGCAAAAAGAAATTATTGCTGGTGGTGCTGAGTTAGTTAACGCTTACAATCGGTGATTAATTCCAAGTTTTTGTTGCGGGGGGGGGGGGGTGTTAGTGTGCATTCTCCTGATTACCCATCTGTTTCCTAGGACTATTCAAAGTGCTGGTTCTTACCTTTAAGGACCTAAATGACTCAGGGCTAGGATACCTGAAGGACCATCTCCTTCTAAACTATCCAGCTTTAACAGTTAGGATCTGCCCCTCAAGCCCTGGTCTCGGTGACTCTGTCTTTGGTGGTAAGGTGGGTAGTGACTAGAGATAGGATATCTTATGTGGTGGTACCTCACTTTTGGAATGCCCTTATCAGTTTGGTATAGTGGTTAAGAGCGGCAGGACTCTAATCTGGAGAACTGGGTTTGATTTCCCACTCCTCCTCTTGAAGCCAGCTGGGTGACCTTCGGTCAGTCACAGCCCTCTCAGAGCTCTCTCAGCCCCACCCACCTCACAGGGTGATTGTTGTGGGGATAGTCATAACATACTTTGTAAACCACTCTAAGTGGGTCTTAAGTTGTCCTGAAGGGCGGTATATAAATCAAATGTTGTTATTCTTATCCATGAGGCTTACCTGGCTCCTAATTCACTTTAAGGTGCCAGGCTAAAATGCATCTTTTTAAATTAGGGATTTTAACTTATTGGCTTTTTAAGGTCTGTTCTATGGATAGTTTTTATGTGGCTTATGTCCAATGACTAGTATTTTAATATTGTGGTTCTTAATTGTAAGCCACCTTGAGCAGGTCTCTGAAGAGGTGACATAGAAATACTATAAATAAATAGTATTTGAAGAATGCAAGTTTATGCTTGAAATAAAATCTTTTTGTTAGTCTTTAAGAAGCCACAAAACTTGCATTTACTTTTCTGGCAACAAACTAGGGGTTCCAGTTGGCTTGGAGAAAAATATCTTGGCCCTTTCATAGAGGCTTAATATCTCCAGGCAGTTGGCAGCAATACACAGATTCACACAGCTAACCCTATGGAAATTTTTATTTGCTTCTTTTCTACTTCAGTTTTTTCCCCAGTGGGGACCCAAAGCAGCTTTCAACAGTTTCCCCTTCTTCATTTTATCCTTACAACAACCCTGCGAGGTAAGTTAGGCTGGGAGTGTGTAACTAGCTGAAAGTTGCCTAGCGAATGGCTGAATGGAGGTTTGAAACTAGGCCTTACACTAACTGTTGCCACAGACTGGACACAAAAATGTCCTCCTTAATGGGATTTTATTTACTAGCTGACAATGGCATGAAAAGCGTCAACTGCCCATTTCCACACATTAAACATCTGTTGAAAGGACAGCATTTTTTCTCCAGGTTGTTGGCAACCTGATCTACAGTAGACCTCATCAGTCACTGGAAAAGTAACTTACTCAAAAGTGATTCTATTCTTAAGTAGCAGACTGACATGCAGTGAATAAGCAAGTGAAGGCTTACAGGCAGTATACAAATAAACTTCATTATTATCCACAGGAAGCTTCACCTTTTCTTAATTTCTCCGTACCAAACAAGCTGCTAAAGGCAGGACAGCAAGGCAGGCTTAAAGGGGAAAAATTGGCACACTGATCTGTAAACAATTATTTCCTAAGAAATCTCTCCAGCCAGTTTGTGGAGACACTGCATGTTGTATTACACAGAAGTGGTTGTTAGAACAAGCAAAGTCCTGTCTTGGGTTTCAAAGACCTGGCTTGCTTGGTATTAAAGCACCTCATCCTTCTATCTGCTTTACTTAAAGAAGGGTGGGAAGAAGACAGAATGTTCACTGGAGTTTACTGCCATCTTGTGGTTGTTCTAATGACCTGGGGAGACAACATTATATATGTTCTGCACTTAAAAAGTAGGGTTATCTTGGGATATGTATTTCATAGATACATAATTAAAATCCCTCCTAAAAATTGGTTAAAACTCTTTTGGCCAACAGTGAATTGTATTTCCATAATTAACACAAAGAAGAAAGTGACTAAACGAAAATATAAACGAAAGACTTAATTCAGCAGAAACTGAGGTAAACATGCTGAACTCTTGATTTCCATGGGACCCATGCGCAGACCTGCATACTGGACTGTGGCAGGGAAGCATGGTTTGTACATGACCTTGTTTGTATGACACTAGTTGAGTGATCTCTAATATGGGCTGCTTCCACACACGTTGGATAATCCACTTTCAATACTCTTTAGTGAACATCTGAAACTGATTTTCCATGTGTGGAACAAAAAATCCACTTCAAAAGGATTGCGAAAGTGCATTTAAAGCATTATTCAACGTGTGTGGAAATGGCCATGGTGTCTACTTCTTTCACAAAGCATCTCTTCCCCAAACCAAAAAGAGAAACCTGGCTGTTTTCCATCTCACTGAAGTAGGAGTTCTTTCAGAATACCCCATGAGGCACCTTGTTTGAGTGTATAGGGAGTATCCATTCTGAAATAATTTCCTCCATCAAAGGAGGATGGTTGGCTTGGGATTTCTCAAACTTTTGTAACTGGCTCCCAGGGCAGCCATTTTGTGATTGAGCCTGCTTCCTATGGCAACCATGTTGTTTTGGTGCCCACTACCTTTTCTCAAAACTCCCAAAGTACCCACAGACTCAACAAGGTTGGAGACCTCAGAACGAGTTTCTAAAGTAGATTAGGAGAATTATTCTCTTCCCTTTCTTTGAAAACTTTGGTTGAACACAATCTAACTTTGAAAACTGGGCTTTCAAGTCCCTAGCCTTACAGCTGAGCCTGAAAATGGAAAGAGCCTGATGACATGGAACTAGTGTCTGAAAAGAGATCGAATTGCTCAATGTGCCTTTAACAGTTATTGTTTCAAATCCCAATACTCTGCTATTCTTCAGTTGACCAGGTGCCACTATATCACTCCCATTGAATTCCACGAATCACCAAATCTCCCATTGAATTCTAAGGAAGGCCAACATCGAAATAACCCTGACCTTTGTAAGTATAGTTTTAAAATTGTAGTGCTTCTTTAATTGCATGCGATAATCTCTCTATGTCTATCTTGGGGTATTAATGTTCTTTTCTCTAGCTGTTTCTCCCCTCTCCCCTGTTCCCGTAGGCAGATTATCTGTTTTAACTCTGTTCATATTTGCTTTCGGATTAATCTGTGTTTGCTTCATGTTGGCTAAGTACCAACCTTTAGACTTTGGGCAACTGTACACACCAACAGTGTCTGTGGAACAAGGGAGAAATTTAGACAGACTTCTTTCCCCTAATTGCTCAGCCTCCTTATTAGCTGCTCACATCAAAGGGAAACTTGCACCTTCTCTTTAAAGGTTCCCAATTAACTCCGTAAGTATAATTTTTAGAGTACCTCAATTATATGCGATTGAGAAGCAGCCTGGCATAGTGGATTGAATCTCGGACTAAGAACTTGGGAGACCCCGGTTCAAATCCCCACTTTGCCTTGGAAGCTCGCTGACTGAGTTTGGGCCAGTCACTCTCAGTCTAATTACCTCGTGGGGTGTTCTTTTTTTTAATGTATTTTTAATTAACTTTTCAAACTTTTACCTCATGGGGTGGTTGAGAGAAAATGTAAGAGGGGTGAATGGTGGTGTATGCTGCTTAAGGTCCCTATTGGGAAAAAAGCAGGGTATAAATACATAAATACAAGAGGTGTTTACCTCTGCCTTTGACCAAAGTAGTCAGAGGAATTAAATTAGAAAGTTTAGTTTAATACTGGCGCTCTGGTGCCCCTGCACCACAGGGCAATATTAATTTGCTGTATATACATTCATACATTGCTGACATCAAATCTGGGTCATATATACTAATGAGGAGAAGTATATTGGTATAAAATTATAGAGGTCCTCCGCAAAGAAACAGTGGGGTGTAGTGGTTAAAAGTGTTGGGCTAGCACCTGGAAACCATAAAGCATGTTGGTGACTTTGGGCCAGTCTCTCTCTCAGCCTTACCTACCAAGGAAGGGATAAAAATGTAGTAGAAAGACTTTTAAAGTGCTTAGCTTCCTATAAATCCATGAGCTGGAACTGAGAGTGTCATAGCATCTTTGTAACACCGAACCGCCTTTTTAAAAGAAAAAACTGCTTTCCCTGTTTGCGCTCAGCAGTGACTCCCTCTAGTGGCCAATTTTGCCCGTGCATTAAATTACTTTCATCACCGTAAGACTAATGAATCCAACATCTTTATTGCAGTACCTGTATAACACAGAGCATAATGCCATCTAGCCAACACAGATCAGTCCTAGCCATAAATAGCTAGGACACTGCGTTTGATTCATTGTCTCGTGGTGCTGTAAGATTTCTTTCATGTAATGCTTGTATGGTGGATCAAGTTTTCGCCCCTGAGGAGGTTACATTAACGAAACATCAGGTATCCTGCCGGCCCTGTATGTTGGGCGACAAGGGAGCGTCTTCTGTCATCCTGACACCACCCGCACCACCTTAAAAGAAAAAAGAAACTTGTTGTAAAAGAAACTTATTTGTGCATACAAATATAAGAATATAGTACTTATCTTGTTTCTGATTGTGTTATACTGTGGAAGCTTACCTGTTGGATGTCTTCCCAGTTGGAATTTCTCACTGCACCTGTTGAATTGTAAAGGACATGTACATACAAATATAAGAATATAGTACTTACCTTCTTTCTGAATGTGTTATACTGTGGAAGCTTACCTGTTGGATGTCTTCCCAGTTGGAGTTTCTTGCTGCACCTGTTGAATTGGAAGCTTACCTGTTGAATGTCTTCTCAGCTTGAGTTGTTTACTTTACCTGTTGAGCTTTCTTTTCTTTTTTTTAATTACTAACCTCAAAAACTACAAAAAAGGGAAAAAGGGAACAGGGGGAAAGGGAAGAAGCAACATATAAAACACACACACTACATCTACAAGTATTGCATTCCCTTCATAATACAATTATTTAAAGTTAAACTTTCTAATATGCTATTAGATTGGTAGATCTTATAAAATACGAACTACAGTCAGGATCAAGTCTTCTTCCCCCACCCCTGCGTCTCGGTCGCAGCTCTCTCTGAACAGCTAGAGTAGCTGCGCTTACTCCCTCCTCCCCATTCCCCCCTTCAGATTCTAAATCCTCTCCTTGCTGGAACTCTTGATTGATGATTAAACACACAGTCCCTCAGCTGTACTTCTGATGTTATCTTGTAGGCTTGGTCTTTATAACTGAACCAGATGCCTTCCGGAAATAACCATTTGTATTTTATTTCACGCTTCCTCAGAAGAGCTGCAAACCTTTTATATTTGAATCTTCTTTTCCGAGCTAAAAATGGAACGTCCTTCAATATCTTAACCTTGTTACCCAGAAAGTCCAAGTCCACATTGTACGAATTATATAAGATGGTGTCCCAAGTCTTCTTAGATGAAAAATCGATAATAATCTCGCGAGGCAGCTGACGCTTCGTTGCATATTTTGAAGATGTCCGGCGGACTTCCAGAATATTGCTTTTTAACTCTTCTTTAGTTGCCTTTGCGAATGACGCCAAAAGTTCCGACACCAAATCCTTTAAGTTTTCACTTTCCTCCTCCTTCACATTCTGAAGACGCCATACCGTCTGAGCACGATCCACTTGTAACCCTATCAGTTGATTCTCCAAAAGCTTTACTTCTTTGTTTGTTGCTTTCATGAGTATTGCGTTTTCCCGAGCAGACTGCTCTGCCCCTGACGCTACGTCTTTAATGGTTTTCACTTCGTTCTCAACTGAGCCAACCCTTTGACCGATTTCATTTAGCTTATCAACAAAGGGCTTCATAGCTTCAACGACCGACCGTTTAACCACCTCTTCAAGAGACTCTCCTTTCCCCTGCAAAGCAGCCGAAACAGATTTGCCCACAGCAGGGCTCTGCTTTTTCGTCGCCATCTTGGGGGGGGAGTGTCTGCCAACTAAGTTCCAAAACTCAATGAAAGGGAAGATATCCGAGCCTTCTTAGCTTCAACTCCCACCAATCCTTCGCATACGCTTGGAATGACAGAAGGGATTCGCTGACTTACAGGTTTTCACCTTAAATCTGCTTGTTGCCGTTCTCCATGGCCCGGCAGCACGCGATGTGCTGCGCAAGTCTGCCAGCCTCCGTAGGAGCAGACGGGCAATTTACCCCCTGCATCGACTTCAGGGGGCTCTTCCCGCAGCGCTCTGGACCCTGAACCCCTCACTGGGAGTCCTGGGGGTTAACCCTCGCAGGTCAACCACCCAGTCAGGCTGCTCGGCCGCTTCCTCCCGGACCTGCGGAGAGGAGCGTCCGACATGGCTGGGAAAACGAAAACGAATCTGTTGAGCTTTCTTGTTAATAATTATGATCACAAAGATTTTTCACTGAATTGTTTATTAGTTTATAATGGTCCATGTAGTGTAAGTGTATGAATAGAAGGTACTGTAATGTGAATTCTGTACTCTTAACAGATTTAGTATATACCTTCACTTTGACCTTCATTGCTGTTTCATTTATTTGATTCATTTTTGCCTTCCTACACATGTGGTTTTCCACCTTCTAACAGGATAAATAGCGGAATGACATGCTCAGAAGACATTGTCTAAATGGCCATTGTCTAAATGGCTTAAAGGTGGGCTTTATGTGAACTCTCCGGGAAACAGGAGAAAGCGCCAAAGTGAAGGCATGCCGTGAAAATAAGCAGCAATGTGTTTTTAAAAACTAGTTTGTTTTGTTTCTGCAGCTCCCCCACTCTAGCTGTAAAGGCCTTTAGGTGGCATGCAGGGCTTTGCTTTGCCTCTTACATTCTCTTTGGATTCGGCCATGTCAAATACACAAAGAAAAGAGCACAAAGGCGTTTCCTGGCAAACAAGGCATTAGCAGCAGCAGTGTGAGTCACGGCTTGTACCACTGCTGCTGAGGCAGATAAGAAGGATTGAGTGTGGCTTGCTCTGCCTCAAAAGCCCATTGCAGAAAACCCAGAAATCTCCTTATTTCCAGTTGGGAGAACTAGGAAAGCAGGCTTATCATTCCTCCCGTTGTGGCAGGCACCTCTCACTGGCTAGTGGGGGGGGGGGGAGGAATGGCAGGAAATAGAGAGGAACATCAGCATTGTCTCGATGCTCTGGTGTAATTACCTGGGCACTCAGAAGTGACATCAGTGTGTCTCTGAGGAAAGCCAGGGACACTCTGGTATTTAGGCAAAACTCTATGGTTAAATCATACAGCCTGGGAGAAATAGCTGCGTCTGTGCTCCTGTTACCAATGTGATGATGTCACTTCCAGTTACATCCAAAGTAATTGCACCTCAGCCCCAAATGCTGTGTTTTGGGCCAATTCTTAAAGAATCGGCCCTGGTGCAATGATGTCACTAACAATAAGTGATGTCATTGCGCAGTGTGCAGAAGTGCATGCACACTAAAAACTGCACATGAGAAGGAGAATTGTGCATACGTGCACCCTCTGACCTTCAGACAGTTGCCAGGAGAACTTGGCAACCCTAGTGCCAGGTGAGCCTGAAGGGGAAGGGCATTCCAAAGGAGAGGTGCCAGCCACCACTGAAAATGCCCATCTGTAGATGCCATGTGCCTAACCTCTGAAGGTGGGGGACAAAGACAAGGACAGGCAGCTTACAGGTCCACATTGTAGCATAGAGGCTGAATGCTCATCTTTCAGGCAGTAAACCATAAACATTCACTTTATGGCAGGCCTTCACTTTCTTGTACCAATTTGCCAGTTGTTGTGGGAACACTAATTTTGCAATGCTAGAGCTGCCATCACTACCCTCCACCCTTAACTGGGGTGTATTGGATAGAGTACCAGATTAGGCCTGGGTTCAAATCTCCATCCAGGCACAAAGTTCACTGGTTGGCTTTGGGACAGCTGCCCCCTCAGCCTAAACTACACCACCCTGGACTCTTGGAGTAAGAATGGGATAAAAATAAAACAGATAAATATATTTTAATTGATTTTTAAAAGGTTTTATTTGAAAGTAAAAGACAATAAAGAATGGATAAAATAATATAGCAATATACAAAAACAATAAACACAGAATATATAACAGCCTATTATAGTACAAAACTATTTCTTCTCTTCATCCCCTTGTTTACATACATACACTCAACGTTTATAATAGAAGTTTTAAAAAATTAATTTTACAGTTGACTACTTTAATAATAGCTATTCTTAGTTTTTCTTAATTTTCAGCTATGTAGTCAAGAAAGTCCTTCCATTTTTTCTGAAATTCTAAGATTGGGCCATTTTCACACGTCTTACCGGCCGCGCAGGATCACGGGAAACTCCCGGAATGACGGCATCTTCCTGATGCGATTTTCCATCATGGGTCCGATTTGTGGTGAATCATGCCACAAACCGGAGCCAGGACAGGAAATTACGTCGGGAAGACTCCGTTGTTCTGGGAGTTTTGCGTGATTTTGCACGACCCATAAGACGTGTGAAAATGGCCTTGGTCTATTATGTATGTAAGAAATTAATAACGCCATAGATGCATATTTGTACAATTTGTTCATCCACTTAGGCACATCTGACCAAGATTCTGTCTTCCATTTTGCGGCATATACTACTGTCACTGTTGTCATCATATATTTAAGAAGTTCACTGTATGTTTTTTATAATATTACTAGATGAAACATTTAATAACACAGTTTGCTGTAGTGGTTAAGAGCACAGGACTCTAATCCGGAGAACCGGGTTTAATTCCTCACTCCTCCACATGAAGCCAGCTGGGAGACTTTGGGTCAGTCACAACTTCTAGCTCTCTCCGCCCCACCCACCTCACAGGGTGTTTTGTTGTAAGAATAATAATAAAACATACTTTGTAAACTGATCTGAATGGGTGTTAAGTCATCCTGAAGGGCAGTATACAAATCAAATGTTGTTGTTATATTTTTGGGATACAGCTCAAAGCGAAACTTTAAATTGTTTTTTCTTTGACATAGCAAGCTCTATCAAAATTTGCTTTCTGTTTGTAAGAGGTTGTGTCCAAAATTTAGATCTGGGAGGAAATCGTCCCCCCCCCCACTCCAGCCCTTTTAAATGGATAGGAGAAATAAAATATTTAGCGCTAACCACATGTGAGAAGAACAAGCTAATCAAATATTAATTTTGTGAAAAGGTTCTCTGGGCACTATGAAATAGATTAATTCATCATATTGACCTGGAGATTTAACATCAAACTCTAGTGCTCTGCTTAAAACGACTTTTTAAAAAGTAATTAAAATGGGTTGCTGTTTGCTGAAGAACCACAGGGTGCTTTATAAAGGGATTTTTCGATACAGGGATGGCCAACGTCTGTGTTCTTGATGCAGTGTGTGTTCTCCTGGCTAGATATGTAACTTTTGACTTTAGAAATTAGGATTTGTGGGTCTGGTGAAAATGCTTTCCAGCAGCATGCTTTAATAGAGAGCCAGCCACAGGCTACAATAGCAACAGAGCAGAGAATCAATGTAACCAACCCCTATTGCCCCAGAACGGAGCTATGAATCTTGATTTTGCCTCTAACTGGTACTCAAACAGGGAATTCCTGAGCAGAAGCACACCTTTCTAAGTCCATTGAAGTCCATAGGCTTAGGAGGGTGTGATTAACTCTGCATAAGATAGCACTGAGAGAATATAAAGGCCTTGTTAAAAAAAACAGCTGCAGCGTCCTTTATGAATTCAGACGGAAAAGAGCATGACTCTTACATTTCAGTTCATTGGCTGACCTAGAACGCAATCCCAAACTGATGTACAAAAAAGTAAGTCTCATTTTATTTAGCGGGGCTTACTCCCAAGAAAGAGGATTTCAGCCTCAGTCATTGGTAGGGTAGAACGGAAGTTGGAGCTTCTGTGCCTTTAATAATAATAATGAAGGAGGAGAACCATTTCAGTACATGTAGCTTTTTTTTACCTTTACATGACCATCTTCTGCAACCAATCACCCTACTTGCAGCCTATGTGAAAGACAGATTCATACAAGCCTGGATAAATCACATGCAGCCTGGGGGTGGTTCCTTAGCCAGCCGAGGCTTGGCAAGTCTATAGAAAGCCATCAGGCTTGCCAAAATTATGGTGCTGAGAGTACAGTGTCCCTAATAAAATGCAGTACTCCAGGTGGATCTTTCAAAAGAGTTTTTGAAAAATGAACTGGAGGTGGGAGAAGAAAGTCCTGTGAATCCAGGGTAGTGGGAAAGTATAGGAAAAATATGTGCGAGGCTTTGAAAATTACCAATCCTCTGGCCGTTTGACATGCTTGGCAACCCTTCCCAGAGGCAGACTTTGGCAAACGTTCTTCATGAAACTGATTATCAATCATATTTTCTATGTTCCTTAGAATAGATCCACTTTCTTCACCTTTACAATTTTTAGCATGGGTTCAGTGGTGATAATGTGGCCCCATCCAGACACTCCTATTCCATGGGGTAAAGGGAAGACTGGTTCCTACCAGTGGTGTCCTTCAGAAGAGTCACCAACCTCTTATAAGAAAAATCTCAGCAAGAATCTGTTAAGAAGACATTGATGTAGGTAATGCCTAAGTAAAGATGGACAAAAAAATGTAAGTAGGGTTGAGGTTTGAAAATGTCTTCCCTGCTGTGAAATGTAAGAGACATTGGCTTGGATCCAGTGATCCACCTGTGGAAGCATAAACAGATTTAGTACAGTCCCACTTTTGCAAGATCTTGTGCAACACCAAGCGCTTTCCACCCTATGTTTTATAGTACGCAGAAATTAGTTTCAAAAGATCTTGCATAAGCAAAAGTGCAAGAGGGGATACAGTAAGCCTGACTTAGCCCAAGTTGCTGTTGTGGTCTTTTTCTTGGGTTTCTGCTTGCGAGAGAGTTCTAGTTTAAGTGGAAATTTTGCACTGGATCCAACCGCACATTTTTTTCTGCTTGCACAAACCAAATCAGGAGCTGGTTTCCAGTACAGAACCAATTCCTGATATCAGCATCTGATTCCTCCCCAATCTTTTGAGCTGTTTTACAACTGTTTAAAAATGTTTATGATGCGGTTGTGGGGCTTTTGGGAACAGATATGGTAAGGGATGAACAAGAGTGTATATGCACAGAGGTGCAACTTAAATGATTATTTTTTAAGGTGCACTTGCATATCCTTGTATGTGTACACTGATCTAGTATTCAGCTGTTTGGTTGCATGATGCATGAACAATCTCCAGTTTGGATAGTTTCAGCTGTCTCAAGGATCAGGTTTTAAAACGTTGAGTGATTTTAATTGGAAACTCAGTTATCCACCCCACACATGTGTGCATGTTGTCCATGATGTTCTGTTGTGAGTGCCTTCAGACACTAAGCTTAGTTGGTGCTTAGAATTACTCATCCAGATGGTTTTGAAAGAGGATAATGCAGGGGTTTTAGCTGAGTGTCTGAATGTCAAGGATGAATGTTTTCTTACCAAGGGATGGAAATCCTGGACTGCATGTTTTAGCAGTTATGTATCTATCCACCAGTATCTGAAAAGGCAAGCAGGGAGCATAGTCTTTCTAACAAGGACTGCCGAATCATTTTTGTACTGTAGTAACTTCTGTGTCGTGCTGTATTTGGTAGGTACTTATTTCATCATAAAGAGATAAGAGAATTGGTACTTTCCCCCATAAGTACTTCTATAAAATTATGATGGTGAATTTTCTTTCAAAGGAGCTTTGAAAGGAACTCATAGAATTTATAGAGAAAGGAACTCTGATGTTTATGCTGCTAAAAAAGTGCTTTAAAAGCTCCTTCAAAAGGAAATTTACCGTGACTCCCTGCAACCAACTTCCTAGAATAAATGGAGTGAAAAACTTCTTTGCAAAGGATATTTATTTTTATTGCATCCATCTGAATCACATTTACTTTCACCAGCTTTGGGAACATACCAGACCATAAATGAGATTCTTTACTTTTTAGGTTGTATCTTGGTAGAGGAGGAAGTGTGGAACATTCTGCTAGCTGCCTTGCAGCAGCAATAGGACAACGAGCTGCCTTTGTTCCTCCTCTGTGCCAGGTATGTAAAGCTCAGGTGTCCTCAAAGCCCAGAGCTGTTGGGTGCCAGCTGATGGGCAAGATCCAAATGAACCTGGTCTTTTGTGTCTCAGTCTGAGACCTGCAATCTAAAGCAGGGAGGAAGATCTGCCTGCCGAAGGAAAGATTAAGACCTGCTCCGGATTTAAAGCCTGCCCCCTTCTTTTTGGTGTCTGTTTTTTATTGTGTTTTTATGGCATTGTTTGTATTGTAAGCTGTTTGGGATCTCCAGGTAGAAAAGTAAGATATAAATAAATCTGCAAGGTACGAAGTTGAAGATTTAAGCGTGGCTGATGACATCAAAACTTAGGATCTACTCTAGACTTGGGCAAGTCCAGTGCGATTTTTGACCTGTTTCTCTGAAGACCAGACATGCACCCATCAGATATTTCTCTAGAGTCCTCCTCGGTTTGCTGCACAGGAGAAAAAAATGTACAAACCCAAGTTCAAGAGAAAAATAATACTAGTTCTTTGGGTGGATGGAAAGCAACATGGCCCCATGTTGTAAACTTAATACACCACTGTGGGGAAAAGTCTTCCTGAAGGAGACAAATATTAAAATCTTTCTCATACAAAACAATACATATAAATTTGACTCTGAAAAATATACCCAACATGGTGGCCATAGCCATGGAAGCTGAGCCACATGGCCAACGCAGAGAGAGGCGTAAGCTGCCATAATCAAGCTATTCCTTCAGCCAGCGCCTGTATCCAGAGAGAAGTGAATCATAACGTCTCAGAGAGAGGGATGAGGTTTCTGTAAAGTAGTGGGTTCAGATGCTAGAGTGATTTCAGCAAAGCTCTTTTATTGGCAGGAACACTGCTGAAAACACATGTGGCAAGCCGCAACTGTATACCCGCAACCCATCGCCAAAACACCCCCCTCCCCAAATTCACATCAACCAATAGTAAACACCTGGCATTCAGAAACCCCATTCGCTAATCAGTAATTCGTAGGAGTATCCTGATTGGCCGGCTCCACAAGTCCGGCTAATCCTAGTGCAGCTACAAGGAGCCTCTCTAACAAAGGGTCTTCGCTTGAAGCTCCCAGTACACGATATCTGATTGGCCAGCTCAGCAAGCGCAGCCAATCTGAGAGCAGCTGCAAGGAGCCTCTCTAACAATGATCTTTGCTTGAAGCTCCCAGTACACTACAGTATCCCATGCAAGGCAGGCCTCAGTAGAGCCAGACTTTATGTTAAGCTGGGGGAGAGGTGTGCATATGTATTGCAGAGACTAGCTTCTGCCTGGGATTTGGGGGGCAGTTATTTGTTCATAGTGTAGAGGTCAACAACAGTAAATTGGTCAACAAGACTGGGGAAGCAGGGTCCTCCACCTTTGTTTGTTTCCCTCCCCTTTCCGAAGGAATTGCGATAGATCAAAACAACCAAACGAATAACATCCCCAAAAAGGCTACATACATTTTGACATTTTTATCTGATTGTAACCTTATCACCATCTCTGGTTACTGCCTCCTTGTCCCAGCACATTTCTTCCTGTGCCTGTTGATACAAAAATTTGATCACCTCAGAGATGTTTGGTTCCTTCTTCGGCCCAAGCTTGCTTTTCCTTGTTTTCTTATTGTTCACTTGCTTATTTTATTTGTAATATTTTGCACCTCCTAGAACATTTCCGAAGCTCTCCTTAACTTAACCCTCCTACACATCTGCCTACTTTCTCTTCTGCACCTCACAGTTCTCTTGCCTGTTCTCTTGGGACCATATGTTTAGGAAAGAAAATAAATCCTGCTATCGTTGCCTAGGCATAAACCCAATCTACCCACATGCTCTCATGTCACGCCAGCTTACCAAAGAATAAAAAGATCTCTCCTATTAAGGAGATTATTAGGACAACACATGCATAGGTGTAGGTAGTGGCAGAAGTTAGGTATAAGCCAAAGTATGAGTCATTCTCTAGAGAGCCAACATACTATTTACACAAAGTTCCCGGGCAGCACTGTGAGAAACAGACAAGAAGGATTTGACCTCTGCTGGTCTTGGCTGGCTGTATCAAGGCGAGAAAAGATGCAGATGAGGTGCTGGTGTGTGTTTATACACACAATAAACCCTGGGCCTTACTCAGGTTGATGGCAGGTCAACCTCAAGAGTCCTGCTGTGCCAGTCTAGTGTGGTGCTAATCCTACTCAACTAAATAGAAAGCAGGACTCCGCCAGTGGAAATCAAAGTGGTGACCAATGTTCCTATAGCCATCCTGCTAATTCTTCTGCCATTATGATGTTATACATCGACAGTGCCGCCCCCCCCCCCACATCCACACTTCACCCTGTAGGGAAGCACCAGTCAAATGCACATGGCAGTGGCAGGGCTGCTGTGTAACTATTTTGGTCAATGCTCTGCAGATAAAATCTCTCACATCTATATCATCTTGGACTCTAAATTAGCAGTGACAGGGTCAGATCATGCCAAGATGCCAACTTGTCCAGCTATTTAGGATACTTTTCCATTTATTCAGACTGAGGGTGTGGACTGGCTCCTTGGAGGTTTGCAGCCTGCCACCTGCTTGTGTGACCCTTGCCTTTCCTGACTACTTTAAATCTACTGGGTGGTGGTAGTGGTTGACTGGGTTAGAAAGGTAATTGGATGCCTCCTTGGGAGAGGGGGTGGTTACCTCAGCTTTGAAACAGGCTGTGGTGTATCCACTATTAAAGAAGCCTGCCCTGGACCCAGGAGACATGAATAGTTATCGACCAGTCTCTAATTTTCCATTCTTGAGCAAGATGATTGAACAGGCGGTGACCGGACAACTTCAGGCTTTCCTGGATGAGGCAAATTGTTTATATATTCTTTCCAGTCTGATTTTAGGCCTGCTTATAGGACTGAAAAAGCCTTGGCCACCCTGTGCTCGAAGGAGATGGACAAAGGGAGTGCGACTCTGTTGATTCTCCTGGACCTCTCAGCAGCTTTCGATACCATCAACCTCGGTATCTTTCTGGACTTGCTTTTCCAGACTGGGACTGAGAGGCACCATTTTGCAGTGGTTCCAGGCCTACTCGGAGGGTAGGTTTGAGAAGGGGGTGCTGAGGAACTGCTGTTCCTCCCCTTGGCCTCTGGCCTGTGAGGGCCTGCAAGGCCCCATTTTATCCCCTCTGCTTTTCAACATCTACATGAAGCTACTAGGTGAGGTCATCTAGAGATTTGGACTGGTTGTCACCACTATGCAGATGACACTCAGCTCTATCTTGTGCTTCAGGTCAATCCCAGAGAAGTTGTAGAAACCCTGAACCAGTGCCTCAAGGCAGTTTTGGAGTGGATGCGGGCTAATAAACCGATGCCTAATCCCAACAAGATGGATGTGCTACTGGTGAGTGGAAGGTCTGACTCAGAATTTTGAGTGTCACCTCTTCTTGGATGGGCTTGCACACTCCTTGAAGGAAAGAGAAGTTAAAAGAGTTAAAATGGAAGTCAGCCTCCTTAGTCTGTGGGCTCTGTGACTCACAAACAGGCACGCTTGGTATGGTCTCTCTTCTTCATAAACTTGGAGCCATGTTTCCTCATAGCCACAGCAGAAATCCCTTAAACACTGAGGATCAATGGCCCTCATCAGAAGATGGCCAGCTGCTCTTCTCACTCTCCACAGGCTTTTCTCCTCTCTAAATACAACTTCTAACACCCCACATTCTCCGGTCCATCCTGAGTGACTGCCTTACGCTTCAGTGACCATTGGAAACCATTGATCTTTGACACTCTTGATCCTCTTCCCTCATGTTGCCAAGCAACCCCTTCACCCAGCCTGTGAAAAAGTGCCCTTCCTCTAGAATTCCCTGTGCAGGCAAACGTTCAAACAATAAATGTTTTTACAAGGTTTATTATTCCAATAAAATCTAACTAAAGTTTAGGAAACCTGAGGAAAACTTAATCCTGTTTTCCAACAGTAGATTGACTAGCTATTAGGGGTGTGCAATCCAGGTCCGGGAACCAGGAAAAAAGCCGGATTTATGCCGCTTCAGCTAAATACAGTTTTTCCAGGTCAGATCTGAGGACCCAGACCAAGAAGCCTGGGTAAATCTGGGTTAATCTTGGAAATGCAGCTTCAGCCCCTTGGCTGTTGGGTTCCCATGCTTCTGTGGTGTTTTTTCCAAGAGGGAGGGGGAGTGAGGGAGAGGCAGGAGGCAGTGTTCCACCGCTTGCCCTGGCTTCTGTGAGTGACACTGGTTCTGTTGGATTAAGTGGCAACAGTGTCCCTTGCTTCATTTCGGTTTGGGTGGAATTCACTGCTTTGACATAATTCTCTCATTTGATGTTGATCCCCTTCCTTCGCTTTGTCTCTGGAAAGGATTCCCTTGCTTCAGTTTGGTTATGTTGGGTTTTCTCTGAGTGCCAGCTTGGCTTTTTTTGTCACCCTAGAAACAACAGGGAGTGGCTGGGGACAGCTTGTTCAGGGGACACTTGGGCTCTGGGGGGACTTCAGTTTGGGTCTGTAGGGCTTCCTTTTGCATTTAGGAGTGTGCCTTTGGCCAGTGGCAGCCTTGCCTCTGTGATCTTTTTGCCTGAGAGCCAAATTGGCTTTTTTCCCACCATAGGAAACAATTGAGAGTGGTTGAGGGCTCCTTGTTCAGGGGCCCATAGAAGTGGACCCCAAGATCCAATCTTCCTGAAACTTGGGTGACTGTCAGGAGCAGGTTCCCTGCAAATTTGGTGGAGTTTGCTTGAAAAAAGTGCCTCCTCTCTAGCCCCCCTCATTCCCTATGAGGATAGTTTTCCTCATAGTGAATAATGACCTGCTAAATTCGGGATTCTCTACTCTTGCCAAACTGGATTAAAGAATCTTACCCAAATTTCAGGGATCCCAGATTTTTGGGGGGTATCCCTGAAATCTGGATCCAATTTTCTCAGATTTTTTTCTTCTGCGCACACTCCTACTAGCTCTCTCTCTTTCTGAAACATATATTCTAAAGTGAAACTGTTTCTTCAGTCTAAGTATCACACTCTGTCCTGTCTGAGTGATGTGCAGTCAAGTCACTTCTGACTTACGGCAACCCTATGAATTAATGACCTCCAAAATGTCTATCATTAGTCTTGCTCAGGTCTTGCAAACTGAAAGACTGTGGTTTTCTTTATTGAGTTAATCCATCTCAAGTTGGGTTTTCCTCCTTTCCTACTGCCTTCAATTTTTCTAAGCATTACTATCTTTTTCAGTGAGTCTCCTTGTCTTCTCATGATGTCACCAAAATACAATAGCCTCAGTTTAGTCAGTTTAGCTTCCTGGGAGAATTCATGCTTGATTTGATCTAGAACCTACTTGTCTTTTTGGGGGTCCATGGTATCTGTAAAACTTTCCTCCAACACCACATTTCAAATAAATCGTATTTCTTCCTGTAAGCTTTCTTTATTGCCCAAATTTCACACACTGTTACAAATGTATATACTTTAGGCTTGAATAATAAAACCAGTCATTCCCCTTCCAGGGAAATAAACTTTTTTTTCATTACCTGCGCTCTTCTTATTGGTTTCCATTACTGGACAAAGTTATTCCATCTTAATTACCAGGGGGTGGGGGGTGGGGGGAGAGGAGAAGTGGACCTTAACAGCATGCTTGAGGAAGGTGGACTTTTAAATATTTGTATAATTTACCTCATAAGTGGTTAGCTGACAGAGAATTTTACCAAGAACTTTTAGGGCAGTTCCTACGCAGTTCTCTGACCACTAAGTTATTTGAGTTTACCCTGTGTCAGAAGTGGGTGAGGGGTAGTCCTCAAATATACAAAAATTAAAAAAAACTACCACCAAGAATGCATTGGAGTTTATTAAGTGCTCTATATTCTCACAAAATAAAAAAAAAACCTCACAGTTGTTCCCACTAAAACACCCTCCCGTCTCAGCTGCCCTCACTACAATCACATAGATACTAAATCAGTTCAGATTCTTTTCAGCTGGGGCAACTTCCAGAAGCAGCTGCAGATGCAAAGTGAATCTTCTTAAGAAGGCAGGATGATACTGGTAGCGCACCAAGGGGAAGTAAAAGATGACACCACTTAAAATGAAGAGGATGACATAGAGGAACTCTGTCTGAGGCTGGTCGATGATAGGTGCCAGCACAAGGTACACCGAGGTCACCAGCACAATTATTGGGATGATGATCGGTACCTGTGTATGCAGAACATATATTTAGGGAAGGCATTTGACCAGCTCCCTCTGTTGTGGGCCAGAGCCCCAGATTGGTGCAACCTCCAGTGTCCTTTTGTGCAGGGCCTTGGTTAAATCTCAGTCTATGGAGAGAAGGGGGGCTCTGCCTCACCCAGGGACTTCTGTCTCCAGTGCCACACATCTCCCTAGGCTGTGTGGGAGAGGCCTAGCTCTTCTTCCCTAGCTCTTCCTGGGCCAGCCTATTAAAGGGCCTTCCAGACGTTGGATAGCCCAGCCCCCCAGCCCCCCCCCCCATTATCCTAAGGCTGGATTCTGGAGAGACCTCAAAGTGGTGCATCCTCAGCCCATACAAGGCCTTAAAAAGCTGGGCTATCACCACCATCCTTGCATGCTGGGCTTCATGCTAGGGTAGCTTTTGCCCAAAGCTGCATCTCTCCATGGAGTTGCACAGTGGGCCTGCCTGGCTTCAAGGTTGGCCCTGTAGTGGCTCCCCCTGCATCCCATCTCCCTGCCTTCTGGCTAGGGCTTGAATCCTGGTGGTCCCTGGGCAGTCCTGAGAGTCATCAGCTCCCTCAGTGGTCTCCCAGGAGCCAGTAAGTGTGGGGGTAGGGATGCCAACCCCAGACAGCGTACTATCAAGGATATTTCTAGGGTAGCACTTGGATACCTCATCAAAAATATTTCTTGTTATTCCATGTATCTAAATCATAGTTACACCCTGTTAAGACCAATGGGCTTATGACATTAAATGTTTGCTCATGTATGAAGTTAGCTAAATTTTTTAAGCCAGTGAGTTAGAAGGGTATAACTGTGCTTAGAATTCCAATGTGCATCACCATAGATAAGTATTTGAACACAGCCCTGTCTGCTCCTGTCCTCAAAACTCCAAGAGGAGCATGTGAAGATAAAATCGAGACGGAGAGGACATTGAAGGATACCTTGGATCCCCATTGCAAAGAAAGGTGAGGTATAAATGAAGTAAGTAAATAAATAAAGATAGCAAAGAGAGACAAAGTTTTCAGCCTGTAGACCTGAGATACTCTGTTGTTTCTGGCCAAGTACAGTAGCAAAAATAACTAGCAAAATACCTTTGGCCTTTCGATAATTTGTCAGCCCTTTGCTCGCACAAATGAATTACTCAGCAGTTACTCCTGCATATAATAGTACACGAGCTAGATTTTGCCAGGTCCTAAACACTATCCACGCTGAACTTTCTGCCTTGCAAAACAGAACCCCTTAGTCCACGTTCAGATGCCACTACAAGCTGCAATTAAACTTAAATAAGGAATGAACAAATAGTTGCTGTGCTTATATGTGCACCTCCTGTCTTCCTCTGCCTCTAGCATGTGTGGCTACACAGAATATTCCCTGGCTCGATCAAGCACCAATGCACCATGATGTCTGAACACAAATGCTTTAGGAGGCTGCAGGTTGCTCTCTACAGGGTGGGCATCCACATGCCCTGAGGTGGGCAGATGCAGCTTCCCCCATCCTTTCCCATGTGCTACTGAGAGTCAGTGCTCCTGGTAGCCACAGAAGCAGCACTCCCCACCATGTACACCAGCCAGTGCTGTTGGGAAAAGGGCTGCAGGTGGTGAACATGAGAATCTGTGGTGGGAAGGCTTGTGAGCAGGTGGGGAAAAGATGCACAGGCAGGTGAGGATGCAAAAGGAGGTGCAAGTGGTGGTGGGCAGAGAAGGGTAGGAGGGCCCCAAGGACTCTCTGCCTAGGGTTCCTCAAAACCTGGAATGGACCCAATTTCACTTCATGCAAGCTAGGATTCAAAACTAGGATTACACTAAGGGTTTGTTCAAAGCTCTAATTCAACGACATTACTTGCATTTGGAGGTCACAGTCCTTTGGAGCTTGATACAGTCAGGGCAGGCTCTGTCAAGCTCTGTCATTATAGGAGAGAGGTGGAAGGTTCAATGGGCATTACATAAGCCCAGCAATGAAAGGTGTTCTTGCCCAGCTGAGATTTAATTGCAGTTTGTCCAGAAATCTGAATGTAGTGATAGCCTTTACACCAGATCGAGCAAATTTCCATCCAGGTAGTTCACTTGAAAAAAATATGGTTGAATTGAATATATTTATTCACAGGCACAACTAATATTTATGCTCACCTTGTAAGATCTTGGCAGTTCTGGTTTCTTGATCTTTAAGTACAAGAGTCCAGCTATAGTTGTCCCATAGAAAAGCCAAGCTGTGAAACTGAAATAGACATAACATTTGAAGCATCTAGCCCATAAATGATCATGCAATGGACTGGATCCAGTGAGGTTTTATTCCTCAATCTCAGCCCGTTCCCCTCTTTACTATAGCTTGTCCCACATGGCTCCCATGATCCCCGGCATAGCCTTCATTTGGTGGTCAAAGGGTACCATTCCATCCTTTCTCACCAGACCCCACCCTATAAACTGCTGCTATTTAAAAATCCCTAGTAATAAAAGATCAATAAGTAGTAATAGTAATAAAAGATTATTAAGTGCCAAAAGTAAGATTTGTGTCCAGTAGCACTTTAAAGACCAACTAGATTTCCAGGGTATAAGCTTTCAAAGGTAGCTCTGACTCTTGAAAGCTCATACCTTGGAAATCTAGTTGGTCTTGAAGGTGCTACTGGAAACAAATCATCTACTGCAAACGAAGAAAGTTACCCACCTGAAATTAAGTGCCAAAAGGACTTTTAACATTCTAAGATTAACTATTATTCATGTACCACCATATGCACAACTTATTTAAGGGTAATGAATTTCATGTCACTGATATCTGAACTGGTTCTAGTTTTGTATGATAATTTTTTTTAAAAAAAACCCATATAAACAGAGTGGCAAAAATGTATTGTGAGAGTAACAATTTGCATATAGATTCAAATATCATGAAAAACGTTTCTGTGCCTGTGTAGCTATGATGGGAAGATTTTGGAGAGTGTAGATGTAAATTGTTTAAACAAAAACAAACAAATCACCCCCCACTCCAAAATTAATGGCTACTAGTATTTTTTTGAAATTAACTGATAGTATCTTTTTCTGTTATATGAAGCAAGCAGTTTTTTCATTATTGCTATGTCCTTAATTTTCTTTACCTAGCACACAACATTTAGGATATTTGCATTACCATCCTATACAGAACACCCTTCAAAGTCCATTTACTTCAATTGACTCAGAAGGGTGTAACTCTACTTAGAATACCCAAATTGGCAACTAACAATAGAGTTTCCAGACTGAGCCTGCCAACTAGTGGGCTGGTGGGAGGGTGGGGACATGGTGGTGGGGGCACTGCTGTGAGTATGACATAACTTCTGAGGAAAACCCGTAAACAGCAGGAATCATCAGAATCTCTATGGTAAGACCAGCTAGTCCTAGAATTTCCAGCTAGTCCTAGAGCTACCAACTCTCACTTTCAGATTTTCCCAGAAATGATGTTCTTATGTTTGTGACACTGCAACATTAATGGGATCTTGTGTTGAGAGATTCCCTCTCCCCCACCAGGGGCTTGTCCGCTCTAGCTATCAAACAGACATTGAACAACAATTTTCATTTCCAAATGAGGGTCTGAGTTGTGGTTAAGTTTGTATGTTGTATGGAAAACATACAAACATTTGCATTTTGGGGCTGTGGAGAATGTGAGTCAGGATGGGAGAACCATGACCTAGTACAGGGAGAAACAAACCATGTCGCTTGGGATTTAGATGCTTCTGTATCTGACAATTTCAGTGATCTTAGATATTCTTGATTCTGCATAGGTTTTTGGTTATACATTAGTGGTGGAAGTCATAGCCAACTTACGGCAACCTCTGCAGGAGTTTTCAAGACAGAGAGACTAAAACAGGGTTAACATACCTGTAACTTATGTTCATCAAGTTCTTCTGTGCTGACACACATGGGGACTGCGCAGGCGCAGGCCAGCCACCAGAAAATTCTTCATTGCTTCTATAGCTCCGAAGGGGCCGTTTGTCGCGCGCCTCAGCGACCGTTTCCCGCCCCCAAAGGGTCACATGTCCTTCCAGCAACCAACGGCCCCTTCCCTCAGTTCTCCCTTGCCGCCGCCATCCAATACACATAGGCATAATCTTACAAATCACCAATTCTCATTATTGTTATCATACCTGTTGTTATTCTGCATTGGAATTCACAGCGGGGCAGGAGGGAGGGATGTGTGTCAGCACAGAAGAACTCGATGAACATAAGTTACAGGTATGTTAACCCTGTTTTCATCTTCGTTCTTCTGTGCCTCCACACATGGGAGAGTACCAAGCTTCACACAATAAGAAAGGTGGGGTGAAATCCAACTCAATTTTATTATGTACCATCAGTCCTAGTACAAGGGCCAAGAAATAAATAATTTTTTTCCAATAACATTTAACTTGTTCAATAAATATATACATATATACAAATATACACAAATTGTCATTGTCAATTAGTACAACAATACCCTTCAGCATCCCTTCAGGAAAACAGGGAGTGGAGGAGAGCTTTGGCTACAGAAACCTCTTGCTCTGCATTGACATCCATGGCATAATGTTTAACAAAAGTGTCAGCAGAGGACCACGTAGCTGCCTTACAGATATTAACCAGAGGCACACCCCTGATGAGCGCTGATGAGGCAGCCTGAGAACGCGTGGAATGGGCTTTGACCTCTAGCGGGCAAACCACCCCGGCCAGAGCATAGGCCCTACTAATGGCCGACACAATCCACCGAGACAGAGTCTGTGAAGATGCCCTGTGACCCTTGTCCTTGGCCCCAAAACAGACAAACAAGTGAGGACTACTACGGAAGTCCCTTGTCCTATCTAAGTAAAAAGCCAAGGCCCTCCTTAGATCTAAGGTATGAAGGGCCTTCTCCCCTTTGGAAGATGGCTGTGGAAAAAATGCAGGCAGCGTAATTTCCTGCGACAGGTGAAAAGCAGACACCACCTTTGGCAGGAACTTAAGGCATGGCCGCAGGACCACCCTATTACTATGCGCTGACAACTCACTAACCCTCCTGGCAGACGTTATAGCCACCAAAAACGCTACCTTGTAGGACAACAAGTCCAAGGGGCATGTGGCTAATGGCTCAAAGGGAGGCAACATCAGCCTCGACAGCACCAGGGATAGGGACCATTGAGGCACAGGAGGGGACACAGGCGGGTAGAGATTAAACATCCCCTTCAGGAACTGACGAGATTTACAGTGTGAGAACACTGTGCTACCGTCTACCCGATCATGAAAAGCGGAAATAGCCGCAAGATTGAGGGAGGTAACTCTTAACCCTTGGTCCCTCAACTGACATAAGTAGTCAAATATTAGCCCCAGGGGGCTACTGGCAGGCACCACTTTCTTAGCAAGTGACCAAGTTTCAAACTTACGCCACTTAGCCTCATAGGCCCGCCTAGTGGACGGCTTCCTTGCATTCAGCAAGACTTTTTTCACCTGCTCTGAAAACACTACAGGCGGGGTTGTATCCACCAGACCAACAGGTGCAGCTTTCTGGGTTCGTGGTGGAACAAGCTCCCGTTCTGCAGGAGATCCTTCCGGGGACGCAGACTCACATATGTCCGATTGGACATTTGTAAAAGTTTGGGGAACCACACTTGTCTCGGCCAGAAGGGTGCCACCAGAATGCAATCTGCATTGTCGTTTTCTATTTTGCACAGCACCCTTGGTATTAGTGGGAATGGTGGAAACATATAGTGCAACCTGTGGGTCCACGTAAACTGGAAGGCATCCCCAATAGAGAGGGGTCGCTCCCTGCCCTTGAACAAAATATCTGGGCCTTGGTGTTTGCTGAAGTCGCGAACAAATCTATGTTCGGTTGGCCCCACATCCGAAAGATCGGCCCAATGTACTCTGCGTTCAATTCCCACTCGTGGTCCAACATGTGCACCCTGCTCAGGGCATCTGCCCGAACATTGTCTGATCCCGCTACGTGTATAGCCCGAAGCATCACACCATTCTGGATCGCCCAGTGCCAAACGAGTGTGGCCTCCCTGCAGAGAATCATAGATGCTGTGCCCCCTTGCTGGTTTAGGTAATACATGGCAGTCGTGTTGTCCGTCTGCACCAACACCTGATGGTTTTGTAGAAGTGCTGTAAAGGACACAAGTGCAAAACGAATAGCTCTTAAGTCAAGTACATTAATATGCAGGTTCTTTTCCCTTTCTGTCCAAACATCTTGTACACATACAGTACCACAGTAAGCACCCCATCCTATTAGGGACGCATCAGTGGTCACTGTAACCTCAGGATGCTGATAACCAAACCCTCTAAATAAGTTGTCATCAGACAGCCACCAGTCAAGGGAGGATAGAATAACCCTAAGTATGGACAGCTTGAGAGACGGAGGATGGCGTATAGCATCATGCCTCCACACGAACCAATTCTGAAGCGGGCACATACGCAGTCTAGCAAAGGGGACCACAGAGGTGGCTGCTGCCATATGACCCAATAAACATTGGATAGTGCGAACGGATTGGAACCGGTTCCTTTTAAACATGGATACCAGACCCTTCAGGGACTTAGCTCTCTCAAGGGGGAGCAGTGCCTTACCCTCTACAGAGTCTAAAATTGCACCAATATAGGAGACCTTACGGCTGGGCACCAGTTTCGATTTATCAAAATTTACTAGCAGGCCCAAACGTTTGCAAGTGTTCAGTACTAACTCTACATCTTGCAAAAGCTTAGCCTCTGAATCAGCCACGATGAGCCAATCATCGAGGTAGGGAAAAATGGTACAGCCCTCTTCCCTAAGAAAGGACACCACAGGGGCCACACACTTGGTAAACACTCGTGGCGCTGTGGAGAGGCCGAAGGGAAGCACCTTATAACGGAACACCCTTCGATTGTAAACGAAGCTCAGGTATTTCCTGTGCTCCTCCCATATTCCCACATGAAAATAAGCGTCCTTCAAATCAAGGACAGCAAACCAATCCCCTTTCTTTAACAAGGAGATTACAGCAGACAGTGTGACCATTTTGAACTTAGTCACCCTTAGAAAGGCATTAAGGCCTCTTAAATCTAGAATGGGGCGTAAACCCCCATCCTTTTTGGGGACCAAGAAGAACCGAGAAAAGAAGCCCTTCTCAGATTCGTCACAAGCCATCTCTTCCACAGCACCCTTGGCCAGGAGTGATACTATTTCTGCATCTAGTTCGGCCATGGTATTATTTACAGCCGTTAGGGGTGAGCTACACCTAGGCAATTCCAAGAATTCCAGCCCGTATCCCTTATCAACAATTGTTAAGACCCATGAGTCAGATGTTATTGACTCCCAGTCAAAGAGGAAAGGCTTCAGCCTATCAGAGAAGTTCAAGGATGCGGCTGGATCGTCCTGTCAGTACTGCCTCCCAGGTCCCTGCTGATCTTTCTGCTGGGCCGGGGGCTGAGACGTGCGAGGCTTGAAGGGTTTACGTCTCCTGGGCTGCTGAGCTGGAGCGAAGTGGCGCTGAGATGAGGCAGGGTACTGCTGGTAATAGGCCCGCTGCTGGTATCTGCCTTGATATTGGTACGGATTGTACCTTGCAGTATACCGTGGCCTGGATGCAGACCTGTCTGACGAGGTCAATCCCAACGACCGGGCCGTCTGCCTGTCTTCCTTCTTTTTCTTGAGCGCCTTATCGGTCATCTTAGAGGACAAAGAATCCCCTTCAAAGGGCAGGCCCTCGATCCTTGTCCTCACTTCCTGTGGGAGAGCCGTCGACCGGAGCCAAGAATGACGCCTGAGGACCACAGCTGAAGCCATTCCACGTGCAGCAGTGTCGGCAGCATGGCTCCCAGCATTCATCTGCTGCTTGGAGAGACGGATGGCTTCTGTCTGCAGCAGGGACACTACCGCCTTCTTGTCAGCAGGCAAATCACCGACGTAGGATGCCAGCTTCTCCCAGAGGTATAATTGATAGCCAGCCATGATGGTCTGGTAGTGGGCTATCCGGAGGCCCAACGAGGAGATGGCATATTGTTGCCTGCCCAGGGCATTGATCTTCCTGCCCTCTTTGTCTGGTGGTGCAGAAGAGGGGCCTGACCGACGAGGCTGGATCTCTTCAGCAATCAAAGAGGAGGGTGGAGGGTGCTTGACCAACGAGTGCCAGGTGCCCTGTTTGATTTTGTACATCTGTTCGATACATTTAGATGTAGCTGGCTGATCTGAAGGCAACTTCCACACCTTCTCCACAATTTCTTCCACACCCTCCAGCATGGGGAAGCCCACCGTAGCAGGGTTGTCTCCGTAGATCCGGCGCAGGAGCTTGTCTTTAGTCTGCGGAGTGGCCGAGGAAATATCCATCTCCAACGCCTTCGCCATGCGTGCCATCTGGTCTGCATAGATCTGAAGGTCTTCATAAGGGGAGCCGGTACTGGGCGCCACATTGTCGTCTGGGGACGGCTCCGACCACGACTCCGATCTGTAATCACAGATGTCGTCAGCTTCCTCCTCATCAGACCAGGCACCGACTCTTCTCCTTGGAAGGGTGGGGGCAGCCAACCCTGTCTTGAGGTGGATGGTCTCGGCTCTGAGTACTCAAAACCGGCAGGGGCCCCTTTCCACTGGCAATGGTAGGCCGGAGGGATGTATGAGGCCTGTCGGTGCTGAGACTCCAGGGAGTGCCTGGAACCGACGCTCCCTGCTTCCGAACGGCGCCAGCTCTGAACGGAGGACATCGGAGACATAGGAATCGCTGGCCCTGGCGAAGGTCGGCTCTGACGGCGGATCGACGGGCTCAGATCCGTGACGGGGGAACGATCGCTGGAGACTACAATGAAGGCCCCCGGATCCGGCACCTCCTCTGGAGCTGGTCTGACCGGCGAGTTCAGGTGAGGGGAAGGCGTGCGCGGAACCACCAACACCACCTCCTCCGTAGAAGCCCGACGTGGGGACCGAGAGTGGCGATGCTTGGCCTTCTTCGGCTTTTTGGAAGGAGGCTCCGAAGAGGCCCTCGGAACCGAAGCCCTCTCAGCGGCCTGCCTCTTGCTGGACTCCGGCCTTGGACCCAACACCTTCCTGGGGGTCGACTTCCCGGCGGCGAGCTGGGGCCTCGGCACCGTAACCGCTGTCGGTTCCACCAGTGGCCTCGGATCCGCTCTCTTCGGCTCTGATCCCGAAGCCTTCTTCGGATCCGAGCGCACCGACGCCGCGTCTTGGGGCGATTTAACCGGCCCCTGCACTGGAGAGGCTGCTCTCGATGCCGCAGCACTCATCGGCTGAGATTTTGACGCCGACTTCGTGGATGCCACTGAGCCCGCTCGGGAATGCCTTTCAGCAGAGGGGCTAGGGCCAGCCTTGGGGGAAGGCAAAGGAGTACCCTCAGACATCACCTTCTGCCACAACGAGGAGTTCAAGCGTGCCTGACGCTCCTGCTGGGCCTTGTGAGTGAACTTTTGGCAGACCTTGCAAGCCGGAACGTTGTGGGTCTCCCCCAGGCAAAACAGACACAGATCATGGCCATCGGTTTGTGCCATTTTTGTGTGGCACTGAACGCAGTGCTTAAATAAGGCCTTAGAAGCCATAATAGGGTCAGGCAAAAAGGCGACGTCAAAACAGTCCAAGGTTATATTTACCAAGTCCAGTCAAGATCCAAATCAGTCAGAAGAAGAATAGTCAAGTCCGAAGTCCGAAGTCAATACCAAATAATCAAATAATCATTCAATCAATCACTACAAGCACGGAGCTGCGAAGCAGACGTTCACTTCAAGCTGCGGCAAGAAGAGAACTGAGGGAAGGGGCCGTTGGTCGCTGGAAGGACATGTGACCGTTTGGGCGGGAAACGGTCGCTGAGCCGCGCGACAAACGGCCCCTTCGGAGCTATAGAAGCGATGAAGAATTTTCCGGCGGCTGGCCTGTGCCTGTGCAGTCCCATGTGTGGAGGCACAGAAGAACGAAGATGAACAGAGGTGGTTTTCCATCACCTGCCTTTGTATAGCAACCCTGTTCTTTCTTGGCAGTCTCCCAACTTAGTTTTTGAGATCTGACAAGATCT
This sequence comes from Eublepharis macularius, assembly GCF_028583425.1. NCBI lineage: Eukaryota > Metazoa > Chordata > Lepidosauria > Squamata > Eublepharidae > Eublepharis > Eublepharis macularius. Next base: position 42,170,453 of record NC_072790.1, read on the forward strand.
GGTAAGAGGCTAGGCTATCTATGTCAGGGTGTTCACATGTTGCCCAATACTAAAACAGATGGATCTCCAATCAGACTCTACTAAGTAATATAGGTCTTACTAATCTGTAGCACTGTAGAATTATGAAGAAAACACAGTCCAAATGGTATAATGAAAAAAATAACAATAGAGTAATGAAAGTGCATTGTATGCTCACCTGAAAAGGTTTACTATGCGGTTAAAACTTCCAGGTATAACCATAATTAAAGAAATTGCTGATGTAAATATGAGCGCTGGGGAAGGGGTGAGGCGTCGTACGTGTGCCATTGACAGAATGTCTGGCTGCAAATTAAGACACGAAGCAGAAAGTATATAAGAAAGGATAATTTCCCTCTTTCCTTGTCTTCAGTGGAGCTTGCTCCAAAATTCAGACATCAGACTTTAATTAGCAAATGAGCAGTTAATGTGAAAGTTGCATTTTTTTTTGAAAAGTTTTTTATTGGGTTAGAACATTATTATTTTTACATTACAATCAATTTTCCCCTAATTTTTCGTTTCTAACCCCCTCCCTTTCCCCCCCATTTGTTGACTTCCAACAGCTTTCCCACCCTCTGTCCCTTTTCCCTTTCTTCTATTAAATTCCTCTGTCTAAAACAGATATACATTCTCCATTATATTAAGCAGTACATCTTTAACTCCTTTACTTATTATACACCCAAACTATACGTCTTTAGATAAACAATTTATCCCATTTTCCAGTTTTGAATATTTCTATATAAACCTATATATCATAAACCATAAAAATTTCCCACATTTGAATCAAACAATTTGATTTGTTCTCTATATATTACTCATTTCATCTTTTTATGGTAATTCTATATAACTCCTTGCATAATCAATCAATTTAACTCTTCTGTACATTCAGTTTGGTGCATATAAATCTTATCAAAAAAAGAAAATGTTGTTAATTACTCAATCCTCATGTTTAAACCTTATCATTAATTATTCTCTATCAATGTTCTATCAGTTAACCTATACATATCTATATATATCTCAATCAATTAATCTAACTGCTTATAAATTCACATTTCTCTTCCTCCCCCGGTAAAGTCACCCCTCTCTTTTATACTTTTATTATACTTCAGTAGTTCTCAAACTGCCACAGTTTTCCTCCCACCTCCCATTTCTTCTCCAGATATTGTTTCAGCTTCTTCCAGTCTGTGTTAAACTGCCCTGAGTCCAGATCTCTCAGTTTTCTTGTCATCTTGTCCATTTCAGCCATATACAGCAATTTGTAGATCCAATCTTCAATAGTTGGCACTTCTTGTACTTTCCATTTCTGCGCATACAAAAGTCTAGCTGCTGCAGTCATATAGAAAATCAACGTCCTATGATGGGCTGGAATTCCCTCCATTCCCAAGTTTAGCAGCAGGAGTTCTGGGTTCTTATTTATTTGAAACTGTAAAATTTCACTCATTTCTCTTATTATTTCCCCCCAGAACTGCCTAGCTACCTCGCACGACCACCACATATGATAGAGGGAGCCCTCATGTTTCTTACATTTCCAGCATTTATTAGAAGTATTCAAGTTCCCTAGCGCAATCTTCTTTGGTGTCATGTACCAACGATAGATCATTTTGAAGATGTTCTCTTTAATATTAATACATGTCGTTGTCTTCATTGTAGTTTTCCACAAGTATTCCCATGCCTCCATTGTTATTTCCTTATTGAAATTTATAGCCCATTTCACCATCTGTGTTTTAACTATCTCATCCTCAGTATACCATTTCAACAGTACTTGGTATACCTTGGATATTCTTTTCTTGTCTTCTTTAAGAAGGGTCTGCTCTAGTTCCGAGTTCTCTGTTCGTATGCCCCCTTTTACAGAGTCCGAATTGTATAAGTCTCTAATCTGTCTATACTGGAACCAATCATAGTTAGGTGATAATTCCTCTTGCGTCTTTATTCTAAGTTTAGATACTTCAATTTTAGTTATTTCTTTGTATGTTAAACATTGTTGTTCATTATCAACAGCTCTCGGATCTATCACCTCGTATGGAACCACCCACAAGGGGGTTCCTTCTTGTAGGTAAATTCTGTACTTCTTCCAGATTGTATATAAACTTCTCCTTACAAAATGATGTAGGAACATCGAGTTGACCTTTACTTTGTCATGCCATAGGTATGCGTGCCATCCAAAAATTTTTTTATATCCCTCTAGGGCTAATAGTTTCTTATTCTTTAACATCATCCACTCTTTTAACCAAACTAGGCAGATTGCATCATGATAAAGTCTCAGGTTGGGCAGTTGCATTCCGCCTCTTTCCTTTGCATCTTGTAGAACTTTTACTTTCACTCGAGGCTTCTTGCCTGCCCAAACAAAATCTGATATTTTCCTCTGCCATTTTTCAAATTGTTTAGAGTCTCTGATGATTGGTATTGTCTGTAGCAAAAACATTACTCTTGGTAACACATTCATCTTAACTGCTGCAATCCTGCCCAACCATGACAAATTCAGTCTATTCCATTTAATCAAGTCTCTCTCTATCTGAGTCCATAATTTTTCATAATTATTCTTGAACAAATCTATATTTTTTGCAGTCAACTCAACTCCCAAATATTTCACCTTACTAGTTACTTCACAATCCGTTGTTTCCATTAACAATTGTTGTTTCTGCTTAGTCATGTTTTTGCATAATATCTTTGACTTCTTTTTGTTAATGAAGAAACCTGCCAAGTCACCAAACTCCTTGATCTTATCTATCACTTTTGGCATGTTCTCCAATGGATCTTCTACAATTAACATTATGTCATCAGTAAATGCTCTAACCTTGTATGAATAATCCTTTATTTTTATTCCTCGTATTTCCTCATCTTGTCGTATTTGTATCATCAGAATCTCCAATACTAAAATGAACAACAATGGAGATAGCGGGCAACCTTGTCTTGTTCCTTTACTAATCGTCAATTTCTTGGTCAGTTCATCATTCACTACAATTGCTGCAGTCTGGTCTCTATAAATTTCTTTAATTGCTCTGATGAATCTTTCTCCCAATTGTAGCTTTTCCATAGTGGCAAACAAAAAGTCCCAGTTTAAATTGTCAAACGCTTTTTCAGCGTCTACAAAGAAGAAACCAACCTCTTTATCACAACGCTTATCATAGTATTCAATAGCATTGATCACTGTCCTTAAATTGTCTCTTATTTGTCTGTCTGGCAAAAAGCCTGCTTGTTCTTCCTCTATGACTTCCGAGAGCCACCCCTTCAGTCTCTCCGCCAATATCTTCGCAAAAATTTTATAATCATTGTTAAGTAATGATATAGGCCTGTAATTTTTCACGTTAGTCAAATCTTGGCCCTCTTTTGGGATCAATGACATATTCGCTTCGCTCCAAGTATCTGGAATCCTTTGATCCCTGAAAACTCCATTCATCACCTCTTTTAGGAATGGTGCCAGTTCATTGGCCATTGTCTTATAAAATTTAGCCGTAAGTCCATCTGGCCCTGGCGCCTTTCCTAGATTTGCGGATTGTATTGCCTTACTTATTTCCTCATCGGTTACTTCACTATTCAACTTATTTCTCCAAGCTTCCGAAATCTCTGGAAGTTTGGTTTTCTCCAAATATGATGTTATTGATTCTTTGGTTACTTCTTTTTTATTATACAGCTTAGCACAGAATTTATAAAAGGCTCTACTAATGGTAGTCTGCTCCAGATGCGTTTTATTTTCTTCACAGATTTTATTTATTATTTTCTTTTCTCTTTTCTTCTTCAATTGCCATGCCAAATATTTCCCAGGTTTATTAGCACCTTCAAAAGCTTTTTGATTCAGTCTTTTAAGGTTCCACTCCAATTCTTTATTACTCATTGCTGTTAACTGTTCTTGAAGAATTTTGATTTCCTGATATATTTTCTTTTTCCCTGGTCTCTTTTTTAACTGTGCTTCTTTGGCCTTTATTTTCTCCTCAGTCTCTTGTCTTTTCTCCTCTTTCTTTTTCCTTGCTCTGCCATTTAAGTCCATTAGTATGCCCCTTACAACCGCCTTGTAAGCATCCCAAACTTTATTGGTTGGTACTTCTTTATTCACGTTGTATTGTATAAAAAACTTTGTCTCTCTTCTCAATATTTCCATATTCTCACTTTCCTGTAACAAGTCCTCATTTATTCTCCAGGCTTTCCTTTTTCTCCTTTTTCCAAATTTCCACATAATTGGATTGTGATCTGAGCCTACCATCGGCATTATTTCTACCTCCTTAGTCCATAACGCTAAGTCCTTTGAGGCCCAGATCATATCAGTTCTCGATAATGTAAGATGCCTTGCAGAATAAAAAGTAAACTGTTTGGTTTTAGGATATTCTCTCCTCCATACGTCTTCGAGAGTCTCTTGTTGAATCAACTCAAAAAAAAGCTTTGGCAATAGTCCTCTTTTCTTTTGTGCTGTTGTAGTCTTTTTGTCTAGTTCCAAATCTGTCACTCCATTGAAATCTCCAGCAAGAATTATCTGATCATATACAAGATCGTCTAAATGCTTCCTTAAATCCTCAAAGAAGCTTTCCTTTGCACCATTAGGTGCATAAAGTCCAACTACCAACACTCTCTTTAAATTCCAATTACATTCCACTGCTACAAATCTGGCTTCCACATCTCTCATAACAAATTTTGGCTGCAGCTCCTCTTTTATGTACAACACCACTCCTCTTTTTTTCTTGTTAGAGGCCGCTACAAATTCTTTGCCCAATTTTCCAGATTTTAAATATTTTACATCCTGTTTTCTAATATGGGTCTCCTGCAAACAAACAATATCACATTTTTGTTTTAGTAGCCAATGAAAAATATTTTTCCTCTTATTCGGTGAGTTTAGTCCATTTACATTCCAAGATAATACTTTACACTCCATATTCATGGTTTTGTTGGTAAGTCTTTTTCATTGTCCTTAATAAATCTCTCCATCTCCCGCTCAGATCTGATGCGTTTTTTTGCCCCTCCAAACTCAAAGGACACTCCTTCCGGTAACTCCCATCTGTACCTGATATTCATGTCCTTCAAGGTTTGAATTAGCACTCTATATTTTTTCCTGTCCAATAACACTGATCTGGGCAGTTCCTTCATTATGATAATCGTCTTGCCATCAATCTCCAATGGATCTTGAAATTGTTTTGTCACAATCCTCTCTTTCATGTTTCTGGTTGTAAACTGCACAATCACATCCCTTGGTAATTTCCTCTGGGTTGCAATTCTCGAGTTCACTCGGTACGCCACATCTAGGATAGCCACAATTTCCTCCTCCTCCTTCCCCAGGTAATCAGCCAACACCTCAGTCATCTGTTCTTGCGCTGACTTCCCTTCCACTTCCGGCAGGCCACGAAAACGAAGCTGCTTCTCCATGTGTTTAGTTTCTGCAACTGACATTCTCCCCTTCACCAGTCTCATCTCTGTTGTTGCGTGTCTATTAAATTCTCCATCGCGTCTTCTACTGTTTTAACTCTCTGCTGCGTTCCTTGTAATTCACTACTAATCGTTTCCACGCCTTTTTTCACTTCTGACAGCTCCGACTTTACTGTCTGTGTAACTTCTTTGACCTCTTTAATAAGCTCCAATTTCGTGTCTTTAAGTTCTTTCATCATGTCTATGAGTTTTTTGTCCAAATTTTCTATCGCCGATTGCCACTCTTTTTTCGACATCGTGGGGCTTGCTTTAGCTCGCTCCCACGAATCTGCTCTCTTCCTTAGCTCCGTGGCGTATATTTAAACGTTTTCCTTTTTTTCAAATGTCCCAATCTTTGCCAAGATTAATTTTTTGTATCCAAAATGTCGGGCGTCTTTTCTCTATGGTTTCTCTATGTTATTGTAATCCAAAATGGCCTACTTCCTCTTCCGCTGAAGCCGCGACCCTTCCCCTTTCAAAAATGGCGATTCCCTACTTCCTATCCGTCGGCAAGGGCCGCTTCCCTCCAGCCACTCTATTGTTGTTACGCACTTCCTGTCTCCCGTCTTCCCACAGCAGGTCTCGCGATGGTGTCTTTTTCCCACAGCTCCGAAACCACAGGTATTCAAAACAATAGTACAATTTTGGCAATAACTTCTTTAAATTTAGTCTCTTTTAAAATACAACTCCTGCCGAGTCTTCGCCTCCTTTTCACTAGTCTGTTGCAGTTTAAAAATCTACTTTCTTTCTTCTCTGTTTTTATCAATCTGTCCCGTTTCAAGAGATAGCGATCTTTACCTTCTCTTCAACTTTCTCGGGTTGTAATCGCTGTTTCGATCTTAAATTCTCCTCTCGACTTCCCTCCCCGATCGAAGCTTGGGTATGTAGGTCTTATGCCAGCCGAATTGGCCCCAAAACTGCCGCAGAGATTATAGCCGACCCGTCACAAGGTGGGACCTCAAGGATCGGGGGGAGACTCCTTGAGTAGAGCCCCCCCTCGTCCGAGATCTAGCTCACCCTAGGGTCTTGAGCGTTCTTTGCCTGCTCCCCGCCTGAGAGCAGTCGGCCGCGGGTTATTTTCACCCCTCCGGCCGGTTAAAACGGCAGTCCGGTCAGCTCCGCAAATGGAGCTGCGTTAGACCTCCATGAATCCCAAACCGGAAGTCGTGAAAGTTGCATTTTAAGGAGTATAATGAATTTCGTACATTCCCCCCCATTGTATCATATTCGTTTCATTTTTAATTTCGCTCTTTGACCCAACATCCCTGAAATATGGCAGCTGCTCTGAGCTCTTCCTATGGGAAACTTTCCATTCTAAACAAACATACTTGGATGAAAGGCCCTTGTTGAGAGCAGAATAAGTCTTTTCTGCATGGGGCTTTTTCATTGGTTCTGGACTCATACTGCATTAATTTATCTCCAGAGTTCTGCACACATGGTCAAAATTCAGTCTCCAAACTGCTTCCAGATTTTTTGCATTCTGCACAGAGAAAGGCTGTATCTGCAGCAGAATAGGTCTTTCCCTGGCTCTTCTGTGGCTTTTCTCCCTGTGCACATATCTCTGTTTTTTCCCAAAGAAATAAAACAGCAGCTTTTTTGAAGTGCAAAATGCTTTCTCTGATGTGAGGCCTGGCCTTGGCCCTCCCTTTCACCTTTCCCTTTGTCCCCCTGCACCCTGATTGGTTGGACTGAAACCAATCCAGTTTTTTTTTACTGAATTTTGAAAATTTTATTTTAAACAGCAACATTGCAACCTTGGTGCCTTAAAAACAAAAAAAACTTGCAACTGAACAGGGAAAAAAGCTGCAACATAGCTAACTCAAAAACTCTGCAGAGGGCCCTGAATTTGACTTGATATTTTAAAGTTTCCTTGTGTGCTTTCTGTACTTTTTAGTCCTTTTTTTTGCATTTTTTTAAAAAAAACAAGATTGCAACATTGATGCCTTCCTCAGATGATCAATTGACAAAACTGACGTCTCCTCAGCCAATTAACTAACAAAGCTGATGTGTTCCCTAGAAACGCACAGCAAAAATAACATTTTTCTAGTGCAGAAACAATAAACAGATACCGTTTCAGTTTGACTCCCTCAAGTGAGGAATTACAGACGCTTAAAGCCGATCGAATAGCCAGACAACCCACTGTAAGCATGCATGCAGAAAACACCACAGTTTGTTCTTGTGTTGTTTGAAAGTCGTAGATTTTGCAGAATGCCCAAAGGCCCAAACTGGAACTAATATTCAGAAAGCGCCTCCAAAACATTCCCTGATCTTTTATGTGAGTCCTGTACAGTTTGAATTTTAACATCCTTTTCTGGTTGGGGAAGTTTAGAGGAAGAGACAAAGCGTTAAGGCCACACTAGAGCACAAGGGGGCACCACAGGTCTGCACTAGAATAGCTTGACCGCTGGTACAATTGCCAAAAAAGTTGGCTACGCTGCCACAGAATTAAATAACCCTCTTGCAAAAGAAGGTGGAAAAAAGCATTTGTGCTAGTAATAGGCAAAAGAAGAAGAAAGAAAAGTAGCTAAGATCTGAGGTAACACTGTGGTTGCTTAATAGACATAATTTTTTACTCAGTTTTTGGAAAGACTCCAGATTGCGTCATTGTCAGCCCATTCAATCTAGCATATGCTATGTGTTTCTGCCCTGATTTGTAACTCTCCCCTCTCTTAAAACAAAAATGCCAGCTGTCCACCAGGGCATTGAAAATGTTTCACTGCGGCTACCAGGGGCTACTTTCTCTTAAAATATTCCCTTTCCAAGGTTGCCAAAGTCCAAGTCAGACCTGGAGGTTTCCTGGAATTATAACCAATCTCCAGAGATCACAGAGATCAATTCCCCTGGAGAAAATGGCAGCCTTGGATGATGGACTCTGCGGCATCACATCCCTTCTGAGCTCCCTCCTTTCTCCAAATTCTGCCATCCTCAAGCTCCTCCCCCAAATTTCCAAAAATATTCGAGCCTGGAATTGGCAACCCTACCCCGTTCTTCTCCATTGCTTCTGTTTTTCAGCTTAACCAACCACTTCCTATTCACTTGCAGATGCAGTATTTCTGAATGGATGTTTAATCGATTCATGTTTTCATAAGCCTTTAATTACTGCTATCCTCTTGGCAGCGAAAGGGGTGGTGGTCGTTAATTTCATTTCTGTTCGTTTTCATGACTAATGGGCAATTATGATAATAAAAATACTGTGAGCAATACCTTCAGCAGCAAAGAGAATAGTAGTAATTAAAACCACCCCCCTCAACAAGAATTGATTAAGGAAGGATTCATTCATGAATGCCATACCACTGTGAGGGAAATAATTAAACTGAGCAATAGAAATAACGAAGAAGAAAACAAGGGCAATGTAAAGGTACAGTCTGTAAGTAGAAATGGAATTGTTGTTGACTTGTGTTTTTTCTTTCACACACACACACGCATATACATTTTGTTTTTTAAAAGTGTTCTTTTGCCTGTGTGTGTGTTGTGCCCTCAGGTCATAGATGATTTATGGCAACCCCTGGTGGGATTTTCATGGCAAGAGACTATCAGAGGTGGTTTGCCATTGCCTGGCTCTGCAACCCTGGTCTTTGGTGGAGGTTCTCCCATCCAATTACTCACCAAGACAGACCCTGCTTAGCTTCTGAGATCTTTCCCAATAGCTAAGCTATACAGACAAACGGGAATTCAACCGGTAAAACAGAAACTGACAAAACAACCAACCGGAAAATACAATAATCAACAATAATTACAAAAAGTGCATATTTCTTTATAGTGCAAAGTGCAAAGTGCAATTATGAATACATTAATTCAATTATTATACAATAAATAAAGAATACATTCACAAAGTATTCCGTCTCCAAATTCCGTCTATAACAATAACTATACCATTTTAAAGCTCACATGAGCAATTAATTACAAAGAGTACATCACTCCACAAGAGTACAGGTGGGCGCAACAAGGTGAACATAGATGACTCAAGGTAAGCAGTCACCAGTCCCGTATTGGGTTTAGAAATGCCAAGGGGACATATGCTGATGGGATGATGCGGGGCAAAATTTCCAATTCCCGGCGGTGGCTGTTTGGGGTTCGGCAGGACTGGCGTTGGGGCAAGGCCGTCCGAAGGCAACCGTGGGTAGTGGACGGCAGCGTCTGATCTCAAACGCTCACCAGATAATTGCCCGAGAATTGTGTTTGAGTGATTCTCTGATGTGAAGTGAGTTGTGTTATTTTTGTGTAGTAGACTGCTTTTACGCCCTGTTGTGCCTTCCTACTGTGTAACCTAAAGCAGTTAAAGAAATAAAGTGCTTTTGACAGCAATTTTTTGGGGTGATTCTTTAATGTGAAGTGACTTGTGTTATTTTTGTGTAAGATACCGCTGCCATGCCCTTTGGTGTGCCCCCCTTCTGTGTAACCTAAAGCTGTTCAAGAAATAAAGTGTTTTGGACAGAAATTGTGTTTTTGTGATTCTCTGATGTTAAGTGAGTTGTGTTATTTTTGTGAGGTGGAATGCTGGAATGCCCTTTGGTGTGCCCCCCTGCTGTGTAATGTAAATCTGTTCAAGAAATAAAGTATTTTTGACAGGAATTGTGTTTTTGTGATTCTCTGATCTTAAGTGAGTCATGTTATTTTTCTGTGTGGGGGACTGCTGGTGAAATATGTCATAATGCTTTGCCTACTTGTACTTTGAAAGTGAGAAATGTTTTTTTAAAAACTTTGTGTTGTTCATGTTTTATTCTTTGCTGTCCAGTTGGTTCCCATCATAGAGAACAATGGGGCTGGCTGGCCAGCCATCTCTGTAGGTGGTGGGGGAATTTGAGGGAGGGTGTCTGTGGTTCAGGTGCTCTTTCACAGGGACAAGCTGGCACTCAGAAGTGTGTCCACCATTGTGGCATCCCTGGGCTGTGCACATTTGCTCTGGAAAACAGAGTGTTATAGTTCACAGCATAGGAAACAAAGGGAGAAGGCTGGCCAGCCTGCTCCTGGGATTGTGTGGGGCTGCTGGGGCTGGATTTGGGCCTGTGAGGAGCTACTGTGGGAATTTGGATCTGTGTGTGGCAGCTGGGGGAGAATTGGGTATGTGTGGGGATGTAGGGGGTAGACTTTGGGGGCTGAGAGCACCTACTTTGGGAGGCCATGAAATGCCCCCCCCAAGTGGCAGCAGGCTGAGACTTGGTGAGGGGTGGGAGGAAAGGTAGGAGAAGGGCCCCTGAGGGTTGGGGGCATTTTGCATGCAAAATGCCCCCCCTAGAAAGACAAGCCTGCCTCTTCATTTCCCCCCCATAGGAAACATGGAGATCAGCAGCAGCACCCACAACGTAAGAGATCATCAGCAGCAAGCAAAAACCTTTCCCTTTTAGGCGAGGATAGGGGGACCTGTTTTGGGGGGCCATAACTTGGCCCCCCCAAAGTCCAATCTTTCTTAAACTTGGGGGGTTGTTAGAGGGGAGTTAGAATAAGGTCCCCACCAAGTTTGGCTTGATTCGGTGGGAAAATGCCCCCCCCGGCTTCCGGGAAGCCTATGGGAGGCTGGGGGAGGCTTTTTCCCATTGAAATGCATTATTACTAAAACAAGCTGAAATACTGAAACGTTTCGGAAATCGCTGTTTCGGATTACCCGAAACGTTTCGGGTTTTCTGAAACGTTTCAGAAAAACCCGAAACAACCTGAAACAGGTTGTTTCGGGTTTTTTCGGGTATCATATACCCGAATTGCACATCCCTAGTTATGAGAAACAGGGTGGAACATTAAGGGCATCAGTGTGGAAGGGACCTACAGTGTCCACTTCCCCACCTGACAAAGCTCCATGCTTTTTTCTTGCTAGAACAGGAGTCTCTGCCCCTGGGACTCTGCAAGCATGGCTCAGTTGGTTCAGAGGCAGCCATGGTAATCCATGGAAGGATCAAATATGTTTATCAGCTTTTCGAAACACAAAAGTGATAGGATGTACCATGCATGCAAGAGAACAAAATCTTGTTAAATATCTGCACTCAAGTAGCAGAACTACAGATGGGTTCAGAGTACTTACCATGTGGCCCTCCCTTGCTGCAGTGTAGCACATTCGGCCTCCGCTGAAGAATGTTCCATGCGCTGACCCAAATGTGGACAGTGCAACTGACAATGAAATCAGCCATGCTGAGTTGCCCAGAACTTTGTTCCTAAAGAAGGAGATGAAAACTGAATTAAGACCCCAGGGCCAAGAGTGGACACCCATCTCATTTTGTCAGTGCATCCTAAATGAAGGGTCAGTTTGCTGGAAAAGTTTTCCAGTGTTTGTGAACCTAGGTCTGGAATTTTGCTCTACTTCACTAAGATCAGTGCTCCAAAACAAGTTTTTGAACTCTCCTTCAGTAGGTTGCTTACATTTCCATTTCCCTAGATACTTCTCAGGGTTTATTCCCCGCCTCAAGCCAATGCAAAAAGACCTGAGACATATTACAGCACCTCTTTCGTGAAGTTCTCTCTTCTGGTCATTTTCAGTGATACTAATATTACACCAACTGAGACCATTGTCCTAGGTGGTATCTGGGGAGAAGTCCCACTCTCAGTACAAGAACCTGTATGTCTGGCTTGTGGAATTGTCTCTGCTTATACATGAGCTGTCATTGATGGCAGGAAAGGTGAGATAAAATATTGAGAGAGAGGAAGACATGAAGGAGGGCCCACAGCTCTCAGTGGTAGAGCCCATCCTTAGGAGGTCCCGTGTGCAATCACTTGCACTGCCAATTAAGGGATTTTTAGTAAGAGTTGCTAGGAAAGATTGTTCTGTGCCTGAGATTCTGGTAGCTGCTCCAAGAGTAGATAGATAGACCAATGGTCAGACCTTGGTACAAGGCAGCTCCATGTGTTTACAAATTGCTCAGGCTGGCTTCCTTTTTTGACAATCCTAATTACATACGCTTAGAAGGGTCATTGATTTAGACACAAGTCAGAATGGGACCTTGAACATGCTTACTGGAATCAATGCAATTTATTTACACATAACGGAATTAGGACTGGTATACAAGAAATGGTATTAACATTTCCATCTTAGGGAAGTATCTTCTCTTGGTGTTAGGTATACATGGCATTATATGGATCTCCTTTACTCTTTTGAAATAATGATAGGAACTGTGGTCTATCATATGATGCAAATGTTGTATTGTGTACATGTGCCCATTTTGCTGACTGTCAGGTCAGCCATACATTCCACATTGATAATCTACCCCGCTAAATTTCAGAACTGGTTAAGTTTTTATCGTTGTGTACAGCATAGCATGCGAGACTGAGATTTCTAATTATGGGAATGCTCTGCACCCAGACTGTGACACGACAGCAAAAGGACATATTGTTAATCTACTTTTCATTTTATGTGTAAGTTTTCAATTTAATAAATAAAAATAGTTGCCAGAAAAGATCAGCCCTTTTTTGTCTTTGCCCTGAAACCAGCAGTGTCATGTTTCAGTTGCTAATGTTATACCCCTGGTGTAACTATAACCTTCTGCTCTGCCATATGCTGCATGAGCTCAACAGTTTTGCTGGCCATCCCATCGGGTAGTCCACACATGCATCTCTTCCTGCTCTTTCAACTTGCCATGAGTCCAGGAATGGAAAAGGGTTAATGGAACAGGAGGAGCAGAGCTTTAAAAGGGTGGTGGTAACCAAGGAGAACCTTGACAAATACTTTATGAATCAGAAATGATAGGAAATGCATGGAAAGGTCATCATGACATAAGCAATTAAATAGAATTTATTTGTCTTAGGAGAATGCTTTTCATCTCCGGCAATTAATCGTGTATGGGCGCATTAACATAAATAGTGGATGAATCATGTACAAGAGTATTTACAGCAGTGTTTTTTTTAAAAGAGGACTATCGTATCTACTCAAAATGCTATCTCACTCTAGGAAGGAGAATCTTTTTATTATTATAATAATAATAATAATAATAATAATAATAATAATAATAATAATAATAATAATAATAATAATAATATAAAAATAAAAAGTAGGAATTGTCAGATAAGAAGACAGGCAGTTGTAGTGATTCTAGGGTCCTATGCAAAAATCCAAGATGGGGCCACAGAATCACGGCCACCTCCCCCCACCAGAGCCCTGGTCATACTAACCCCCTGATGCCATGAATAAAATAAGAGGTGCCTATTGTGGGGTGGTTAGGAGCCACTGCTGCCCCCAGAAGCTGGCTGCCCAAGCCTCAGATGGCAGCAAGCACATGTGGCCGCTGCTGCTGAGCTGGCTGCCCCCCTCTGTTCTAGGGGGGGCAGGGGCAGCCTCCCCCAGTAGGAACACAGGGAAGCTGCCTCTCTTGCCTATTGGTTAAGACTGCCCCTAGACAATAAATTGCAGACTAAACACACAAAATGTTTTAGTGTGAAAATTATCAACATCTCTGTTGATACCTAGCAATTCATTTCAACTGACTTTGCCAAGCATGTTATTCCCTCTTTCAGGATATGTTCATTTCTCTTTTAACTTCAGTTTGCATAACAGTTTTCTCTCATACACAAACAGACTCAGAAGCATGCATGTAACACTCAACACGTTCACTGCCCACTTCTTGCATTTGATAAAGTATGCTTTTGCCCATAAAAACTAATACCACAATTAATTTGTCTTCATGGTGCCGGAAGACTGTTGTTTTTGCTGCAAGACATGAACCTAGTGAGTCTTCTGAAATTTACTCGGTGTAGGTGTTACCCTGGTAACTCTTTTGTACTCTTTATCCAGGATTCTAAAGCTTCTGGAATGTAACTACCTTACTTGAGTCTTCATTTGTCTCTTGAAGCAACTCAGGCTGTAATCTAAATGGGAGGTATAAGAGCTTATGCTACTAGTTCGGGGAAAGTTCATTCACACAGAAGGTCCCAGTTTCAATCCTCAGTATCTCTAGTTAAAAGGATCAAGTAGTAGGGGTCAGGAAAGACCTCTGCCTGAGACACTGCCAGTGAGTAGACAATACTGACCTTGATGGGCCAATAGGCTGGTTCAGTATCTGGCAGTTTGGTGTGTAGTTTAGAACTCATGCCTAATGGAAATTCAAGGAAACTCCAAAGCTTGCAATATATTTTACTACTGACTGGCCCAATTAGTCCAGTTCTCTGTCTCTCCGTGATTTGGCAATGCTGTGCACAGAAATGCCAACCAGGGGGTGATGATGTGTGGTGTGAACAAGAGCTATGTATCTTGGTGGGATGGTAAACCTGTCAGGCACATTGTTTTCTCTCTCTCGTCTCTCACTGCTCCCAGGCAAAAGAAGTGAAGAAGTGATACCCTGTTGATGCCCTGTGATATTTTGTTGAATGGCAATTGTATATTCCTGTGCTTTCTCCTTAAGAGCTTTTGAATATAAACTCAATATTTGTATAAAACTATAGATAGTCCAATGGCACCTTAAAGACTAACAAAATTTATCCTAATATAAGCTTTTGTGAACCTGAGCTCCTGTCACCAGATGCAACACATGTACAGCAGATATATTTATCATTCGAGTTATAGGCATGAGAGGGAGATGTTACAAGGAAAGGCCAGGTAAAAACAATATCAAAGAGAAATTAATTCATTCAGAGTGTGCGAAGAACAGTCCCAAATATTGATAGGTAGGGCGAGTAGGATAAACGTAAAAATAGATCTAATCAAGAAAAGTGCAGTGTGAAACATAGTGAGCAGAGATACCATTAGGGCAAGAGACACTTTATAAACATATAGCTGAACTATTTAACATCTGTGGAGAAATGCATTTTGGTGTGGAGGTTTGGACTGTTCCAAACTTGTAGTTTTAAAAAGTGTCTCTTCACTCTTAGCTTATGAGTAGGGAGTAGGGCCAAAAGTTTTCCCAGGCACACCCATTTGCAGCGAGGCAAATGACTTGCCTCGCTGCAGACAATAGAATGGCCAGTGAAGACTTTCTGATGAAAGCTGCTACTTTCAGGTGTGTGTGTATGGTGGGGGGGCGCAGAATGTTCCTTCCTGAAGACTCCAGGAAAGACTCCTTTGACCTGTCCCTTTATCTGCAAAGGGGTGGGCCAACAGAGATAATAAAACCCCTTGGGATAGAGAAGTCCTTTTTTGTTGGTTTTATCTGAAGGCAGGAAGAGCACACTCTTGGGCTCCCTGCAAGGCAGCAGTCATTGCCGTTGAGGGAGAGGCTGCAGGCCTAAATCAGAGACGGGAACTTCTTGGTAAGCATCTAGCCCAGATGCACCTTAGAGATCAACTAGATTTCCAGAGTATGTACATTTGAGAGTCAAAGTGTCCTATTGGAGCAAAGGGAGCTTTGACTCTCGAAATCTCATACTCTGGAAATCTAGTTAGTCTCTATGGTGCAACTGGACTCAAATCTTGCTCTTCTACTACAGACCAACATGGCTACCCACCTGAAACTTTTGCAATCTGTTGGTGTACTTTAAAATATTTGTGAGAACATTTTTTCTTTTTTTCTAATAAATGCTTTTAAATTCTTAAATGCTGTTCTCTATATCACTTCCACTTGCACTGCTCAAACACATTATTTTAAAATGGGCAAATTGCTAATCCCACTCTGGTATGCAAATGCAGCAAGCAGTTCCTGGGGGGAGACTCAAGCATGAGGTAGAGCCCGGAACAGCAAGACAACGCAGAGGAGCTGGGAGCCTTGGCCCACCCAGCAGGCAATTCCTACAAAGGCCAAGTGGTGGCAGCAGATACCAGAAAGAAGAAGTGAAAGCCCCTCCAAGGGTTGAGAGGGACCAGGTGGGTTGCATGTGCCAGGTGGACACTTGGACTGCCGCTGGTTAATTCCCAAATGCTTCAGAGGGCAAGACCGGGCAGTGCCTTCAGGCTAGTGGGGCTGTTGTGCCACAGCATTTAGGAAAAGTGAGTCATGCTACGCTTTTATTTATTTAAAACATTTATATGCTGCCTCTCTACCCAAAATAGAGTCTCAAAGCAGTGAACAACAAATATTAAAATATTTAAACCATTAAAATAACATTTAAAATGTATTTATAAATACAATAAAAACATACAGACATATAAAGAAACACAGAAACGATCAGGAAGGAGGCCAGTAAGAGTTTCCTGGGGGTACACTGCTGGCGAAAGACAGTGACAGAGGGAGACCGGTGGATCTCTCTGAGGAGTGACTTCCAAAGTTTCAGCATCACAATCAAGAAGGCCCTTTCTCGGGTGGCCACCCATCTAGCCTCGGATGGTAAGGGCACTCAAAGCAAGGCCTCCCAAGACGATCGGAGTAGGCAGGTAAGTTCATATGGGAGAAAGTGGTCCTTGTTGGTGCCAAGCTGTATAGGGCTTTAAAGGTCAATACCAGCACTTTGAATTGGGCCTGGAAGCAAATTGGGAGCCAGCATAGATGGAACAAGACTGGAGCTCTAAGGTCCCAACAAACCACGCCCGTTAACACTCTGGCCTCATCATTCTGTACCAATTGCCGTTTCCAAAGAGTCTTAAATATATTAGCCCCTATAGCACCTATAGTGAGTGAGGAATTCCAAGTCCTTGTTCAAGCCTGAGGGGTAAACACAGTATTTGAACCTCTTGACAAATCATAATTCCGCTCTTTCACTTTAGATTCTGCTTTTGAAGTTCTGCTTTAGGAGAACAGTAACCTTTAGATCTGCAATGGCATGTCCTGAAAGTTTAAAATGTTCCATCACCTCTTTCTGAATATTGCAATTTTTAACAGCATATTTGTGTCAATTTGTTATTTTCTGTAGGGACTTTCCTGTTTGTCCCGTGTACAGCCCAGTACATTCCTCCAAAGGGCTCAGCACAGTGTGCACCATTTTCCTCTTTTCGATTTTATTCGCATGACAACCCTGTAAGGCAGGTGAGACTAAGAGAGTATTGCTGACCCATCAAGGTCACCCAAGTGAGCTTCAGGGATAAATGGGGATTTGAACCTGGGTTTCCTAGATGCTAGTATGACACTATGACCCCTGCCCCATACTGACAAATGTTGTCCTTGGAGGATGAACAAGTGGCTGAGGCTGACATGTTATTAGGTCCGGTAATACCCCTCTGGATTCCAGATTATGTATTTGGGTGTTATTTGTATTAGGATCCAAAGGCTTGGATATGTCCTATAGCCTTATCCACTCAAAATGTTAGCATACATTTTCAAATGACTTCTCCAAATGACTGTGTAATGGCAATTTGCGGAAGAGAAGTGTAATCTCGAGGGGTCAGTGGTGTGCCACAGTTCCAACATCTTGGGCTCAGTAGCAGACCAAGCCTGAACATACCTTTCAGCAAATGTCAAGTGCTTTGCTCTTAAAGATCTTGCTTTCTACTCTGATGTCCATTTGTCTAATCACAATGTCAGGTTATTGCATTTAGAAATGAAGTGTTTAGATTAGCACCTGGTACGAGAGTTTTAGGGAAGATAAGAGCAGTCTTCATCTTGGGTGATTACCAGATGCACTGCTTGTCAGGAGGCCTTGAGTACTTGGCCCTGCATCTCCCTTGGAAGAGGATTCATCATCTCTCCCTTGGAGGACAATTATGAGAGAACAAATACCAGGTGTAACTATGCAACTTGGTTTTCTATATAAGTCTTAGAAGCCCCCTCTCCTGTTGAACCTCAGCTCAGGCTGAACTGTGGAAGCAGTGCTCTGGAACTGGCCAGAAGCAGGGGTCTGCCCGCTATCGTTCTCTGAGGGCTCCCAATAGCAGAAGGGGCGTACGCATAAGTTTTGTATCTTTTCTCTGTTGCTTCTGCATTTTATTGATTTCTTTCCTTATTGGAGAGATTTAATAAATTTGCGTTTCCTTCTACCCTTGTGTGCTTATTGCCTTCAAATCCAAAAGAACTGTTTGCCCCTTGGCAAAACAGACTGTGAATTTCTTCCTAAATGCAATGCTAAAGAATGGATATTTGAGATACTTTCCTAAATGGATATGTACTCCAGAGAGTGCATCTCCTGGGCTTTGGGTAGAGGGAGTATGTGAAAGAGTGCTGAAATGGTCCAGTTACAAACCTGTCCCTCCTCCAGTTACAACTATCTATTTGCTATACTTGTTTATTTAATTAAATCTCATACGTCCCTCCAGACTTGGGGCAGCTAACAACAAAAACATTACACAGGCTAAAAAGAGATAACATTCAGTGGCACAAAAAGTGACCTTCCTGTTACACACTGTTAGGGATGCCAACCTCCAGGTGGAGCCTAGAGTTCTGGAATGACAAATGATCTCCAGACTACAGAGATCAGTTCCTCTGGAAAAAAACAGCATCTTCAAAGGCTATATTGTATGGTATCATATCCCTACTGAGCTCCCTCGCCACCCCAAAATCTGCCCTTTCTGCCCCCAAATTCCCTGTAATTTCTCAACCCAGGGTTGGCAATCCTACACACTGTGGCGCTTGTAGCTGTACAAGGATTGAGTAACAGATAAAATGCAGCTGCTTTTGGAGAGCATGCATAGGAATGCTCAGCACTGAGAAATTTTTCTCACCCCCAGGTAATGGCCACGGCCCCGGAAGACAGAAGTTCACTTGGAGTCATGGCTGCGAAGTAACTCACATTGACCAGCAAATAAAAACATGTCACCAGAGGAATGGCAATCATCATTGCCCTAGGCAGGTTTACCTGGAGAGAAAATAAAAGAAACAATGTGAGTATGTTTACACAAAAGCATGTGTTTATTCAACATTTAGTTTTATTTTTATATATAACTTTATGCTGAGAGCCAGTACGCTGCAGTGATTAGTGCAGTGATCCCCAACGTGCAGGGCCAGCGTGCCCATTGAGGCCAGGTAGGCGGTGGCATCAGGGCCAGAGGGAGCGCCGGAGGAGGGGCGGGGGGGGGAGCACGCGCCACAGTCCCTCCTGCCCTGCGCTGCCACCGCCGCCAGCACACCCCCCCAGCCAGGCACAGCAGCTATGGGCAGGTGTCTGTGGCGGCGCAGGCAACCGAGCGGGAGAGCTCAGAGGCCACCTGCGCACCATCCCAGCTGCCCGCCACAGCAATCGGGCCGGCGGCGCACGCACGCTCCTGTGATGGCGTCATATGTGATGTCATCATGCAGGCCAGTGCATGTGTGCATGCGCGCGCGCACACACACAGGGGCGTCCGGCCCCGCCAGCCGGCTGCAAGCACCGAAAACCCTGGCGCCACTGCTGCCAACGTGGGAACCATGGTATTCACTGATGTACTGCTCGGCGTGCAATTCCTGCTTCTATTTGGGAAAGGGCCTGCTAGGACTGGCAAAAAAACGGTCTTGGCTCTCTCCTGGCTCTCACCTTATTGGAGCAGGAGGTGCTTCAGAAGAATCCAAGAAGCATCATCTTTGCGTTTGCAGGTAGCACACATTCAAAAACTGCTGCCTCCATGGTAGGAAGACACTTTGCTTAGGACCTCTCAGCATTTGTGACCAGATCCAGCACTCATGACACCCATTTTGTGGTTTGCTGTACTCTCACTTTGTGTTCTCAACACCGCCTTGGCCAATTCCAGAAGATTTTGAGGGCAGTGCCTGGGGACGGCAGAGACTGGGGAGGAAGTGATGCCACTCCCAGGTGATACTGTAGGCTGCCTTCCCTTGGGTATATGATTTCGAACCTAGAAATTAGGGGAAATTCCTAGAGCACCACTATTTGTAGGCCTTTTTTCTCCCACTTACCTGGGGGAGGTGCCCTTACCTGGATAGCCCAGGTGAGCCTGATCTTGTCAGAACCTAGTAATTGGATGGGAGACCTCCAGCGAAGACCAGGATTGCAGAGGCAAGCAATGGCAAACCACCTCTGTTTGTCTCTTGCCATGAAAATCCCACAAGGGGTCGCCATAAGTCAGCTAGGACTTGAGGGCACTCTCCACTACCACACCTAGAAGAAGTAATTCCTCACCACACAGTTACATGGAAGGCCTACCTTGGCAGCCATTTTATGGGGGTGCCCACTACTGTTTTTCTAAATTCCAAAAGTGCCCACAGGTTCAACAGGGTTGGGAATCTCTCTTTTAGGCAGGGAATATTCACGTTCAATTCCCCACCCTGTGTCAAATCTCACAATGTACTGGGTGATCTTAGGCGAGTCACTTTTTCTCAGCATAACTTCACAGCGATGTTGTCAAGATGAAAGAAGGAGAGAATAATATATCCTACCTGAGCGCCTTATACAAAAGGCAGTATTAAAATGTGATAGTCATTTGAACTATCAGGAGAGTTCCCAAAACAAAGGAACAGATATTTTCCTCAAAATAATAACAACAAAGTGTATAATGGGGAGAAAATTAGCAAATGGTATACAATGCAATGGATGTGAATTATAGTGTATCCAAAATATATGTCGGACAGAAAAATCATTTATCAATTGTCCAATAGAAATGTAGTGTCATCAGATTACTATGGAGGTGGGAGGGGGGAGTGGATGAAGAAAAGCGAAGTACCTGATCCAGCAAGAAGTTTAGAAATAATAAAATTAGAACAGAGTGAAACGAGGAGCCCCCGTCAAACCCTATTTAATAATGAGTGCAAATAGAAAAGAAAATGCACTATAAAGGCAACTAATGAGGTGTGAAAAAGAAAAGTCCAGGGCAGAAAGTAACTTTAAAAATGGAGAGCAAGTGAAATATTAACCAACGCTCTAAGAACAGACCACATCCAGCAAGGAAGTATATAAGCAGAGCTTCCTCAGCTATCATCATCTAGCCACATAATTAAAAAGAATGCAGAGGCATTTATTTTAAAAACAAATAAGCTACACTATCATGACTCAGGAAATCTACCACACAAAGGAGAAGTTCCTGACATTAATAGTTTGAGGACTTCAGTAAGGTCACCTTCACACATTATATTTTACCAATACAGATACAATATGTACAAGTGTGCACATAAAAATACAAGTATATCAATGTACTACATCACATAAGGAGGTTGCTTGCATCTATTTTTCTATGTGCAACCACATGGACAGTTCAAAAACTAAGAACACTTTTCTGGGAGTAAGCCCCATTGCATAGATCTAAGTAGTAATCTGAGCAGACCTGCTCTGGATGGCATTGTGAGAAGTCATTGCCAGTTGGGAGTTTCCAGCATAGGTACATACAGATGGTACTTGTAAGTGGTATAGTTTCACCAGCATAATGAATATATCTACATGACAGCCGATTTAGCATTTGTTCCTACTCCTGAGTGAATCCCGGAAACTCCTTGTGGGAGAAGGGAGTGAGGAGGGAACAAGCAGTCTTCAGGACAGTCAGCACACGTTGAGACTACAATTTCCAGGATGCTTTGACAAAACTGAGGACATTTACTGTGCAGATCTACTCAGAATCCTACTTAGGTCTATTCAATGGGGCTTACTCTCAGGAAAGTGTTCTTAGGATTGTAGTGTTATAGAGTGGTGTAAAATCCAATCTATGTCTGACATGTCTGATATTGGCCTTGTTTCACTTTTGATTAGATAAGTAAGGCCAATACAGATTTTCATTAACTTGTATTTGAATGAACTTTCTAAGCTGGAACCGCATTTGTTTACTTTGTAGTATAAAAATCCAAATGATACTATTCCTCAAAGAAGACATATATCCAACCTGGTTTGGTGCCTCAAAGAAGCATGATTCTTTTCAACATTATTTCCCTGAGTTACATTCACAGTGCTGGTTCTTGCCTGCCAAGTTCTGTAGGGCTGCGCGCAGTTCAGAAATGAGCACATTTTGCACCTGGACTTCTGCACTATAAGCAACTCTGTGGTGTTGCATGCAGATGTACTAGTGTACAGATTTAAAATTGGGTTCTTAGTCATATGAATGATTTCCAGTTGACTTGCTTTTCATCAGTACTTCCAGTATTATAAAGCCAAGAATCCCAGTGCCATTTTATGTCGGTGTAAAGCGTGCAAGCAATCTCTGGCATTGATATATACAATATAAAGTATAAGCAATTGAGCTTATCAATAAAAGATTTTTTTAAAAGTTGTTCACTTACTTCAGGCTTTTTAATTTCCTCAGTCACGTAATTCAGGTTGTTCCATCCATCAAACGACCACAGACCCTGGTAAAAAGCAACTCCAATTGCCCCAGCCCCTAACCTTGTGTTTTGAAAGGCATTCTGGAAACTTTGCGTCTGCCCGTTAACCAGCAACACCGCTCCTCCGATAACAATCACCAAGAGCGCCAAGAGCTTGGCACCTGTAAAAATGTTCATAATAGAAGTGGCCAGCCTAACACTAAGGCAGTTGACCAGAGTTAGAAGCAGGATGCAGGCTGCAGCTGTGCACTTGACCGCCGCTTGAGGTGAGGAGCACCCCGGATAAAAGGGAGCCACAGCATATTCGGCGAAGCTTAGCGAGATGGCCGCCACACCTGCGGGCCTTACCACAATGACGGACGTATATGCGAAAAGAAAGGCAGGGAGAGAGCCAAAGTTCCTCAGAATGTAAATATATTCGCCGCCGGACTCTTTAATGATCGTTCCCAGCTCAGCATATGAGAGGGCTCCAAAGGTGGCCAGTAGGCCGCAGGCTGCCCAAATGATGAGGCTGCCAGCAGGGCTGCCTATGTTACGCAGCACCCACTCTGGAGACATGAAAATACCTGAGCCAATCATAGTCCCGGCAATTAATGACACAGCACTGGGCAGTCCGATCTCCCGCTTCAACCTCAGCTTCATTTCTGTCGTCTCACTGAGCTGAGCTGCTGAACCATCTGCTTCGCCTCGTCCCTTTCGCCTCATGATGGAACCAGCAGAACTTGTTACTCCAACTAAAGGACTAGTGACAGCACTAGACTGTCAAGAAGAAAGAGAACGCCGACTGCCAATGCTTTCTGGATTCCAGAATCCAAGTTAATAATTACAGGAAGTCAGCCAAAGAAGCATTTTGCCAAGTTTGGGTGTTACACTTAAGTGTCTCAAAGCCCTTTCCTTGTAACAGCTTGCTTAACCCTGTTCAATTTAGTTTTTTTTAAAGAACTGTTTTGTTTTGGCTCCGATCCCGCTGAGCGTCCTTGTTTTAATTTCCTAGCTCCAAGCAGAGAAGAGGGTATTTAAGTCCTTGCAGTTTAAGGTCTCCTACTAGACAGCAGTTTTGCACTTTCAGCTTCAGGTGAGACAAGAGGGAGATAAGCTCCGGCCTCTGCTGTACTTTATGCCTTGTGACTGATTAAAAAGCAGTTTGATAATTGTTCACACCAAGGTTGACCCAGTGTTTTTGTCCAAGTTAATGAGTCAATACTCTTAAAAGTGGTGTGAAACAGGTATTATATTGTCTTAGTGTGCCCAATAGGAAAACTATGCCATAAAAGATCAGCATGCTCCTAAGGATGTTTACAGAAGGATGTTCCACTCTTTGCAACTGGACAAGCTCCTTGATGAGCAATGCGATCCTTTGTAGAGTTCCTGCCATCTAAACCCTTTGGCTCTGATGGAAGTAACTCTGCATGAGCAGTCTGAATAGCCCAGACTAGCCTGAGCTTGTCAGAGTTCAGGCTAGCTTTGAAAAGCTCAGGCTAGTCAGAGCTAGCCTGAGCTAACCATGGATCAGCCATGGTTAGTACTTGGATGAGACACCACCAAGAAAGACCTGGGTTGTTATGCAGAAGAATAGCAACAAACCTTTGCTCAACTCTTGCCTTGAAAACCCCTAGAGGGGTCATCATAAGTCAATTGCGACTGACTGCCCTTAATTTGCCCTGATCAGGCTGGCTTGATGTCACCAGATCTTGGAAGCTAAGCAAGGACAGCCCTGGTTAGTACTCAGATGGGACTCCATCAAGGAAGTCTGGGAGTGTTGTTCAGAGAAGAAGGCAATGGCAGACCACCTCTGTTTATCTCTTGCCTTGAAAACCCTTGAGAGGTTGCCAAAAGGCTGTGTCTTGACAGCACTTTACACACACACAACTCTGTATAGGATTGTGTTATCAATATGTGGAGTGAGTCAGTAGATGCATAGATCCTAGGTGAAGCAAATAGTGCCCCCAGTGCCATTTTGGCTTGGGAAAACCGCAGAGGAAGAAATCTGAGGCCCCTTCTATCCATATTATTTGGTCCAAATATGAACAAGGATCTTGGGCACTTTAGAAACAAGTTCTCAAAGTAAGGTAAACTTAAGGTCGGGATCAAAGTGAGGTTGGGGAAACACTGACACAACATGTTAAAATTGTAACGTGCAGTTTGGCCCTTCGCATGTGTGTAATTGCAGCCATAGCCATTCTGTATTTCAGTTTAGTTTTCTGAAAAAGTGGCAGCTGTCTGTTCCAAGGAAATCTCAGTGGTCATTGGACTTGTTTTTTCTTCAAGCATACTAAGTATTACCTAAACCTGAAAAATCCTGTTTGAATGTGGCTTATTGTTTTATGTTTAAAGTATGTTATTACAACGGGGTATGTAGGTAGTTACCAGTAACAAGGAAGGATTTGTATTACTGGATCAGTCTATTTAATAGCTTGCATTGCTGTGCAATATTAATGAGAATTGTTGTGATGAAGCCAGTTCTAACATTATGCATTGTGCTTTCATCTCAGGGAGAAAAGTAGCACGGGTGGAGATCAAAGCTTTACATGGGGAGCTGCATTCCAAGATGGCTCTTAAGCAAGACCATGGACTGGATGTGATCTTCGGCGCTACTTTCATGAAAATGCAACAACAAAACAGCCAAAGAGGCAGAATGGGTCCCACTGGGAAATATGACACCATTAAATTCTGTAGAACTAGGGTTGGTCTGGATTGTGAGTCTGTATTCTTTTTAAGCCAATCACCTGTTGCCATCTACTGGTCTTTAAACAGTAAAACAGCTACCTTTTACAAAACAGATCTGGAGACAAACTACACCTTTGTGACAGATACTATTAAATACTAACAATTCAATCCTAAGCAGAGTTATACTCTTCTATTTCTACTAACTTCAGTGGACTTAGAAAGGTGCAACTCTGTTTAGGTTTGCGCTGTAAGCCTCTGCTTTTACAGTGCTTCATGCAAGAGTGGTAGTTTCTTTGTTCTTTAAGTGATGGGGAGGAGTAGAAATTAGAGGAAAAACTGTATCTGTTACCATGGTTCTTCAAGCTATTGTGACAAAAAAAGGAGTGGGAGCAGAGATCCAGAGATCTCCACAAGATCAGGATCTGATTTATTTGGCAACTTTAATCATATACGAATCAGGTTTTTAAAAACACATTCCCCCCTCTGTATGTTCTGGAAAGAAAGAAAAAAATTGGGACAATGTTGCTTAACTGTACATTGTAATTTTTTGAAATTACATAATTCCTTCAAGGAACTTAGTGCAGGCTATCTGGTTACTCCCCACTTTTGTCCTCACAAGAACCCTGTGAAGTAGGCTGACAGGTCCAACATTTCTCACAGAGCTTGGTTGCTGAAGAGGGATTTATTTTCTTCACCCTGACTGCTGGTGACTGTATCAGTTTCAAGTCCCTTTCCCTTTATGTGAAAGACCTTCTGACCCTCATTTTTGCTCTCCCAATTTGACACAATCTCATCTGATACCCAAGTTATCATAGGCAATTGCCGCATGCTTCGTGCCTGATCCTGGCTGGGTGAAGGGGGTGTGGGCATTGCTGCCTGTTCTGCTCCTGATCCTGGCTGGGTGAAAGCAGAGGGCAGGTATGGCCACCAGCTCCACTCTTGATCCCAGCTGGGTGAAGGGGGGAGGACATTTCTACCTGCTCCGCTCTTTTGAAGCTCCTGCCTCTGCACTTTCATGCCTTCTTCTACAAACTGTTCTTATACCGGTCAGCTTTCCATTTTGGAACAGTGCTGCAATGTATTTAAGCAGTGACTAGAGTAAGACAGTAGCCTACTTCTACAATCATACATAAGAGCAGGTCTTTTTTTCAGCGGGAACGCGGTGGAACAGAGTTCTGGCACCTCTTAAAAATGGTCACGTGGCTGGTGGCCCCGCCCCCTGATCTCCAGACAGAGGGGAATCTAAACTCCCCTCTGTCTAGAGATCAGGGGGCAGGGCCACTGGCCATGTGACCAGTTTCACTGAGGGCAATTTAAACTTTAAAAAACTCCCCCCTTGTTCCCACTGACCCAAAGTGATGTCATTGTGCAGTCTTGAGTTCTACCACTGAGTTCCACCACCTCTTTTCCCAGAAAAAAAGCCCTGGGCATAAGAGCATTGTTGCTTACTTATTACCATGCTGAAGAAAGCCTGCTTTATTGTTCAAAGGTAGAGAAGGGCCATGGCTCATTCGTAGAGCATCTGCTTTGCATGCAGAAGGTTCGAAATTCAATCCCCAGCATCTCCTGTTAAAAGGATCAGGCAGATCAATAGTAGGCGGTCATAGAGACTGTAGAGAGCCATTGCCTGTCAGAGTACCCAACATTGATCTTATGGTCTGACTTGTGTTCAAAGTTTATTTATTTATTTGACTTCTATCCCGCACCCCCGCCCCTGCAAGCAGGCTCAGGGCGAATTACAACAATAAAACATAATTTACATTTAAAAACATCAATAAAACAGCGGAATTCCCATTGATACCGCCCCCAGACAGTAGCCTTGCAACCACCCCCTGCCAGTAAAACACAAAGGGGTGGGTAAAAAGAGGGGAACAGGCCGGTTTGATCAGGTGGTAACTCACATGGGGGGGACACCAGATGCTCAAGCTGTAACTCATATGAGGGTGACAGATGATCACATGCCCCCTGCCCCTCCCGCACCGCTAGGAGGCTGGTTGGGAGGCTTTCTGGATGACTGCTGATCCAGCCTCAGCCATATGCCTAGTGGAACATCTCAGTCTTGCAGGCCCGCCAGAAAGATAAGAGATCTTGGCGGGCCCGCATATCCTCTGATAGAGAGTTCCACCAGTCAGAGCCAGGACCGAAAAGGCCCTGGTTCTAGTCGAGGCCAGTCTCACCTCCCTGGGGCCTGGGACCACGAGTAGATGTTTATTGGCTGATCTCATCACTCTCCAGTGGCCATGATGGAACATACTGTGGTGATGTGGATCTGAACCTGCCAGTCTGTTCAGAGAAAAGAATAAAGATGCAGCTTTCATTTGCGAGCCTTTCTAACCTCTGACAGATCATAGCTGCCACACTGGGGGAGGGGGGACTCTTTCACAATTTAATCAGCAACAGCAAACCTGGGAGGAGTCCTGTGAAATGCTGAGTCACATTTTTACTGCTAATGATATAACCAATGAATGAAAGCAAAAAACAAAACAAAACCCCAACCCCAAAGCAAAACTACAAAAAGTTGGAGCTCCCGCCTCATTTAATAAGAAATCAATTAACTCCTGGAAAGCCCAAAGACAAAACCTTTGAAGAACTGGTACATATGTTGAGACTGTTGGAGAATATGTGGCTGCTCCAAAACAGCTTTCTCATAATCAAAATTATGGTGCAACTCTGATCTGGCAGTTTTGGCCCATGCTAGCAGGGGGAATGAATGAAGAAAAATGCAGAGATGGTGGCTGTGTGAACAACAATGAACTCAGCTTTACAGCTGGACCTGGTCATGGAATAAGCAAACAAAACCTGTACATGATTTATAGGCATCATACCTGCAAAAACAGGGAACACCAAAATAAGTTCATAGGCAACACGCTGCCATGTATTTAAATTTGCAAAAAAAGTTCATGAAAAGGAAATGACAACACCTTTAGAAGGGTCTCATCACTGTGGAGGGATGCATCAAAGTCGCTCATACAATATTCAGTGTTAATGAGCAGGAAAAAAACCTGTAAATTGCCTCTGCTTTTATTGTACTGAATATGGACAATAGGAAGGGACCATTTGAAAACAGCATAGGATAGAATGTGACTCTTATGAGTCAAGCATCATAGAAGCCATATGAAAGAGGCACCTGGAGAGGCATTTTCATTGCAAAATAGTAAAATTAAATTTTGCATGCATAAGCAGTCACTTTTAAGATATTAGGAAGAACCATAATGAAGAATCCGCTGTATAAAGACCATGTGAGACAACTGCCAACATAGTGGTTCCACGCTGTGGTCCAAATTTACTTGATAAAGGATGGCTACATTTCAACCTTTCTCCAAATATCTCAGGGCAGCAATAGTTCCACCCCCACCATTGTTAATCTTCATAACTTTCTTTGAAGTACTTAAGCTGAGACAGAATGACTGGCCTAAGTTTACCCAGTCAGTTTTATGGCCCAGTGGTTTTTGAATCAAGGCTTCCCCAGCCCTAGCTCAACACTCTTAACTACAGAGGAGTTAGCCGTGTTAATCTGTAGTAGCAAAATCAAAAAGAGTCCAGTAGCACCTTTAAGACTAACCAACTTTATGGTAGCATAAGATTTCGAGGATCACAGTTCTCTTTGTCAGATGCATGGACTGGGATTGAATAGAGACGATGAATGGTTACTTCATTATCAGAAGTAACTGACTTCCTTAACAGAAGCAAACTGATCTCCATATCAGAAGCAGCGGTTTGCATCTACTCCTCCCTCCCCTCTCCACCTATATATCTGACCAGTTTCTTCTTGCCCTCCATGCATCTGACGAAGAGAACTGTGATTCTCGAAAGCTTATGCTACAATAAAGTTGGTTAGTCTTAAAGGTGCTACTGGACTCTTTTCGATTTTACTCTTAACTACTTTTCATTTGAACAGAAGAAAGGGGTACATCCGTTCAAAATTTCTTTAGAAAAAACAGGTGAATATCTGGCAGTTTTCGAAGAGGAGCTACTAAGTGCTTTGAAGGGCATAACTGCAACAACATATCTTAAACCCAAGAACCTACCGTGTCATCTTAAGCCCTAGTGTTTTAAGTTTTTTAATTGAAGCAAAAAGTTGGGACAGACTTGAAAAGACTTCAGGGAGCAGGTATTATTAAACTCGTGAAGACCGCAGAATGGGCAGACATACCTATATTAAAACAAGATGCCTCTGTAGGCATCTTCAGTAGTTGCAGATGGATTATAAATTATGCATTGCAGCTGGAAAAAGTCCTGTCCTGCAGCCAGAGGACCTGTTGGCATCCTTTGCTAGAAGGCAGTTGTGTACAAGACTGGAAAGGAGTCATACTCATATTGGATAAGGATTCCATGCAATGCATTATGATCAGCACACACATAGGACAATTTAAAGATTAGCATTCACCCTTCCTTACTCTGCTGTCATTCAAAAGGCCAATGAGAAATCGGCTCTGGGAATTCCTCATGCAAAAATATACCTTGCTGATGTACGCACTCTTTTTGGGAGAGAGGGCCCGTTGACTTTTACCTCGTAGCTGGCAAAATAAAAGCAGTTCAGGCAGCTGCTGTACCTATGAATGTCTCCAAGCTGAAAGCCTATTTGTGGTTTTAAAGTTATGGCTGCATCTTTTTTCCAAACTTATCAATGGTCTGCAGGCCTCTGTATATCATGCTTAAGAAGAATGCAACACGGCACTGAAGAGCTTTTCACGAAAACGAGCTTTTGAGAACACGAAGTGATTGCTACGGACCTCAGATACCAGTTTTAAATAAAGTTGGGGAGGAGTTTTCTTATTCAACAGAGGACGGATAGTTGAAATCAAATGATTCATCTGACCAACCTTGGGACTTGCTGAACAGTTCTTCATCACTAAATGGGGAAGGATTAGCTATTATATTTGCAGTACAAAAATATCATAAGAATGCACATGAACATAAATTTAAAATAAGCCCAGCCCCCTTATTTCATTAAAGAATGAAAGAGAAGCCATTCCACAAACAGCATGACTTATGACCTTGCTGGTCTGTGACTATGTGTAAGGTGCCATCAAGTCACAACTGATTTATGGTGACCCTATAGGGTTTTCAAGGCAAGAGACACTCAGAGGAGGTTTGCTGTTGCTTGCCTCTATGCAGCAATCCTGGACTTCCTTGGTGGTCTCCTATCCAAATACTAATTTGGGCCGATTCTGCTTTACTTCTGAGATCTAACGAGATTGGGCTAGCCTGGGCCATTCAGGTCAAGGCAGTCTGTGACTATCGCAGGATATATACAGTGCACTGATAGATTTGGAAATAGTGATATCTGGTTCCTCCCCAGGATGGGGAAGGGGTTCTATAAATCCAGCTAAGCCACTCCCACTATACCTTCCTGTTGCTTCAGCCACCCAGAGTTCTGTCTACCTGGTCCACCAATGGGAGAAGTGCCAATGGAAACCTACACTATCAACCTAAATGGAAACTCCATGCTCAGAAGTAGTATACATTTGAATACTAGTGTTGTTTTTTTAAGGGCCAGTGTTGTGTCTCTTATGGCCTTCTTGTAAGCTATAGAAAGGTGTGTGTGGCTGACAGTTGTGGGTTAGCGTGTCTGTCCCATTGTTACTTTTGTTTTCATTCCCTAAACACGGCTTTAGAGTCCAGCTGAAAGACAACACCTCTGTAGTACCAAAAGGCTTAGTAGACAGAACCCTAGAATTACTTTGTACAAATAATGGAATATTGGGAAAGTTGCCCTGAGGTTTTCTGCAGGCCAGAGGAGGTGCAGGATGCAGGGGTCAGGTGGGCCTTTTTGCTACAGTAGTTTAATATGTGCGTGTACTTATACAGAAAGGTTCATATAAGGTTGGGAAGTTAAAGAACCTGCTGCGTCACCCCTGGCCATAGTCTGAACTTATCATGGAGATTTCACACAACCCAAGCAGCCACCCTGGTTGGGGGATGCAGTTCCTTTACAACCCAGTGGGTTAAATACCAGACTAGGGTTGCCAGCCCCCAGGTAGTGGCTGGAGATCTCCTGGAATTACAACTGGTCTCCAGGTCACAGAGATCAGTTCACCTGGAGAAAATGGCTACTTTGGGGGGTGGACTCTATGAATTTATGCCATGTCAAGGTCCTTTCACTCCCCAAGCCCCACTTTCTCCAGGTTTCACTCCCTAGATCTCCAGGAATTTCCTAACTTGGAGCTGGCAACCCTGTATCAGACACTCCAAATAAAAACAGCTCTGACTATAATATGATGCCTCTAAACACAATAATTGAGGTTTTTTTAACACAAAAATGGATGTCCCTGAATTGAAGATGATCTGCCTGCCGGCTAGGTCCTAGGAAATGCTTCAGGACCAGCATAAGTGACCTGGTTGGCAAGGAGGGCTCATGAAGGCACACAGGCATTGAGCCCATCTGTCTGCTATGCCTCTGGGGCTGTTCCAGACCCTAAGACCTAGTTGACAGGTAAGTGGCATTGTCCCCCCCCCCAGCACTGCAGCAGAGATGCTGGGTGGTTTCCAATTAGCTGGGTCACATGACCCAGCAGTGCCTGAACTGAAGGCGACCTGCCTGTTTTAGAGAGCTAAAAATGTTGAATAATGTACTTTTGCTTTTGAGTCAATGCCCCTTTCAGCTTGCTGCATGTGTGGGTAATTTATGATCGAACTTTTATGGCCCAATTCAAGCATCGAGCCTCAAAAGAGGCTCTTTGAAAGGAACTAGATGTTAATTGTGGTCAAAGATAGCTGCAGAAACCTAAAAGTGGTGGAAGTACAGCACTGCAATCAAATCAAGCAGGTCTGGAGGATCCTGCAGAGCTTTCCAATAAAGATGCCCTTTGTTCAAAAATATACTTGGGAGCAAGAGCTTTTGTGTTACCAGTGAGTGCAAAAACAAGCAGGCAGCACATTAAAAGCTGATATTCATCATCTAAATCTATATACTTGCTTTGTCTATAAATAAGAGTTTCAAAGAATAAGTATTCTGGAAAGTGCTCCTGCTTCTCAATCCAAGCAATGTTCTCCAAGTGGCAGAAGTTAAAACTACATTTCCCTCCTGATCAATATTATACACTTGGACAGAGAAGCAAAGGCATTTAGTAAGGACAAATAATAAGACAGGCTATTACTTGGTCAGAAAATGAAGAGTGGGTGGGGGGAAAGAAGGTTGTTGAACAAATTGCATTCGTTTATTTAGTTAGCTCAATATTTAAACTACCGTGTTCCCATTATCATGGGAGGGAAGGCGGCATGGTATAGCCCAATCTTTTGGAGGCTCAGCAGGGTCAGGGATGGGCGACCACCAAGGAAGACTCTGCAGAGGAAGGCAATGGCAAACCACCTCTGCTTCTCACTTCCCTTGAAAGCCCCTAGCTGAGGTCACCATAAGTCGGTTGCAACTTGACAGCACATGCACACACATTCTCGTTATTAAATGGTGACTCCAGGGTCAGGTAGCTTAGGAAAGGAGATGAAAGAGCCCACCTGAAGAACTTGGAATATTCTTTGACATTAAAAATGCAGCCCCTGAAATGGCTGCACAACAAAGATTTAACAGTCTTCCTCACTGCTGTACTGCCATGAGAAAAAGGGTTGAACTTTTGCCTGTTACAGGACCTTTAAAGCATAGGACATCTATTATAAAATTGATACACCTCTCAGAGACCTACTTAAGGCAGTTCACTGAGTAAAGATAAATTAAGCAAAATTATTGTAGGTTGTGTCCAAGATTAATAAAGATTAAAACATTGAAAACAACATTAAGCACCCTATAATGCTATCAATAAAATAGCCCACAGGCTAGAAGCAGACCAGCACCCGCTAGAACAGAGCTCTTCAGTTAAAAATCAGGACAAAGAGGAATGTTTCTGATTTAGCATATAAGGGGCATCAAAACAGGCACCAAGTAAGCCTTAAAGGTGAAGGCATTCCACAGGCAAGGTGCGGCCCCTGAAAAAGCCGTCTCTTCCACCTACACACGGGTTCCACTCGCCTGATTTTCTGCAAACTATGCAAAACAGAATTATTCAGGAGGGCTTTCTACTCAGATTATAGGGACGAGTCATAAGAAATAGTTCAGAGAGATGCCTAGGCAGGGACAGGGACTATATGGTATGCTATTGGATAGTGTCCGCTGGTGTAGATATGCTCCTACTGGGTAGTCTCCACATTGCTAAAGGTTTTGTGTTAATCAGTTACGCTTTGTTTTAGAAAGTTTTCATCTCCATACTTCTGCTTTATGATTGTTTAAAAAAAATTCTGCCACGCCCTATTATGTCTGTTCACTGACTGTCCTAACTGTGGATCATGTTGTATTCCTGCTCAGTGAATGTCCTAGCTGTTGATTACTTTGTATTCACTTGCACTGTGTAATCCGCCTTGGACCTCAGCAAGCAAGCAAGAGTATAAACAAACAAACAAACAAAGCAGTTCACTCCTGTTATTTCTGTGTCAATGTGTGTTTAAGACATGTCTGTTTTCAGAGAATTAAAAAACCCAGCTCCTCTTCACTTACAGAAGTTAGGAGAGTTTTTACTTATTTATGTATAGTCCGCCTTTCTCACTGAGACCCAAGGCGGCTTACACAGTGCAAGTGAAATACAATGTAATCAACAGCTAAGCCATTCAGTGAGCAAAATACAAGAATGAACAACAGTCAGGACATCCAGATCTTTGTCACTCTCTCCTGCCACGACCGCGCAGCGAGACCACCACTGAACCGAAAATTGCCAGAGCACTAGGAAGGCTCAATTCCCCCCACCTTTGTTTTTTGTTACCGGTGCTACCGCGCAGGCGCGAAACCGACTCTCGCGCCTGCCGGTTGGAGCGACGCACGCATGCGTGCAGCAACTACCTCTCGCTTTCTTCTCTCTCTCTTTTTCTGTCAGTTCCTCCGGCCTCCTTCTCCTCCTCCCCTTTCCCGGCGTCCGCGGATGGGTTGACGGCGCGCATGCGTTCTAACGGGTTGCCGCCGCCGCTTCTGCCTCTTGTGTATGTCCGTCCCTCTCTTTCTCTCTCTCTCACTCGCCATGTTGTTGTGAGTCTCCCTCACGGCGGCGGCGGCGGTGGAGGGGGAGGGGCGGCGAGGGTGGCAGCTGGGGGCTAGTTCCAGGCAGGGGTGGTCCCGGAGGAGGAGGAGGAGAAGGAGGTGGAGGTCCCCTCTCCGCGTCCGTTACAGCGAGCAGCCGCGCCGCCAGACTAGCCCGTGAGTATTCGGCCGTTGGCTGAGGGGAGAGTGGAACGGAGCGCGCGAGGGGAGGGGCGAAAATTCGGAGGGGCGAGAATTCTGCCCCCTCCCTCGAAGCTCACGCACGTTCCATTGTTTAGGCCGGCGGAGGGGGGGGGGCGAGTGGTAGGAGGATGCGAGGCAGAAGGAGGGCAAAGGCTGCAGCTGCTCCGGGCCTGGCTGGTGGCTGCGCGCTCTCGTCCCCGCCTCCCTCCCTCCCCTCCCTTTGTGTTGTCGAAGTAGGCCTGGGCTGCTGGAGGCGAGGAAGCCATACAAAAGCAACAGCAGCCGCGGCGGCAGCGGGGGGTGGGAAGGAGGAAGAGGAGACAGGCGGTGTGGGTGTGGTGCTTGCAACATGGTGCTGGTGGGGACGTTGGAATGGGTGGGTTGCTTTGTGGTTTTCTTCCCCTCCCCGCGCCCCGGTTCAGAGAAGGGGCGTGTGCGTCTTTCGTAAAACGTCGGGAACATTTGAAGGGGCGAGGGTCTTGGTGGGAGGGAAGGTGAATTTGGGAGTGCGTGGGGCACTGTTGTGAAGGAAGTGGATGCATGAGCGAGAGAGAGATCTTGGAGGGGGGAGGGCGTTAAACGGGTTGCCGGTTTGGTCTGCAGGATTTTGAGTCCAGTGGGTATAAGTAACTTGCATGGGTTGTTTCTGGGGTGGAGAGGTCGAAGTCTTTCCTGCACTTCCCCTGCCCCCCCAGTTTGGGTGTGATTCGCCGACTTGAGGGGATGATGCGGGGTCTTGTAAATTGAATGGGTTGAAGGCCTGCTGTGTATTATGTAGGGTGGAGGGAGAGCTCTTAGAGCTACTTTTGTGTTTGTGGGTGGCCCTCTGCGTGCCAACATAAACCAGCCCAGTTCTTTTAACCTATTTAGCCCAGACCTGTTATTTAGGACCAAAATAGTTATTAATAGAACACGTGTGAAGGTTGCTTTCCTACGTTGCCTGGCAAGGTTACTTGTCTTTGCTTATGTTCTTATGTTCTTATGTCTTTGTTTGCCTGGCAAGAAAGGGATTGCTTTGTGTGCGTGAGTGTGTTTTGGTGCTCCTTGAACGAGGGTAGCTGCAACAAAAGAGTACGTGGAAGGGAAGTAGGCGTTTGATGTGGAGAAAGAAAACAGGAATGTTTTTGTCCTGTATAGAGGAAGGTGGCTTATGATGAGGGTTGTAGACATGCTAACTGTTGATCTTAAAAACCATTGGTTATGGCAACCCACAGATGTTATGGCTGTGGTGCTGTAAGCATGAATACTTATCAGAAGATTGAACATGTCATACTGAGGTGTTTTTTGCATGTGATGGAACCACCCAAATTGTATGCTGTGTGGGACAGCCCTTTCCCCTAGATTCTAAGAAATGCTTCCATAAAGATGTTACAGAGAGCCTAGGAGTTCATTCTGTTTTTTAAAAGCAGTAGCTGAATAATTTACTCAAAGCTCTGTAAAAAGAACTAGGGAGAAATTATTTTGTTGCTCGGGGTAAGAAAAATTGAGCGTATCTCTTTGGGAAAGGCCACAAGAAGTATGATATAGTCTGTCAAGAAACAGGAGCTACTGAGAGAAACGTGAACAAACTTTTATTAACAGTATCATGTTGTGCTGAGTAGATTTTTTAAAAAATCCTATGATACGAAAGAAAAATGGGATAATCAAGTAAAAATATTTCAGAGATCATAGTATTCAGGGCTTTTTCCATTGTGCAGTAGGGATGGAAAATTGCTGTATGTTAGATATTTGTTTACAATAGTTGTACGTATTGTGAAATGTTTTTTGTGAAATGACTGACATTTGAATAAATGTTCTAATAATTGTAACTTGTATAATTTTAGTTCATAAGACTGTAAGGTAATTGATTGCAGTGAAATGTTGGTCTTTAAATGTAAGCTGTTATAATGAGGACATTTTTCAGAACTATCGGCACATATCCTTTTACTGTATTATGTTGAGTAGGAGTAATATAACTATCTCTGGCTGTTTAAAATGAACAGTTGTTAAAAAACTATGTATTATATATTGTCCTGAAAAACGACACTTCCTCAGTTCTGTGTTAGCTATTATAATAGAGAATCTAACAAAATCAAAGTATTTACACAAGTACGTTTTAAAATTCATGTGATTTGTGTGTTGTTTCATTACTCCAAGGAAGCTTTCTAAACTGAACACCAGTAAAAACTTTAAATATATTCACATGATTAGGTTAATTGGTGTGGTTTGGTGGCTGCTTGTCTTTTGTGCTGCATTTCCACACTGATCAGAACTTGATATACAATCTACATTTGAATTGCTTTGGATGTGTCAAAAATTTGGGTTCTGCATATTACACTTACAAGTAATTTTGTTGTGAGTTTTAAGTAATTATGGTGTAGAGGTTAGCATATAGGGTTAGGATCTGGGAGAGCCAGGTTCAAATCTGCACTCTGCCATGGAAGCTTGCTGGGTGATCTTGGGCCTGTCAGACACTCCCAGCCTAACCTACCCTTACAGGCTCATTACGAGGGATAATATAGTGGGGAGAATGGTGAAAGCCACTTAGGGTCCTCATTGGGAGAAAGGCAAAGTATAAATGGAGAAAATAACTTGGGGAAGTTACAAAAACTTATTAAAGCATTTAGAAATAGACTAAATAGGTAATCATTTACTGTACATCCCCTTTCATATATGTTTGATCTGTTTCTATATGCAATACTATTTTCACTGTTTAAAAAATCAGCAGCTTGAAAAGAAAATAGGCTATTTCCTTCTTTGTGAAATAAATAACTTGCTTGTCAAGGGCCCAAAAAATGCAAATCGTGATTAAGACAGGCTGCAAAGAAGTTTATGGTTATACCATTTTGAAAACATCTCATTTTTTACCTGTGTTAGCTAACTTGCTTGTCAGAAGTATGTTATTTCATTTCTCTCTGTGTTGAGATAGGGTTGTTGGATGACTTAGAAAGCTGTGTATTAGTATTTATATTGGGGTGCTTGGGCAGGACTCTGAAGAAGTGGCATAGAAATATTCTAAATAAATTAATACTTTATAACTAGAGTATGAGTTAACTTTTAAAATTGTTTTTTAAAAAGATCTACCGTTGTTTAAAAATTTCCTGGGGAAGGCAAAAGTAGCTGGGTCTTTTTATCCAGGAAAAAAGTTACTAAGCATAACATAATAGAAGTTTATATGGGAAAAGTGAATAGAATAGAAGAATGTTCCTTGCACAATACTTGGAAGTGTATATCATCCTGTGAAGGTGATGAGCAGTAAGAACAGAATCAACAAAAGAAAGCACACAAGATTGCCTGAAGCAAAGCTATATAAGCATGGAAGCAAACTTCCGTATGTATGTTCCTAGCTGAGTAGAATAATAATAATATTAACAACAGCAACATTCGATTTATATACTGCCCTTCAGGACAACTCAACATCCACTCAGAGCAGTTTACAAAGTATGTTATTATCCCAACAACAATCACCCTGTGAGGTGGGTGGGGCTGAGAGAGCTCCAGTGAGCTGTGACTGACCCAAGGTCACCCAGCTGGCTTCAAGTGAAGGAGTGGGGAATCAAACCTGGTTCTCCAGATTAGAGTCCTGTCGCTCTTAGCTGCTACACCAAACTGGCTTTTATGCATGCAGATGGGGACTGCGCATGCAGTTCCCCAGTTCAGTGCAGGAGCTTTTGCGGCATACATTAGCCCTTACTGAAAATCCTGAATCACCCTGATCAGCTGTTTAGTAATGGAAACAGAATTGGATTCATTCCCCTTCCCTATTAAACAGCTGATTGGTGGGATTGCATATCTTTTTTACAAGAAGACTTAATTTACGTTGTTCTCAGTGCACAGTCAGTTATGTTGTGGTTCATGCAGTTAAATGATGGAATTATGACTAGTTCTTAAACAAAAAAACGGACACATTCATGGAGACTGTTAAATGGCTGTTAATCATACTAGCTAAATGGAGCTGCCATATTTACAGTATCTCTGAGTACCACAAGCTAGGTGCTTTTGCTTTCAAGGCCTGACTTTAAGCTTCCCGGAGATATGGGGAAGCTACTGTTGGAGATAAGAAGCTGGGCTATTTACATCGTGATTCATTCCAGCGAATTACAAAAAATATCTGCTTAATCTCATAGAATTTAAGTGTATTATTACAACCATAGTTGAAAAACTAAATTTTATTTAGGAATCGTAACTGCTACATTCATACACAGTTCACACAGTTCTCTTCGAACAGGTCTATGGATTTACATAGAAGATTGCTGATAATGTGCTTCATAGAGAAAACACAGAGTATTATATTAGCAGTGTGTGTTTCTGATAAAAATATGGTTGAGTGTTCATTGAAGTAAGAAACATTGCTTTCCTCTGTTTTTCAATAGCTGAAGGTAGAGATCACCACATATAGAATGATGAATTCTCACAGCCTATACTAGTTACATGGTGGTGGATACAGCTGTGTGTTCACTTGTCTTTCCTCTGCAATGGGAGAGTCCTAGTTGTACATGAAGCATGACCTCCAATACACCGGACTTTGTCAGAAAGTACTTCAGAACTGGAGTTGATGGCTAGATATATGCATATTCAGTCACATAGACTTAGCATCCAAATATTACATCTATAAAATGATGGCTTCTGAACATTTACAGTATTTTTAAGCCTTGGTTACCATCACATCTATTTTTGTTATAGCAAGTATAATTGAAATGACAGGCCTTCCACTAGCAATTTCAATTAAGCAAATCTTGAAGCATTTTTTTTGTTTCTGTTTTGAAATTACCACGGGATTAGGAGATGTTGAAGCACAGGGTACATTTGGTATCCAGTACCCTTGCCCTTCTGGGAGAAAAGTGAAAACACTGGCCTCTGTTTGATATTTTTTCATCATAAACTTTTTATTGGCATAAAATATAGTAAAATAATACAAACCAGAAAAAAACCCCGAAAGGTAGGTGTCAAAAAGGTAATATGAAATCTCAGCCGGTCAAAAACTATGGTAAGATAAAAAACACAAGAAAAATGTACATGGTAAAGTCTAAGTATTAGAAACTCCTGCCCTTAATTTACATACATGTGAAAGGAACTCAGCAACAGATGCAGCAATTTCAGGGGACTTGTCAGATAACAAAAAAATAATTTCATTAACAATCGTGGATTTTGCAGAAGACAGAAGAGGGCAAATCAGATGGTGACATAAAAAGGAGTAATGGGGACATTGAAGAAAGATATGTTGAACAGAATCAGGTTCATTGTATGAGCAAGAACAAACTCTTTCCTTGTAGGGGATACCCTTATATCTGCCTGTTAGGATAGCCGAGGGAAAGAGATTGAAGCTGGCCCACATGAAGGCTCTACGATGGGAGGCGATTACCAGATTAGAAAAGTACTGGGCCATAGAGTCATATAAAAAGGGAAGGCCAAAAGAAGTGGGGAACAAACTCCAGAGCAGCTAGCATTTTTTACATGGGTTTTAATGTCCCAAATCCTCCTTCAGACTGCCCGAAAAATGGCCATTTCTCCGGAGTTGGCCCAAGAATCCAGGTCAATGCCAAGGGATTTCGTTTTAGACACTATAGATTGTGACCATTTAGAAATATAGGAGTCAAGCAGGGAGGAGAGCAATAAGACTGTTGGGAGGGAGGCTAAAATGGAGGTGAAGCCAATACTTAATAACAGTGATCCACGCCCACGATTCAATAAGATGAAGACCCAACTTGGCGCAGAGAGTAAAGTAAGCTACAGAATTGGGAAGGCTAAGGATCCTGCGTAGAAAGATGGCATTAATACATTGTTCCTCATTGTTGAAGTTATGAATCCACACAGGAATCCCATACAGTAGGCATGAGATGGCTGTGGCCTGAAAAATCCAAAGCACAGCTGGGACAAATTGGTTACTTCTGATGGAAGAAGCGTGTTATGGCTGCTTAGTTGGTTAAATTAGTTAACCAAATGTCTCTAAAAGAGATGGGGTAGATAATTTTCCAAAAACTGAAACATTTTTAGGGGAAAATGTTTAAGTTTTTCCAGTTGCTTTCTCAAATTAGTAATAATAAATGGATACCATTGCTATTAGGCAAGCTTGTCAGTTTCAGAGTTGTAGTTAATACTTTTCAGGTGATTTTCCCTAGGAATTTTGTGAGTACATGTATGTTGTATTTATCCACAAAAGTAGGTTATGGATAAAATATATCAGTTTTTTTTAAAAAAAATTATGAATTTACCTATGCAGCTTACGTCAGAACCAAAGCTCAAATTCTTAATTATGTCTTCTCTTATATGGTGGGAAGAATATTATAATTAGTCTGATACTGAACTAAAAAAAAATGCAAGTGATAGTGAAATTTAGATGCCCCGGTGACCTCTGTGGTAGAGTTAAATTCTGTTGAAATAGATGAGTGGACAGCAGTTTCCATGATATATTATCCACCACTGTTAGGGTGTCTGAAAATTACAATACAATCCTGAGAAGTTGTACTGCAGTCAAAGCCCATTGGTTTCAGTGGGCTTACAGTGCAGTAACTCTGCATAGGATTGTACTAGTTTCAATCTTTGCCCCCACCCCAGCCCCCACTGACATAAAACTGTTATTTGGAGAGAGATAGGAACATTATTTTTAAATACACGTTTCTTTGTAAATATAGTAATGGCATTTAATGGATTTGCACATTCATATAACATCAAAAATAAATCATGTAAGGAAAGTACATGCTATATTTAAATTGTGGCTATAAGTCTAATAAAAATAATTTCCACAGCAGCATTTTTTTCCTAGTGAAATATTTCGGTTCGTGTACTTGTTAGTATTGGAACATAATATTAACATAGGGTACAATTAACATAGGGTACTTAAAAGTAAGTTAAAATAAACTTAATGCTAAATTTAATCATTCTCTATGTAGGGCTTTAGAACATTTTCTGATTCATATCTTTCTAGAAAACTCGTATCACTTTTCTCTAACACCATATAGAATACAGATGTCCTTCAAAAGGCTGAGAACAAAGGAAATGTGCAACAATTTTGAAGATGAGTTTTATTTGATAGATGAAGTGGAAGTGGAAGTCAAATTAGGGAACATAGCCTAGGGAGTATAGTCTTTTCCTATGCCATCTTTGGAAAGTACCTGTTTTTATTTACTGTGTTCAAGTACTTTCAGAACAGGTAGAAGTTCTAGTTAGCTGTGTTCATCTAAAGAAAAACCAAAACTCATGTGATACCATTTTTTACAACCAACGCAGTTGACTCAGAACTGTGTGCAGGCTTTCATGTTTTTTAGGACTCATCATTGGGCTTGATGGTTGAAAAGTGGGAAGAAAAAAGTTAAGAGTTACCGATACATTAAAACTGAAATTTTGTTGCACATCAGAGTACCACCAAAAACCATTCACAGATGAGTGTGGTATGGTTCTCAATAACTTTCACTTGACAGATAGTACCAGAACACTGAAAAGATTGGCCAGATATTCAGTCACATATTCACCAAAGACTTAGTTCCAATCTTTTTTTTATGGCAGGAACTCTTTAATATGTCTGTCATTTTATTTTATGTTTTATGAAGGACAGGACATCTTAGTACAGAGGTGCAAGTTTCCTGACCTTAGAATAAAGCTGACGCTTGAGCACATGTGTACCTAGTTATGTTGTTTGTGATGGGAGCTAGGGATTTTTTCCCAAAGGTGAAAGTATGAGGATTCAAGAAATAGGATTATAATTTGCTTCTAGGAAAAAATGTTTTTTATATATTGAGATCCGGACATCTGTTCTGACTACACATTTACTACTGGGTTATTATTTTATTGAATTTAACACACAGCAAGTTTCC
This sequence comes from Eublepharis macularius, assembly GCF_028583425.1. Lineage (NCBI taxonomy): Eukaryota > Metazoa > Chordata > Lepidosauria > Squamata > Eublepharidae > Eublepharis > Eublepharis macularius. Next base: position 42,212,464 of record NC_072790.1, read on the forward strand.
CAAATTGCTTCGGGCTTTGCATTCTCTTAAGAAATATAGGCTCATATTTTTATCTACTTTTAACAGAATGGGGGTTGTGAATAAGACTGTCTACATTTGGATAACGGGTTTTTTTTTAAACAAACTGTGATTAGTCTATGGCTACATTCAGATGTGATGACAAATGGAGACAGAACACAAATACAGCTTGTTGCTGTGTTCATGTAACCTCTTTTTTCCTTCTGCTTCCTTCTGCATGCATAACTTGGTCCATAAGTTTCTGGTTTGATGAAGGTCTGGTTTATGGTGACATGAATGCATTTACCTTGACAAATTAGTTTACTCTCTACTCCTTGTTTGCACCTCTGTTTACCATCCTAGTTTGTGAGAAGTAAATTAATTCCAATTTTCTGAGGTGCCTCAGTTTGGATGTCACACTGAATTGGAGTTTGATGAAAAAAGAAAAAATTAAATTATATTCTGCAAATACAGGGGGATAGGAGGAGCAAGGAAAGTACATTACTACAGCATCAAGATATATTTATGCCCTAATAGTTTAATCTAACTGAATACAACCTACTAGAGGTAAGTAATAAATCTTTGTTCACAGCAGTCTTTCTTCCTTTCTTCCTACCAGCAGGGAGGTCATCTATACTGCCATCTCTCTGGCCAGGTTTCAAGGGGTGATGCTACTCAAATTGTGGCTTATGAATTCAGACATGGCAGCAGCTGTAGTTAGTAAAACATCTAAATTAGATTACTGCAGTGCACTCAACATGGGGCTGCTGTTGAATACTGTCCAGAAGGTACCAGCAGTGAGAAATACTGCAGCCAGAATGTTGACTGGAGTGGGTTCTAGAGAACATATCACTCCAGTCTTATTCTATCTACATTGGTTCCCAGTTTGCTTCCAGAACCAGTTAAGGACCATCTTCTTCCATATGAACATACCTGCCCACTCTGGTCATCTTTGGAGGCCTTGCTTCAGGTGCCCCCACAGGTGGCAACCCGAGAAAGGGCTTTCTTAGTTGTTTTACTGAAACTTCGGAACTCCCTCCCCAGGGAGTTTCATCTTTTTCCCTCTGTCATTGTCTTCCTCTAGCAAGTGAAGATTTTTCTGTTCCTTTGACGTTCCCCCAAATAAACTCACATTGGCCTGTCTTCCTGGCTGTGCCTGAATGTTTCTATTTTACTGATAAATATTTAGATATACATTTAAAATTCTGATCAAAATGTTTTGATGTCTGTTGTTGAGGGCCCTGTCTGGAAGGAAAGTCAGCATATAAATGTTTTAAATGAACAAATGCATATAAACTGTGATTAAAGAACTAGCCACAAACCCTGACTTGAAATTCAGGTAAGGCGCTAACCAGTAAATCCCAGTATGTTGTACTGTTTACAGCAGACTTAGCAACTAATTGGACTTTAATCAAACTGAACTTACCAAGATGTCTGAAGTGACTGACTTAAGGACATTCAGTGAGTTTATGATTAACTCTGAGGTTTAAACTAGTAAGTTGGATGCACTGTTTCCTATTCTTGACCCCCTACACTTCTTCTCAAATGAAGATGTAAATTCAAAGTCTTTGCTTGCCAGATGGTAGCTGTAGGGGCCTGATGGAAGAACTGATTAGTTCCTTTCAGTGTCTGTTTTTCAGTCCTGTGTCAATGAACTCTTACGTTTTGTTGGTATATGTTAGACTTCCTTTGTGAATAAATGATTATATATTGACAAAGTGAGGGACCTATCAGCCTTCCTGATTTTGGTTTTTCCTCCTCCCCCCTGGCAGCCTTTCCCTGGAAAAGCTCTGTGCGAGGCTGAGCCCAGTAGCATGATGCTGGCCACTGGGCTGGGCCCAATAGCACAGCAAGGAATCTGCAAAGACTTCCAACTAGCACCTCACTTTCCTCTATTCACTTCCCACTATTTCCTCTTTTTTCTTCTGGTGGCTCCCATGGCCTCATATTCCCATGCTCCCTTCTCTTCTTCCTACCCATCCACCTGCCTATCTTTAATCTTCCCATCTTCAGATTTATTTGCTCCATCTGTAAGCTGCCTTTCTCCATTATGAGGACCCAAAGCAAGTTATATTATTCTCCTCTCCTCTGTTTTATCCTCACAACAACCCTGTGAGGTGGGCTAGGCTAAGTGTGTGTGACTGGCCCATGGCAGAGTGAGGATTTGAACCAGGGTCTCTCAGATTCTTCTGTGAAACTGTAGCCCCTGCACCACAGTGGCTTTCATGGAGTGTCTGGTATTGAACAGTAACAAGCCACTGGACTTGCGTGAGTCATGCATGTTTTGTAGTATCAAGTTGCCTAGTGGTACTGCCAGGCCCGGCCCTGATAATGCTTTCCTCAAAGACCAAAACAGCCCTTGAAATGACCCTGCCTCATCCCTCTGCCTTTTACTGACAGTAACCAAGGCTTCAGCTGGCAATGCTGTACAGACATCATCTGTTTCTTAGAGGTACAAGTGCTGCTTATATTGAGGGAAGTGGATAAATCCCCACCACCACCACCACCACCGCCAGTGTAATTTTTTTTAGAATTCAGATTTTTCTGCAAACCTGAGATGTTTCTCAGTTATGTAGAACAATCTATATTTTGTTTGTTCATAATATCTGTCTCTGAATTTAAGTATCCGCAGATTTGGCCATGTTGAGAATTAGATATATTGATGGTTGATATAAAACATTTTATGTCTTGAGAATGAAATGCAGTGAGTGATTTTCCATATGTCTTTATGCTGCCATGTGTTTGACTAAATAGTGGATAAACTGATGCTAAATAGTGGAAAAACTCAGTTATAGTTCCAAGTAACTGTTGGTTTAAAATGTTGTCCTACAAATAAAAAACCATTTCAGTCATTGAACTTAATAAAACAGTATACTGAATTGGATACTGTAGAACATATAAAATTATTAACATTTACATTCCACCTGTCTCTTTTGACAGGCTCAGGGATGAAAATGAGACAATTACAGGACTGGAAAAGTTAGCAGTTACCTAGTTCAGTCTCTTGCTTTGAGGCATATGTTTGACAAAATATAAACAATATTTTGTTTATATTATTACAAGAATTCTCATGCTGTTTATAAAGCTATGTTTTGCTGCGTAGAGATTCAGAATTAGTGCAAAGTTGGAAACTCAAGTTGCAACTGCATCAATATATTCCCAATATATTTCTAATTTATACAAAACAAAAGGCATGTTTAACTGTACTAGCTAATTTTAGAACAACATATCTATTATTCAGCTTGAAATGTTAATTCCCAAAATAACTTGGCATATAAAGGGATTAGTCATAAATTGGTACTTTCCACAACTTTATATTAGCAAATGTACATGAATGTTAGTCATGTGTTCCACCAGTAAACTATAGAACCTCCTCCCCTTCAAACCTACTGTGTGTGTGTGTGAGAGAGAGAGGGAGAGAGAGAGAGAGAGAGAGATTTTAACAGTTGAACCTGGATTTATGATGTTTACTGTGGGTCTTTTTTTCTAATCAGTGTTATTGTTAATAATTCCAAAAGTGGGTAAGGGGAATTTCTAACCAGACTGTTTAAAATATTAAAGTAACATTTTGGGCACTGTTTTGTTATTTAAGAGATTTTTTGGCTAGTGAGTGACACAAAAGAATAGTCTGTTCATTAATTAAAAATTCACATGTTCGGTTAGCCAAAAATATTAAAATACAGAGGCAATCCATAAAGCAACCTATTGTTGCCAAATAAAAAACTTCCTCTTAGAGTATAAAGGGTGTCTTAGACTAGAAAAAACAAAACAGTATAAAATACATAAAGCAGTATTAAGCATAATGTGTCTATTAAATATTCAGCATAATTAACTGCATTCTTTAAAGTTCTGTATATTAAAAGTATGGGTTGTTGAATAGTATTTGAAAGATGGAATCCTGTAGCTTGATGACTCTCTTTCCCTAGAGTAATGCAAATTTAGTATTAAATTTTGTCCAAAGAGAAACTTAAGCTAGTGTTTCATATCAGTCCCTGTTCTTTATAGTTACCCTGACCTGGATAGCCCAGGCAAGCTCGATCTTGTCAGATCTTGGAAGATAAGCAGGGTCGGTCTTGGTTAGTAATTTGATGGAAGACCTCCAGCAAAGACCAGGGTTGCAGAGTCAGGCAATGGCAAACCACCTCTATTAGTGTCTTACCATGAAAATTCCACCAGGGGTTGCCATAATTCAGCTGTGACTTGACAGCCCTCTCTCATGTGAAATGAGCATTCCATGTAAGCTTCTAGGCATTAATGAGACATCCTGGTAGAAGACCAGTTGAATGTTGCAGTGATCTGGGGTTGGAGTTAGGGGTTGCCTCACTGCCAGAGTAATAATTTACTTCTATGTATATTTTCCATTAGGAGTTGTGAGTGTTAATTCACTCCTATGTTTGCAATAGAACTACCAGCACACAGATGGAAGAGCAACTGGGTTGTAGATGACACGTGTTTGTTTTACTAGGTAGCATAGTACCAGTATTCTCATTTGATCTTTTCATAGAGCTCCAATATCACTTTCTTCTTAGCAGCTTTCTACATTTTATTATATTTAGGAGAGTTCCTTTACTACTCTTAAAATCCTGTGAATTGTGCACAGGTTGGTTGCCCATTCCTTTTTCTTTTGGCAAAATAAGTACTCTTGCTATGATCTTTACAATAATAATAGGTTTGTTCTTTCTGGGTTTGTAAACCAGAGGGCACATGTGGGTATCTAAACTGTACAGGAGGTAGGATAAAGTTTTGAGGTTATTGAGTCCATATAGTCCATAAAATAGGGGCTTTGAGGTTGACCAGTCCTAAATGGGTGTAAGGCTTCTGGATGAAATCATCGTCAATATATCTAATTCTCAATATGGCTGAACCTCAGGGCTCTTAAATACAGAGACTGGGGCCGTGAACAGACGAAACGCATCTTTCTGCAAACCTGAGGAAAGCCGCGGATTTTCACAAAAATCTGAAATCTTAAAAAAGAAAAATAATCTGGGTTTTAAAAATAAAAACCAAATAGAAGCAGTGCCTGAAACTTTGGTTTCTGTCAGTAAGGCAAGGGGAGGAGGCAGGGCCCTTTCCAGGGATCTTTTGAGGGAGAACTCAATTGGGCCAGGTCCAGCAGCAGTCACTGGGCAACTTGCTGCCACATGTCTTGAATGACTGACCTGGCTGTTCACTGCAGTTCAACAGCAGCCCTTAGAGGTGTGAACCCCCCCCCCCCCAATCCAGGAGATCTGGGTTTCATTAATCTTCAAAAAATCTGGGATTCCTGAAATCTGGGAAAGATTCTGTAATCCTTTTAAGACAAATCAGGGAATTCCAGATTTATTCGGCTGTTATTCTCTCTCTCTCTCTCTCTCTCTCTCTCTCTTTTTTTGAATTTTTTTTTATTTTTTTTGTTACTTACATTAACTAACAATACAAAGGGAGAGAAGGGGGGCAGGGGAAGGAAAGAAAAAAAAACAGCAACATATAACAGCACTACACTACAAATAATGCTTTCCCTTCATACTGCCATTATTAAAAAATTAGAAGGATGGTTGTTGTGGGTTTTCCGGGCTGTATTGCTGTGGTCTTGGCATTGTAGTTCCTGACGTTTCGCCAGCAGCTGTGGCTGGCATCTTCAGAGGTGTAGCACCAAAAGACAGAGATCTCTCAGTGTCTCAGTGGAAGTTTTTGAAGCTGTGGACAAGTTTACATCGGGACCACAAAGCGTAGCATCCAGACAAGAATAAAAGAACATGAAAGACACTGCAGACTTGGACAACCTGAAAAATCAGCAGTGGCTGAACATAGCCTAACGCAAACAGGGCACAGTATCTTATTCCAGGACACCAAAATACTGGACAACACTTCCAACTACTTTGTCAGACTGCACAGGGAAGCCATTGAAATTCACAAGCATAAGCAAAACTTCAACAGGAAAGAAGAAACCTTAAGAATGAACAGAGCATGGTTTCCAGTTCTGAAAAACACCAGGCTAACAAAACATTCTATCCCCGACAATAGCCCTGCAGAGAAGATTAGCACATCAAGTACCAATCCATATGCAAAAGAACCTCCTCAGGATACAGTGAAGCCTCCCGCCATTAGCATTCCACACCCTGGGAAACTCTTACAGGATGACTCAGCTCAACCCCACCCCTCCTGAGTAGATACAAATGACCTACATCTTTTCCACACTGTGACACTGAGAGATCTCTGTCTTTTGGTGCTACACCTCTGAAGATGCCAGCCACAGCTGCTGGCGAAACGTCAGGAACTACAATGCCAAGACCACGGCAATACAGCCCGGAAAACCCACAACAACCATTGTTCTCCGGCCGTGAAAGCCTTCGACAATACATCAAAAAATTAGAACTTTGTAAGCTATTGATGGAGTGGTTGACCTTGCAAAATACAGATTACAATCCAAATTAAGTCTTCCTCCCCCCCCCCCCCCGGGCCTCGGACGCAGTTCTCTCTGAGCAACTGCAACCGCAGTGCTCGTTCCCCCCCCCCCTTCAGACTTCAAATCCTTTTCTTCTTGCTTAGTGTCTTGCTGAAATTCTTGGTTTTTGTCCTCAAAATCCCTTAGTTGATCTTCTGATGTTATCTTGTAAGCTTGATCTTTGTAACTAAACCAGATACCTTCCGGAAATAGCCATTTATACTTTATTCCACGTTCCCTCAGAAGAGCTGCAAACCTTTTATACTTAAATCTCCTTTTCCAAACTAGGAATGGAACGTCCTTCAGTATCTTAACCTTATTACCCAGAAAGTCCAGATCCGCATTGTATGAGTTATATAGGATAGTGTCTCGGATCCTCTTAGATGAAAAATCGATGATGATCTCGCAAGGCAGCTGACACTTCATTGCCTATTTTGAAGAAGCCCGACGGACTTCCAAAATGGCGCTTTTTACCTCTTCTTTAGTTGCCCTCGCGGGTGTCGCCAATAGTTCCAAGGCCAGATCCCTTAAATCCTCATTTTCCTCCTCTTTCACGTTCTGGAGGCGCAAAATTGTCTGTGTTCGTTCCACTTGTAGCCTGATCAGCTGGTTCTCCACCAGCTTTTTGTTCATTGCCCTCACGAGTGACGCATTTTCCCGAGCAGACTTCTCTGCCCCCTCCCACTGCTTCCTTAATGGTTTTCACTTCACTCTCAATTAAGCCCACCCTTTGATCTGTTTCATTCAGCTTGTCAACAAAGGGCTTTATGGCTTCGATAACCGACCTCTTCACCAAGTCCTCGAGTGACTCTCCTTTCCCCTGCAGGGCAGCCGTGATTGACTTGCCCAAAGCGGGATTCTGCTTTTTTGCCGCCATTTTAGGGGGGGAGGACCGCCAACCGAGTTCTGAAACTCAGCGAGGGGGAAGAAACCCGAGCCTTCTTAGCTTCAGATCCCACCACTCCTTCGCATGTGCTTGTAGTAACAGAAGGGATTCGCTTACTTACAGGCTTCTGCCTAGTTCTGCTCTTTGCCGTTTTCCATGGCCCGGCAGCACTCGAGGTGCCGCGCACGTCTGCCGGCCTCCATAGGAACAAACGGGCAATTTACCCCCTGCATCGATTTCAGGGGACTCTTCCCGCCACGTTCCGGACCCTGTCTCCCTCACTGGGAGTCCTGGGGGCTAATCTTCGCAGATCAGCCGCCCGGTCAGGCTGCTCGGGCGCTTCCTCCCGGACCTGCGGAGAGGAGCGTCCGACATGGCTGAGAAAATGAAACCGAATCCATTCGGCTGTTATTCTCTATGGAGAAAGGTACCTGAGTGCTAACTGGGTGGTGACTGAGAGGTCATTTTTCAAGAAAACTTCGCTACATTTGCAGGTAATCTACTCCTGACAATCCTCTAAAGATACCCACCCCAAAGTTTCAGGAAGATTGGGCCTGGGGTCCAATTCTATGGGCTGTGAAAAAGCGCCCCGGCCATTCTCCATTGTTTCCTATGGAGGAAACATTTCCAAGCAGGCTCACAGGCAGAAACACAAGGGCAAGACTGCTAGTGGAAAAAAAGTACACTCCCGAATGCAACCTCAACTCAGAGAGATCTCAACAGGAACAAACTGAAGTCCACCAAAATTCAAGTACTCCCTGGACAAGCTGCTCAGGCAGTCTCCATTGTTTCCTATGGGAGAAACACATCCAGACAGGGTCTTGGGCAGAAACATACAGGGACAAGGCTACCAGTGGCCATATGGAATCCTAGAAGAAATTGAAACCTGGTGTTTACCTGTCCCTGAGACTACACAGAGAGCAAGCCTTTCTTTTTCTTTGGAAACTAAGCAGCATATTTTTTTTTCAAAGCAAAGGACCAATTCCAGTTTCATTCCACCTCTTCAGTGACAAAGATGCTTCATAAGAGTGCAGGCAGTGTTTTCTTTGCATTTGCAGGACTTGTATTACAATAGGATGCTTGGCTTGGAATCTCTTGGTTATTTGCGATTGACTCCATCCTAGGGTTGCCATTTCCCCTCCAGAGGTGGGGGAATCCCCAAATCCCCCCTCCCCCCTGTGCCCACTTACTTGACTGGGGGGGGCGCTCCCGCACCACAAGAGCGGGCGGTGGCAAGATGCTACAGCAGCGGCAAGATGCTGCAACCACGGCTGCTCGCTCTTGCTGCCACCGCCTCTGTGCACCAAATGACAGCGGGCCATGGTCACGGTGAAAGCGAGCGGCCGTGGTCACAGCAAGAGCAGACGGTGGCAGCAACAAGGGCCCCTTTTGACCCAGGGGCACCCTTTGACCCTGCGTGATGGCATCACTCATGGGAGTGACGTCATCACACGAGCCAGGAGTGTGCGGGCAGAAAAAGGAAGCCAGGGTAAGTGCCAGCTCCCAATCCCTGCTGGGAGACTACAGGGACCTAGGGATCCCCTGTCGAGGGACTCCAGGTCCCTGGCAACCCTACTCCATCTTCATGACAGCCATTTTGTGGAGATGCTGACTACCATTTCTCAAAATTCCAAAAGAGAGGATAGGTTTGGAAAGATTGAAAATAGTTGGTTTGAGGGATGTAATAAGTTGATGTATTTGTGTATTTTAAATGAGCATTTTGTAAATGTTTATGTTGTGTTTGAAAAGGGCTAATATTGTACTGTTTTTAGTGTCAACAATTTTCTAGTTTAGGATGTTAGCGTTTGCTCCTTTAGGATTTTTCATGAGGTTAATGTGTTTGGGTTTTAGATCTTCAGAAATGCTGGATATGATTATTAGGCACCTTGGAAATGCACTAATCAAGTGATAGTCCTGCTAGACAAGTGTACTTTGTGCTGCAGTGTGCTTTTTTAGCCATTTAAAGCCAGTCATTTATGTCTTCTGTGCTGTTTTCATGCTCTGCTTCTTTAATTTTACTTGGAAGAATTCCAGTTGTAAATGTGACTAGTTTCTAAAGTTGTAATTAACATTTTCAGTTTAAATATGGATGTTCCATTCTAAAATATGAATACCACTAATGTAATGAAGGGATTTAAAGTTATTACGAGACTGAGAGTTCATATCAAGATACAAGTGGCTAGTGGGAAATAAGATTGTATCTTTAAGCAATAGATTAATAATACAACTTTTTACAACAATCATTTTATGGAATGCCATGTACGTAGCTATCTGTTACATTTTCAATAAAATTACTCTTGCTTGGGCTTGTAAATGTGAGTGAATCTGTGTTCAGTAAATCATTTAGGCACGTTCAGATATATGCTGATCACATTAATTTAGTGGTGGCATTCTGATGTTCCCTGGGATGTTTTCTCACATTTTCATAGTCCTTTTCCTACTGAGTAGATACGCCGTGAGTTCATTTTACTTTTTCCCGGCTTTAGTAATAAAATGTAGGGCATGTTGACTAGATGTGTTGTAAATTCTAAGAATGTGTAACAAACTCAACTTATATAGCCTATTATGGATTTAACATGAAATCACTTGTTTACTTGCTATTCTAATTTTCACCTTTTTTGTTTCTGCAGGCTCGCTCTGTGGATGAAATGAATCATGAGTTTCAAGCTCTTGCACTAGAATCTCGGGGAATGGGAGAGGTAAATACTTGTAGCTGCAGTTTACGGCATGGGTTATTTAACAATTTATAAACCACAGTTCCATTAAAATTGCTGCCCAAAGTGTTATACAACACTAAAAAAAGATGCAAGAACCATCCACTAAAATAAAATTAAACAGCACAGCTACATAAAATTATCCATAAAACAGAATTAAAACAAACCGCTGCAGCGTTTCCATTGCTGGAATGATTGCCACCCATGGAGTGCAACTTTTTCTTCCTCTACACTGTGACCCAAAATGTCTCCTGAAAGGCTGCTCCTGGGAGACCGAACACACAGGAACAGAGGGGGGGAGGGCATTTGGGGCTGAAGAGGTAGGTAAGGAGTGGGTAAGCGCTGTGCAGGCAGAAGTCATTCTGTTCTGGAAACACTCTGCTGGCTCCAAACCATTATCCAGATTTCCAGTTGGCCTGTAGAGATTGCTTATTTGAAAAAGCAATCTTATTGCTTATCTTCATTGTCCATATATCACATGTGATGGACTTTGCACATATGCGAAGTTTTGATTTGGAAACTTCTAGAACAAGCTTTTATGTGTGGAAATTCTTTTTCCTCCGAGGTATGTTCTTGACTGAGCATGCCTAAGGGGAGAAGTCATGTTTTCCTGCTCGTTCCTCTTCCACCTGCTGCAGCAGTGATATTTTTCTTTTTAAAAAATCTGTATATACAGTTAGATGTGTTTCCTCCTTTCTCTGTTCCTCCAGTTTCCTCATCTTTTAAAATCCTCTTCCAATTTATTTATTTACTTAGTGTATAGGCTCCCTTTCTTGCTGAGACTCTAGGTGGATTACAGAATATAAAACGATGAAATCTATAGGCTGTGCCTTCCTTCTGCAATGGATGACATGTCGGCTCTGTGCATTCATGTTTGCATTCCCTAGTTCAGCTCTGATGAAATTCTTCAAGGGCTTCACCCCCAAATACTCCATCTATACCACTGTAGGTATAACTAGTCCTGGCCCATCTAATGGGAAACTTGTGAACATCTGGCTACCTATGACTGAAGCCTCTTATATCCAGGGTCACTTCCCTGGTTGTAATATATTCAGCAAGGAGGTCCGGTGAACTCTGCATTGAGACACTCCTTAGTTGCAGCTTCATAGGGACAAGACTTGTTTTTTGCTCAGACAATTCCTTCCTGCCGAAAATTGTTTCTGGGTTCCATGTGAGTCATGATCTAATCTTCCCCTTAAGTAGTGCAGGTGGCTACATCAGTCCTGGAAAATGAATATGGCCCTGCATTCTTTAGGTTCCTGTAGGGCATTGTGCTTTTACTTGGATAGAGCTTCCACTTTCAGGAAACACCTGGGACTACTTGTTTACCGCTTGAGCTTAAAGAAAGGACAAAATGTGTCTTCCCAGTGGTTAAGACAGTCTATTCCAGCTATCATCAAGCTCTGCTATGAGTTGGCCCAAAGACACTTCCTGGAATACTCATAGTTTGTTTCACAAGGCCTGTTTCCACATCTCTGGCCTTCATCAGAAAGACTTTTTTTCCTGATATCTGCAGAATAGTGACCTAAGCCCAGTCTTTCACATTAGTGAATCAGGTTTGTCCTTCAACAACGCAGTGCTAAATGCATTCTTTCCTTAACTGTGCCTGTATCTGTTTCTGTGTGGGTCAGCTGGCTTGTCTTTTTCCATCATTTATTTGCTTCATTTATACCCCATCTTTCTCCTCAATGGTGACCCAAAGCAGCTTATATTGTTTGTCTCTCCTTTTTATCCTTACAAAAAAACTGAAGTAAGTTACACTTGCCTAAAATCACCTAGAGAGCTTTCCTGGCAAAGTAGGAATTCCCAGGTCCTAGCCCAACACTTTAACCACTTTGTGATGCATACAGCCCCCCAATGAAGAGAACAAGGTTGCTTACTTATTTCTGATGTCCCTTTGGTAGTTTGAAACAGAGTTATTACTTATTGACGAGAAGGAAAGGAAGTATTTACTAACTTGTTATTGTTGAAAGCGGCTTCTGTTCACCTTGATTGAAGTAAGCTTCAAGAATCTAGTACTGTGCCTGTGGCAGTGAAACTTTCCTGGGAAGAGGGCATGCTCTGGGAATTGGGAGGATGAAAATAAGATGTTTTCTGCAGTCTTTAGTTTTATTAAATTCTTTTCTGTGGCTCAGCTATATAACTCCCATAATATTGGCAACATCAGAATTCTCTTCATCACTGAGAAGCAGAGAAACATGAGACAAGAGTTGTAACTGGATTATTTATGTAGAAAGAGTAGAACATCCAATCTTCCTTTCAAACAGGAGACTGAAAGAGGTTATTTCACATTCACCCTTATTCTTTAGAAGTCAGTTGGCATTAGAATTCCCCTCTGTGGTCACACTTGTATGGTTATGATCAACTTTTAGTGTGCTAACTAGTTATGTTAAGATACAAAATTTCCAATGTACAGTTTTCTGATTCAGGCTGTAACAACTGCTAATTTTGAAACCATTGATGACAGACTTCAGAGCGAACTTTGTTTTGTCTCTGAGGGGCACAAACATCACTTGTTCTTGCCTGTTGCATCCCTCTTCTGTCCCCTCATGAGGGCTCTTGGAGGCTTCCTAGTTTTGGAAGATTTTAATCATGCTCTAATTTGCCGTGATACTCAAATACTGATGTGCAGGGAGGTTGGTGTGTGTTTCTTCCAGTTTGCCCAAGTGCCTACCTTTGAATGGCATGGCAAATTTAATCTTAATTCAGGGGAGGCTTCTAAAATTAGCAAGATTTCAGTTGCACCCCATGTGAGCAAAGGGAGGAATCAAAACCAAGTACGTGAAAATAGGCTGCATTCATGTTTGTTATAGACAGAGGTTTCTTGTAATGTTTGAAAATAACCATTGGTAAAATGGTGTGTCTTTTTTTCCCTCATAGCCAGAAGATGCTGTTATTCTTAGCAACTAAATGCTTGATTTTGTGTGCCAATCCAGTGTTCAAAAAGATGGCTCAAAAGAACTGCAAGCAGAGCTTTGCTCATGAGCCAGATATTTCCTTTCTACCCCTTCGCTTTTCAGTCCCCTGAAATCCTACTCCTGAAGTTCAGGTGATATGGGGATCTACAGTGGGAGCTTGCAAAAAAAAAAAAAAGTTCCTCTGTTTGTGCAAGTGGAAGTGTTATGTTGCTTGCAGAAGTATTTTAGATCTGACCCACAGTTACCAGTTCAACTCTTCAGGGTTTTAACCACAACTTTTCCTTGAGTTTCCCATGACGTTTGGGGAAACATTAACATCTTTTTTGCCTTCCAGTATCAACTTCAATAGGCTCAATTTTTCTAGCCTGTGTACTCTGCTGAGCTTTACTGTAACAATTCATCCATTTTTTGTTTTCAGTTTAGTAGTTCCCATGAAAGAGGATATGAGAGTTACTTAATAAATGGCATGTCAAAGCAGCGCAGTCACTTGGATTCTGCAGTAAATTCCTGCTAACAGAAGAGAAGTGGCAATTTTTGCCAGTTCCTGCCTCCCTCTGCAGATCTTCAGTTTGTCCCTCATGATGTTTCTGGAGATTTCCTGTCCCCCAGGAGCAGCCTTTGAGGCTTCAGTGGGAGGTGGGGAGAGTGACGAAGTCCCATCCCACAGGAGGAGTGCCTTCCATTAGCAAAGATTTACTGTAGGGGCCAACTGGGTCTCTTCAATAAGAAAACAGAAAACTATATCCCCTTACATATTCAATATACACACACACCCTGGTAGCCTCCTTCCCCAGAACCATAAAAAAGCATACAACGTTGTGTAGTAACACAGTAGTTTGTAAAACTACAAGCTAAGTGAGGAGGAAGAGAGATAAGAGCTATATAGCATTTTCCATGTGTTCATGGAAAGAGGCCTATATTTCAAAATACGCATTGAATCAGCACATTACATAGTTGTATAAATTTGGTTGTATTGCAGTACTAATATTTTTAGCAAAAAGATGCTGTGCTTATTAATACACTGCTTGTATTAATAGACACAGCATCCACTTCAGCTGAACCAAGGCTTCTAACTGCATAGGGCTGCAACCTATATTTTAAATTTCAATTTGGAATGCTTCATTGTATTGAAGTAGCTGACATTTTCTTTAGAATTAGTAACTTTGAAACTCGTCTATACTGAGTGGACTGTTAAATCTCCGTATATTTCCAGGAAAGCAAATCTATTTCTCATAGATCTAATAAGTGAATCATACTCAAAGTTCATGAAATATGAACAATTTTGAATGGATAGTAGTAGGTGTTTTATCCTACTGCATAACTGGAATGGTATGATAAGATCCTTTTCACACAAAAGTCTGAATGGGAATATGAAATCATTAGTTCTTTTTGGTGTTTTGTTACGTACTTCAAAAGTAGCCCATGTTAAGCATGTTGAAAGTGTAAAATGTTTCACAGATTGCTGTTTGTGTTACTGATAAACTTAAATAGTGCACCCTTTGAGTTAATGGTGTATCTTACAAGCGTTTTGTTATATAGCTCAAATGGGCCTGAATGCATGTAATAGGATTATATTGCTAACGATGAAGTTTGTGTACTAGCTTGTTTATGACTGAATTCTCAGCATCACATCATTTAGCATGGAATTGTTCCATTTGGTTTGATCCAGTGTTTCAGCAGTCTCCATATAGGTGGATACTGCTGGTTCTATCTAAAATATATCAAAATTGATCTGTAATAGTAGTGTTTTGAAAAAAAAAAATAGGGTGGACTTTGGCCAAATGTGGTGGTTGTGTTAATTATGTTTATTCAAAAATGGTAACTCAAACCAGCATAGAAATCTTAAGGAGGGGGTGTAAACTTTCCTTTAAAGCTGAAATATTTTAATTAAATTATGTAGTGATGGTATAAAATTCAGACCAGGAAATAGTGCCAAATGTATTGGCTCCTGCCAGAATGGTGTATGCTCGTTATTGTAAAGCCCACTACATTCTGGTGAAAAGTAACAGGTTCACTAAATACATGCAATAGGATCTTATGAAGGGAGCTTTCACTCTTGAAAGCTCCCATGATTGGAATCATGGATTAATTAAAGCATAGGAAATAGTTAAAATGGTAAAGTTGACTGTACTTCAACATTCCAGAAGAAGTTGGGAAATGCTGGTGTCTTATAAAATGGTATTGCATTTATATATTTTTAATTTGTGTAATTTGCATTTCAAATTTTTTAAAGGTTTGCAGAAGCGATATTTACTCACTTGTCTCTCCCATGAGGACCCCCTTCTAGCTGCTCTGTAGGATTGGAAGGCCCTCTAGGATAGCACAACGTGCCTTGGGTGATTGGGAAGGACTTGGATGAAACAGTTCCTGGACAATGACATCTCCCTTCTTTCTGTAGTTCCCTTCATCCCCACTTCATGGCACACTGTTCTGTAAAGTCACTTTCCCCAGAGGCCTTTTTATATTTACTTCATTTGTACCCCGTCTTTCTTCCCAAAGATGACTAAAAGTGGCTTACATCATTCTTCTTCATTTTATCCTCACAACTCTGTGAAGTAGGTTAGGCTGAGAGAGAGCAATTGGCCCAAGGTGACCCAGGAAGCTTTTGTGGTAGAGATGAAGTGCCTGATTGTGGGGAATGGGACGCAGGAGGGAGGAAAAGCAATAAAATCACTTCTGTGAACTCCATTGTCTTGGACTTTTAAAATGCTTGATAGCAAGTTTACTTTAAAAGGAAGTTGGAAACCAAGTTGATTTCTTAATATCTCTTTTATGCTAGAGCACAAAATCCTCAATTTATTATCCATATATGAGAATTAATACATATTTCATTTTTGTCATTCCCCTTTTTTGTTACTAGTTGCTACCTGCCAAAAAGTTTTGGGAACCAGATGATCCAGCAAAGGATGGACAAAAAGGCATATTCCTTGGTGATGAATGGAGAGAAACTGCCTGGGGAGCACCTCGTAAGAGATCTGGTTTTATGTATATATTTATACCATGTTTTTCTCCCCAGTGGGGACCCAGAGCAGCTGACAACACTGTTCTACCTTCCTCCATTTTACCCTCACAACTGCCCTGTGAGGTAGGTTAGGCTTGAGAGTATGTGAATGGCCCAAGCTTCCACAGCAGAGTGGGGATTTGAACCTAGATACTAGTTTGACACTTTCTTCAACTACTATCCCACGCTGCCATATTTCGTGGTGATGAATGGAAAGAAGCTGCCTAGGGAAAACCTTGTCAGTAGCGTACTTTCAAAGAACTCATGATCATTTACCTCCTGAAATGAGACTAGCTTTGCGGAAATTCAAATGAGAGTTACTTAATATATTAATTGTATTTAAAAAATTTCACTGAACAAGAATACCATTAAGTACAAACTACTTAATACTTAACTACTTAATAGATTGTCTTGTAAAAATGCTTAGACCTTTTATTGATGTCAGTTGTATCATAATAATTTTAATATCTTTTAAAAAAAAACAGATCACTCGATGTCCCAACCTATTATGGTTCAGAGAAAGCCTGGACATGTTTTTCACGGCAACAGTGAAGTGAATGCTGTCTTATCTCCTCGATCAGAGAGTGGTGGCCTCGGTGTGAGCATGGTAGAATATGTGTTAAGTTCTTCTCCAGCAGATAAATTGGACTCTCGGTTCAGGAAAGGAGCTTTTGTAAGTAACTTTGTTATATCAGCAAAAATACTAAATCAGCCACCAAATGAGCTGCACTGGCTTACCCATTTAATTTAGGAGTAAAATGGACTAAAATTTGGATTCCTGTTCTGATCTATAGGAAAGGGTTATGGTTTATAGAAGAACCAAGTCATCCTCAGCTGTAGCAGTGTAGTAACACCACACTGTTCTAAAAGCATACAGTGTAGATGGTTATTTGTACAGGTACGAGTATCCTCTGTTGCACACAGAAAAGAATAGCATGTCAGTGTACATGTGATGCTGTTGTTCATTTTACTTGTTTGATCAAAAAGAGTCCAGTAGCACCTTTAAGACTAACCAATTTTATTGTAGCATAAGCTTTCGAGCGTCTTGTTTGAGCGTCTGTCCCGTAGAGACCAGTGTCATCTTAGTAGACTATCCAAAGTACAGTATTCAGAGCTTCCATGTACCCAGCTAGGGCTTTTTACCATGAAGAGCAGCTTCCAAAAGTTAGGTGATACTCTAGAGTGGCTTCCAGTGTTAAGACAAGGGAAAGAAATCAGTCATTCTCCGTACTGTACATATGGAAGCGTTTGGCCGTGTCTCCATGAATCTTGGATAGTGTGTTGTTGACTATTACTCAGCTGATGTAGTAGTATTAGTGTATTTGCATATTTAAATTCACTGTTGAATTTTCTTCTCTTTAGCTGAGGACATGAGTTTCACGTTCATTCTTCTCAGTATTTAGAGGCCATAACTTGAGAATCTTTTTAGATAAGAGTGCATTTGCATGTAACTAAATGAACTAGTTGTATTCATTTGCTGAACACTTTCACATTTAAGGAAAAAATTAATACAATTTGATTTTTCATTACATTTTCATAACTTTTCATTTTACTTTATGTGATTTTAGTCTAGTGTAGTATTAACCATATTGTTAATAAAGGTTGAGTTGGTTCTTCTGTAAGTCCTAACAGCTTTCCTTCATATACTGGTAATAAATGTGACAAAGGAAAAACTGGAGAAATCAAAATATCTGCCAAATGCAGATTGACTTGATGGTGTTTACATTATAGTATAAAACTGGATTTTCTAAAGGAGTTTCTTCTATGTCCTGTTAGAAGATTTAGAATGAGGCAGTTTCTTTTTTCCTCAGGGCACTAGAGAACCTGAAACAGATGGACCCGAGAAAGGAGATCAGAAAGGCAAGTCTTCTCCATTTGAGGAGGACAAAAACAGAGATCTTAAACAAGGAGATGATGACGACGTTACTAAAATAAATGGCAGAGGTTTGCCGAATGGGATGGATGCCGATTGCAAAGATTTTAAGTAAGCCTTTAAATTTAAATTTAAGATGACAAGCGAGTCTAAGTATATCAGCCTCTATTCACTCTCCAATTATTTGTTCAAATTCTTTGTTGCTCTGTGAGTTGTAACATCTTGATGTGAGTTGCATGAAAGACAAATTCATCTGGTGGCTAATTGGGCTACGTTAAACTGTTGTCATCTAGGCTGTGAAGCATTTTGCATACTATTTCAGGCCATCTGTTAGATGAACAAAAATACATTTTTTGGAGATGAATAAAAACAGACTTGTATAATTTGATTGTCTGTTTTGTTACATCAGTGATTTACCTTTAAAACCTTTTATATTGTGGTTTATATTATAGTAACTGTACATAGCCTTTTACAATGTTAGTGGGGAAAGAATATATAAATATTTTAAATAAATTTAAAAAGGATAACATTAGAGGAAAACACAACAAGTATTAAAACCCAAGCCTTCAACAGCTGACCCATATAAAATGCTCAAAGATGCTTAGATGTCGAGTCTTCTGAGGAAGAGAGCCCTACAGTTGTGGAGCATCCATTAAGAAAATTTCTTCATATTACTCCATATAGGCGCATCTTCATATTAAGGCCATTTCTTTATTGAATCCGCTTTGGCTTTGAGATAGGATAATGAAGGAATGTTCTTCTGTGCATGCGTTTTGTGCAGTATGGTTATCTTGCTTTGTTGAGGGCTTATCCCCAAGGAAAGGTGTGTACAAAACTGTAAGGCTTAATAACCTTCAGTTTTTCAGCTTTATGCAGTACAAGAGATTTAGTTTTTTCAGAAGTCAGAAAAATGTTTATTGCATGCTGTATTGGACAGCAGTACAACTCTCTGTTCCAGATTTTCTCCCTGGTTCAGGGTGTTCAAGAGGGACCATGGCAGAACCTCTTATTTGACCAACATTACCTTTCCTATGGCTTTAACTTCTCTGCAGTTTCAAATCCTGCCCTCAGCAATTCTGGACAGTCATTCTATACAAATACTAATTGTTGCATGTTTATGTATTTGTGTAGCTTCAGTCCCAGAACACCTTCCATACTATATTTTGTTCTGCCCTTTGTATACAGAGCATAGAAATATCTCAGGGAAATCTTAAAAGGCATTGATTTTTCTCTTGTGGTTGAAAAATTAACCCTACTTCTTTCCGATTTGGGTCCTTTCATCTTTTATAGAGTAGCAGTTTTCACTGTGGCAGCCACAAAAAATTGGGCTCAAGCTGTGCTTAATGGTTGAAACTCCTTCACCTGTGTGAGATCCTTTCCATGACAAAAGATCTCTATATAATCAGATGTTTTACTTGGGTCCTAGGCATTTATCATGCTCTCTAGATGGAGGTCCCGTATTTGAGCCTTGGGGGCTTAGGCTCAGGACTCCAGCTCCTGGCCCTCGATGGGGCACCCTGAAAATGGAGGCACAGGTCACAGTGGTTGTCAGGTCTTTTTTCCATCTGCGCAGACCAGGCAACTTGTCCTGTACTTGTCAACCTGTGACTTAACTACAATGATCCAAGCAACAGGCATCTCTAGACTAGATTACTGCAACTCGTTCTACGCGGGGCTGCCCTCGAGCCTGACCTGGAGATTACAGCTGGTACAAAATGCAGCGGCATGTGTTATTATGAGAGTGGCGAATGGAGCACATATAACACCGATATTACGCGAGCTGCATTGGTTGCCTGTGGAGTACTGGATCAGGTTCAAGGTTTTAGTACTGACCTATAAGGCCCTATGCAGACTGGGACCAGCATATCTGCGGGACTGTCTCTCCCCATATATTCCCTGGAGGATACTCCAGTCAGGAGATAAACAGCTGTTGGTGGTCCCTGGCCCCAAGGAGGCCCACTTAGCCTCGTCCAGAGCCAGGGCCTTTTTAGTCCTAGCTCCCACCTGGTGGAACGCTCTGTCTACTGAGACCAGGGCCTGGCAAGACTGACTATCTTTTCGCCTGGCCTGTAAGACAGAGCTGTTCCGCCAGCCACATGGCTGAGATCTGGGGCTTCGCCTGCCTGAAACGAGGCTGGGGTGTGTGTGTGTATAAAATCTAACCCTCCCTGCGAAGGCTGTCCACCATCCTGTTTTAGTTTGTAAGGCTGACTGTATAACTAGAAATATGTTTTTATTTTGATGATGAATTTAATTGTTTTATGGAAATGGAATTTTATTGTATTTTAATGGGTTGTGATCTGCCCTGAGCCCACTTGCAGGGAGGGTCAAATAGAAATGTGAAATAAATAAAATAAATAAATAGGCTATTAGTCTCGGAATTCCTAATCTTTGCTTTCACAAATGTGGTAGTTTACATTGCTCCAAAGGGTTGGGGGAGACAGTGCAGAATATAGCATGGTGGGATGCAGCCAGAAGAGGAATTGGACTCCCTCTACCCACTTGTATATGTGTGAGCAAGCTCCAAAAAAGAAGCAAAAGGTCATACAACTAAGTGGAGAAGGTTTTTACTGATTCCCCTTCCTTTTTCAACCTAATCCCCAAATTCCCTACTGTTTTCTGATTATAGAGAGTGAGATACAGGAGGCAGCGCCTGGGAACCAGAGGAAGTACAGGAATTTCTTTCATGAATTTGTTCTGTTCTTAGAACTCATCTGTGAGACCTTTACTTTCTCCGAGAAATCAGTTTTAGGTGCTTGACCTAATATTAAGCACCAATAAAATGTTTAAACTTTCTCAAATTCCTTCTCTTAAAATGTTTCCTTTGTAAAAGCTGACATTCGTTTTCATTTTTCCTAAGCAGTCGTACTCCTGGAAGTCGGCAAGCCTCCCCAACTGAAGTAACTGAGCGCCTGGGACCTAACCCAAGTACTGCTGAAGGATTGGCTTCCCTTCCTAATCCTACAACCCATAAGCCTCTGGTAGAGGAGTTTTCAAACTCTGAATCTCAGAATTTGGATGCTATGGAACAAGTGGGTCTTGATTCTCTGCAGTTTGATTATCCTGGAAATCAGGTACAAATGGATTCTTCAGGAGCTGCTGTGGGACTCTTTGATTACAATTCACAGCAGCAGGTTAGTTTTTTTTATACAGGCATTTTAAGATTGGAACTACATTATAATAAATATGGGCTGCTACCCAAATGGCAGCTCCATATTGAGTTACTCCCCTTTGTGTCCTTTGCTACAATGCATTATATCATTTGTTTCCTCACGTTGTCAGCTCTGTGTCACTTGTTGATGAGGAAATGCCCAACATAGTGGTCTGTGCATCTTACTTAAAGAGGTGGGGAGCACGCAACACAAGACTGTCACTTTTAGCAGAAGCCTCATATAAAATTCTGTCTCACCTTCAAAATCCTTGACACTACTTGTGAATAGGGGTGTGTGCTTCGGGTTTCCGATTTGGAAAAAATGCCCAAATCGGACCTGATCTGTAAAGATTCGAGTGCTGGCCCCGTTTCGGAAAACCTGAATCAAAGCTTCCTGAAATGATTCGGGTCGCTTTCAGAAGCTTCGGGGCCCTTTAAACTTCAGCTGGCCTTCTGGGCATGCTGGAGGGGGGAAGAATTTAAAGAGAAAAACGCTCCCGCGCCGTTTGTAAACAATGCAGGGAGCCTTCTACCCTTTAAGTTCTCCCCCTCTCCCTCCAGCCAGCTGTAAAGGGGAAGAGCTTAAAAGGGTAGAAGGTTCTCTGTGCCGTTTGCAAATGGCATGCGGAGCTTTCTACACATTAAGCTGTTCCCCCGGCCCTCCAGCCATCTGGAGAGGGGAAGGGCTTAAAGGATAGAAGGCTCTCCACAGCGCACGGAGCCGTCTACCTGTTAAGCTCTTCCCCCGTCCCTCCAGCCTGCTGGAGAGGGGAAGGGCTTAAAGGGTAGAAGGCTCACCACGCCGTTGGCAATCGGCGCATGGAGCCTTCTACCTGTTAAGCTCTTCCCCCATCCCTCCAGCTGGCTGGAGAGGGGAAGGGCTTAAAGGGTAGAAGGTTCTGCACGCCGTTCGGAAATGGCAGCCATTCAAGGGGCAGGAAGGGCCAGAGGAGTCAGCTCCATGCTTCCCTGCCACCCAGTTGTTTGTGGCAGCAGAGGCGGCCTGGGCCCACAGGAGCCAGCTCTGCGCTTCCCCACTGCCCAGCTGGCTGCTGCGGCGGCGGAAGGGGCAGCACGGGCTGGGCAGGAGCCAGCTCAGCTCTTCCCTGCCACCTAGCTGATTAGCCTTCCCTCTCCCTGCCTGCCAGGTAAGTGGGGTGGGTGGGTTTCCCCGGGGGGGTGGGGTGGGGGTTGCTCCCCCTCAGTTAAGTATGCTCTGAATATTTACGGAGCATACCCAAAGCGAACTAAATACCGATTCTGGTAATTCGAGATTTCCCCCCCCCCCCGCTTCGGGTAAACCCCTACTTGTGAATGTTGATAGTCCTATGAACTGTGAAAGAACTGTGTGTGATTTAAATTCTAATGTCGTATTGTTTCAAAAACGATTAATGAAAATTTTAAATTGTTGCTTTCTCTAGCTTTTCCAGAGGACGAATGCTCTTACTGTTCAGCAGTTAACAGCAGCCCAACAACAACAGTATGCGCTGGCAGCAGCACAGCAACCACATATAGGTGAGATTTATTTCTCCAGCGCATGTCTGCTTCCAGTGCCAATGTGTAATTTAGATCTACTGTTAATGAAAAATGGGTTGATTTGGGCTGATCTGTTTGGCAGATGATATATCTTATTGTAAAAGAAAGTATGTAGGGTTTTTTAATATGCTGGTATTGGGTTATATCCAGTTCAACATTTCTGCTTGTGCTAGAGCTGTTGTGCAAGCAAAACTCAAGAAAAAGACTGTGGTAGCCACTGTGGTAGTCTCACTTACTGAAACCCTACTTGCATTTCCCCTTGTACTACCAATTTCTGGGCACTGTATAAAAGGGGTGTGCAGGGATGGGAAGATTCAGTTTTCCCACTTTGGAATTTCTGAATCAGAAATAAGCAATTTTCGAAGTAGCAAGCTGCTTCAGAAACCGCTTATTGACCTGCTTTGCCATGCAGCATAAACATTCGGAGCATATCGAAACTTCCCACCCCACCGGTTATTTCACCTAATGGGAGGGGGAGGAGGGGATTCCCTCCTCCCCCTCCCATCGGGTGAACTAAGCGGCAGCAGGATTTTCCCCACTTCAGCTGACCGGTAGGGGAGAATTCCCCCTCTGGCCAGCTGAAGTTTAAAGGGCCCTTCCCTGCCATTCAGGAAAGCCTAGAAAGGGCTGGTTCCCTGCCACTTGAGTGGCAGGAAAAGGGCCCTTTTAATGCCAGATGGCCTGCAGGGAAATCCCCCTCCCCTGTGGGCCGGATGAAGGCAGGAGAGGGCCTTTCCCCTAGGGCTTGCACAGCAGGGAAAGGGCCCCCTTTAAACGCCAGCTGGCCCACGGGGATCCTCCACAGATCAGCTGGAGCCAGCCAGAGTTTGAAAGCCCTGAAGCTTTGATTCAGCATTTCCAAATCGGGGACAGCATGCTGGGCCCAATTAGAAAATCCTGAATTTTTACAAATTGGGACTGGTTCGCGTATTTTTCCCGAATCGGAAACCCGAATTGCACATCGTTACTGTATAATACATGGGGGAAAGTACAAGATCCAACACAAGTAGAACAGCACTCAGTCCAATTAAGTTTCTGTTTGCGCCTTGCTGGATCCAAGCCATGGGATACAATATCTTACATTTGTTTGATGGATTTATGTATTGGTTTTAATGGCTTTTACAATGAGATTTTAATTTGTACGTTTTAAATTCATTCATTTCCCTGGTGGTCTTATGAGGGCAAAAAGATAGGGTAAAAATCTTAATTAAGTAATAATTGGCATAATCTGATGCTCTTAACAGTGTGAAATATTTTATAATCAGGTTTCATGATGCTGTATTTCAGTATATTTTTTAAAAATACCCACAGCAATCCAGAACTATGAACATTTCTTGCAGGTAACAACTATTAGATGGAGTAAAAAAGCGAAAGCATCTGCTCTTAAGTGGCTGGCTGGCTGGCCTTGAACCAGTTATAAGGACAATGTTTCTACATTCTCAGGGAGGGCTTCCCAAGTATATATATATAAATAAATATATTTGATATAAATTATCAAATTCTCTCCCCAAAGCTTAAAGACTTGGACATGCTTTAGGGGACATAGGAAGTTGAGCAGCTGAGAGTTGAAGTGTGGAGGGGCCATTAGCCTGCTGAAGTCACTGAGAGCTTACAGATTCCTGGGTAGAAAGAATGTTGGGTAGGATTCCAAAATCCCCCCCTTCCTGCCAGTATTCCTAGTTTGTCAGTTTTAGTAGTAACGGTGATGATCCTTTGCCCATCAGTAGGATAACAAAATGAGACCATTTACCAGGTAGAAGTTTCTGGATACTCTGACAGGAGAAGAGGGCTCCTCGTGTATAGAAAAAAATGTAATTTATAAAAAATGTAAAATTATGACTAAAAAGGCTTCTTGATGAACCCACAGGAATGTTCACAGTAATTGAGTGTCAAAAGGGGTAGAGAGAAAAGGTGCCTAATGAAGCCCATAATAGCCCAGAAAGGCTGGAAGGAAGTGGAATTAAGGTCGGAAGACTCATGCAGGAAGTATTCATTCCTTGACTACTGTGCTTCACCCATTATGCTGTATAAAAGTGGTCTAAAACCACAAAAGAAAACTCCTAGGAATCTGGCAGGGGAGTTAATTAGGACCAAAGGAGATGTCAACTCTCCTATCATCTCCTTGAGGTGTGAAGTTGTCAGAGCATCTAACAGTTTAGTTTTCTGGCATGGGAGGTAAATTTTGACTTAAGGAGCTACTTCTTCAGGCATTTCTTCTCCAACTCCACTTTCTTCATCCCCGACCAAGCAACTGTGCCAGATTGCTGATGTTCATGGCAAGGTGAGCAGGTGGATTGACTCATCCAGCCTTAGAGCTTAGTTGCATATCACTTTTATGGTGTGTGTGTCTCAATGAAGCATGATGTATCTGTGGCCTTTGCAATCTCATCAAGAGTAGAGTGGATTTCTTAAGACAGAAAAAAAAGATTGGTTTAATCCCAGTGACTGTGACGGTGAATGTGATGCTTGTTTTTGGTGAAATTGAACCTTTTGTTACTGTAACAGGTGTATTTTCAGCAGGCTTGGCTCCAGCTGCTTTTGTGCCAAACCCATACATTATCAGTGCTGCTCCACCAGGTGCTGACCCATATACCGCAGCAGGCTTAGCTGCAGCAGCCACACTAGCAGGTAAGAGAATGCCATTGCCAAAGTAATTTTTTTTCAGATACATTTCGTTTGGAAACTTTTTCTTATTCCTAGTGTCTGTAATTTGACCATTGGAACTCTTGAAAGATATAGGCTATTAAAGTTTTAAAATGGTACCTCCGGTCTCTAAAGTCTGAGATTAGAGTAGTTTGAGTGTACATAACTTCTCAGTACTCTTCACCCACTCTCTCCTGTTGCTGTGACTCAAATTTCATATTGTGAAACACATCAAATGTGAGGAAATTATCAATCCTAATAAAGATTTTGGTCCCAGAACACTCCGTCAGATGGGTTGTTCAGTGTATAGGCTTCAAATACCATTTTGTTGACTAATTTTCAAAGAAATTGCTTTTATTTTCTACAGTTTTTCAGTTAATTAGTGAGGGTGGTCATCTTACTTTCTCTCCCCCAACCTGCAGTGGTCATTGCTTACAGATCCAAGAGAATTGTAGGGAATTAGTCGTGGGAATTGTGGGAATTAGTTGTGTTTGGCTTAGTATTTTACTTCTGGGTGAAGATGGGTTATTGGGGTTTGGGAGCATAAGGGAGATAAATGTTGGAAACATCAGCCTTCTCCAACTACAATATGAAATATAAGCATAAAGAGAGGGACTCCTGCCCCCCACACCATTTTCCTCACCTGAAATGGCACCAGGGAAGTTAAATGCCTTCTTTGAGGGCTGCACATGCACTCAATGCTTGTACATCCAGCCCTCCTCAGGGCAAATAACAGTGCCCTGGGGCAATTTCAAGTTGGGAAAATGGCATGGAGAAGGGGAAGCAGGAGTTTTGCCTCCCCCTGCTCCATGGTCCTGATATGAATTGGGCCCTGCAGAGAGCCAGTTTGGTGTAGTGGTTAAGTGCGCGGGACTCTAATCTGGAGAATCAGGTTTGATTCCTCATTCCTCCACTTGAAGCCAGCTGAGTGGCCTTGGGTCAGTCACAGCTTTTAGGAGCTCTCTCTCAATCCCACCCACCTCACAGGGTGTTTTGTTGTGGGGATAATAATGACATATTTTGTAAACCTCTCTGAGTGGGTGTTACGTCATCCTAAAGGGTGGTATATAAATCAAATGTTGTTGTTGTTGTTGTTGTTGTTGTTATTATTACTTCTGAAAGGTACTTCTGAAGTAACAAGGCTTGCTTATTCAGTGATTGAATAGAATACTGCCTGCCTGTTCCTTCCTTGTATATTACCACCAGGAATACTTTGTGTACCATGGGTTGCTCTTTTAGACCCCACCAACCAGACAATCATTTCTGGTGATCTGCTATAGCTTTGCCGTTATTGATCGCCTCCCCGCTTTTGCCACCGTCTATGCTTGCTCTGCCCTTCTGAGGGAGGACAATCCCTTCCTTTTCTAGTTAGAGTCCAGGTAGCTGGCACCTTGGAGCATTTAGAGGAAGTGACACAATAAAGGGGTTCTGAGGAGAAGATCTGCATATGTCAGGTGCTGAGTATCAATAGGTAGGTCTCAGCTTTTTTGTGTGTTCTAATTTCTTTAGTTATTTTGAAGTTTGCATTGTAATCAGGACTTTTGTGTGTACTATTAATTACTAATACAAATTTTTTAAATCATGTTCAGCAGACCAAAATGTTGGTGGGTTTTCTTTTCAGGACCAGCCGTGGTTCCTCCTCAATATTATGGCGTTCCTTGGGGAGTTTATCCTGCCAATTTGTTTCAGCAGCAAGCAGCAGCTGCAGCAAACAACACAGCCAATCAGCAGGCTGCATCACAGGCACAACAGGGACAGCAGCAGGTAAATTGTGGATAGAAACCAATTTCTCTACTTGTTCAGTTTGCTGTATAATAGTTGGTACTATTGGGGGGAAATTACTGCACAAGATCTCTACGTTTGTTTTACTGGACAGTAACTTGTGAATGGACTAGGTTTAATTTCTTCATACATTACATTTTCCAATGGATCAGCAATTTTCAGTTCCTTTCCAAGGAAGAGGGCAGCTAGTGTTGTGAAAGCTCCTCCCCTGGTTTAAAAAAGTACGCCTTATAAACAGTGACTGTAGGGTCTCTGTTGAAGCAGAGGAGCCTCTCCCTTCAGTGTCCAGGTAACTTCCTCTCTTTGTATAGAAAGTAAGCTCCAACAGGTCTTTGCACTTGAATAGACAGATACAAAACAGCCCTTTCTAGCCTCCATTTTGCAGGTCTGAAGGGAGTGTAAGTGGGCTGCTGCCACATAAAACACCCCTATCAGCAGAAGTGATCACCACTGCTGCTTTCCTTTGCCTTTAGAGGGACAGAAACAGGTTACCAACCAGCAAGGGCTGTGAAGGAACCGGCGACAGTATTCTAAACCATGGTAGTCTAGTGCAAGACCTTGAAATTTCAGGTAATGCTCCAAAGAATGTCATAGGCCAAGAGCACGTGTAAAACCCAGGATGGGCACAGCTATTTCTTTACTTTGCTTTCAAAAACCATGGAATTGTTACCTAGACCAGGAAGTTCATTGGACTTAATCACAACACATTGGAATGATCTCTGTGACTCAAGATCAGGGTTTTTTACCAGCTGTAACGCGGTGGAACCGAGTTCTGGAACCTCTTGAAAATGGTTGCATGGCTGGTGGCCCCTCCCCCTGATCTCCAGACAGAGGCAGGTTTAGATTGCCCTCTGCACTGCTGGCGGCGCGGAGGGCAATCTGAACTCCACTCTGTCTGGAGATCAGGGGGTGGGGCCACCAGCCATGTGACCATTTCCGCCGAGGGCGATTTAAACTTTTAAAAACTCCACCCTTGTTCCAGCTGACCCAAAGTCATGTCATTGGCCTTGGGAGCATGCGTGCACTTTGCACGCGCACATGTGGTACCAGGTGCTCCACCTCCCGCCAAGAGTTGCCCCCTGTGCTGGCAACCCACTGAGTTCCATCACCTCTTTTCCCAGAAAAAAAGCCCTGCTCAAGATAGTGAATAAATGAACATCTTCTGATTTGTAGGCAACAGATTTCTCCAGAAATCTTGTAGGCAACAGATTTCTCTAGTCACAAAAAAACAGATTTTCCATGAACCGTGTCAGTCCAGTAAAATGTCTTGATATATAAAATATTCTCTAGGACTCTCATGTAATGGGCATTATAAAATATAGCGGGGTGATAGCCTCAGCTATGATTACATGGCATATATATGCTGTTGAGATAAGGTATTGTCTAAAAATGCACCTTCGTAAAGGCTTTTTTAAAATAAAGGGAACATCAATTTATAGAAATATTTGGTGTATGTTGTGTTTAGATAGATAATTCCAGTTAGTGAAACAAGTAGTTTGGATGATCCCAGATTGAAAAAGACGTCTCTGCCAAATCTCACTTTGACTAGTTTCCTTATGTTTTGATGTTCAGTTGTAATTAGCATATCAGCAGATAAATCATCCTTTCAGCAGTAGTTCTTGCATTTTTGTGACCACGGACCAACTGTCTCCTAACTGCACCATAGCACATTTTGTGTTTCTCAATAATGGCTAATTGTAATACTTTTTTAAAAGGAACAACCATAATATTATAAAATAGCGAGGAGAAGCTTTTCAATTGTCCAATACTCTTCATTAGATTTGACATTGTATCCCCTCCCCAAAGGGATGGGAGGGAGGGATATAACATATAATGAGAAACCTCCAAATTTGTTGACACTGTGTAGTTTGCTTACAATTGAAATCAGATGTTGCAGATTAACTATATTACATGGTGATGGGGAAATCAGATTTATCTGGATGCTTCTACAAAAAGCAAAACTTGAAGTATTTGTCTTTGAATTTATAAACACTTTCAGTTCATTAACCCTCTCCAATTTGTTACAAGAGACCTAGGAGTTCCAGATTGAATTTGATACGGCTATATTTTCAAAGATGAACACTTTGCTTTTGCTGCTTCCAATGAGCCTCTAGTCAATTTGATACCTGATTTGTACTTACTAGTTAAAAAAAACTAGAAAGAGAGTGCCCTTTTTGAAATGCTGCAGGGGTTTAAATTGGAGGCTTGCCTTAAGCAGGCTTCCATTTTAACCTGGCTTAGAGAGAGACATGAGAGACTACCTGGATTCTCTGTCTCTGTGGTGGTCTGGGACTTGGCTGGCCTTCTGGTGGACCCTTCTGGATTTTGGACTGCAAGAATTGGATTCCCTGGTGACTGACTGACTCATTGCTGGACTTCAGGAGACTGGTAGGAGAGTCAGTGACTGACTCACTGGGGTTTCTCTTTGCGGGGGGAAAACCCAGACTCACCGGGTTTTCTCTTTCCCCATAGGGAATAATGAAGAGTGGAGGAGGATGGGGCACCTTCTTTGGGAGGTCATAAAATAGCCTCCCCCAAAGTCCAATCTCCCTGAAACTTGGGGGGGGGATGGGAGGACAGGTAGGAGTAGGTCCCCTGAAAATGTGGTGCATTTTGCTTGCAAAATGCCACCCCAAGCCACTTAGAAAGACCCATTGTTTTTCCCCGTAGGGAATAATGGAGAGGGGAGCCATAACGTGCCCCCCCGAAGTCCAGTTGTTCTGAAACTTGGGGGGGGGGTTGTTAGAGGAGAGGTAGTAGAAGGTTCCCACCAAGCTTGGTATGATTTGGAAAGAAAATGCTCCCCCCACCCCCAGGAAGCTGGGAGCATGGTCCCCATTGAAAATAACGGCCAAATCTTTCCTAATCATATCTTAAGCGGCCCAAATAACAATTTCTGAAGCAGCTTGTCACTTCGGAAATTGCTTTATTTCGAATCTTTTTCCCGCTTCAGAAATACCGAAATGGGAAACTCAAACATTACTGGCACTGTTCACCCCTATCCATCAGTGGAAGGTGCTGATGGTCACTGACATTTTCCACATCCACCTCCCCTTCTGACTATGCAGAAATTTATTTGCAGGGTTGTGGGTCTTATGTGGACTAACAGTATATAGATCAGCAGGTTGCAGAGGGGAGAGGAATGGGGACGGAATCAACCTTTCTGATTCTATCAGCACAGCTTTGCTGATGGAAGGGGAAGGAAAGGATGATTTTTGCCCTTTCTTTGCTCTTTTGTGTATCATCTCAGCCTACATGGTCATTAATACAGGCCGGTCCCTTAGCCTAGGAATAACCTTTTACAGGGGCAAAAACACTGCTTGCGGGGGGCAGGAATGTGGGAAAGGTCCATGATCCTTGTACCTGCAAATTGGTGGATCCAAACCATTAAATGCTCTCAAAGACTCCCTTAAGTTCAGCCTTACTAAGTTTTGTAAAAAAAACGATGACAGGGGGTGATTGTCTTAATATGATTTGGAAAACCATTCCATAGAGACAGAGCAGCCAGTGGATCACCTGGTGACCGGGCAGTGTCGGACCATGGAGGAAAGAACAGTTGGGAGACCCCAGTGAGAAGAATCATGTTATCCTAAGTCTATAGTGCTTCCATATTTAGACAATTATAAAAGTGCAAATAAATTTTAGGGTTTTCCATTGCACTCTAAACATCTTTTCTTCTTTTTCCATCCCCCTTTTTTGTTCTTATGTCCAGCCTGGTGAAGAGTTTTGAGGGACCTGAACGCTATTTTCTGACATTTTGGTTGATCCTAATAAATAGGTATTCAGTTAATGTTTAGATTTTTTCCCATGGTCCAACATGACCAACCCAAAATTTTGGCTGTTTAATCATTTCATTACTCCAGCTAAGTAAGGGGGGGGGGTGGAGATCACCTTTATGTACGTGCTTTGGTTGTTGTTCTTGCATTACCCAAAGCAAACACAGGAGAGTCCTTAAATTGTTTCTTTGTTGTTTCTCAAGGGTGGCCATGAATTTAGCCACCTGGTTTCTTCCATTTTTTTCCTGGAAAAAGTCAAAATTGTATCCAGAAGTAGCGTGTTTATGCCTCTGGATATATGCTTGTTGCGTTGGACCCTCAGGTTCATAGAATTGCTCTTTTGCCTGAGGCAGGCATTGAGGAGTGTAGCTGTCATGTTTTTATTGTCATTGTTTCTGGGACAAGCATCCCAGAATCTTTAGCAGATCACCCAGAGGGATCCTAGACTTTGCAAACTGTAGGCAGTAGAGAGCCTGCTGCTTCAGTCAGCAGTGAAAATTGCCCTATCATCTGAGAGCCAAAGAACCTCTGACTTGTGAAGATGAGAAATGAGACATAAGAAAGAAACCAGTCTGGGATAACTTTTCTCCCAGGAATGCTTTCTCCACATTCTGGCCAGTGTTGTTGAAACTCCTGTAATCTGACCAAAAAAGATTAAGCTGCCAAGTGTACGCTATCCAGATTTGCAGGGATTTTTTTTCTTTCTACATCAGTCTGTTCCTTCTGTCTACCAGACTCTCTTGATCTTCTTTGTAAGTAATGGCGGTCATCCACCAAAATTGCACCATTGTTTGTGGTTCCCCTTTGCAGGCTCTACCTCCAAGATGTTGCTTCCCTCTGAGGTTGATGAGTTGCTTACAGATGACCAGCAAAAACATTGGGCTAGATGCTGCCTTAGGCTAAGGTTTTGATGCCTGAACTTTGACCCTAAGAGCTTTATCTTCAGCCTCAGTTCTTGCAAGGACAGAATTCACCTGGGCCGTTGAGATGCTATATGGATTACCTACACAGATCCCCAGGGCCCCAAGCCATGGTTATGTAGGATGTCCATTCTTTCTAGCTGATGCATCTAGGGATGGGCACCCTGTAGGTAGAAGCTAGGTCCATGGCTTACTTCTGGTGTGGTTGCCAGAAAGAATCTGTTGCTGTGCAACTGGACCTAAGGCTAACCTGGCCAGTGTTTCCTTGAGCTGCAATATGTTTGGAGACGGTCCCTGGAGAAAGTCCTATTGGAAATGAAATGAAATTTTTAATTAAAAGAAAAACTTCCCATCTCATTCTTTCTCAAAGACTTTCAAAGTATTGAAGAATACCCTCCACAGGATATAAACCCAGATAGAAACAGTAGATAAGAATCACAATATCCCATTCCAGAAGACTTGACTCCTCCACCAGTTTAGGTGCCACCATCACTGGTCTCCTGTGAAAGGGAGTCTGCCGATATCTGAAATGGTTCTATCAGTGGTTACTGGAATCCATTTAGAAAGGCTATGGCCTGGAGTTCGCCAGAATGTCAAGAGATCAGTATATCTAAATGCCCTTATCCAGTAATCCCTCTAAACATCACAGAATTTGAAAAGTAACGCTATCATATATGATGTTATCTTCATACTGTAATAATGTGTGTGATGATTCTTGGGGACCCAAATATAAGAATAAAGCGATTCCTTGCAACTGCCCTCTTACTAGAGATGTAACTATGAGCTGATAGCTCTACCTGTCACTTTTCCTCTTAGGGCTTTATAGGTCGCAAGATTCAGATGAATCTTAAATATCCCTTGCTAATCTTAGGCTTAGAGACTTCTAAATGAAGGCAAGCCCTCTTCTTGTGGCTGGGAGCAGGATCCTAGATTTATCCAGATTCTAACTGTAGGACTCTCATGTTACCTCTTCCATTTACAATACTTGAAACAAAACTGAACACGTGGCTGATTTGATCATGGTGAAACAAAGACAAACAAAACAAGATCCCCATCACAGCCTTTTGGTGCAACAGAAAGAGATTAAAAAGAAATTCTTAAACACAGAATACTTACCTTCTGTCATATTTGCAGAATTACCTCAAGAAATAGAGAGAGCTTGATTTTTACCTTCACAATTGCTACTTGTGGCAATTCTTAGAGAAGATGAAGAATAAGTAGCTAAGTCCAAAGAAAAAGTGAGGATAAATACAAGAATTTGTATATATTTGAAACAATAAGCCTAGATCCAGAGGAGTTAGCCGTGTTAGTCTGTAGTAGCAAAATAGTGAAGAGTCCAGTAGCACCTGTAAGACTAACCAACTTTACCGTAGCATAAAATTTCGAGAATCACAGTTCTCCCTCTGAGGCGGAGGACATCTTGGGTGATTCCCACCGTCCAATCGGGGAGGCAGGAAATGAAACATCTTTCTTCCTCTTCCCTTGTAGGTGGGATCACCCTTGGTTTCCCAGTTCTTTTCCTGCCTCAGGGGAGAGCAGTAGGGTATAGGCTAGCTCTGCTACCCTGTCCTACTCTTTATTCTTTATTCACCCTTTGCCTTTGCCTTTTCCCTTCCCACTTCAGCCTTAGAGGCTTACCTTTCCTTATTCAGCCCCTTTCACTACTCTGTGCTGTCTTCTTTCTTGGTCCATACCCTTATTCTTTTTACCCTGCGGAGAGGAGTCCTCTACTCGCAGGGAGACCAGGATGGCTACAAGGGAGTCTTCCGACTCTGAAGACTCTTTCATGGACAAGGCTGGAGACGGCTCCCTAGGACCAGTCCTTCCAGCGGCAGGGGACGATCCGGCGGGAACCGACGCGCCGCGGAGGCCTGATCGGTCCCCCGGGGAAGACTCGTCGAAGAGAGAACACCCTGCAACAAAGCGCCCTCGTCTGTCTTCACCCAAGCCAGAGAGGGCAGCGCGCCGTGAAAAACGAAAACAGACCGGCGAGATGGCGCGCAACTCGATTTCGGCGGGAACGGCGGCCAGCTGCGACTTCCCGCCAAAACGTGGCAACGTGCTTCCCAACCTCCCGGCGGGAGAACTTGGGCACGGATCGGGGCCCTCGTCGCAGGATCTCAGTGCGACGCCTTCAGGAACTCAAGTAAGTGATCCTTCTGAGGAACTGTCGCCCCAGATCTTGGCTGCCATCAGGAGGTCCCTTAGAGAGGAGATCTGGGCCATTAGTCGGGGGCAGACTTCAGATCCTGATCGTTCTCAGCCCATCCCAGACCAGCCTATTCCGGGTCCTTCTCACCAGAGAAGCACCTGGCCCACTAAGGCGGCCCGCAAACAACCTCTAGGCCCGACCACTAACAAGGTCTCGGCCTGCTATGATGAAGATCTCTCCCTCAGTGACATCTCAGAGGAGGGAGAATTTCTGTCGGAGGAGGAGCAGGAGTTAGACCCCACCACTGCCCATCCATCCAATAGGTTGTTCCAGCTGGAAGATTACCAATACCTACTCTCCAAGACCCTTTCAGCCCTGGACCTCAAGGATCCATCCGAGGGAGAGGAGGAGAGAGAGGAGCCGAAGCCCTCGGGCCTCAAGGCTAGACCCAAAGGGAACAGGGAATTCTTCCCCAGGTCAGACGAGGGTCCCAAACTGTTTCCCTTCCCTGAATATTTCGAGCGCCAACTCAAGGCTGAGTGGCCTACTCCTGCAGCCACAAAACAGGTACCCAACTATATGAGAAAGTTATATGTCTTACCTAACTTTGTGGACGAGCTCTTGCAGGTGCCTGTGATTGATGCCCCGGTGGCAGCGCTACAGTCTCAAGGTCTTCTCTCTGAGGACGGCCAAGGCAACATTCGAGACGGCCTGGATAAAAAAGGGGAAGCCGTACTGAAGAGGGCACACGAAGCAATGGCCATCTCCATCAAAGCCTCGGCCATAGCCTCTATGGTATCCAGAGCCTCGGTGGTGTGGATCAGGAGGATGATCCAGCTGCTTCCCAAGAACAACAGAAGGCTAGCGGAAGGAGCTAATAGGATTCTCAAAGCATCCACCTTCGTGGCGGACGCCACCTTGGACACCCTGTCCCTGACATCGAGGGCCATGGCATCTACCGCGGTCTCCAGACGACTACTCTGGCTTAGAACTTGGCATGCCGACATGCAAGCCAAGATTATCCTAGCATCTTACCCATTCCAAGGAGGGAAGCTATTCGGAGATCAGCTGGATAAAATATTGATAGAAACCAAGGATAAGAAGAAGGTCCTCCCAAGGTCCCTAAAGTACACCTCCAGGAGACCAAGCAATTACCAACCATTTCGCTCTCATCACACGTTGGCCAGAAACAGACAGGACCACAAGAGAGCCTGGAACCCTCCCAGGGGCCATCCCAAGCGGACTGGGTTTCACTCCAAGTTCAACAGGTCTCAGGGATTCCGCGGCAACCGACAGGAATCCGACGATAAGGGTCAGAAGCCCTGACTATCACGATGCCCCGGTGGGGGGAAGACTTCTCCTGTTCCGCAAGACCTGGGAGGAATCCGAGGCGGACGCATGGTCCTTAGAGATTGTGTCCAATGGTTACTTGATCGAGTTCGCCTCCCTTCCACCGGAACGTTTTATTCCTTCCCCCCTCAAGAAGAATCAGTCCAGAAACCACATAACCCTGAAAGCGATCCAACACCTTTTGGACATACAGGCCATCGAACCAGTGCCCCCTGCAGAGCAGGGGCGGGGAGTATATTCGATTTTCTTCACGGTTCCCAAGAGGAACAGGGACTGGCGGGCCATCCTCGACCTCAACTACGTCAATCGACATATCAAACTCAGACACTTCCGAATGGAGACTCTGCGATCCATTGCCGAGGCATTGCAGGAAGGGGAGTTCCTGACCTCGATAGACCTGACAGAGGCGTATCTGCACGTTCCCATCGCCGCACCACACCGACGGTTCCTCAGATTCTGCGTCAAGAAGGATCACTTTCAGTTCAGAGCACTTCCCTTCGGTCTGTCCACGGCCGCACGGGTATTCTCCAAGCTCCTAGTGGTTCCCATCGTCAAATTACGGGAGAAGGGCATTCACGTGCACCCGTATCTGGATGACATTCTGATAAGATCCGCCTCCGAGTCCGATTCAATCAGGGAGACAATGTTCACCATTCAATTCCTACAGAGCCATGGCTTCTTGATAAATCAACACAAGTGCTCACTGCGTCCTTCACAAAGACTCGAGCATCTGGGCCTGATGATAGACACAAAGAAGGGCAGCTTCTTCCTCCCGGAGGACAAGAGAGCCAAGACCAGGAAGCTTGCGTCACAGATAATCAGGCAACAAGCGTCTCCACTCATGGAACTCTCGAAGCTAATGAGTCTGCTCGTGGCCAGTTCAGAAGCCATCTACTGGGGCAAGTTCCACGCAAAGCCACTTCAGGCCTTCCTGCGCCCCTACCAATGGCAGATCGCCCAGAGGTCGAACATCAAACTCCAGGTACCAAGCTCGGTGAAGGAAAGCCTGGGATGGTGGACAATCGACGACAACCTTCGCCTAGGCAAGAGTTTTCTGTCACCAAAACTCACCCAACTCTTCACGGACGCCAGCCTGAAAGGCTGGGGAGCAACACTACACGACGTTCCTGCCCAAGGGGAGTGGTCAGAAACGGAATGGAGCCTACCCATCAACATCTTGGAGATGAGAGCAGTCTTCCTGGCACTGAAACACTTCCGGAGTGCGCTCAACCACGAGCACGTCCTGGTGCGGACGGACAACGTCGCCACCAAAACATATATAAACAAGCAGGGAGGGACCAAATCGTCCCGACTCCAAAGGGAGGCTCACAAAATCATGACCTGGGTGGAGCACAATCTTTCCTCCATCAGAGCGGAGCACATCCGGGGGATCCAGAATATCCACGCGGACTGGCTGAGCAGGGAGTCGCTCCAGCCAGGGGAGTGGTCACTGAAGAAGGAAGTATTTACCTTGCTGACGGAGCACTTCAGAACCCCGGTAGTGGATCTCTTTGCCTCACACAGGAACAACCAGGTCCCACGTTTTTACACCAGATATTTCCATCCACAAGCGGAGGACACGGACGCGCTCACTGCGTCCTGGCCCGACTCTCTGCTGTATGCCTTCCCTCCCTTACCAGTGATTCCAAAATTGCTAAGGAAGATCAGACAACTAGGAGCAACAGTCATCGTGATTGCTCCATGGTGGCCCAGGCGACCGTGGTTCTCCACTCTCCAGCTGCTGTCAGTCTCACCACCGCTGCAACTACCGGTGCATCCGGACCTCCTACAGCAGGGCCCGATCCGGCACCCTCATCCAGAATGGTGGGCGCTGACCGGATGGAAATTGAGAGGAACTTGCTCCAACGAGAAGGTCTTCCCTCGGGAGTCATCGACACATTGTTAGCGTCCCGAAAGAGCTCCACCATTCGCATATATAACTGTGCATGGAAAGCCTTCCATAGATGGTGCAGACGTAAGAAAGTGTCACCTCTGGATCCGACTGTCCACTCCATTCTGGGGTTCCTACAGGAGGGCCTCGACAAGGGACTTAGACCAGCCACCCTCAGGAGACAGGTTGCAGCCATAGGATCGGTCTGGACCACAGACGGAGGAACCTCGCTAGCGTCTCACCCGCTCGTTAGGAGATTCCTCAGGGGGGCCACGCTGTTGAGACCCCCGCCGGTCCATCATTTTCCTACTTGGAGACTCAATGTAGTACTCTCCGCCCTGACCAAACCACCATTTGAGCCGGTGAGAAGCGTATCCCTCAGATGGCTGCGGATCAAGACAATCTTTCTGGTTGCCATTACTTCGGCCCGCAGGGTATCGGAGTTGAGTGCCCTCTCGGCCCGTCCAGACCTGTGTGTCTTCCACAGGGATAAGGTGGTTTTGAGGACAGACCCTATCTTTCTACCCAAGGCGTACTCCACTTTCCATCGTTCTCAAGAGATCAACTTGCCATCATTCTGCCCGAATCCCAAACACCGTAGGGAGCGGGAATGGCACACTCTGGACGTGCGGAGGTCGCTCAAGGTGTACCTGATCAGAACGGAAGATATTCGACAGACGGACGCCTTGTTCATCAATATCTCACAACCAAAAAAGGGTCAACGCATGTCCGCCTCAGCGATCGCGTACAGTATTAGATCTTGTATTACGGAAGCCTACAAAGCACAGCGGATCGAAATACCAGCCGGAATAACTGCCCACTCGACCAGAAGCGCAGCCACCAACGCAGCTCTGAGAAGGAACGCCTCTGCGGAGGATATCTGCAAGGCGGCTACGTGGGCATCTTTAACTACGTTCATCAGACACTACCACCTCCACACCTGTGCCTCGGCGGACGCGGCCTTCGGGAGACGAGTGCTTCAACATGTGGTGGAAGACGAAGATACACTCCCACCCAGATCGTAAGGCACTGCTTTAGGAGCACCCAAGATGTCCTCCGCCACAGAGGGAGAACGGCGCCTTGGATACTCACCGTGAAGGGTCCTTCTCCTCTGAGGACAGGAGGACATCTTGCCCGCCCACGATCTTCGTCATATGGGCACTCCTCTCCGCATTGTCATATTTGCTTCTGTCTGATCGCGTAGGAGCCGAAGGGACACACTTGTTGGCTCTCACGCTCACTCTAACACTAAGTTACCTGTTAATTCTTGCATGCTGTTCGTATTTACTTACCTGATTATATTGATGTTTTCTATCTCACTCCTGTTGGGATCTAGTTTTTTTGATCTTTCCACAGTCTGTGTGGTACTGCTGGGGGGAGTCACCCGAACTGGGAAACCAAGGGTGATCCCACCTACAAGGGAAGAGGAAGAAAGATTTCATTTCCTGCCTCCCCGATTGGACGGTGGGAATCACCCAAGATGTCCTCCTGTCCTCAGAGGAGAAGGACCCTTCACGGTGAGTATCCAAGGGGCCGTTCTCTTTGTCAGATGCATGGAGGGTAAGAAGAAACTGGACATATATATATAGGTGGTGAGGGGAGGGGGGAGTATATGCAAATCAGTTTACCCTCCATGCATCTGATGAAGAGAAATGTGGTTCTCGAAAGCTTATGCTACAGTAAAGTTGGTTAGTCCTAAAGGTACTACTGCACTCTTTACTAATAAGCCTAGAGGTTCTCTCTCCTAGACTGATGCCTTGACCATCAGGCAATATTTCTTTATCATTTAGAAGCTAATTAGAAAAGAAGGCTGTGTTTTATATAAGGCTTGACCTTTGTTTATTCATATTCTTGAGGTGAAAATACCATCTTAATATTATTTATAAACTCCACTTTGAATTTTCCTGTATGTTTATACTAACCCAGAATGCCTTTTACATGTGCTTTGGCTGCCTTTATTTCCCAGAATGCAAGGTGTGCTGGCTTTTTGGCCTCAGGTTCGCCTCTTGCACTTCTAACCTACAACTCCTGGACATAGGTCTGTGCCTCCTTAATGCAAATGAGATTCTGGTTGTGATTGGGAGATGTCTAGGCATTTCCTTGGTTGAAGATAAGAGAGTTGGAATTCTTGGCTGACTTGCTTCTGTTGGTCTGCCCGCCCGAGTTCACTGTTCTCTGCTGCAGATTGTAAATCAAGCCTTATAGCTTCTACGTGTGCTAAAAATTAGGTCTGCTGAACCAGTTCTTTCCCTGGTAGTGGAGCATGAAGTCTTCTCTTCATTCTTTGAAATGCTGGAGAAAACAGGGAGACATGAGCTGTGTTAACTGAAGGTCAGCCCGTCCTCATCAAGTACAACTTCCTTATGCAATCTTTTAATCACTTTCTCTTAGACATGGGAAACCACCAAAGCTTACTTCCACATCCCCATCAGCAAGTGGAGATTAGATTAGCTACAAGTATCAGCAGTACCTATACTGGTACTGGTACATTTTGACTTGTTCTGGTGGCTTCAGTTTTGGTGTACATTGATGGATTGATGAGTAGTTCTCTGGAGAGCTTTGCACCCATAGCATAGTAAATTAGCACTAAGGGCTTGCTGGTAGTGAGAGGGACAATCTAGCTGCTTGCTTCCCAGAAGAGGAGGAAAGGAAATCCTGGACTTTAACTTTGAATTTCCTTGTCTCGAGGATAGCTTAGCATGTCCAAGTAGTCTTGTCTCATTCCCATCTTACATGTTACCTTGGGGAGAGGATGACCACAGAAGGCTTTGCAACTGCTACCTGACAACCTCCCTTCCTGATGTGGAGGGAAAGTTCTCTGTTCTTTGTACCTTTCAAAGTTGGCCAATTTTTAGCTGCGTATTGCAGCAGATGGGATTCTGTGTACTGTAGCATAGGACTTTCTTTACTTCAATGTTTGAATGAAGTGAGGCCCTTTTTCCTCCAGGTCAAACACAGATATTGCCTTCCAGTCCTCAGTATGTACTTTTCTCAACACTAGCTTCCCTTCTTCACCACAGAAAAAAGACAAATTCTCATAGGTATGTCCAGAATTTCTCTCTTCACCTGTGCTCATCTCTCCATTCCTGTTTTGCCTGATTTCTTAATGATTTTAGTATGAAACTGTTGAATTAATCATTTATGCACAATGCAAATTACGCTTTTGTGGGGCGGCAGCAATCAGCTATAACTTTACTTTTGATGAATTCTGTGGGAGGACAGTAATCCGAACTTTTCCCTATTACCGAAAAAGATTCAGTAAATGTTTTGTTGCAAAAATGTGTTTCCATTTGAGTAGTATGCTTTTTTAAATAATTACAGAAGCATGTTTTTAAAAGGATATTCATCGAAGTTAATGTCCAATTTTCTGCTTGAATTTTTACACACCACTACAAATAATAGTCAGTACACCTTAGACATGATGTAATAATCCCAAGTTCCCTTAACTGTGGTTGGGAGAGTTAGAGTATGGTCTCTTCCTTCTCCCTTCTGCTGTTGTCGTCAGAGCTAATCTCAGTGTAAGCATTATATCTTCATAGGTGTTATTGCCAGCCATGGTTAGAAGAGCATTTGCAAAATTGTTTGAGCTAACTACCTAATGTTAGCTTTAGTGCAGACTTAATGCTACACTATGGTTAAACTCGAGGAGGAGGAGAGTTCGCATGTGAGCAATTTAAACATCATTAGATCAGGATCATGATATCTGCGTCAGATCTTAGATAACTGACTGGTCTATCAGTTACACAAGACAAAAAGTAACAAAAAGCTCTTAATAGCAATCTATTAGGAACTTAATTTGTATATCCTTTCTTAGAATGGTTGTTTGGCATGGATCAGTGCCTGAACATAAAATATTGACATCTAGTCATGCTATACTTCCTCTCAAACAGATAATCTACGAGGAAAGAATCATAATTTATGTTCTAGCTTGTCAAAGGAATTTGAAGAAGAAAGCAGCCTTTGGGACAGGGCGCGAGAGTTTTTAAAGAATTGGACATGAATGTTTTTATTATCTGGGCGTGGGCCCAGTGTAGATATAGCAGCACTTGCTGGTCCGTAACAATTCGAGAGATTGGGAACGGCCTGCCAGACGAAGTGTGCTCCCTCCCTTATTGTGTCACATCAATTCCCTCGCGCATGACAAGATTTTAAGCCCTGGTTCAAAACTGGTTTCAAATCTTAAATTAGGAGTCCAGCCTGGCTTGCTTTACCTGTGACTGATATGACTGAGCCCTTAACTATAAGCTGTGGTTAGGGGAAGTGAAAGGAAGCACTGGAATAAGAGCATGTGATGTCCCAATCCCACTTTATCAGTAATTACAATTTTATAATTAATCTTAAAAAGTTCTTGCTGTTTCATTTATTACTCAGATATTTTGTCTTGGCTATATATTTCTTCTGGTCTCTTTTCTGTTTCTGCACTTCTATTTAGTAGTACTGAATTACAGAAAGACTAAGACCTTGAATTTGTATCTTTTATTCCATCAAAGTAGTCTTTGCCTGCTGTAAACATTTTCCTTGTTTATCTGTAGATTTTTTAAAAAAAATAGAACCCCAGATACAGTCAGTAGATGTTCCAGCATTTTATAATTTCCAGTTTTGTCCTTCAGATATTAAGCAAATAGTGTCGTCATTGGTCTTTTGTAGGTTCTTCGTACTGGAGGAAGTCAGCGCCCGCTTACTCCCAATCAGGGTCAGCAAGGGCAGCAGGCAGAGTCACTTGCAGCAGCTGCGGCAACAAATCCAGCTTTGGCTTTTGGTCAGGGTCTTGCCACAGGCATGCCAGGTATATAATGATGAGTTAAGGAAACTAAGAATAGTTTTAAGATGACTATCCTAAAATCTTGTGTTCACACTATACTGTTTGGATATGATCTCTTTATCATGTGCTTTTTTTTAGTTAAAACTTTGGACTTTCTACGCACTACAAAGTAATTACTTCTTAGTGGGATATGTTAAGTCAGAGGTTCACAACTCAGACCACTGAATGCTGTCTTACATTTTTACATGTCGAGGGACACTTTTAAAAAATGTGTATGCTTGCTGCAAGATTTAGACATATACGGTAAGGTTTATAGCCTATTTGGTGAGGCTGGACCCATGAAATGCCAGTGGCGTTGGAACTATATCTAAACCACGAGGAAGAAATGTGCTTTTATAGAGCATGTTGATGAGGATAATGTTAGTGAACACTGAGCTAGTGAGCATGTACAGTTTTGACTTGGGCAGAATTTGGCCATTAGTCCCGTCATTTATGTACAGCTGCACAAGATCTGAGCCTAGTTGAGAAGGGGAACCCTGGTTAACATTCATCATGATTAAGGCTGGTAGGATAGTGGCAGGATAAGAACATAAGAGCCTTGCTGGATCAGACTAGTGGTCTATCAGGTTCAGCATCCTGTTTCACATAGTGGCCAACTTGTTGCCCCAGAGACCCATTAAACAGGGCATAAAGGCTTGATGCTGCCTCCTAGCACTGGGTTTCATGGTGTCTGAATATGGAGGTTCACTTTACTCACTTGTAGCCTTTGATAGACCTGTCCTCCATTATTCTGTCTAACCCACTTTTAAAACCATCTTGTGAAGTCCACAAATTAATTCTTCATTGAATAAAGTATTTCTTTTGTCTGTCCTGTACCTGTTGTCCATTAACTTCATTGGGTGCCCTTAAGTTTCACTATTATATGGAAGGGGATATTCATGGAGTGTGGGAGGCATGCATTATTCTGCAGCCTAGTCCAAATGAGGAGGTCATCTCTGCATAAGCCCTAAGATCAGTAAACATAATGCTAACTTGTTTTAAGCACACTGTCAGAAAAAATGTGGATTTAATGGCTTCAATCCAAAGAATCACAGCTGGTGTGAACAGTAGGCTTTCTTGCCATCAGCTCACTGCAGCTCCTTGAATCCTCTAAAGCTTGTTCTTCCAGGTTGAACAGTCTTCCAAAATGTCATGTGGTCTGTAAGGTTTTGGGATGCTCCCTTTGACCACAAGCAGAACTACCTTTTACTTGTACAAGAAGTTCCTAGGATGGAAGCCATTATAAACGTCTTAATATGTTTCTGTATGGCATTATATGCTTGCTCACGCACGCACACAGACACACACAGACACACCCTCCCCCCCCCTTTCTTCAGTGCTGGTTCTAAAAAGTGCTTCTCTGAACAGCTTTTCTTTTGACCATATCAACTTCCTGCTCCTGGTGAACAGGTAATGGGATTTAGTCAAGCTGTGGAAGCAGTAACTGTGTATACCTGTGTAACTTTCTTTATTAGAAGATGAGCAGTGGCATGCAGAAATTGCTGCTTTTGCTCATGGGGAACATGGCAAAGGAAGAAAAATGAGTCACTATGATGGCGCATCACTTAAACTTGAGCCATTGCATAATCACAATGCAGCTTTGCTTTTATTATTTGCTCTGTAATATTTCCGTGACTCCGTTCTAGACAGCAAACAAAATCTTAAACACAGTTGCAGGAATCTTCTGACATTCAGAGTTTGGAGTATTCTCAAGCATTTAGGTTATTCTGTGACAATTTCAACTAAAAAAATGTTACTTTCATCTTTTATTGCTTTATCAGTTTATGGCTCTAAATATATCCAATCTAATGGAGATGTTATTTCGAGACACACTTAATCACTCACCATATTATGTGTGGGAAAGCTGTTTTATATAAAACCTATTTGCTATAGTTAGGGCAGATAACTTTTCAAAGTTTGAATCATTTTCTTTGTGCAACACCTTTTCACAGAATTTTTTGTAATGGTTGCCATATGAGATTGCAGTTCATTACAAAGTGTGTAAGTGAGAAACAAAGCGTGGAAAGGAGATAACTGTTTTGTGTTTTCAAGTACAAGAGTATTTTATCTGGCCAATTAGGTGCTGAGGAAGAGAAAATTACTTGCAAAAAGAAATACATAGCCAGCAAAGATTTTGATGAGTTAATAGCCCTTTTCAGTTAGAACAAAGATCCTCCTGATACATGCAATCTCCTTTTTTTCTGGAAAGGGCAACACATGGATTTTCAGCCCCATGCCTGATACTGGCATACTGAGGCTGAGAATTCATATGTTGCCCATTTCAGAGGAAACAGCAATTGCATGTATTGGGAGGATTGCATGTAGTGTCTTTTATCTGTATGAAACTGCTGAAAAGGGCTAATATAATAGTTTGTTTATACACACACCCGCACTACTGCACTGGAAAAATGATGAAACTTTGGAAGAAATGTTGAACTTCTTGAAGGGGGCTTAAAGAAATGAGCAGGCTTACATTCTTGGTTCTGTCGAAAATA
This sequence comes from Eublepharis macularius, assembly GCF_028583425.1. NCBI lineage: Eukaryota > Metazoa > Chordata > Lepidosauria > Squamata > Eublepharidae > Eublepharis > Eublepharis macularius. The sequence continues at coordinate 42,256,774 of NC_072790.1, forward strand.
GTACAGAGACTGACAGGCCATGGCAAATAATTGTGTCTAAAAAATTGATTTTTAACTATGTTGCTCGCTCTGGAACTTCAGGATAAAAATGGAGGCAAATTACATGATTGTCAGAACATAACTAGAGTAGTAATCCTTGCAAACAAATACCAAACTATTCAAGATAAATCTAAAGTAAGTATGGTAACTTTTTATGAGGGTTGTTTAGAGAAGATGATAGATCAGATGATTTTGTAAAAGAGTAACACTTGCTACTTTGTGTAACATTTTACAACAGCTCTTCCAAGATCATTCATTATTCAGCAAATTTAAAAACAAATGCAGTCCACAAGTGGTCTTTAGATGTTGAGGGCGAGAGTAGTTTATTTTTGCACCTTGAGAGAATAATAAGCAGTGCATTGCTGAGTTAATTTTTGGGTTGGATGGAGCCTGGGCAGATGTCAGCTTTGCTGACAGAAGAGGGAAGAGAGGACAGTTTCACCCCTTTCTCATTGCAGCCTTCCAACCTATGCAGGTCACACAGCTTTAGAATAAACTTTTCTGGGGTCATAAAATGCTGCTGGGAGGAATACCTGTGCACCTTGCATCTGTGGGTTGGAATGCCAATCAGTTGACTGGTAAAATAGTCAGATATGCCACCAAGTTAGGAGTGCCCTTGATTAAATATCAGCCTGTGATTTGTTGTTTTGCTATGGCAGGAGTGAGATTCTCCAGCTCTGCAGAAGTCAGGAAGGATTATACTATCATAATGCCCTAATTTAGGAATAGGCACCTCTGTCCTACAACTTTCTCCATAGAGCTTCTACTCACTCCTCAGTTTTAAACCACATATTTTCACTTTGCCTATTGGCCATGTGGTATAGCTGCCTGCTTCTCTTTTCAGGAGCGCAGGTCAGTAGGAACCAAGAAATGTGTTGCACCAAGCTATCATCCTAGTTGATTGTGGGCTGGGATTACATGTACCTAGGAATCAAAATTATCTCAGCATTTACTGCAGTTGCCATAAGGATGCGACCCTTTTGTGTGGTCTGGCCGAGGGTTCTGTAAAGTCCGTTAGAGGGACTGGACTCACAAGCCTCCTCAAAAATTCCTTTTACAATTTAGCATAGTTCTCTCTGTCCAAATGAATCAATGTGTTTAATACTTTTGTTTAACCAGTATTTCATAAATATGTGAGCTGTCAAATGCCAGCTTTTTTTTTTTTTTGCTCGTGTTTTGTGTCAGGTTATGTTAGCATAACTAAAGCTAATATATAAAACAGCACATAAATGCTATTTTTAGGAAATAAAGTAAATTAGATATTTCACATCCCTGTCAGTTTTCTAAATTAAGTTGGGTTCAGACTTTTAAAGCTTGTCATGCCCAATATCAAGCGTATACTAATAAATATAACACATGACCTATTGTAATACTTGATCTCAAAAGGCAATTTTTTCCTATTGGTATATTTACATAAAAGAATAGCTTTTAGCTCAGTATGTTGTATATGTCATGTATTTGACAGTTGTGGATTTGGTTTCAAAAATTTTAACTGTAAGATTGAACTAGTTTACATCGTATGTGTGTTTCATTTTAAACTTCAATAAGTTTAAGGTGGAACTTGTGGAAATGTTAAAATCAGTTCTAAACTGTCCACATCTTTATCTTTCCTCTGGTCATGTTTACATTTTGCAAATTATATGTGACTTGCCAATACAGAGTCTGACAGGGATCCATTTGAAGTGATACTGTACAAGTAGTGCTAATTAACATACTACTTGTTACTTAATTTGATTAGGAATTAAGTGGCTAGTATTCCAAGCGTTTGTACACAAGAATAAAAAATTCAGAGACCTAGATCTATGACCTGAGTCCTAGGTTGAGGTGGAAACATCTACTGACAGAGAGAAGATCTGACCATACGGGTCTGCATTTTGGGTGACAGTTCCAGCAATAATCACTTTCCTAGGTGGTTTATGTATTAGCAAGCCTCTTGCTGAGTCCTGAAAAAAAACTAGATGCGTAGTAATTCCTACTTGCCCAGTGATAGGACCATTGTTCATGTACTCACAGGATCACTTGTAAGTACTTGTGCAGCCAGTACTAGTGTGTTGTAAGTTTATATGTTCATCTGTAAAGGGTTTTTTGTTGTTGTGTTGCTTGTCACATTTATCCTCTAACAATGTATTCTGCATTCTTTACAGAAGAGCAGTAAAGCAGAGTGCAGTCAAAGCCTGGCCATTTGCTAGCATGTGAAAATGGTAGTGAAGGTAGTAGAACAGAACAGCACAGTTTAGTTTTATCAGTGCATTTGTAATATGAAATTACTGTTGCTCAGATGACTATATGTTGCCAGACAGATGGTGTATAGTTAGATGTTTACATGTGTCCGGCTCTCTGTCCCCCTGCTTGCTTGGGCATGACCCACCATTTCACCTGTGCTCACAGCTCCATGTGTGAGTACCTTGCCTTGACATTGCATGAGGCACAGAACACTGCACCTTGCCATTACCTCAACCAGGAGGCCCATACACATCTGTAGAGAGAGAGGACAGCCCTGCTCTTTTCCCAGGACTGCATATGCAGTCTACTACCACTCTGTTAATGGGTAACCTGTTCTTTTGAAGCAAGGGGAGGAAAGAGTGGTTATATTCTCCTTTGGGAAAGGCACACAAAGCTTACTCACAGTGGTGCTATAATTGGGTGTGCATTACTTAGAGTCAAGTTTCCTGTAGATGCATATGCAGATTAACCTTAGGTTGGTTATTTTAAATAGGGAAGCACTGGAAAACGGTATGTTGTCCACGTTGTATTACTGAGTGCTTCTTATGAAGGCATTTGTATCTCCTGGAAAAAGAAACATGATACCAAAATTCTGGGCCAATTGTGAATATACATTGTACACACAAACATTTCTGGGGCAACATACTTGGCTCTTAAAATTGACATTAAATGTACATTTAGGGCAGTACTCACCAAGAACTTCTGGCACTGGGGTTGTGCTTAATCCTAAGTGAATATTATCCAGCTGTGGAAAGCTAAAAGTAAAACATGCAATGATTCAGTGGGTTGGTTATGTTCATGTTCACCATTTAATTATCTGCTATAACACAGGAAAGCAAAATGGTCACAAACTGCTAATTATTAAGCTAAAAATTAAAACAGGGCAATAATAACAACATTCGATTTATATACTGCCCTTCAGGACAGTGTAACGTCCACTCAGAATGGCTTACAGAGTATGTTATTATTATCCCCACGACAATCACCCTGTGAGGTGGGTGGGGCTGAGAGAGCTCTGGAAGAGCTGTGACTGACCCAAAGTCACCCAGCTGGCTTCAAGCGGAGGAGTGGGGAATCAGACCCAGTTCTCCAGGTTAGAGCCTGCCACTCTTAACCATTACACCAAACTGGCTCTAATGTATAAGATGATACTTGTGAGCTGAAATAGAACTGCAATTATAACTTGGGGATAGCATCCTCCAACCCCTTAACTTTTGTCTGCATGCCACTCTCCCTCCACTGTTATCCTTCAGATCCCTGTTAGGCAACTCACGCAACATCAGTATCTCTTTAGCACTCTAGGAAGAGCAATATTTGGGCGCTCTCTCCAGACAGGCTGCTGGGAGAAGCTTATATGAGGAGGGAGGAACTGATGCAGTCACTTGCACGCCAGTGGGCAGTTTCTGTTAACTTCAGGCAGATGGATAAATGGCAAGTGGCCTCTGAGTCAAATATTGGGCGTTCTAGTTGTGTGTGCAGGTAAAGTTGGGAAAGAGGTTTGGAACAGCATTAATAGACAAAATAGCTTAGCAATCATCCCCTAGCTCACTGCTATAAATTTCTGGTAGACCCAAAACAAAGTGTTCATCCCCAAACAAATGACCTTACTAGCGTATGTTTTGTATTGGTTAGGCTATCAAGTGTTAGCCCCCACTGCCTATTACGATCAGACGGGTGCCTTGGTGGTAGGTCCTGGAGCCAGAACTGGACTTGGAGCACCTGTCAGATTGGTGGCTTCGACACCCGTCATCATCAGTTCTGCAGCTGCACAAGCAGGTAGGTAGATCTCCCACAGTGACTTCTAGCTAGTAGAGAAGCAGTAATTGTTATTGCTTCCTCTTTTTTTCCCCCAGAGAAAACACTCACATGCTCATATTTTTTCCACATAACGGACAAAAATCTCATATTGGATTGTTCATCTCAAGATCTGCATCTCTTCCGTGTCTTGATCCCTTTAGGTTCAGAGGGGTTGGTGCATTCTTTCTTGAATAGGGGATTGTGTGAAGAAGTATCTGGGTGAACCAGGCTGCATGTGGCTATGGCCAGCAAAAGGCTAGTAGCAGATATTATGCTGGCAACACGTTGCAATCGTAGTTGGCAACTTATGAAGAAAATGCTGGTGTCTACAGCCTGCACAATATTTCTGTAAATGATGCCATATCCTGGAAGCTCGTGGGAGGAACAAAACTTGCTGCTTGTCCAGTTCAGTGCTTTGAATAATTTTACTATACACTGTGGGTTAGGTGAAGAGGGAGACGTTTTCTCTGACTTTTTATAGATAAGCTGGACAAAATAGAGTAAATAATAAACGGTGGTTATTTTCTCATGCTCAGTTTGGTATTTTCTTTTAGTATTTAGTGAATTTTTACATTCGCTTCTTATACCCCAAGAGAGAGATGCCAGAAGTGATTAAAATACTGTCTCTGTGGTGAGAGTGGAGGTTTTTCCCCTCCTTTCATGCTGGCCTTTTGCAGAAAAAGCACAGTTCTCACTGTTTCCGCTTTCCATGAAAGTCTGACTTGAAGCAAAAGACACTCTGCCCCTCCCTTAGTTCTTTGCACATGCTGGGTGGGTCGTCTCCAAACAGGGGCTTAGCAGAAATGGCACAAATCTCATCGCTCCTCCCTTCCACAAAAGGCCTAGTGGAGAGTGAGAGGCCCTGCAAGTTCTCTGCAGTTTGTGGAGAACTCAGTGGAGACCATGTTTGTGAAGCCAGGCATCTAGAAGCACAGCTGGCCACGGGAGCATGAGAGGCTGTCAGATATGTAGAATATATTCACCCTGCTCAAAGTAATTTTGCCTTGTGGACTAGAAGGCGACCGTGCAGCTTCACTGAAAGTCCTTTGCCTAAAGCTTTCTGTGATAGTGGTGATTTTTCTCATTGGCTTTTGCTTCTGTGTAGTAGTAAGAATTTTCTCTCAGATTTATGAAATAGCCTGTTTTTTAGAATGAAAATGTTTTTGAATCCTATTGATGATGATGGAAAATGATGTGTTTTGCAGCTGCAGCAGCCTCAGCTGGAGGAACAGCAAACAGTCTTACAGGAGCCACGAATGGGCTTTTTCGGCCCCTGGGTACCCAACCGCAACAGCAACAACAGCAAACAAACAGTAGTCTGCAGTCTAATTCATTTTATGGCAACAATGCTTTGACCAATAACTCCCAGAGCAGTTCACTCTTTTCCCACGGTCCTGGCCAGCCAGGAAACACGTCCCTTGGTTTTGGAAGCAGCAGTTCTTTAGGTGCTGCTATTGGTTCAGCGCTTGGTGGATTTGGATCATCAGGTAAGCTGATTTTTTAAAAGAGGTTGTCTGAGCAGCTATGATGGAAAATTTGTTTTCCTATTCATTGAATACACTGTTTAATTTTAAATAAATGCTATACTTAGATTTGTAAGGAAGGTAGTTTGTCTCGCTAGGCCTTGTGCATGAGGAATAATGTTGAGTGTGTTAGTGACTGACAGCTTGTATTTTGGGCTTTTTTAATGGCTTATTTTTGTGATTGGTTGGTCTTGTACTCCTCAAGTTTATGTCCTTTAAGTGTAACTAGGGCTGCATTTGTCTGAGCAGTGGGCAAGAGAGATCCCCTCCCGCTGTCCATCACCCCAGCAACATCAGTGATTGGGAGTACTGTTAATGGAGGTGAGAAAGTGAGTTTCCTTTCTCAACAAATCACTGTGTGCTCCCCGGGCACATTTGCGGTAGCAATTTACCTACCATCCAGGATTGGGTTCTTTATAATGCTAGAGAATTGAAGTAAATGCATTCCTTTCCTTCTGTGCAGAGGTAAGGGGACTTCCTTTTGCCAGCTGTTAGTCTTTCAAAAACCTGACAACATACAGGCTTTACTTTATTCTGTTCAAAAGTGCTTAATTATTGTCATTTTATTTCGTTTTTATTGTACCAACAGTCTTTCTTACTGCTTTATTCACTGCTTGATAACATAAATGCATATATCACCCCTTTAAAATCATAAACGTCAATGTGGAGATTGGTTTATTCTTGAAGAAAATGTTAACATATGGTGAAACAAACCAGAACAGTCAGTAGTTGTTTTCAGTGCCGAGGAGGAGGAGAAGGAGGTATGAAAGCATACACAATTCTGTGCACTTTGCAAATGAATAGCAGTGAGCTTGCACACCTTGACCTTGGAAAATGTCCCATGGGAAACAATTTTTTAATATTTAGGACTACGTGTTAGAATGCTTCAGTTTCCCTTCAGTATCTTTTCTTTCAGTTGGTAAAGATGCCCCATTAAAATGAGCTGGCTGGCACAATGCACTGTAACAGATATCCTGCATTAATATGCAGAGCTTAAAATGTTTTAAATCGGAAACTATTGCAAAAAGTTAGGGTGGGGGAAATTAGAATTGTACTTCTGTCATTTTGGCATAAGATCAAATATTTAAATATACTCTTATGGCTAGCTTTTTAGGATTTATTTTCTCCAGTATTTTTAGTATGGTACAGAATTCTGTTAATAAAATAATCTTCTGGTCCTGCATAATTGGTTACTAGGCAGTCCTGTGCCATTTCAGAGTTAGTTTTGCTTATGCAAATCCTCTGTGATCACAAAAATATAAATATATTCAAATCCCTTTTTTTAAAAAAAATCCTGATTATAGCATCACTTTAAAATACACTTTAAAATATTTTTTCTATTATTGTATTTGTAAAAAAAGAATGTTGAGCTACATTTGAATACTAGTTTCTTGAATGACATATTCTTTTTTTAAAAAGTTTAGGAATTAGCTGGATTGTTATCAGTAAGATAAAAGTTTTACTTTTTTAACACATTCTTACCCTTTCTCCAAGATGCTTGGTGTTGCTCTAGCTTTACAATAATCCTCTGAGGTAGGAATAATAGTGACTTGCTCAAGACCATCCAGTGAGCTTCAAAGCTAACTTGGGATCTGAAACTGTTTTCCACATATAAGTGCACATTACCACATTATATATACACCAATAAAACTGTTATAAAAGTCTTTCAAACTATAATATCTTCACCCAAATGGCTTATTGTGCCATGTTAGTCTCTTAAGATAGCACATACCTCTTTTTGCAGATAGAAATTAATAACTAATCCTCAAGAACATGATACAATAAAGTTTAAAATAATAGATGGCATAATTGAAGACAAGAATGTTTATAAATCTTTTGCTACAGGAGAAAATACCCTACCCCAAAAAAACCTGTACTGTGTTTAGTCATATATGGCTGGTGGGCATTAGACTGAATCTGTGTGATTTAACAGTGAATTGCACTTATTTGGGCCCCTGCAACAGTTTTTAATTCAATGCAAAGGGGAAGGGAAAAATTTGACTGAAACGGGGGAACTCGCGTTTTTCAATTTAGTATATTGTCTCATACAAAACGGGGGTGCAATATTAAGATATTGCTATTTTTGTAGGTTCACCAGATAGGTAACTAGGCCTTCTCAGCATCTCACTATTGCACAACTTTTACAATGGTTATAGTTGAAGGTTTGTAAAACTACTTATGTGAAATGTATTCTGTTATACTGGGGAGTATGTGAATATTTAATTTAACTAGCATTGATCTAAGCTTCTAGCCCGTACATTATCTTCTATGAAGAAATTCTAGTTCCCTGTTTTACTCGTTCTACCCAGCCCTGTACTGTGCTTCTGCAGTCCATATCCTTTTACAATCTGCTTTTAAAATACTGTTGAACTTTTTGTTTACATCCAAGAATGCTTTCTTAGAGTGTGTGGTTGGTTTGTATGTTTTTGAGAAGTACAGTTTCCAGTGAGATTTTTATTTTAGCAGCAATTGTGAAGTGGATAAAACAAAATATGTGCCCTGTTGAGCCTTTCATGCAAAACAAATCCTTTAGTGTATCTAAACCAGCACCTTCAGGTTTGTCCCTTAATACAGTAGTTCAACTGAAACAAAAAACGAGGGACTGTTTGCAGAAATTAGTTCAATTTAAATGTCACCTTCATTGGTTCAAATGAACACAGTACGACATACCTGACTATTGGTCCCAAAGTCTGACTCCAGAATATTGAACTCTTACAAAAACTTATTAGCAAGTCTTAAGTGTATCAAGACTTGGAGGTTGTTTTAAAGTTCCTTCTTTATGTGAGGAATGCTTGTATTCATTTTGTGACTTATTAAAGCATGTGTGGTTATCACAGTAATTGTCTCTAGAATGATTTGATTGTTATAATGATTGTGATCACATCTGTTATTGCCCAGCTGTAGGTTGGGGCTAGGTTTGATTTGGTTGACACTGTATGTAATAGGGTCTTTTTATTTCTTCTTCAGTTGGCAGTTCTGCAAGTAGTAGTGCCACAAGGAGAGAGTCTCTATCTACTAGTTCTGACTTGTACAAAAGATCTAGTAGCAGCCTAGCACCCATAGGGCAGCCATTTTACAATAGTCTGGGATTTTCCTCCTCTCCAAGCCCAATAGGCATGCCTCTGCCAAGCCAAACTCCAGGACATTCACTTACGCCACCGCCATCACTTTCATCACATGGATCCTCATCCAGTTTGCATTTAGGTAAAAAAACCAAAGCCCTTTTTTGTTTGTATATGTATGTGTGTATATGTATTTATATATGTGTATAAATATTTTTATGTTGGGTTAAATGTGTCAATTTACCTCTTCAGTGAATCAATACTGTGTAGTGGGCTTAGTCCCAGAAAGTTGCTCAGTGCAGTCCATTTTTACTGATGTCGTCATTGAAAGTAATCAGCTGTGGGAGCAATAGCAGTTTTCCCTAAGACCCTCCAGACTTGCAATATAAAAACAAAGCTTGCTGCTTAGGAAAAAATCAGGTGGTGTTGTGTTTTTGTTGTTGTTGTTTGACAGGCAAAGGTATTTTCCTTGTTTATGTGTTAAAACATTTGTGTGCTTTTATGGAGTCAGCTTTAGGCTAATGTTTGGTGTGTGGTAATGATACAAGTTTTGAATCTTTGTTAAAGGAAAGCTCAAGTTAAGGTTCACAGTTCTGAAAAAGCTGCTGTCAGAACAACCAGGTTAATTATTTTGCAGTAAGTCTTTAGGAAGTCACTGTCAGACAGTTGGCAAAAATAACCTAATAGTGTGAGGGGAAATGGCAGCAGTATTTAGTTTATAATGCATGCTTTCCATTACGCCTACTACATCAGTAATACTTTCATTTTATTTTGTTTACACTGAAGTGTTTGAGCCAGTGACAATGTATTGCTGGCATTAGCATTTATTTATTTATTTATTTATTTATTTATTTTTTAAAGTTATATAATTGTGTACCTGTATTGGGGAGGAGGCGTAACTTACCATTTGTAATTATATATTCACCTGTTAAAGCCATGAGTAGTGAGTACCTTACATTTGTATTTTCTGCATTTCACAAATGTTACAGTTATTAGGAGTTTTATTTGAGTAGGACTTCTCCAGCATAAAGCAGGATCCAGAAGAGTTTCAGGAGGCTATTCACTGTTATGAAATGTTACTTAAGCAAGTATTGTTTGTTCCTTTCCATTCACATTTACAAATAGGCGATTAATACTTGGGGAAATGAGTTGGATCTTAAGTCACAGAATAGATCTTTCTCATCTCCCCATTCTTGCTGCATCCTCCGTATCTTTCCTCCAAAGAGTGGCCCGTGGGGGTTCAGGTACCCTCGGGGAGGGGAGGAGATGAGATGTATGAGGGAGGCTGCAGCTTGAGAAGAAAATCCATGAAAGTCATCGAACTCCCCCCCTCCCCACTTCTGCCTTATGCAAGTGGAAGTCTTTTGTTTTGTATAAGTATATCCATAGTATTGAACTTTTTAAATACATTATTGGTTTTAAGAGAATTCCTCAAAGAACTGGCAGTGGATTTGTTACATAAATTATGCTTTTTCTTTATTCCATTTTTCCTAGCTGGAATGCAAGGAGGCCATTAAATTTATCTTCTGCATGTACTTATGATTATTATAGCAAGATATCAAAGTTGGGAACTTCAAATTTCTGAGTATCAAGAGTTTGAGGGCATGTTAAGATGTTGTTTGCCATGGAGAAGTCTCAGTTTAGTAAACATTTCAAGGGTGTTTTTGTTGTTGTTGTTTTGCTGCACCCTTTGCTGGATGGAGAAAGTAATGTTTTTTTTCAGGCAGATGCCTTTGGATCTTTCCTTTGGAAGAATATAGAGGTTGTTTTATTGCAGAAGAACCCACCTTCAGATAAACTGTGGCTGGGATGCAAAGTGAACATGGTTCTTCCAGTCACCATTTCTAGTTGCCGCCCCTGGCATCACCCCCACCCTTTCTGATGATGAGCGGAATCTTCCAGAACAGGTTTCAGCATGCTGTAAAGGGAAATAGCCTTTCCTTGTGGACTGGAAAATTGGCATTTTGGTCCCACAGTGGTTCTTTGGATCACAGCTTGGATTAGACTTTGCTTTCTATCCACAACTGGGAGCATAACAGGTTCCAGGGCTCTCTCCAGCATGTGATTACATCCCTGCAAAAACACCTTCTGACCAGTAGGTAGTAGTTAAGCTTGTGTGTATGCTATACTGAAAGGGAAACTTACTTACTGCAGTAGTGCAATTTCTGCAGCAGTGAAGACTGACTGCTATGGTTTGTATAAATTACATCAATTAAAAACATGAGGCTATCTCACTTTGCATAGTTGTTCAGCTAGTCGTGTGAGCAGCCAAGAGCTTTAAAATGGAGGAGAGGAGAATGTGGTAAGCTGCTTTGGGTCCCCATGAGGAAGAAAGGTAGAATATAAATGAAGTAACTTTTAAAAAATTGTGAGGCACTGAAGTCTCACCCTTGCTGATCAGATTATTCAGCTATTTTTCTGGCTTCTGAGATTATACTAAACATTATGCCAAACTCTCTTAAGCATATCTTTGCAACTTTAATAGCTTAGAAACTTGGCTCAGCTACATATACAGCCTTTTTCTGTCCCAGGTAGCCTTCCTCCAGTGGAGAAGGCTCCACTCTTAGCTGAGCAGAGTTGAAGTATACAGCCCGCTATTCCTAGAAAATGAAAGTTGTGATTCGTAGGACGCTGAAGTCAGTGGCATGTATCCAGTGCACGAGCAGAAAGAAAAATATACTTAGGGTAGTTCTGCTTCCACAAGCAATAGCACAAGAGGTATAGCAGTACATAGCACTTAAATATAATATTTAACACAATAGTAATTTGCATACAAAATAGAAATAGTACCTGTGGAACCACAAGTGCTTTCACTGGTACATATGCTGGCTTTTTATGCTTGTTTAGACTTATAACACACACACAGTAGAATGAAAATACACTTTCGTTAGGAATCCAGTACAGTAGCCTGAATTCATGCAAATTTTAAAAACCAGTTGTATCTTTTAGTTAAAATTGGTATACATTCTTGGCTAGACAGATATCTGTTCTTGGATAATAAAAGGAATCTTGCTAGCAGAATAAAGAGATGCCACAGATTCCTACAAAGATCCATTTAGATGAGTATCAAGATTTTCTAACAATTTAATGTTTGGACTATTACCTTTGGCATGTGTCTATTTTACTAACCAAGCAACAGTGATTGCTTATAGACTGGACTTTTGCATGCAAATAGCTAATTAGTAAATGCAGCAATGATAATGCTGCAAAAGAGCAACCCAGATTGAATCTCCAGATGAATAAGCCTCTTATTGATTTATTAAGTAATTTCCATATACTATCAGGTGGGTAGAGGTATCATAGGATCAACATTACCATCTTTTTGTGGTGGCTAATGAGTTTTGTTTGATTCATTGTTACTGAGGGCACTGTACAGGGACAAAACTGGTATGAGTTCTATTATAGAATTATACTGTTGAAAATTTTTCAGTTACAGTCAAAGATGATCTCTCAGCTTGGAATTTTCAGCATCAGAAATTTTACACACACACACACACACCAGTTCTGTGTGCCACCGCTGACTCTCATCCACTGGAGTTTTTTGTTGATGGATTTCCTTCCACAGACTATAACTTCTTGCCCCCTTTTCCCCACTGTGGCCCCAAATGCTGCTCCTGTCCCCTGGAACAGCATGAAAGGGGGGGGAGGGATTTCAAGCTGCAGCAGGAGTGAGGAGGTGAGAGAGTTTTACTCTGGGCAGAAATCCTTCTACTCATGAGAAAATTCTGGTAGATCCAAGTAAGGGATTTAGAAATACTTAACTCTCAGATAAATGCTGTTTACTGGTAGGGTATTTGAATTGCCTAATTTGTTTTAGGAATCTTTTCTAGGCCCCATCAGGATTTTTATCACATTAGCAAAATTATGCCGCATGGCAAACACAGTATCTGTAGAGCTGTCCACAGTAGCAGCATTGAAACAAGAACACTTCATATATGAAATTATTTTCTATAGACTGGCAGTGAACTGAGCTGTCAAAACGCTTTCAAGTACCTCGAATTTTTACTATGGCTTTTTATAGACTAATATACTTGAATTGCTGTTTGATTCCAGATTTTACAGATCAGGCATCCTTTGAATGCATTTTCACCAGCACTATTTGAAATGGAAATATCAAGTCAAATGAATAAAAAGGAGGCTTAAGTAATTGTATGTGTTTTGAGCTGAATACACTTCATGTATATTTGTTAATTTTAGGCCCTGATGCAGAAAGTCCCTTTAGGCATGCAGGAGCGCGTGTATGCTAAGAGTTCTCACTTTTAAATTTCCCATTGCAGCTGTAGGTGCATTGAATCAACATGAACATCTGCAGGTCCCTCTGCATTTCAGGGGCAGCCTCTTGGTCAGTGTAAGGGACTGATTCCGGAAAGCAGGAATGTGTGGTATTCTGGACCAGGACTATAATCTGCTTAGCATTAACCCTGCTGCCACAAAGGAAAAAGTACTGGGAAGAAGTGTGTTTGCCTTGTTCCCCAGTATCAGAAAGGCATGGGAGTGGTCTTGATCTTGGAGGGTTTGCTTCTACATTTATATTACCATGCTGGAGAAATGGAAAAGCCCTAAGTTTTTTTCAAGACATCAGTTGCATCTCAGAGTACAAATGTGTTTGCCAGCTCCAGTTTGGAAAATTCCTGGAGATTTGGGGGCAGAGTCTGGGAGAGACAGGGAGCTTAGCAAGGATATGGTGCCATGGAATTCCACCCTCCAAAGCTGCCCTTTTCTCCAGGGGAACTGATCTCTCTAATCTGGAGATCAGTGGTGATTCGAGGAGAACTCCATGCCCCACCTAACCCCAAGTATAAGTTCATGTCCTCTCATTTTGTGCACTGTTCTGATCTCTCCCCCTTTTATGGATTGCCTCCATACCCTTTTGCTGATTCTCTGCTTCCTTACTTGCCTTGTCCCCATCTTCAGCTACATAGAACTACTGTGGCCATGTCTGCTAGAGCTGTATGTACCCTTCTGTCATTGCCTTCCCTCCACATACTGAAGGAATACTCATTTTCTTAGAGGAAGAGAGAGGCTTATTCTACAAAGCCTAAGATCGCATGGAAATTGCAGTGAAAATATCAACTGTTTGATTCTTTGTCACGTTTTTTAAAAATCACCAGGGCAGGATTTTCTGTAGAAGATGACTGAAAAAAAGATGAGACCCCATTCAATCAGTTTTACCAATAGTTGCCAAAAAAAATTGTTTCCAGGGACAATTTTCCAAAAAAGATTAGGACAAATGGTTTATATCCTTAAGCACGTGCCAGATGTAGATGTGATCGTGTTAAGTAATCTGTTATCTAGGAAACTTAAATTTAGTGTAAGTACTTAGCTTTATAGGGTTTTGTTTTTTAAAGTGTGCAAGATATTCCTAATTTATCAGTTATGCCTTGATTGTGCGTACTGATAAAACTATGAGGTGAATAGGAACTGAATTCTTGTGTCTCACACACACACCCATCACTATTAAGGCTGGGAATAGAAGTTATTGTGCAGATCAAAAACACAAATTTTACACTGTGCACTTGAAACACTGAGAGAGCAATCCTGTACTGTTCTCCAGCAAACTTGTCTGCCACCTACTGGCTTTGAAATTGTTACTTTTTAATGACCATATTCTCACATTTCAATCAATATTTCGTTGTCCATAAGCAGGATAAGCATATGTAGCTTCCTCTACATAATATCCAGAACAAGAATAGTAGATCATTTTTATTCTTCTGCACCTTCAGAAAAGAAGGCAGAAGAAATTTTTGGGAAATAGTCTGACATGCAAAGCTGCTTCATGACCAAGTCCTCTTTTTTCTGGGTGTTTAAGTAAATGCAAAATTAATGTTAATTTTTAAAATTTCACTTGTATATCATTTTTCTCCTAATGTCTCTGAAAATAGAGTTAGAATATTAAAATGACTGAAAGGGTTTGAGTTATTTGAATAGTTTATAACAATGTAGTACTATGTTCTAACTCACAGTTTGATTTATGGACCCATCTCATAAGTATTAGTCTGATGTTTTAAAGTTGTTTCATAGTCTAGCAAAATGTGGAATATATTCCCCTGTAATTGAATATGTTCTATAAGACAGTTAAACATACTTATTTATAATGAATGAATATCCCAAATTCTGCAAATTATTTTTAATTACTTGGAAGGTTTCTGCTTTTCCATAATAACTTGATTTAGCAAGCTTGTAATTTATTTTATTGATGAGACAACATCTTGGATTGTTTTGATTGGGCTTAACTAGCAGTTATCTACATTAATTCCTATTAAGCAGTCTTGATTTGTAGTTAGGATTAACAACTCATTTTTCCCAAACAAAAATTCACTTTAAAAATATTTATATCAAAGTGTTGTGCTATGGATTGGATCCATACTCTTGCCTCTCTTTATTGGGGTGGGGGTTAGGTATTTTAGTCGATACCTCGCTCCAGTCCCTTACTACATTTTATATCATTTCAGGGGTTCTTGACATTCAGAAGTACTTTGGGAGGGGCAATGTAGGGGGCTACAGCAGGAAAGGGAAGACAGGAAAGTCCCATTCCATTATCCTGTCCTACATTTCAAGTAGCTGTTCGATTTGCCATACTTTCATATCCCACTCAGTTAGCTCTGGATTGGCTTGACCTGTTGCTTTATAGGGCTGACGCTGTACTGGTAAAATTAGTGGTTATTTGCCTTATAATATTCTACAATTATCTTGTAAGCCTCCAAACAAATGCTTAAATTATATGCAGTGCATTGACTGCTGGCTAATTCACATGGTTAAGTCTTGGTGGAAAGTCTGCAATGTTAATAGTTCCTTCTGTTGGCAACTGTTTGATATGGAAAGAGGTGAGGTCTCATGTTTGCTTATCATGGAGCAGTTACATGGGCATTTAAGAGAAGTGGTAGCAAAACAAGTCAGAGCTAGATAGGTACAAGTTTGAACTTTGGAAACTTTTCCTGAATACCTCTTAATCATAATTTTATACACTTACTAGGTTTTCAATATTTTCTATGCAGTAGTGAGATTAAGAGGCAGGTGTAGTGAAGTGCTATAATGTCTTTAGAAGGAAAACCTAAATAACAGAAACTCTGGAGTGTTCAGTAGTTGACACCCTGATGATGTACTGTAATGTGAGATATTCCTTGGAGAGACTTGAAAAGGGTCGTTGGAATGTGTCTCGTCTGACACTGACAACCAACATACAAGAAGTTACGTTTCCTTTGATTTTGAAAAGGAAGATGCAGCGTTCTTGTTTTATGTTAGAGCTGTCTCAGTTTCGGTACTTCCTGATCATCATTAAGATTTGCTTGTTCCTTTCTGGAAATTAAGTGAAAAGGACGTGTGAAAAGACACTTTCTCATTATTCTATCCTTTCCTAGCTCTAGTATAACTTTAGTATTTTTCGCACATTTAAGAATTCTTACTGACAGAGCTGCTTTGTTGTAGGAGGACTGACCAATGGTAGTGGTCGCTATATCTCTGCAGCACCTGGAGCAGAAGCAAAGTATCGCAGTGCAGCAAGTACCTCCAGTCTCTTTAGCTCCAGCAGCCAGTTGTTTCCTCCCTCACGTCTTCGCTACAGTCGGTCTGACATTATGCCATCAGGACGTAGTCGGCTGTTGGAAGACTTCCGAAACAATCGCTTTCCTAATCTCCAACTAAGAGACCTGGTTGGACACATAGTTGAGTTTTCACGAGACCAGCATGGTTCTAGGTAAGCATTAGTGATAGTGCTAGACAGAGTAGATTTATGAGAAGAATGATTCCTTCCACTGGCTTTTTGAGGAAACCCGATTGATTTCTGTCAGTTTAACATTCAACATTTGTACTAGCTGGAGGCTCTGTTCAAACAGTACTTCTGAGATATCCACGGAAAGGGAAGGGGAGGTAACCGAGGTTACAAGCACCATTTTACTGAGAAGATCAGTATATGAAACTTTGTCAGTCCCATGCTGTTTACACTGGTTTCATCCCACAGAAATTGATGAATGTCTCTTTGAATTTCTCTTTGAATTGAGCTAAAGGGGTAGGAAAAAGAGGGATCTGATTAACTTCTAAAAACCTTTCAAATCCATAATAGAAATCCTAACGAAAGTCATACATTGTTTTAGGGCTGCCTCAAAGCAGCTTGCTTTGCTGTTTAACTGATGTTGAAAAGTAGTTTATTCAGTTTTTTTCATAACCTTTTTAACAAAACTGGCTTTGTGGTTTGCACAAAGGGGTAAAAAGAGGGAAGGAAGAAAGGGGAGGCCCACTTGGAAGAGGAAACGGACATATAGAAAAGAAAGGGGGAAGATATAGTCATGGGGCAAATAATAGGGTGCGCTCACAGCAAAACGGTCCAATTAGAAAATATCCCATTCCCTCATTAAAAAACAAGAGTTGGTTTCTATTTGGTCTTCGACTTCTCTTTTGGTTCTTGCTATCAATGCCTTTTGAAATTTTACAGTCCTTTAATGTATAGTGTCATGTAAATTTCTGGTGCTCGCAGGTTTATTCAGCAGAAGCTAGAAAGAGCTACTCCAGCTGAGCGCCAAATGGTGTTCAGTGAAATTCTGCAAGCAGCCTATCAGCTGATGACTGATGTGTTTGGCAACTACGTCATACAGAAGTTCTTTGAGGTAAGCGTGCATGGAAAGTGGTCTAGGACCCTGCATACAGCTTATGTCATAGGCATGCTGCAGTCTCTCATATGTACTAGATTGGTGCAGATTTCTAAAAGGTTCTATAAGATGATCTGCTTAATTGATTTTTGAATTGCATCTTAAACTTATAGGTGAAAATAGTGTGTGCACATGGTTGCAGTTTTAATAATCTAGTTAAGGTTGGTGTATGATTAAAATATATAAATTAAAGCATTGTCAATTGAGTTGAGAATTTCTGTGCAGCATGTGTGCAGAGCCCTGTGGCGCAGAGTGGTAAGCTGCAGTACTGCAGCCCAAGCTCTGCTCACGACCTGAGTTAGATCCTGGTAGAAGCTGGGTTCAGGTAGCCGGCTCAAGGTTGACTCAGCCTTCCACCCTTCTGAGGTCAGTAAAATGGGTACCCAGTTTTGTGGGGGTAAAGTGTAGATGACTGGGGAAGGCAACAGCAAACCACCCCGTAACAAAAGTCTGCCAAGAAAATGATGACGTCCCCCCAAGGGTCAGTAATGACTTGGTGCTTGCACAGGGTACTACCTTTACCTTTAAAATAACGCTAGTGTATATTTTTGCTGTGTTAATGCCAGGAAGTTGTATGTGTGGACTTTTTATCTGTAAAATTGCTATAAGGTGGGGGATGTTTGTTTTCAGAGCCAGTTGGGCATCTGAGCAATCAGCCTTATTGGAGTAGGTCTGGAATGCCTTGCACACTTGAGTCTCACTTTCATTTCCAGCTAGAACTGAACAGCTGAATGGAGATTTGCAGTTCTCTCATATTCTCGGCATTGTAAACATACATATTTTATTCTTACATTCCCCACATACATAAAACCCCAAAAGATAATATAGGTGAAGAGGCACTAGGAAGAAGAAAATTAGTGATAAAGCCATTGGGACTTTTCAGTGGCCAATCAAGAAAATATCGGGGGGGGGGGGGCTTTGCTGTCCTCAGTATACAGTTCATAAAATCTGGGTCGCCCAATTAATGTCTGAGATCCATAGCATTCCTGTGTTGAAATGAATATTTCAAAGGTTACATTTTTGAGATTGTAAAACACAATTGAACTACTATCCCTCTTGAACTTTTCTTCAGAATCTCATGCATGTCTTGCTGTTATTAATAATACCTTCCTTTTTCTTCTAGTTTGGAAGCATTGACCAGAAGCTAGCACTTGCAACACGCATTCGTGGGCATGTTCTCCCATTAGCGCTACAGATGTATGGTTGTCGTGTCATTCAGAAAGCACTAGAGTCTATCTCACCTGACCAGCAGGTAATTGTAAGTTAGAACAATATTTTTGTATTCTATTAAAATAACTTTTGCTTTGCGCTATTGTGAAACGTGTATGGAATTAAATATTGCATTCATTATAGAAAGTATTAAGTTTAGAGTAGTATAATTTTAAAAGCATACTTCAGGGGAAAGTATATACGATTTGCTAATGATTTCCTTCTTTTATAGAATGAAATGGTGAAAGAGCTAGATGGCCATGTCCTGAAATGTGTGAAGGATCAGAACGGAAACCATGTGGTGCAAAAATGTATTGAATGCGTCCAGCCCCAGTCACTCCAATTTGTTATTGATGCTTTCAAAGGACAGGTAATTAGTTTTTTAGTTGCTTTTTTGACCGCGTGAGTGTTGATTGCTTTCCATAATTGTATGCTGTCGCTAATATTGCCAGAAATCATCAACTTTGTAATAGTTTGATTCTAGTTATATAATCTTGATTTCATGAAGAGCTAATAATTTTCATTTATTTTGTGAAGAAATTGGTGATCGTGGGAGAAAAAGTGGAACTCAGCATTAGAAAACAGATAATTTCAGGGAAATGGGAAGGGTCTGATTAATATCCTTTTCTTCTGTGTAGAAGATTTCTTGTATTAATTTGTCTACAATTGATGCCCGTGCCACATTTTTAGCTAAGGTGAACACTTGACAAGAGAGTCTTCAACAGCAGTGTCAGGCTGCAGAGACTTACGTAAACCCCCCAGCAAAACCTGGTAGCCAGCCTAACATAACCAAGTTAATGTGGGAGGATCTCTGTTCTTCTGTCCCTTGTCTCTCCCCCCACCTCGCTTGTAAAACAGTTACGTAGTCATCCTGAATCTCCCCAGAAGGGGCAGTGTGTTTTTATTTTAAAAGAAAACAAAGGAAATATTTTAATGGAAAAACTAAAAAAAAATTTCTTCACTTTAGTGCTTCATGATGCTTTAACTAGAAATAATAGCTTGCACTGAATGCTTGCAATGATAGATCAGAAAATCTGGGACCATCCACCATATTTCTTTCTTTTCTTTTTTTGCTCAAGAGAAACTTTTGTGGAAATAGGATTGACCTTTTTAGCTAGATAATGTGTCAGCGGTAACAATATTTTTTGTTGTTTATCTATTTAACATTTGTACTCTACCGTTCCACCGAAAAAGTGTCCCCAAAGCAGTTACTATCAATACACTAAATATTTACATTTTTTAAAAAAAAAATTAAATTCAAAACTATATTTAAATAGTACAAAAATAATTCAGTGAAACACATACGCAAACCCACAACACCAAGGTCCTCCGGAAGGGTGTCTGTGGTGAATGAGCACAGATTCACAAATTTCCATGTATTGTTCTCTGCTCAGAGAATGGTCACTGTGTTCAAAAGTTTGTCTAGTTGACCCATCAACTGCTGGGGTACAATAGAAGGTATTTGGACCCAGAGACACAACTGGCATTAAGCATAGGAGTTCTCTGATAGGGATATTCTGTCCTTTATAGCCACTGGATCTTCATGTCACTGGCAACAAGATGCATAGATCCCCTACACAGTGGCATGGGGTGAGTGATGTTTCTGGTCACAGGATAACAAAATGTTGCTCTTCTCTGTCAGAGAAGCTTAAAATTCATATTTTGTGTGAACTGCCATTCAAAGTAGGAAAACAGCTTGTGTTTTTTTTTCTTTTGAAAGCACTCCATATATAGTCGGTATCTGAAATCTCCACAATAATAATCATTGGACTATGGCAGATTGGTTCTGTATTAAGGAAGTAAAGTATCCCTGTCTGAGATACTGTCTTACTTCCAGGTGGGTGAGATAAGATCTTTGGCAGTTCTGTTGAGTTTTCCCATATGCTCAGCAGTTCACTCATGTGTCAAGCTACATGTGGACCGCTCCTGTACAAGGTGTTAGAGGGAAGTACCTATTTCATGAAAGCCATTGATTTTTGTTACGATACTTTATACATGTTATGACATGGTTGGAGACCAAAATATCTGTTTCTGTACCACTTATGTCGTGTGGGCTTAAGCTTCTTCCTATAGATGGGATCCAGATTTGGGTATAATTAGTCTCACCACAGGAGAAATATGACCTCATGTGTCAAATGTTACACAATGAGTTCTGAAATGGAAAACAAGAATCACTCCCTCCCCCGATGTTCTACCTTTAAGCTTGTGTTTTTCTTTTTTAAAGACTACAGCAGTCTTTGTTTCATATGGAACAGAACAGCTATATGGCAGTATATGTGAGTAACTGTAATCGTGTTCTTTTAAGGTGTTTGTGCTTTCAACTCATCCTTATGGCTGCAGAGTAATTCAGCGTATTCTGGAGCATTGCACTGCTGAACAGACTTTGCCCATTTTAGAAGAACTGCATCAACATACAGAACAGCTTGTGCAGGTCAGTGTATATTGTGAAATATTGTGACTACAAAATAAATTACAAATTGCTAAATTTCGGTTACTAACGAATGTTAACAAAATAGAGCTTGAGCATTAGAAGTACATTCTAAAGAAAGATCGTTCCTATCTTCAAATTATTTTTTTAGGTTTTGGCTCAGGCATGATTGTTTTGCCCATATGACATCCAGTGTTTATATACTAGAACACAAAATGCATGAATAGTCTCTTCTTTATCTCAGCCAGTTGGGATTTTCCAGAACTGTATGTATTTAGTACATTTTTATCCATCTCTTCCTCCTCAGAGTGGCAGAAGTTGTTCTCCCCTCCTGTTTACCCTCACAACAACTCCAAGTAGGTTAGGTTGAGAGTGAGCTGTTGTCCCACCGTCATCAAACAAGCTTCATGGCACAGTTGGGACTTGAATCTGGTCTCCCAGATACTAGTCCAACGCTAACCACTATTCCATGTTATTTCATCACTGTGAGTCAACAAGTGTAACAAAAACTAACTTAAAATTATGTTACTTTC
This sequence comes from Eublepharis macularius, assembly GCF_028583425.1. Lineage (NCBI taxonomy): Eukaryota > Metazoa > Chordata > Lepidosauria > Squamata > Eublepharidae > Eublepharis > Eublepharis macularius. Next base: position 42,278,230 of record NC_072790.1, read on the forward strand.
AGGATCAATATGGAAACTATGTTATCCAACATGTGCTGGAACATGGGCGTCCTGAAGACAAGAGTAAAATTGTTTCTGAAATCAGAGGAAAAGTTCTAACTCTAAGTCAGCATAAATTTGCCAGGTATGATTGATTACAGTGGGTTGGGTCCTTTTCTCCAATTGACTTTGCAGGCCCACATTGTTACTCAGGGTCCCCCAGTTCTTAGCTATTTTGCAGGGAACACAGTATAAGGCAAGGGTGTGCACCTGAAAGAGATTTGGTTTTCCCAAAACAGGAAAACAATTTGGAATGACCCAAATCCTGAAGCAGCAAGCTGCTTCGGTATTAGGTATTTAAACCATTTGCACAGCAAGAAAAGTGCTGCTTTTAAAGCTTCCCACCGCCTTCTTTCACCCAATGGGATAAGGGAGGAGGGAACCCCCTCCTCCCCTCTCCCATCGGGTGAAAGAAGGCATCAGGGAAGGTCAAAGTAGCGCTTTTCTTGCCATTTGCAAGGCAAGAAAACTGCTGCTTTCAAAGGTTCCTGCCATCTTCTTTCACCCGAAGGGAGAAGAGGGAACCTCCTCCTTTCCCATCAGGTGAAAGACGGTGTCAGGGAAGTTCAAAGCAGCGCTTTTCTTGCCGTTTGCACAGCAAGAAAAGTGCTGCTTTCAAACAGCAAGAAAAGCACTGCTTTCAAAGCTTCCCACTGCCTTCTACACAAAGCTTTCTGAAGCGTTACAAAGTGTTTCGGAAAGCTTTGCTTCGGTATTTCCAAATCAGCTCAGCAATGCTGAGGCTGATTTGGGAATACCGAATCTAACCAAACTGAGCCCAATTTGGGTTAAAAATCCAAATCAGAAACCCAAACCCCAAATATAAGGGTCAGGTCAAGACAGCAAAAATGCATTCTGCAAGCAGATCTTGCAGTTATTTGGATCCAACCCAGTAACTGAAAAGTTTTTTTTTTTAAATGTTAGGTGTTGAATGATTCTTGCTTTAAATTTTCCATGTTTTTTGTCCAAAATATATTCTACTTCCTGCCATCCCATGATCTATACCTAGGAGTGATTGCTTCTCTGTCGATTGTTCAAATAACAGGCTGGAGCTGAACAAGGAGACACTTCCAACTTCCTCCTGCCTTCATTGTAAATGGTTGCAGGTTCCAAGACCTAGCTTTCTTGTCCAGAATTTGGTTGCACCGCAGTAAAAAGTGGTGCTGTTGGAAGTGCAAAGCAACTTGAAGTCTTATGCTGCTTTCTTACACTTCAGTACTTGGAAGAGAACCTTACTTCCGGGTGACTAGTGTGGCAGCCTTAAACAGAAATAAACGTTGGAATAAATGGTTTAAATAAAATGAAGTATGTCCTGTCTTTAGTGCAAAGAGGTTATGTAAAAGCAAAAAATGTACATTGATTATTAACATGTGCGTGAGGAAATGCGTCACTTACGGAATTCAAGGAAGTCAGATTGAAAGTTTGTTTTAAAGCAGACTATTGAGGTTGCAGTGATAGTCTATTAAAAGCAAATATTGAACTTATGATTGTAGTGGGGAAAGTTTGAACTTCCACTTGTAGCATATCCTAGAGGCTCAAAAATTATACAGAAATGAAAACTGTAGAATTGATGCTTTTGTAAGCAACTTTCAAATGTTCAGGACTCTGATTATATTGTTCAGTAAATCAGAGTTGGGGCTAAACGCAAAATAATGGCAGAAGCTCTGTGTGTCCCAGTCACAAAGAAAAAGAGGGGCAAAGGATTGAAGGCTATTAGCAAAAGAATCTTTTAGGTGAGTAGTGCAGAACCTTCCTCCTGCCCCACCCCCAAGCAGACTTTCTTACAGTCTCTTCCCTGGAGGAGCTTGTCTTCACCACTGAGCTCTGGTCCTTAGAGCATGTTGGCTGATGGGGAAATGCTCAGGAACAGGAAGAAGCAAACTACAGCCATGGAGAATATTCTGTTAGGCCATCCATATGTATACTCTCAGTTGCATTTTACACAGTTCAGGTATATCCTTGTGATGGCATATCTGCATTCAGAACATCTAGCTTCCCCATTCGATGCTTGTCAAACTGAAGTTCGGGGCCCTGTCCTCACATTACCTTTGTGACATGGGAGCTGTATCACAGGCAATGCTAGCAGCGTATGGCGGTCTCCTCATACATCTAGGTCTTCTGATGGAATGCAAAGGTGGTTACACAACAATGGTGTCCACAGTGCAACGGCTAACTAAAGAACAGAACCTGCTGGAATTGAGATTAGTACAGCATAATGAACGTTACAGTGCTTAGTTTAAGTAGCACTCATAATTGTCACTTCAGATACTTTTGAGTGCAATTTTTCTGTTAATGACACCGTTTGTAATCTTTATTTTGTAGTAACGTGGTGGAGAAATGTGTAACTCATGCATCTCGTGCTGAAAGAGCTTTGCTCATCGACGAGGTGTGTTGCCAGAACGATGGTCCTCACAGTGCCTTATACACCATGATGAAGGACCAGTATGCAAACTATGTTGTTCAGAAGATGATTGACATGGCTGAACCAGCTCAGCGTAAGATTATAATGCACAAGGTAACTGGATGCATGTGCTTCACAGTTTTGAAGATCTTGTTGTCTTTTGCACCCAGGCAGGAACAGTCCTGTAACACCTTAACTAACAGATTTATTATGAGATAACCTTTGTCGACTAGAACCTATTTCAACATGTGTAAAAGATCATGCCCCAATCTGTTAGTCATCAAGGAGGGACAAGAATAACACAACGGTCACACTGAAATTTAAATTCAAGTTTCACATTTCCCATCCTTGACCACCTTATGACTCTTTATGACTGTTTAGTACTATCATCCTGCTGTGTTTAACTGTTTCATTCTGTAAGTATTTGTAAGCAGATTACTAGGATCTAGATTCTATATCTTCCTTCCTGCTTGCACAGTGCTGTCCTCTGTTGTGCTCTCTCAGCCCCACCCACCTCACAGGGTGATCGTTGTGGGGATAATAACAACATACTTTGTAAACTGCTTGGAATGGCCGTTAAGTTTTCCTGAAGGGCGGTATATAAATCTATTATTATTATTATAAATATGTGGACAAATAAACCTACTGTTCCCTCTTCTAATAAGATGAATAACCTACCAAGTTCTCCATAGTCACTTCTTCATAACTTTCACTGATGGTCTGTACCTATTAGTGTGTATGAGTTCACATAGTACTTCAGGATTCTTCTGCATTCATACTGTGTCCAGAGAAAGGTTGGGGGGGCACTTAATCAAACTGCCCTTATAAAATGCTCTTACTGTCAACCAAAATAACTTTGCTTGAACCTGTCCTTTAGTTGGGGTCACCTTGAATATTACTTGTCACTCTAGGTGTTGAAAGTTCTAGCACATGGATATGAGTTCATAAATATTGAAGGTAAAATAGTTAATCTGAAGGCGCTCTGTTTTAATAGCTTGGAATATTTCAGTAAAATGTCGTTTTTCTTGTTACAGATTCGGCCTCACATTACGACCTTGCGTAAATATACCTATGGCAAACACATTCTTGCCAAGCTGGAGAAGTATTACCTGAAGAACAGTGCAGATCTGGGGCCTGTTGGGGGGCCACCCAATGGAATGCTTTAAACACAAATTGGAGCAGCAGTCGGGAAGATAAATTTTATTGTGAATGATCAAAACATGCAACTTAACTGAAAATGTTGTGATTTTTTTTAAATCTATTTATTGACTTTTCATCCATTTGTAAAAAATTTTATTCATGTGTATATTTTTGGGGAATGAATTGCAACATATTGCCATTTCTTATCAGACCTACCGGATTGCATGGCTCACAAAGCACAGAATGCCTGTAAATGATGTACCTATCAGAATAGCTCTCACATTTTGTAAATTTTTACCTTGTAAAGTCACTGAATAAAATAGTTTTTAAAGGGAAAAGTACAGTATTCTTTTAATATACTGGCTTACAATCTGGTAGGTCTACCCAGCACCATAGCACAACATGTTTATATAGTTGTATATAGAATTAGTTTTCATTTCTTCCCTTTGTGTGGAACCTTTTTTATAACAGTTGAAAATGGAGCAAATACCGAATTATTATTTACATGTTCCAAAAAGTTAAGTTCTGTATTTTGGTGGTTCACAATTTGTAATCCAAATAGCAATCAGGGCACTGCAGATACCAGTAAGAATGATAAAATGTGAACATTAAGGAATAGTTTCTACCTTTCTTTCTCTGGAAACACTTTTTTTACTCACAGTGCCCTTTTTCTCTAGCAGTGTATAAAAGCTGTGTATATACTTAAATATTTAATTGATGTGAAGGGTAGGGGAATAAAATCAAGGTGGTACTTCTGTTCAACAATGTACTGTCTAGGGGGGAAAAAAGTAAACTTGCGTCGAATCAGCAGGCAGTCTGGCAGTGCAAGAGAAGCGTGTGTGTTGCTTTGCATATATAACTAAGACAGGATTGGAAAATGTTGAGCATATGTTTTGTGTTCATGGTCAACACAAACCATTGGTGGTTAACGGAGGAGAAAAGGGGCCACTTAAACTTGATAGCTCAACATCTAAAGCATGATTAAATATTCAGATAGCTTTTTGCTTCCTTATAAATATAAGCATTGTATAAGTATAGTTAATAGATGTAAGTTTACAGTTTGTAAACAACTTCTGTTTTCAATGTTTTACAAGCTTTGCTAATTGAGTAGTGATGCTTACCTTTGGTTGTACAGATGTACATTTGTAAACCTTCATGCTGTAAATGTAATTTGTTTTACCCCTTTTGGGAAGAAAATTTGCATTTTAGTGTATATTCATATCCCTGTCCCTTATTGCCCTGACATAGTGTTGTATAATGTAAATTTATTTCGGCAAATCAAGACTGATTTTTTAAAAAATCTATCTTTATATGGTTTCAAAAATATGAACCAGCTTTCTTTGATCTATTGTGAGAAACTTTTTTTGTTTATAACCTAACTATTCTGTTAATATGGACATTTTGGGAAATAATTCATCTTAAATATGAGAATAAAAATTAATGGACTGAAATGCCGACCACACCAAACCAGTGCTTCTTCCATCTTAAATGTGGCACGATTTGTTTTTGTACAGAAGAGTACTGTATTTTTGAACAGCTTGTTTCATCCTAAAGCAAATATGTATGATACTGTCAATTTTTCTCTGAACATGACACTGTAACAGTAAGATAAAGATGTACATTTACAAGCGGCCTTATGTACATTTCCCAGTTTCCTTTTTAAGGCAGAATTGTGACCATATGTGTATAATTAAAATCCTTTTTAATCCTTTGCCTATGAAAATGTTTTGGAAAGAAGCTTACTTTGTATATTCAGTTTCTGAAAGATAAAATACTTTGTATTCTGTTCAAGTCAGTATTTTGTGTAAACCCTTCTTTGTTTTAAGATAGGTGCTTTGTCTCAGTGGTTGGAGGTAGTGACGACTAGATCATATGAAAGCCTTCTGTGGGGAGGCAGGACGGTAACACATCTCATGTATACAATGCTGTTAGCTTTTTATCACACTGCCTACAGTTCATTGGCTTTTATTGCATCTTTTGCTGCCGTGTGGCTTGACACAGGCTTCCTTAATATTTCAATTTAAATGTATGTCTCATTTGAATTTATATGGCAGCTTCTTCCTTTTTCCTTTATATATAACTTTTAAGATACCAAATTAATGACAGTATTTATATAAATCTCTTTTCCAGTAGAAATAAAAACCAAGTATTCTGCACTGGATTTTCATCAAAACTTGACCTTGTCATCAAGTAGACATAGCTGTTCACTACTTCATTGGGACTGGGGAAAGGAGGGTCATAAATTCTCCATCTTCTATTATATATAAAATGATCCCTACATCTGTCTTAAACAGCCTTACAACAATTCAGTATTGTTCAGTACGCATCAGTCTGTTGAAGACCCTTTGGATGGCTCAGTGGGATATTTATTCTCTGATCCAGAATGCTCTCTTTTGTTACCTGACCAATGGTTTTCCCAATCAGTTTAATTAAATATATTTGCACAGTAGATATGTGGGAAAACGGGAGTACTTTTTCTCACAATATTTAAGAAATGTCTTTGGTTTTAAGAACCGCTATGCTTGTTTTCCCTTCAGTCTTTTCTCTGATGTAGATTTGGTTATGAAACATTTTGCCTAGTCTGTTTAGGTCTGCTGTGCCTCTAGGCTGCTCTTAGTTTATATTCAATAATGTAATGTTCACTTGTAATATGCTGTAAAGAATACAACAAAATGAAAAATGTGTGAATAACTTTATGCAACATGCTTGGTCTTATGTTTTGATTCCTACCCACAATTGTTGTATTATGCTCTTGGCTGGCATTGCTGTTTAGTTTCCTTTGGAGACCCATAGCTGCTGCTATCAGAAAGTTAAAACTGCAGATTAAATTTTCTCTCTTTTTTTCCCTCTGGGTTCAATAAGTTGGCAGACAAATGCATTTTTCCCTCCAAAATTTCCCATATTTTTATACTTGCTGTTTTGACCTTTCCCTCCATATCATTTAAATCCAAATGATTTAGCTGAATTGACACAGTAAGAGTTGTCCTCTAACCAAAAGGCTTTCTTACCTGACCATGTACTGGTGTCATTACTAAACAAGTTTAAACTGGGAAGGGAAAAACGTGATAACCCAACATTTTACATAAACTAACCTAAATTGCTTGTGTTTGCAGTTCATGCTCAGGGAAAGTGTTGTTCTGCTGTATTAAAATACTAAATAGAATAATTAGCTACAGAATCTGTTCTAAATATTCCCTGGCATTTCTTTTGTTGTCACTGCTATTCTGTTTTCCATCTGTAAAAATCTATATAAAATAGCAGAAGGCGAACAAACAGCACAAAGGAATCTTTGAGTAGATAAGCATAAAAGAATGTGCACACTTCTGGTTTTAGGAACTTGTTTGTCCTCCTTTCCATCCCAAGTAGCTTATCTACTGCAAACCATCTCAGCTTACAATTAAGTAAAATACTACCTTTAGTGTCATGGCTCTTGCTAAGCTTATTTGAAAAGGTAAGCTTATGTGATAGGTTAGCAAAACTATATAGACATGCTGTACAGTTCTCTCCTAGAATGCCACCTAATCATTGATCATTCGGTAAATTACAACTTTGCTAAATCCCCCTTTAATACTTTATTTAGATGAATTTGAAATAGTACTGATTGTGTGTCAGAATACAGCGGCAATCCTATGTAAGTTTGGAACTGCAGGACATAACCATTAAATAGGTCGAAGCACTCTTATTACTCAAGGCTGGCAAAAACGTTCTGATTCAATATAGGAATGAACAAATCAAAGTCAATGATCCCAACAGCCACTGTAAGAGCTTATACGCCCTCAGAGATTGACTATGCCTGGCAGAACTTTTTATTTGGAACAACAGACCCTTTCAGGCCGGATCACAATGCTTTTGAAAGACATTGGGGTGTATGTTTGCATGCAGAGGAACTGTTCAAGAAATTACTCCAAAGCCCCCTTGTGGACAGTCAGTATGGTGTAATGGTGTCAGACTAGGATCGGGGAGGCCCAGGTTCAGTTCCCTGATCCCCCACTCTGCCATGGAAGCTCACTGGGTGATCTTGAGCCTATCACACCTTCTTGGTCTAACCTAACTCACAGGGTTGCTACGAAGATAAAATGGAGGAGAGGCGATTGAAGGAAGCTGCTCTGGCTCCCTATTGGCGGGGGGCAGGGAAGGGTATAAATGACTTCAATAAATACATGAAGAACTAGTGCTCATTCTTTGGATCCAGATCCAGGTTCTTACAGTAAACTCTTGGAGTTTTAAGTGTCTCATAATGAGAATTGCCCGGTCTTGGGTGGCCCAGGCACCTCAGCAGTTAAGCAGTGTCCACCCTGGTTAGTACTTGGATGGGAGACCACTGAGGAAGACTGGGGTTGCTATGCAGAGGTGGGCAATGGCAAACCACCTCCTGCCTTGAAAATTCCAGCACAATTCGCCATAAGTCAATCGTGACATGACAGCTCTTTACACGCACGCACGTACGTACGTACAATGAGGTTTTTGTTCATCCTTAGTAAATTACCTGCTTTGGAGAACAAGGAGGTGTAAGCTGTCAACTTGTGCCTTTCTGTTCCCTAACTGATCTGTCTGTAATATAATGTTTACTCCATTGAGCAACTGGAGGCCACCTACACTTCCTTGTTGTCGGGTTCGCCAGCAAGATTTTCATTTGCATTTTGCTGTAGGCTTTCAGATTAGTCTCTCCGCCCTTTCTTGTCTGTGTAATGTTGAGTCATACATTGCACTGTCAGAGCCACACCCCTTTGTTTAATCCGTCTACATGAATTCAAAGGTCTCTTGTTCATTTAATTTCCTTTGACAAGACTCTGTGCCTAATCGACTATCCAACTACCTGCAAGGAGTGTTTTCCACTTTCAGAGCATTGCCTCCTGAAAAAATTGGACATTTTCCAGCCATTCAGGTTAAAGGTGGGAGTTAAGTTTTAAGTGAAGCATGAGTATTAATTGTACATGCAGGATACTGTGTCTCTTGCAACAAATTAAACAGTCATTTACTGGATGTTATTTAAGAGATTAACATACCATCCGGTTGAACTAAATGAAACAGTTGCTTTATTTTCATTTTATATTGTTTTAATGTATAGTCCATCTTTCTCACTGAGACTCAAGGCAATTTGCAAATGCAATCAGTAGGTCAATTACAACATATGCTAGCATTTGAATGAAAAAATGTTTTGTGCTCCTGCAAACCAACATTTTTATCCATCTTCCTGATTTCCCAATATTTCAAGCACAAATGCAAAGCATAGTTGCTCTGGGATGGGAGTGCCGTATAATCATTTTTACCTGCTAAAACAAAAAACCATGAAGTCATCCCAGGACAGGAAGAATTGCAAAATATGTGTAAACAAGGAATTCTCAGGGCTACCTCATCCACACATCTTCCTCCTCAGTAAAGAACAGCCCCAACAGAAGAGCTGCTCCTGTGTATCATTGCACAACTTCTAAATTGCAAAATGTTCACTCTCTCCAATCAGAATGGTGGAAATCATGAAATAAATAGTTGACTGGGCAAATGTGCGACTCGACTCTCAAGCCCCGTGGCATTTTTATGATGTGTAGATGTCAATTGTAAAGTAAACTTTTTTGTTACTAGAATCTGTGGATTGCAATGATTCCTGAAAGCAGTAACCATTTTGCTTGTGTTGTCTTACTGAAGAGTTGATTGGCTGCTTGCAGTGGGATAGAAGGGGTATGACATCTGCATAGGATCAAGCCAGATGAGTGTCTGGATTGAATGACATTTGTGTGCAGAAACCCAGAGGATAAAGCAGTAGAAAATAAAAGTTGGTGACCTAGGATCAAGAGACAATATCCAGAAAAAGAGGGCTTGGAGAGAGTGGAATTGAGAACCAGAAGTTCGAGGAAGGGTGTTAAGAGAAGGTGATTTATTACAGGTTGTTTAGACATGGTCACGATTGCAGTTCATATATCAGAGAGATCCTTCAAGACTAGAAGAGAAATGGGTCACTGCTGGAAGATCGGTGATCCTACCTCAAGGACATTCTGCTTGTTGAAGACTTGATAGGATCAAGGAATGATGTTCTCTAGTGCTGGCTGGACCCATAGGGTCGTGGACCACAAATTCTAGGTACAGTGGTGGACATTCTAGGCTTGAGCTTTATATTGCAGAACCTATTCAACAAATGAAAAGTTTCCATTTACTTGATCAAAATGCTTATGGTATAGTCATGAGGGCTCTTGCAATTCTGGCTTGTCCTGTCCCCACCTTAGATCACAGGCATTTATTTATACAGATAGAGGCGTACCTTTCCCTCTAGAGGAATTGTAATTGTGCATTGTAATAGATTTCTTTTGGATACACTTTATTAGAGATGAGGTCACAGGGGCAAGGGGTCTGCTCCTTTCATCTTCTCTACACTGTTGACTATTACTGTATTACAGTATCAATTACCTGTTTGTCAACTTTCCAACCTGACACCCATTTCTAGCAATAAGGGTCTTGACTATTTCAATCCATTTTTCCAACTGAGGACTGTGTATTTCTCATTCATTGTTTCTACTTTTCTTGTTTCCAAATGGGAAATCTTGCAACCTTTTCAGCTCTACTTTCTGTGGAAAATCTTCCATTCTTATTCTTTTCTGCAGAACAAGTTTTATTGTTGAGTATCTATTGACAACCAGTTAGGGCTAGCCTTGCCTGTCACTTTATAGAGTCTTGCTCACAGAAATGATACATTTTGCATGTTCACAGGAATATGACTCAAGGGATGTGTAGTGGTTTAGACAAGCCAAATGTTGCCAACTATTCTCTACCACTAGTACTTCAAGGTGAGCCATTAATGATATTCTATTAGGTACAAATAGGTAGGTGGAGGATGCAAGCATCTGTCTCCAGATTAGAATGGCTGAAATTAGACTCTAGCCTGATGGGGAGTTCACAAGAATTTGGAAGCTCTTACATGGTTTTATGTTGTTTTATTTGGCCGTAAGAAAAAAGTATTGCAGGAGATACGTTTTTGGATATTGCTTTGGACCAATGTGGTTACCTGAAACATCTGTTTTGGAAAAACCTGAATTTAACCAATAGTGAGAGAGATTCTTCAGCCACTGTAACAACTATCACATTTTCTCCCTCTGTGTTCAGTAGGATCTCAGAGCCAAACTACACAAGATGAATTACACGTATATGACACGTAAATGCACTTGCACATTTCCCCCTGTTGCTTTCCTGTTCACTCGCTCACTGCGATCACACTGCACTTGATCTGCACTCGATCCCATTCTTGAACTGGTACATTTCTTCTCCATACCACTCAGACAAGAGATGGTATCCTATGATGTACCTTCTCTTCACGCTTGCTCAAACCTTCCTCTTTAGCTTTTCTGAGAGGGAGACTTGTTTACATAATTGGACTTATCAGGTGAAAAAACCCTCTGGTTTTCTTGAGGGGGGACTAAAAAGTGGGGGTTCCACACCTCTGCTAAGATCTTGCACCCTGGACTGCCAGGAAGTGGGGCATCTATGCAAACGGGGGTGGGAAATCCCCATGTGCAGGGGACTTACTCCTAACTGTCCTCTAACGACTCCCCAAGTTTCAGGGAGATTGGACTATGGAGAAGTCATGATCTATGTTTTTCTCAGTTGCTGTCAGTTTTTTCCCCCTGCAATAGGAACAAATGGGATGGCCAGGGGCACCTTCTTTGGGGGGGCATAAAATGGCTCCCCAAGGTCCAATCTCCCTGAAACTTAGAGGGTCTTTAGAGGACAGTTAGCAGTAGATCCCCTGAAAATTTTGTAAATTTATTTTGTAAAATGCCACCCCCATACATACCCCTGGATAGCCTCCATATTTTTCCCCATAGGTAATAATGGAGATTGGGAGTGGCAGGAAAAAGTTTCTCCAGTTGCTGTTTTCCCCCTGAAATAGGAACAAATGGAGTGGCTGGGGGCACCTTCTTTGGGGGACCATAAAATGACCCCCTGAAGTCCAATCTTCATGAAACTTGGGGAGGTCTTTAGAGAACAGCTAGGAGTAGGTCCCCAGCAAATTTTAAATAGAGAACTTAAAATAAAAAAGCATCAAGTGAGCCACTGAGGTACTAAAATCTACAGGGAGTTCTCGTGCTATTTGATCACATCGTTTTACACTGGGTAAGCCGCCCTGTATCTCAGGGGAAAAAGTGAGCTACAAATACAATAAACAAACTTATTTTACATATCCAAAATAAAAACAATGCAGGCCTTGGGTTTCCAATTCCAAAAGAGGAAGTGTGTGTTAAGCTTGTGTGGTTGGCTTCACCTCTTCTGGTAATCATTTTGTGGATGTGATCATTATCCTGTGTCAGAATTCCAAAAGTATCTGCAGGCTTGAAAAGGTTGGAGACCTCTGCTCTGTGGTAAAACCACAGTGTTTCTGATGATTTCTGGGAGTGGCGTGACCTCACTTCCGAGTTTCCCCCAAAGTGATGTTGCGCTGTAGTGCTGATGCTTTGCCCCATGTCACCATCTCCCACTGAGTGCCAGCCATTGGTTGGTAAACCTACTTGGGAGTCCAAGGAGTTTTCCACATGGGTTTTTCCCTTGGTTTCCCTCCAGCTTTTCCTTCCATTTATCCCCTGATTTCCACATATATGGTTTTCACTTCAGGTTTTTTGCTTTCCCTGATTTTTTTCTGGTTCTTTTTTTTGTTTGTTTGTTCTTTTGAGAATAGAAAAAATCTATTCTAAGTTGGCTTCCAGAAAAAGATTAGGGTGATAGATTTTTTCTTAGTGATAATGTCTCTTTTAGTTTTGTTTGTCCCGCCCTCTCCCACCTACCTCCAAACCACTTTTCGATGAGTGAGCGTTCGTCATCATCAAACCACATCTTTTGTTTTTTAATCTTTTTTGTCATTTCCATATCAACATATCAACCTACTTTTGTAACAATGCATGCAGCAGATGCTCTGAATTCTCAGCTTTCATTTTTTAAAAAAAGTAAGTTTCTAGCTCATTGTGGATATATTCCTTTTCCCTTATATTCCTGCAAAGGGAATTCAGAGAATCTGTTACATGTATTGTTACAACAGTAGGTCTATACAACACTACGAAAATGTTTTTTTTAATAAATAATTTTTTTCAAACAAAACACAAAAAGCATCATCTAAACCACAGACATAACACACAATTTTGCATAAAATAATAGAGAACAGAGCATATAATAAAAGAAAAAAGGATTAAACAATAAAAGAGAAAAAGGAAAACAAGCTATGTTGAATCAAACTGTGAATAGAGGACTTTTCACATTTATCTTGCACACTATAAAACATAGAGAGGAAATCATTAAAGGCATAGGGGAGGGTTTTTCCCCCCTGAAACTTTTCTATATATACTACAAATCGAATCTCTTTCCCATAACTTGAGGAAGGGTTTAGATAAACGTTGGTTTGGGGTACTGTTCTGGTTAGTATATGAAATGAAGTCTTGCCATGTTTCATTAAAATCTGACATTCTGGCATTACCTTTAACAACTCTGAGTTGATATGACAATTTTTCTGCCATAGCAGAGAATCTGTTACATGTATTGTTACAACAGCAGGTCTATAAATACTATGAAAATGATTTTTTAAAAAAAATTGCAAAAGGCCTGAGAACCCAGTGCAATGCGAGGAGGTCACTTCTAGTACCAGAAAAAGCAGCGGAGTTTGAAAAGTACACAGCCGCCACTGCTCTAGGCTCTGTCCCAATAGAGGTTGGCTTACCTCACCAGTGTCAGCCTTAGCCTCTTGGCTCTAGGTCAACACGGTTGGGGCTCTCTGGTTTGGAACAGGGGGGTGGTTTTTAGGTATTATCAGGGCTTTTTTTCAGCTGGAATGCGGTGGAACGGAGTTCCAGCACCTCTTGAAAATGGTCACATGGCTGGTGGCCCCACCCCCTGATCTCCAGACAGAGGAGAGTTTAGATTGCCCTCCGTGCCGCTCCCCTCTGTCTGGAGATCAGGGGGCGGGGCCACCAGCCATGTGACCATTTTCTCCGAGGGCAACCCACTGAGAGCAGAACTACAAGTGACAAAAGGCACAGGTTGGACACTTGTCAGCTTCCCTCAAGTTTTGATGGGAAATGTAGGCAACTTGGCGGAAAGTTGGACAAGTGACAGTTGAAAAGTCCATTGGACAGCAGTCAGAGAGCCAAGCTGCAAGACCAGGACGCCTACATTTCCCATCAAAACTTGAGGGAAGCTGATAAGTGTCCAACCTGTGCCTTTTGTCACTTGTAGTTCCGCTCTGAGTTCTACCACCTCTTTTCCCAGAAAAAAAGCCCTGGGTATTATTATTAATATTAGTTATTTGATTTATAGCCCTTCAGTGGTGGAGCTGATCCCCTTTTAGGCTTCCCCAAGACTTGTCCTTGTGTTCATTTTTAATCTTTTTAAAAAATCCAACCCTTATATCAATATAACATTATAATTTATAAGCATGCACAAAAAATTAAAAGGGGGATCCTGTGATGTCAATACTGACACCACCAATGATGAAAGTACCTTCACTTGAAAATCTTGATTAAGGCATGTGTAGAACCAAATGAACCGACTCCACAGCTGTAAAAATGCAAACGGAGGGCAGACACAGGGAAGAACCATACCCAAACTGATTCCAAGGCTTGGAGATTGACAAGAAAATCAGAAATAAATGCCTGGAAAAGCCCCAAATTGTACATTTATTCAGAGCTGGCCCATAACATAAGGAAAAGGGAAATGATGGTTCTTCGTAGAGGAACAAACTCCAGAGATGGAAGCTGAAGGTCATAGGACTTGCAGAGCAGTTTAGAATAGGGATCCCCAACTTTTTGAGCCCATGGGCATCTTTGGAATTCTGTCCCAGGATGGTGGGCACCACAAAATTGCTGCCACAGGAGGTGCCAACCACAAAAAGGCAGGGAGCGAGGTTATGCATATCTCTAATAGTAGCTCTTCAACATTTATACCTCTGGTGAATGACAAGAGGTGCTCTCCTTGTAGCTGGGAATTTGCAATAGCCAGGAGTTTGGAATGATGTCCACCAAAGCCAGGAGATGGTGACATCTCTCTAGCTGTGAACAAAAGGGCCATTGTCGGCTTGAACTTACAGATAGAAAGAGGGCTAAAACTTGGCTATCTAGCATTAGATGGAAGGGAGATTGTCCTTTGGGGTCTGCTGCAGAACTGCTTCTGTTGTGCTATACTGGCTTTATTTGTAAGCAATGGAAATATTTTTAACATTACATACATTTCCAATGCCTTCTCGTTCTAAGGAAACTGAACCTGGTAGTGCTGCCTATTTAACTACTAGAAGCAGGGAGTACACAAACAATATTCTGGTTGTTTCTTTCCTTACTGCATACTTTATTCAAAAACACAGAATGGGAGTTGTCGTTCCGGACCATTCATTTCAAGAGATTACATAACTGCTTTGCTAAGAGCACGGGAAGGGAATCCCTGAACAAACGGGGGGAGGTCCTTCAGCCTGGAGCTTGTGAGTCATAGCACGTATCCCAGAAAGTGCCTACAAGAGGGTGGCTGAAACGCTTGCTCAGCCTGGACAAAGGGATGGCCACAAGCACAGAGCTGGCTTCAAAAGGGGGTTAGATAGATTCACGGAGAAGACGTCCATTAACGGCTACCAGCCACGGTGACTAAAAGGGATCCTCCATATGCAGAGGCAGCAAACTTCTGAATTCCAATGCTGGGAGGCAACACCAGGAGAAAGTCTGGACCTGTTGGCCCTCCAGAGCACTTGGTTGGTCACTATGTTGACCTACATGGACCACTGGTCTGTGTCAGCAGCAGGCTCTACTTCTACTGCGTGTCTGTGAATCTCTCTGAAGACGTGTGGCTTGGGGCTGAGTCATACTTGCTCGTCCATATTCAGTGCCTCATCACTCACTGACTCACTGCCAGCTGCATGAACAGCCTCTGTTGAAACACAGTTTCAGATGCTAGGGAAGCTCTGGCAGCGATACTTGAGCCTCGATGGCCACTTTGGAATCTGCAAGTTCTGACAGGACAATGGAGTCATCATCGCCATTCATCTATGAACTGACTCACTGTCCGCTTGAAAACAGCGCTACATAGAAAGGAGAGCAAGCGGGCCCCTTCCATTGCTGGCCTAAAAGTTATTGTTCGCAACCAAGGGGACCCGAAGGAGGACCCAGTGTGAAATGGCTGAATTAGAATTCATTAACAAGTTCAAGACTACCACCCCCTCCACACACACATCAGCTTATCTTGTACTAGATTTTGTGTTAATCCTACTTTGTCTATCTAATAACAGTTGGGGGATGGTCCTTACCCAGTGTGAGTAATCTGGATACTCTTATCTATTAGATCTTGCTTTAAATCAACCTCTTTCTGTGCCATCTCTTCCCCGCCTTCTGTTGTGAATTTTAAAGCATCAGACTAATGGCTATATACTCCCAACACATCCGATGAAGTGAGCTCTGATTTATAAAAAGCTTCTGCTGGAATAAACTTTGTTAATCTTGAAGGGGCCATTCCATGCAGTCACCCATACTTACCAGCTATTTCTTCATCCTTCCACCCCTCCACCTCCCACAGGAGGGAAGGTACCAGTCCTGGAAAGATTGAATAGGAAGTGGCTTGAAGGGAAAGAATTAAGCAGAGTCTCCCTCTCTCCCACCCCCTCCTGGTCCCTTGCTCTGGGATCTGCTTTACTACTAATAAAAAAATATCGAGAGAAAGGGAGACACAGCTTTATGCAAAGTCTGGCACAGAGATATATTCGACAATATATCTGGCACAGAGACTCAGGTTTGGGTCACACCTGCAGAGTGATAAAATGTGTGGTGCCACATCAGGCCACAGCTGGCAGGATCGTCTTTGGGACTGCCTCCCCCCCCCCACCATAGCAAATAGTAAAGCAGCGCAGTAAACAAAAAGAGGAGTAGAATTTTTTTTTCTGTTGGCCCTAGATTTCTGGCTGCACATGAAGGAACATTTAAAGCTTTTCGCTAAGAGTTAACTCACTGTGTGTGTGTGCTAACAAATTGTAGCTATTCTGCGTGGTTCCGAAATTCACCATAAGCAAAATAATGGTTACCAACTAATTATAGCAAAGCATGCTATAAGTGATCCCAACGAATGTGATCAGTAAAATCATGCCCAGGGATATGCAGCTGCACATTTTTGCCTCTCATTAAAACTGCTAGTATTACAAGGAAAAAATTGGCCTTTTCATCAAGAAAATGGATGCAGACATGAAAGGAGGAGGAGAAAGGTAAGCAAAATTGACATACAACATTGGTGTGAATTCAGAACACTTTTTTAAAAAGGTGGTGCTGCATAACTTTGCAAATCTTCTACAGTCACACAGATATCAAATTGAGACTTGATACTCAGCCATGATACCCACAAGTGTGTTTCCCAATGCATTTGCTTCTTACCCAAAGGCATCCCTTCCTGAAAGCAGAGCCAGTCTGAGCCTACCTCTGCTTCACTGGAATAGGAAGTGGTCCAGAAGAGCTTGTTCACAGGGATCACTCATTTAAAAACAGCTGCCTTCATGCCTGGCTTGGAACTAGGGTTGCCAGCCCTCCCCCCCCTACTGGAGATGGGGAATTCCCCTCCAACCACTGCCCCCCCTGCCACCACTCACCTGGCTGGTGGAGGAAAACACAGGCCACAAGCATGCAGCAAAATGGGTGCACATGCACTCCGCAGCGGGCCCCAATGATGTCACTTCCAGGTCAACCCGGAAGTGACAGGATCTCACTAGGGCCAATTCTTCAGAAACTGGCTCAAAACAAAGTGAAAATGTGATGCGCACAGCAATTACATCTGGGTTACACTAGAGCTGATGTCATTGGGGCTTGCTGTGGAGCACGCACACACTTTGCACATGAGCATGGGAAGAAGACCTTCTACCCTAGAACACTCTTATAGTGGACAGCCTGTTGCCCTGCAGGTCCAACAAAAAGGAGATAGATACCAAGACCCTTCAATGCTGTTGCCTCCCAGCACTGGTATTCAGAAGTTTATTGCCTCTGTATATGGAGGCTTCCTTCAGTCACCATGGCTAGCCATTGATGGACCTGTCCTCCGTGAATTTAGCTTGCCTTTTAAAGCTATCTATGCCATTACTAGCTTCAATGGTAGTGAATCCTACCGTTCAATTACTCATTGAGTAAAATACTTACATTGGTCAGTCTTGAACCTATTTGCCAACAACTGGGCGCCCCTAAGTTCTAGTATTATGGAGGGGCACCCTTTATCTATTTTCTCTGGTGGTGGTGGAGAGTGCCCTCAAGTCATAGTTGACTTATGGTGACCCCTGGTGGGATTTTCATGGCAAGAGGCAAGCAGAGGTGGTTTGCCATTGCCTGCCTCTGCAACCCTGGTCTTCATTGGAGGTCTCCCATTCAATTACTAACCAAGGCCAACCCTGCTTAGCTTCTGAGATCTGATGAGACCAGGCTCACCTGGGCTATCCAGGTCCATAATTTTATAAACCTCTTTCACGTCTCCCCTTTGCATTCTTTTTTTTCTATCCCAGAAAGTCCCAGACCTTCCAATCTTTCCTCATAAGGTGCTCCAACCCCCTAATTATCTCAGTTGTCCCCGGTACCTTTTCCAGCTCTGCAAGTGTACCTTTTGAGATATGGTGACCAGAACTGTACGCCATAGCTGTACAGAAGGGCATTAGAATATTGCCCATTTTATTTTCAATCACTTTCCTAATTATTTCTATCATTCTATTATTTTTTACGGCTCCTGCACGCTGGGTCATCATTCATCAGTCCCTCCACTACAATCCCGAGATCTTCATCTCAGGCAGTTCAGATCTCATCAGCCTATATTTTAAATTAAGTTTTTTTGTTCAAATATTCACTGCCTTGCATTTATCCACACTGAACTTCATTTGCCATGTTGTGGCCCACTCACCCAGTGTAGATAGATCCTCCTGCAGTTCTTCACTATCTGCCTTGGTTTTCAACATCTTCGATAATTTGAGATCATCTGCAAACTTGGCTACTACACTACTCACCTCATTCCAAAAGTGCCCACAAGTTCAGCAAGGCTCTAGTTTTCTTACTGCATGTGCAAGATGTGTTGGAGCACTTCTAAACCACCATTGCTCACGGCTGTCTGCCCTGAAGAGTGAAAGATCAGCAGCGTAAGCCTTTCCTTGTTTATTGCGACATGGTTGCCAAGTACTTTGCAGATAAACAAACAGCCTCACAGACATACTCCAGACTGGATGATGTTGCTTTGTTGTTATGGCTTGGAATGCATCAAACACTTGCAGTCAGAACTTGCCAATGAGGTTGTTTCGGGAGAAACAGGAGCTACCACTTGACTGATCATATCCAGCCAACGTGCAATGATCAGTTGAAGTCTTCATCGAGATAAGGCGTGGTCTTGTGTTGTGTTCACAGCTGTGAAACTATTCCTAAAGGAACCTCCCCTGGGGACCTTAATGATATTTCTGATATCAGTCAATCGCTTTTGGGACAAGTTGCTGATACCTGGATGACATGGATTTTCTAGGCCCACTCCAATCCGGCTCTCAACTTGATTTTGAAATGAAAATGTCCTTGTTCGTCTTACTGGGAGACAGATGGAAGAGCGTGACCCTGTGGGTTTTCCTCAAGTCCTCAGCTGCCCTCAATACCATGATATCCTTTCTCAAGTCCCTCACAGGAGTGGGGGGTTGGAAATACCGTGCTCCAGTGGTCTCATTAGCAACTGACCAACTGTGGTGGTCCTTCTCAGCAAGTCCTACCTACTTTTCATTCTTTTAGAAGAGATGCTACCTTAAAAGTCTATAGTAGTTTCATTCTTTAATATTTTTTCCTTTAAAAAAAGATTCTGCCGTAAACAACCTTTCTGCAGAAGTGTCATAGATAAATCTACAAACACCTACGACAGGTGTATCGGGTCGATCGTTTCCTCAGGCAGCCCCATCCATCTCCACCGCTGCAGTTAGTTCTCCAGTAAAGAGAAGGTTTGGACTAAAATGCAGGTGTGCGCCTGGGGGTGGGAGGAGGCGTGTTAGGAGCAGAGAAGAAACAAGAGCAAAAACCTGCATGGTAATTAAGAACAACAACAACATTGTATGTATATACTAATTTGGATAGATTAGAGCCACAGAGCGGTGAACAAAGCCAATATTATTATTATCCCTGCAGTGGAGCTGGGGCTGAGAGGAGGGGCTTACCAAAGGCCACCTGCTGAGCTCATAGCAATAGTGGGAGTCAAACTAGCAGAGTGCAGATTCGCAACCCAGCCACTTAGCCACTATGCTACAGTATCTCTCTTAAAGTCCTTATTTAAAAGAAGACAATCTAATTTTCTAAGGAAAATTTTAGGACTGCCGTCATGTGTGCCCTATGCAGCTATTTGTTTGGAGACCAACCAAAGACATCTTGAGACAAAAGCCTGAATTCTAACAATTAAATTCTGGCTGCGTTTGCACTTCAGGAGCAGCCCCAATAGTCTTATTGCATACATGCTAACTGAATTCCAGTCTTCTACATGGTTAGCTGATGAAAAATCTCTGTAATCGGGCTTTGCCTGATGAATTAGTTTTTCTTTCTGAGAGGTCTGCATTTGCTTTGATTAAACAAAGACTGGTAGATATTGAGATGCAAGAACTTAGGAGCCTCACCTCTGGTAGATGTTCCCCTCTGAGATGGGGGATTTCCTCTACTGGTTCTTTGGCAGAGTATTTTTCTGGTTTGACTTCCCCTCACCTTTGGAGAGCATTTATGTTAACGCGCTTTAATGTTCTTCCTTCTGTGGTACTCCATGGGAGGTTTAAGAAAATTCCTTACTACACAAGGTATTGTGCCTGTGGCTTGAGGGATATAGGAAGTACTGAACATGTACTCCTGTACTGCTTATTGTATTGTGATATCCATGCCATTTATCTAGAACCTTTGCTTCAAAACCATGAAGGTCAATTGGACGACAGTAAGACACGCCTTTTACTATCCACACATAACCCTGGGATCATTGAATCTGTGGCTAAATTTCTTTGTTGTGCACTGAAGAGGAGAAGAATGGTTTAAGTGATGGGGCAAGGGATTTTTTTTGTCTCCTTGCTGACTGTGCATATATATGTCCTGTTATGCCAATAAAGGTATTCGATTTGATTCTTCCTTTCTAAAGACTGGCTTGATAAAATATATGAAGTGGCAATAATGCCAGAAGTTTTTTTTTTTAAGGATTATTGGTCTATTAAAATCCAGTTCGATCTTTTACCTCTCTTAGCAAAAACTAGAGTATCATCTAGTTCTTTGCAAAAACTTAGCAAAACCCAAGTATTTATAGTTATTTAAAACATTTCTATGCCACATTTCTATCCAATTCAGGCTCCCCAAGGAAGCAAACATTAAAACATTAATACATTTCAAATATTAAAACATTTCAGACAATAAAAAGCATTTAAATACAAATATGTAAAATATTGAAAACAGACAAAGGATACACACACACAAACAGTATTTGTTAAATGTATTGTCAAAGGCTTTCACGGCTGGAGAACGATGGTTGTTGTGGGTTTTCTGGGCTGTATTGCCGTGGTCTTGGCATTGTAGTTCCTGACATTTTGCCAGCAGCTGTGGCGAAACATCAGGAACTACAATGCCAAGACCATGGCAATACAGCCCGGAAAACCCACAACAACCACAGTATTTGTTAAGTTTGAGAGACATTAGATTAGGGGGTTTCTGGAATGGCAACTGAACCCTTCTATGCTAACCTAAAGTTGAGAGCTGCTGTACCACAGTGGTTAAGTGATTTGCTGTGAAACAGCACTCTACTGGTTTGAATCCCACTACTGCCATGAGCTCAGTAGGTGGCCTTGGGTAAGCCACTCCTCTCAGCCCCAGCTGCATTGTGGGGATAATAATAACACTAACTTGTTCACTGCTCTGGGTGGGGCACTAATCTGTCTAGAAGAGCGGTATAGAAGTTCTATTATTATCATCCTCCAGTCCTCCTCCTCCTCATTATAATAACCAGGGGAAAAATATTGCCAGAATGGGTTGCTTGCCAGAAGAAGAGTTTTTATTGAAGGTTAGGAGTACTGTTTTCAGCTAGATGCAAGTGTGAACTTGTAGCCTACACATACACACTTAGAAGCCAAGTTGTCAGACTCAGACCCAGCACAGCAGCATGTATAGTATGACTCCTTCCTTCAACCCTTCCCTGTATTATGTCAGTCCAAAGGAGGTAAGGGTGGGTGATATAATCTAGTAACTTGGTAGTGCCAACTTAATGTTGCCAGCCTCCAAGTGGGGCCTGGAGTTCTCCTGGAATTACAATTGATCTCCAAACTACAAAGATTAGTTCATCGTTGTGTCTTCTGTGCAGTCCCACATGGGAACTGCACATGCACAGACCTGGCCTGCGCATGCACAGTGGGACTGCACAGAAGACCACTCAATGAAAAATAATTATAGATAGGTGCAACCCTCTTTTCATCATCATGTCTTCTGTGCAGTCCCATATGGGAACTGCGCATGCACAAGGCTGGCCTGTGCATGTGCAGTTCCCATGTATCCCTGCACAGAAGAATACTCGATGAACAACAGTTACAAGTAGGTACAACCCTGTTTTCCCCTGGAGAAACTGAGCTGCTTTGGAGGGTGGACTCTATGGCATCACATGACTGCTGAGGCGCCTCTCCTCCCTAAACTCCACCCTCCCCAGACTCCCCTCCCAGATCTCCATGAGTTTTCCAGTCCAGTTGCTGGCAGCTCTAACTGGCAGAGGGCCTACTACCTCGCTACAGTCCGTCTACCCTGCTGTCATTCCTGCCTTAGGACCAAAGCACAGCATGGCCTCTAGGCAGGCAAAAGCTCACTTGTGACGGAACCCACTAGGGAAAACCCCAGAGAACACACACACACACACACTCAGAAAATAAGGGAGGAATTGGGATTCGTTTTCGTTTTCGCGGCCATGTCGGACGCTCCTCTCGGCAGGTCCGAGAGGAAGCGGCCGAGCAGCCTGACCGGGCGGCTGATCTGCAAAGGTTAGCCCCCAGGATTCCCAGGGAGGGAGTCTGGGTCCGGGACACGGCGGGAAGAGCCCTCTGGCAAATCGAGGCAGGGGGTAAATT
Source organism: Eublepharis macularius (assembly GCF_028583425.1). Lineage (NCBI taxonomy): Eukaryota > Metazoa > Chordata > Lepidosauria > Squamata > Eublepharidae > Eublepharis > Eublepharis macularius. Next base: position 42,300,858 of record NC_072790.1, read on the forward strand.
GCCCGTTTGTCCCTATGGAGGCCGGCAGACGTGCGTGGCACCCTGTGTGCTGCCGGGCCACGGAAAACGGCAAAGAACAGGACTAGGCGGAAGCCTGTAAGTAAGCGAATCCCTTCTGTCACTACAAGCGCATGTGGAGGAGTGGTGGGATCTGAAGTTAAGAAGATTCGGATTTTTTTCCCCCTCGCAGAGTCTCAGAAGATTGGCGGTCCCCCCCCCCCCGCTAAAATGGCAGCGAAAAAGCAGAGTCCTGCTCTGGGCAAGTCAGTTTCGGCTGCCCTGCAGGGAAGAGGGGAGTCGCTCGAGGAACTGGTGAAAAGATCAGTTATCGAAGCCATAAAACCCTTTGTTGACAAGCTGAATGAAACAGATCAAAGGGTGGGCTTAATTGAGAGTGATGTGAAAGCCATCAAGGAAGTAGCGGGGGGGGGCAGAGAAGTCTGCTCGGGAAAATGCGTCACTTATGAGAGCAACGAACAAGGAGCTAAAGTTGGTGGAAAACCAGCTGATTGGGCTGCAAGTGGAGCGAACACAGACCATTTTGCGTCTCCAGAATGTTAAAGAAGAGGAAAACGAGGATTTAAAGGATCTTGCCTCGGAACTTTTAGCGACACCCGCGAGGGCAACTAAAGAAGAAGTTAAAAGCGCCATTTTGGGAGTCCGTTGGGCTTCTTCAAAATATGCAATGAAGCGGCAGCTGCCTCGCGAGATTGTTATTGAGTTTTCATCTAGGAGGGTCCGGGACAATATCCTATATAACTCATATAATGCGGACTTGGACTTTCTGGGAAATAAAGTCAAGATACTGAAGGACATTCCATTTTTAGTTCGGAAGAGAAGACTTAAGTATAAAAGGCTGGCAGCTCTCTTGAGGGAACGTGGTATAAAGTACAAATGGCTATTTCCGGAAGGAATCTGGTTTAGTTATAAAGATCAAGCTTACAAGATTAATTCGGAAGAACAGCTAAGGGATTTTGTGGACAAAAATCAAGAATTTGGGCAAGACACCAAGCAAAAAGAAGAAGATTCGAAGCCTGAAGGGAGGGGGGAGGCAATGAGCGCTGCGGCTGTAGTTGCTCAGAGAGAACTGCGTCCAGGGCCCAGGAGGGGGAAAAAGATTTAATTTGAACTGTAATTTGTATTTTGTAAGATCAACCATTCCATCATTACTTTATTAAGCTTTAATTTTTAATTATGGCAGTATGAAGGGAAAGCATTGAAGTGTAGTGTTTAGTGTTTGTATGCTGCCTTCCCCTTTTTTCCACCCCCCCTTCCCCTTCTCTTTTTTCCTTTTTTCCCTCCCCTTGTATTATTGTAGTTTCTTGTAGTTTACTGTTTTAGATGTTAAAAATAAAAAATATATATATAAAAAAAGAAAATAAGGGAGGAATTAATATAGAGAGCTACCAGTGGGTGGCAGAAGGTGAGTCTGCATTGTGAAAGACAGATGAACCGTCTATGGATAACTCTGGTAGTAGAGGTACACCAAGTGCTAGGTGCAAAGGAGAGTGTTTGCACATATCACACACACACACACACACAATGCAGCAGGATGCTTCTGGTTTCATAAACCTTACATCATGGACACGTACACACCAAACTTTGATTCTGCAGCCACCGCACCAGGTGAAATTGTACAGTTGCCCACACAGGTATGTAAAAAACCAATCATGGGACAAAGATGTGAATGGCCATATCATGTGATGATAACAGCAGCTCCCCATGGAGTACAGCATAGTAGTGAATGGCCACCATCCCTCAAAAACATATCGTTATCATCCACAGGGCCCTATGCTGTCTCCCAATCCCTTATAAGATCCTAGCACATGTGCTGGGAAGAAATGAGAGGACAGGTAGGGTGTCACCTTTATTACTAGCATGGAGCTACCACCCTGGGGAAATCTACTCTCTGTGGTAGCACAACATGGGAGATCTTGTGCTCAGCACCCCAGCACCCTGCTGTTGCTCTGTGGACCAGCAGGAGCAAAATGGGTGGGGGGATTGGAGTTGGTACATCACTTCCGGCATGAACCCAGAAGTGACATCACTGCATCAGGGCAATGTTCCAGGATCCAGAGCCAGTTTGGCATAGTGGTTAAGAGCGCGGGACTCTAATCTGAAGAACTGGGTTTGATTCCCCACTCAGTCACAGCTCTCTCAGCCTCACTCACCTCTCAGGGAGATTATTGTTGTGGGGATAATAATAACATACTCTGTAAACCACTCAGAGTGTAATTTTAGTGGCACAGTTTATGCAACCAACTAAAGAAGACTCTACCACTTGTGTACCTCATTATTGTCAAGTGCTGTAAATATTCAAAAGTGTTATACAAATGCTAAATATGATGATGGTTTGTAACTCTAGATTCTGCCTCTTGCATCCTCTACCTTTTTGTCCCTGCCTTGTCCAGGTCACTACCTGTTGGTGCCCCTGATCTTCTCCATTCTCTGCCTCCACCTCCTCCTGCCCTCATTACCATTCACTCACCCACCCACTTTTCACCTCTCCTGTCCCCACAGGGCAGGGTGCCAGTATGGAGAGACTCTGACCTGGCACACCTGCACGACTTTTTGCCGTCGTCTTCCTGCTCAGTGCTCACCCTCCAGGAAGGAAGTGGCACAGCCTAGACAGATAATTCATTAGGAACTGGATCGCCACAAGGCAGACTGACTGGCAGACTAGGGAGATTAAGATGCACATTGTTTCAAGAGATGTGCAAAAGGCCAGTCTCTGGGCTGAACTGGATGGAGGAGTCTGCGAGACAGACTGAAGGAAGAAATCTTAACAGGTTGCAGTTGGAGAAGGCTAAGGAAGATTTTCCTTGCCCCTTTTTCTTTTGATCATTCAAATCGATGAAGATCTCTGGAGAACTTGAAAGCTTGCACAGTTTGCTGTGTTAGTTTTGATGTTTGGGTTTTGTTTTGGGATTTTTCTGTGGATCATTGCTGTCTCCTGCGTTTTCTGTCTACTCTGGCAATAAAATAATCTAGCCAAGTTCTTCTTCTGTCTGCTGGTCATGGGATTTCAAAGGGAAAGGGGAGTGGTGGAGGGGCAGAGATTCTCAGCTACATTAATGCTGAAGTGAGTCACAGTCTCTTACCTCCTTCCACACCTCCTCCCAATTTCATAAACTCAGTTTCTCTTCTAAGCTAGCCCCAATCTGCTTTTGTGTCTCAGGACTGAATCTGTACAGATTCAGATATTGTAGATACAAAATACAGAGCAAATCAGTTTTGGAAGGCACAGAGGTGTAGCAATTGCAGCCACTCTTTTAAACGCATGCAAGAAGGGCTGGATCAGGGCCTTACTTGCATGTATTTCAAAGTCCAAGCAATGGACACACGTTTAAAAAATAATCTGCTCCTCATGGCTTTCATACTTCATTATCTGTGTAACAAATATAGTATGTAAGAAGCAGCTCTGAGTTTATGAACAAGCTAGAAACAGCAATCCAAGGTAAGTTTTTGTTTTAATGTACAATCGAGTGGGCTCGTGCTTATTTATATATAATTACTCTTTATCTTCTCTAGACCTTGGAAGAGAGCAGGGTGCATAAATTAAAGAAAGTACAGTTTCTAGCCCCAGTTAGGAAAGAGGCAGAAATATTTCATTGTTTTGTCTCACACAACTCACATTAGAATGCAAAACCGGGCTTGCCTTCTGCAGGCATATTACTACAAGGTCTTACAATCGCTTCAGGGAAACAGCAAACTCTGGTTTGAGGAATCCTGTAAGGGCCAAGCTAGAAGTGATGAATTACACTTGAATGGCAAGTGAACAGACTCACATGTATTCCTCCCTGTTCACTTGCGCTCCACTTGATCGAGTGGAGCGCAAGTGAACAAAGAGGAATACATGTGAGAGCGGGACCACAAGTGACGCCTGACACAGGTTGGACACTAGTCAGCTTCCCTCAAGTTTTGATGGGAAATGTAGGCATCCTAGTCTTGTAGCTTGGCTCTCTGTCTGCTGTCCAATGAACTTTTCAACTGTCACTTGTCCAACATTCCGCCAAGCTGCCTACATCTCCCATCAAAACTTGAGGGAAGCTGGCAAGTGTCCAACCTGTGTCAGGCGTCACTTGTGGTCCCGCTCTGAATCTGTACACTTGCCATTCAAGTATAATTCATCATGGCTAGCTTGGCCCTGAGTCTCCCTATCCCAGAACACACTAGTTCAATCTGACAAGTAGGAGCATCATGCCTCATGCAGCACAAAGATGGGAAAGGAATCCTCCACAAGAATTAACGAAAGGAATAGCATATCTGTTACTAAAGAGATCAGGCATATAGTATATAATGGTGCCTTTTAAACACGATACAAGTCAGGTGTTTGTGCAAATGGAGAACCACACCTTATATATCGGCTACATATTTACTGGTCATCATGAGCAAAGCATAAGCAGAAGGGAATATGGAAAAATGGTGACAGATCAAGATGGGTAACCCTGTTAGTCTGTCTGGAGCAGTAGAAAAGAATAAGAGTCCAGTAGCAGCTATAAGACTAACAAAATTTGTGGTAGGGGTATGAGCCTTCGTGAGTCACAGCTCACTTCTTCTGAGACAGTTAGAATGTGAGTCCTTCCGTCCTTATATCTTGGTGAGTGGAGTGATTTCAGATGCTGAATGACAATAGCAGGTAAATGACAAAATCCAGTGAATGACAATAGAAGGCGTGATTGGATAAGGGTGGGATATGCAGAGAGGTGATGGGTGTGGAGAAATCAGCATTGGTAATGAGACAGGAAGCCTAGTGTTGCTTCCACATGTCCTAACGTCCTGCCACATGGAACGAGGGCGTCTTCCTAGCCTGATTTCTGACATCATCGCGCCACAATCCTGTTTTCGTGGCACAATGATGTCAGAAATGACGCCAGGAAGACGCCCTTGTTCTGTGAGTGTGACATGACGTTAGGACGTGTGGAAACGACCCAGGTCTTGATTCTGCTCTGAACCCCTGCTCTTTCATGGAAGCTTGCTGGGTGATCTTGGGCCAGTCACCATCTCCCAACCTAACCTACACCAGAGGGTTGTTGTGAAGATAAAATGGAGGAGAATGACATGAGCCAGTTTGGGTCCCCATTGGGTTGAAAGCCAGGGTATAAATGAAGTAAATAAATAAATCATGGCAAAGAACTTGCATTGCCTGGCGGGCAGGGGGGGGGAGAAAGAACATGAGAACTCTTGCTTCAGTCTCCTTTCCTCTGGTCCACACCTTTATAAAAGGCAGTAGAGTGGACTGTTCTGTAACTGCTTGAAAACTAGGCAGGGTCTCTGTTCCTTAAGCCCAGTAAAGCAATATGGGTCTCACTTACTCTCTTTTTCGGCTTTGTGGCTTGCAATATGGCTGCCGTGCAACAAATATCCAGTGACTGATAGGTGACATGCCATGGTATTTAGCATCCCTCCTGGTAACGTGATGCCGTCCTGCCTGTAAGTAGGATCATGAATGAGGCAGGGATATTTAGGGGGAAACCCAGGAAGGCTGAGTATAGTAGGTAGAGTTCTGGCCTCGGACCTGGAAGGCCCGGTTTGAATTCCCTCCTCTGCTTTGGAAGTTTACTGGGTGACGTTGGGCCAGTCACCCCTCTTTCACGAGGTTGGACTTGGTCCCTAAATCTTTATTCATTATTCCTTCCAACCACAAATATGGAGGATGTTAAGAAAGCCTCATATTTCAAAAACAAAACAAAACATGGACCACCAGAAATCATACAACCCATTATTCATGGGATTCTGACCGACACATCACCTTACAGGGCACAGTCTCCAGCGTGTGTGGGTGCATGGAATGGGGTGGCCCTAAGCTTATTTGGGGGGCACAGGTATCTCCAGGGGTTTTTTTTAACCAGCATTTCTTCTCCAGGTATGCCCCTATGGAGCAGTTAGATGAACAACTGAGCTCTATGACCAGGTAACAGCATTTGTAGATCAGTGTCCCCCAATGGGGACGTACGACTTGTGCTTTGTCCACTGCTTATTTTGAGGTTCAGAGCCAAGCCACAAGTGACGAATGACACTTGCCTGGCAAGTGAACAGACTCACCTGTATTCCTCCCTGTTCACTTGCGCTCCACTTGCGCTCCACTGTGATCAAGTGGAGCACAAGTGGAGGACAAGTGAACAGGGAGGAATATACGTGAGTCTGTTCACTTGCCAGGCAAGTGTAATTTGTCACGTGTGGCTTGGCTCTAAGAGTTTTCTAAGGACCATTAATATTTGTGGTTGGATTCACAACTAAAGAACAAAGAAATGTAATTAAACAACTGGGAACCAACTTTAGCCCCCTCCTCTTTCTCACAGGGTGGTGGTTGTGAGAAAATCAGCGTATAAAAAAATAAGCTGCAAACTTTGGAAAAAAACTCCTTTACCATCTTCACCATTTGAGTCCAAAGTGGAAAAGAAATTCTTTGAGTGAGTGACTAAATAAGTAATACTTAGGGAAATGCAGATCCCATTGTCCTCCAGCAGTGGTAGAACATGGGGTGGAGGAGGGGGGCTTGGTTAAGGACACCGACCAACCTGAAGCTGAAAGAGTCTACACGGGGAATTAATCAGAATAAAGGGAATGAATTTCAATAGTCCCACTTAGATTCAAGTAGGTAGCTGTGTTGGTCTGCAGTAGAACAGCAGGATTTGAGTCCAGTGGCACCTTAGAGACCAATAAGATTCTCGGGGTATACGCTTTTGAGTGTCAAAGCTCCCTTTTTTAGTATCTGAAGAAGGGAGCCTTGATTCTCAAAAGCCTGTACCCTGAAAATCTTGTTTTCTCTAAGGGGCCACTGGACTCAAATTCTGCAGTCCCGCTCACGGAACTTTTCCGCTGCAAATGGTTTATAGGATCCTGAAGTGGAGAGGGGGGCTGAAATTAGAGTTGGGGTGCCCAGCTCCCTCTCCCCAAAGCTCTTCCAGATAGGGGGGGAGGGAGAGATTTTGTTTTGATATTTAATAGCCACTGTTGTTCAATGCCACTCATGTCTGGGACTAAATGAGGCGCAGTTTTCTACAGACTGTGGCAGGATTTACAGTTGTGAATCTGAAGTTGTAAACCTGTGCATGTTTACTTGGCATCAGTGCCACTGAAACAGTGGGATTTTCCTCTCTGTGGACATTGATAGGCTCAGAAAGCAATTCATCCATAGCAGTTAACAATTTCTACAAGGTATCTGAAGAAGTGAGCTGTGTGACTCACGAAAGCTCATACCCTACCACAAATTTTGTTAGTCTTACAGATGCTACTGGACTCTTGCTCTTCTCTACCGCTACATGGTGAAATTGGAAAACATGCAAAAATCTCCATCTGCTTACAAGGTCTGTCTTTAATAAATAAACGTTCCCTTACACTCTTCACAGATCAAGGGATGAGTTTAATACTTGGAAACCTGTTGAGATTTCTAAGGAACGACTCGCCACTGGATTTTCTTCAGCGTTGTTGGACTGTTCCCTTTAGTTTAGGTGTCATACCAATCCGAGTCCACTTCGGGTTGCCAACTTGTTCTAACAAGGGTACTGTGCCTTTAAGAGCGACCTGACAGCTCGGAAAAACCTTCGCGTCATTCCATTTCCCTTCGAGCAAAGTAGGCAGGTGTTAAAGGCACGGGAGCCAGGAAAAAAATAAAAGCAACACTGCTCCTTTTAAGTCTAATAAAAAGATATCACGTTACCTAGATTTCAAACTCCTCCGGGGTAAGGAGCTCCCCCGCCCGTGCTTCTCCTTTTACAAAAATAAAATCTGCCTCTCATTCAAAGCGAAAGATTTGAAATCTTGACCCAACGTGTACCCGACTGAAATCAATCAGCCTGGCCCGAATCGACCTCACCAGTTTTAAATCCAAACCATGGTCCTCAAGTGCTTTGGGAGCTCGAAGACAGCAAAGAAAACAAATCGACCAGGCTCCGATCGGCGTAACTTTGAATAAGTAGCAGGCGGCCTGCCGTGTCACAACATAACTCTACCCAGAAATACCGCCCCCCCCCCCGTGTTCAATAGGGGTAAACGTGCAGAGAATTGCACCCTCGCGGTGCAAACCGATATACGTTTACTCAGAAGTGACTCTCACTCGGGCTTACTCCTGGGTAAGGGTGCCTAGGATTGCAGTCTGTTGCCGTAGCACCAAAGAGAACGAGAGATCCCGTACCCTCCACTAGAAAGTGATCAAAGGAGCAATCCTAAACAGGTCTACTCAAAAGGAAGCCCAACTGAATTAAACGGAGGAAAGTGTTTTTTAGGACTGTAGTCTCAACGGGGCTTCCTTCAGTTTCGGATGAGATTTATTATGGGCAGAAACTTCCGTCCCTATGAATTTTTCCAAGGGTACAACATTGAAAACCAGGACGCGTATGCTCGTGCTTACTTCGGAGCAAACATCCTCGGGCTGTTTAAACACAACTGAGGACATGCGAACCGAACCGAACATTCGCAGAGCGCAGCGTCTTCGCTCGGATTGCTTTTCTGTCCCTCCCAGGTGCCGTTCATCCTCTTATTGGCCTGGAGAGAACGAGTTTTAATCCTCGGGGAGTGGGATTAGGATTCCCCCTTCTTGCGCTTTAGATCCCGCTAAAGCCTCCCCTGCTTCCCGATTCTGAGGCTGGGGGCCAGGCAAGTCCGCAGCCCCAGCCGCGCCAAGGCACCCCGCGCTGGTTCTCAAGGGCAGGGCCGTGTGAAACGAGCGGGTTGCGCAACCCACCCGTGGAGGTGAGGCAGACGCAGTAGGTTGAGCAGGCGATGCCCGCGTTTCGCCAGACCCGGCGGGCGGAGGAAGCGCTCCTTATGGTCAGAAGGAAGAAAGGCGGGGAGGGGGCGTGGCTGTGTCCTCCGGTGGGCGGGGCCTGCCGGGTAGGTGAAGGTGGAAGCCTTGGATTTATCTTAGAAGGCAGGCAGCGCTCGAGCTCCGTCGCGAGTCCCCCCTTGGGTTTGCCAGCCGCGGCGCGATTGGGAAGCGAGTGCTCCAAAATGGCCAAGAGGCTCCTGCTGTGCGCTTTGCTCTTCAGCTTCCAGGCAGTCTCGGCGGTAAGTGAGGGAGGCGGGACGGTTGCAGCGATGCGGCTCTGCTGGCCCCTTTCGCCTGCTTGGCTACACGTGGCCGGGAGAGGAGCGAGAAGGCGCCCGCAGCCTCCGGGCGCCGGGGTGGGCTCTTCCCGAGAAGGGAGTCGTGGGCGCGCGGAGTTGCTTTCTTTCCTTTCTTAAGCCGGCGGGGAAGTTTCCCAAGCCCCGGTGGAGCTGGAGGGAGGCCAAGGAGAAGAAAGAGCCCGCCGGTGCCGTCCCTTCTCCCCGCGCCCGCAAAGCGGTTCCAGCTGGAGCGGAGGGCAGAGTGCGCGCGAAGGCGCTTTCTCCCCCGCCCCCCTTGCTTTCCCCGGGCTGCGGGCTGCGCCCCTCCCTTTCGGCGGGGCTTGCAGGGGCTTAAAACCCGGTTTTTTGAGGGGGGGGGCTCAATGGCCTATTGTGTCGGGTGTGTGTGAGGGGGGTGTAACCCAGCCGAGGCTGCCCCTGAAGGCTTAATTCAAAACAGACCGTTGACTCTCATAACCTGACTGGAATTTCGCTCCCCTCAGCCTCAAAGCTTTCCCCCGGTGTTGAGCCGCCTCTCCCCTTCCCTTCCTCTCTGAAGCTAGCCGGATGTTCGCTGAGGTGGTGCTCTCTTGCCACCCCTGGGTTTGAACTCTTACCCCCCCCTCAAGGCAGAGTGCTCCCCAAACTGGCCACCTCTTTTACCTGTTAGCTTTTCAGAGTGTGAGCTTTTGAGAGTCAGAGCTCCCTTCTCCAGACAGAGGGTTCCCCCTCGAAAATCTTGTGGGTCTCTAAGGTGCCACTGGACTCAAATCCTGCTGTTCTACCCACACGGCTGTCTACCTAAAACGACATGGAAGATATTTCTCCAGATTAGAGCGAATGCATTGTGTGTGTGAGAGAGAGCTCTACTCATGGCAATGCTTCCCATCTGAAAAAGACTGCATTTTCACATCATGGGAAGCAGTGATGTCTGCGAATGAGTCATGTAAATGGATGGCCTTGGGATGGCTGTGCACAGGAGACTACTTTACAAAGATCAAAGTTGTTCTGATATCGTTGATGGAGTTAAGTCTTGGAAAAGAGTGTTGACTGAGTATGTGTCATGGCAGCTGCTAACCAACCCTGGTAGTTCCTATTGTGGCTTGTGACTGTTTCTCTGGCTTAAGGAAAAGAAAAACCAAACGAGCACTTCACCAATATTCTGAGCTTAAGTATGGCAGGTTTCATTCTATAGTAGTATAGAAATGTGCAATAGTCCTCTACCTTTGGAAGGAAAAGCAGGAGATATCATTTACTGGATAAATGGATCCTTAAAACCAAACTTGTTCTCTGTGTGGTCTAAATAAGAAGAATAGTAGAATAGTCTTAGCAAAAAAAATTTAAAACCTCAACACCTAAACTTGGAGCACTAATACATCTTCAAAGAGATTCCCCCCCCTTGTGCTTGCACAAGCAAGAATTTTGTGTCTTGTGTATTTGACTTGGTTTGTGTGTGTGGTTTTTCTCCCCTTCTTCCCCCAAGATTATTAAATCAAATACCTTAGATACCAGCGGTAAAATTGACACTTAAAGACCAGAAGGCAGACGGGAATTTTCTCAAGAGCATTTGCTTTCTTGGTGTCCTCCCAATTAAACATAATGATTAACTTGCTGCCCTGCTGTATCATCAAGAGAGGGCATAGGTGCTTGTTAAGTTGCCGGCAGCTTTCTACATCGGTGCCTCTCAACAGATGAAATTCTGTATGCTTAAAAAATTGCTTGGTTTTCTTGTTGCTGGGATTAGAGTGTGAGATCTGGATGCAGACACTAAAACTACTTTCTCTGCACCTTCTCCTGTTTGCCTGCATGATACTTGTTGCTTGCTGATCTCAGACATGGCTTCCCACAGTATGACATGTGGAAGACTTTCAGGCTGTCTAGGCATGTTGACTTGGGAGTGAGTCCCGTGGGCAAGAGGGTGTAAGGTTTCAGCACTGAATGTCAGAACGGGTACCTTGTATTTTGGCAAGCGCAGTCACAAGTTGCTTACATGCTCCCAAAGAACTTAGGTGGTCCCCCACAACTTTTACTAAGTGATAAAAACTGAGACCGTGAGTCTGCAGCTGTATCCTTCTGAATATGCTACAGCTGCCAAAGTTTGGCTGTAGCATCTCTCTTACAAGCTGAGGGCCTCCAAGGAATCATGGTTGGAGTGTGTAGGACAAAATGATTGGGAGAGAAATCCCTGTGTCCAAATATTTCAAGGTCAATTCCTGTTCCTTGGAGGATGCTCAGTTTCCCTTAACATCTCAAGGCTGCTTGAGTATGCTCATCTTCTGGCTGTTTGGTGGGAATTACCTTGAATTACATTGTCCTGCCTGTCTAAGGAGTGCCATGGAGTACACAAAAGCCCTGACCTTGGCGTGGTTTCACTGCCTTCCTGATAGGTACTTGACCATGAACTTCATTGTTAAGAGGGAATGATTGGTAGGTTTTTTTTCTCCGTACAGCAGCCAGCAGATGTCACCACTGAATAAACCATTTGGTAATTTAGAACTGCCACTCCCCGAAGCTTTTAACTTGACTGTAGAAAGCCTGCATTTGGAAACTCCTTTTAAAGCCTCATAGGCTATTGGAATAACTGCTGCAGCACACATTTCTTCAGCACACATTGCTCCACTAGAAAATAAAAGTTTAAGCTATATGTATTCTGTATCTGCTTTCAAGACCAAGGCAACAATTGGTGTGTGTGTGTGTGTGTGTGTGTGTGTGTGTGTGGAGATCATCTTATCCAAATTTCTGCAAGGGTTAATCCATGGGCATGCGTGTCATTTCTTGTAGCTTGTACAGATATTGATGGCTTGTAGATGGATGAATGTACAAATTGACTTCACCAAATCATTGTCCTGGGAGTGAAGTGAGAGGTGGTATCAAGTTCTCTGTGAGTTGATCTGCCTCTGGTTCATTCACACATGCAGGTATTCATATGATGAATGGGCATGCCTTGGCTGGCCCTGAGGCCTGTTGGTGTCAGAGTAATTATTTCTAAGTTATAGTTCTTGTGATCATGGCTCAAGTGTGCATAATTAAGAAGGTATATCAGATGCCTCAGGGGTTAAACTTTAGGGTCATACTGATGCACCTCTGGAACAAGCTCATCTATTGCAGGGATCCCTAACCATGTTGAACCTGTGGACGCTTCTGGAATTTGGGGGACAGACGATGGCTGCTGTAACAACATAGCTGCTATCAGGTCTGGTTCCAATTACAAAACATTGGGAAGTTCCAGAAAATATTAGGAGGCTTTAAGCCAAGCCATCCCCCTATGAGGAAGGTAGCTGTTTCCCAGGGAGAACTGCGTGCTGATCACAGGCGATGCCTCTTGGTCTGTTCTGAACCACGTCTTCCAGTTCAGGAGACAGAAGTCAGGGCTGGTCCTTTGCCTTGGGGAAGCAGCAAGGGGGGGGGGGTACTAGTGGATGCCATGTTGGAAACCACTGATCTCTTAAGTACCTGTGTGAGAGTGAGATGCAGAATAAATTACTTAGCATGCTTGCAGCTCGACTTAACTCACTTAAAAAGATCCCCTGGGGCAAAGGTCAGGGTATGCTCCCATTTCTTGCCTATATAGATGCAGATGCAAGCGACTTATTGATAGAGCAATAAAAAAACAGCTAATACAGTTTCCAAGGACACTGCTGCCTCATTTCTGTATGTTGAGCAACAAACCTGCCACGTTGACAGAGAGCCAGGTAATGCTCCAACTGGTTCTTCCTCTACTTCTTGGTTTGTTTGTATATGCAAGCTTCAGTCTTAGCGTGCTCCAAATGTTAAGATTAGAGTTGACATCTCTGCTGCAACCATGTCTTTATTTAGCTGGCATGCTTACTTGAAAGTAAGCGATTAGCTCTAACGTGAACCTGTTTAAGATCTTTGTGTATAATGTGCATTTTTCTGTGAACATGCCTCAGATCTCATGTATGGGCATTCTGAGTTCTGTAGTGGCATAAAGAAAACATTTTCACTTTTTCTGGTAGTACTTATACTCACGAAGTTTCTCAAGTTTTGCTGCAATTCTGAGAACAATTTCCTGGGAGGAAACTTCATTCAGTAGAATGGAGACTGACTTATGATCATACCTGCTTAGGATTGTTCCTACAGCTGTCCTTGGTAGACTTAACTATCTCTCCCCATCTTGACTTACACCTACCTGAGTGTTCCATCTCTATTTTGGGGCCTGTAGCTGTCACTATAACAATGGTGATGGATAGACAGTTGAGGCATGTAAGATAGTTTGCAGCTCTCCTAAACTTGAACGATGAGTTACTACAGCTTTAATAAGGCTGCTTATTACTAGAGATGGGCACGAACCGAAATATGAACCAAAATTAAGCACGATCCAGGCCGGTCCATGGTTCGCGAACTGCGGTTCGTCAGATCCCATTTCTGACAAACCGCAACAAACTTTAGGCTGGTTTGTTTGGTTTGTTTTTTGGTTCGTAACTGCAGACAGCCTGGTGCCAATCGATCAGTTTCCTAAGCAACGGGATGGACTTCCTGCAGACCTTCTGCTGGCCCGGAAGTGACTTTCTGCTGGCCCGGAAGTGATGATTTTCTGACCCGGATGTGACATTTTCATGAACCAAACGAACCGGTTCTCGAACCAGGGGCAGGTTCTTGAAAGTTCGTGGTTTGTGAAATTTGATGAACCACGAACCACATGGTTTGGTTTTTTCGGTTCGTGTCCTACCTATTACCTGAAACTGCTTTAGTGATGAAATATTAAACTAAATTGGGGCAAAATATTGAATCTTCCTATGGCACAGTCTCATCTGTGTGAGTCTAAGAGAGGTTTCTAACAGTGCCCTTTGGAATGCCACCTTCGGACAAACTTGTCTCAAACTGGCAGTAGGTACTACAAAATCCAACTCTTATTTTATTTATAGCACTTCCTTTCTGTAACAAAGGACTCAGGTAGCACCATTTTAGGCTGCAGGCAGGGGAGTTCTCTACTGCATGCTAACATTGGCTGTGCTGAGAATTTGGGTCAGGGGGAAATATTCAAATATTATGTCCGTCCCCTCCTGCTGACTTGGTGCAGTCTTGCTCAGAGCCTGAGTTTTTCTCTCTGGAAGTTACCAGGTATTGTGGTAGAGGTGGAAAAAATCTGACATCTGAAATGAGTCATTTTAAACAGCTTTTCCTTCAGCATGTACTCCTTTGCCTCCTCTTTGTATGCCAGGGGCAGGAATGTGTAGCCAACCATCTGAGGTTTTTGTATATATACGATTTTAATTGCTGAATTTTATTGTAAAATTTGCTATACGATTGTATTTTATGACTGTTGTCCTGAGCCCGTCCTGAGCCCACTTGTGGGAAGGGCGGGTTAAACACTGAATAAACTAAACTAAACTTATACTGCTGCAACATTGGTTTAGACTCTCAATCAAGTCACAGTTCACTGTTTAACTCTCAACATAGATATCAGTACAAAATGAGCATTGTGATGGTACATTACTCTGTCTAAGGGCTATATAGTGCACATCAACATACTGGAGAACAATTCCTGATAAAAGCTTGGCATGTCAGTCTTTACATTCTGAGAGTTTGTATTCTAGAGCCAGATTTGATGTATTTATTCAAACCCTTTCCCTTATTACTAGAACAGCCTGTAGGATTCTGCCTCCAAAGCAAATCAAGAAAGATAGTATGTCAAGAACAAAGTTACTGAAGAATGTACTTGGTGCACTTGAATTTTGCATCCCCAGAATAACACCTGGGAACTTCTGTCCAACAGATAAAACATGAATAAGCCTGAAGTCTCTGAATAATACTAAGCAAGTCTGAATCTGCATGGATCTAATAATGTAATGGAACCGAGCAGATCTTTAGAAGATGTGATAAAAATCTTTAGTGCATGAGATTCTTGAGAGAGAACATCTTGGCACCTCTTTCTTTAAAAGATCTCCTTCAAACAAATACAGTTCTTATAATTGCCATTCTCTCCGTCAGTGCCTTTTAAAGTTGCCCCTCACTACATGTGCTGAAAGTTCCAGCTCTTTTACTAATTCTTCTAAACTCAGTAGCAGACTTTGGCACACATTGTTTCTTTTGCAACAGTTTTGTATAACTTTCAGTCACAAAATATTAGAAGTTGTGGAATTGGGTTTTAAGGCTGCATTCTAGATCTTCTGGCAGTACATGTCTATAACTTTCACAATATCGAACAGTCTGAAATCAGGCGAGAAACATAATTATATATTACCTCTTTTGTGAAATAGACCCAAATCTTTAATTTCCCATGTGTTATGAATGGAGCTTAGCTTTGTAAGTGGTTAATTAGAGAAGGGATTGGATCTCCTTAATTTAACTGGGAAAGTAGTTGTTGAGGGAATATTATGTGTTTGACACAAGTGAGGCTTAATGATGCAGGGTAAAATGAGTAGCTATGTATACATCTGATGGAGTATAGTATTAATCAGGGCTTTTTTCTGGGAAAAGAGGTGGTGGAACTCAGTGGTGGAACTCAGGACTGCACAATGACGTCACTTTGGGTCAGCTGGAACAAGGGGGGAGTTTTTTAAAGTTTAAATCACCCTCGGTGAAAATGGTCACATGGCTGGTGGCCCCGCCCTCTGTCTGGAGATCAGGGGGTGGGGCCACTGGCCATGTGACCATTTTCAAGTGGTGCTGGAACTCTGTTCCACCACATTCCAGCTGAAAAAAAAGCCCTGGTATTAATATAGTTGGAAACATGCTTGGATTATTAATCTGTAATGCTCAAAGGGTTGAGGCCCACAATGGTGTAGAAGATAAGAGTATTAAGATCAAATAAGGGGGTCCTAGATTCAAATCCTTGCCCACCGGGTGGTCCCAGTTAAAATGGAATTAGGTGGGAAGACTATTTTAAAATTTGGTCACTTCTGTTAAAGTACATGTTTTGATAATAACAGTTGTTTACACCAACTACCTTGTCCTGTTGGGCTAGCCGTCCTAAAAGTATAGTTCTTTTTTGGAGTGCCCGATTGCATCAGGAATGCCAGCTGCAAATGGATTCCCAGCGAGGATTACCCTTGGAGGTGTTTATCTAGATCAGAAAAGTACGTTGCACAAGATTCAGCATGTACTCTCCTTGCTGTCATCCAGCTAAGAAAATAGCACAAGTACATGGTTGTCATGTTGGCATATGAATACAGACTTACCAGTCTAACAAGGAAGATATGTTGCCCTGTTTTGCCTTCTTCTGGGAAGTTCTGGCATGAGCTGGCACTTCTTGTTACCTTGAGGCTGCTCAAGATTAACTGACTTTTCAGTGTTTCTCAGTGTGGTGAGCAGAATTACCCCCTGTTCTTGAACTATGAGAACTGAACTCTGAGCTTCATGTCTGGTTTAAAATAAAACCTGGAGTCCAGCAGCACTTTAAAAATTTAACAATGGCTGATTCCGCACACGTTGGATAATGTACCTCCAATCCTCTTTATAGATCATTTGGAACAGATTTTTTCGTGTGCAGAACAAAAAATCCACCTCAAGTGATTGATAAAGTGCATTGAAAGTGCATTATCCAATGTGTGCGGAATCAGCCCCCATTTTCTCCGGCTCAAGCTTTCATGAGTTGGAGGTGATGCCATCAAATGCATGCAGAATTTATACTTAAAGGTGCAGATAAGAGAAAGGTGGTTGGTGAAGGGAGTTATTAGAGAATGGCCAGCTTAAAAAGTATCCAACCAAGAGTGATTAATTCAATGGAACTGGATGAAGTTCATTCTCAGCTATTTCAGGAGAGTGGCCATGTTGGTCTGTAGTAAGAGAGCAAGATTCGGGTCCAGTAGCCCCTCAGAGACCAATGTGATTTCCAAGCTACAAGCTTTTGAGAGTCAAAGCTCCCTTCAGGTAGCTGTTGTTCTTGTATTAGAAACATATCTAGTTCCTCCTACAAAGGAATTTTAGGCCCTCTAACATAATGTATCCTGGTTATCTGTATGGTCAGGAAATAGTTGCAATCAAATAGAAGAGTACCGGCTGTTTGTCAGATTACTTAAACTGGCAGAAAGTATCATCAGTGCTATGGAGTGAGTTTTCTGTGTATAGAAGAGTGATTCCGCACACGTTGGATAATGCACTTCTAATCCTCTTTATAGATCATTTGGAACGGATTTTTTTGTGTGCAGAACAAAAAATCCACCTCAAACGATTGATAAAGTGCATTGAAAGTGCATTATCCAATGTGTGAGGAATCAGCCGAAATGCTGATTCTGTTAAATGGTCTTTACCAGCATGCACGCATGATTTGATAATGCCTTGAAGTCAGTGTACTCATTGTAAGAAAAAATGCATATTGTATGAAGATCATAGAAATGTAAGGCACAGTAAACCACTGACCACCTGAGATTTAAACTGTAATATTGGCCTGTTCAGATGCATAAGCAAAACCTATTTGGATGTGGCTATTCATGATGCAGAGTAGAGGGAAATAAAACACCCATGTCCATGTTAGTAGGGACAGCGGTAACATTGTATGGAGTATCTCTTTCTGTACTCCTGCAGTAACATAGGATACTTGCAGCAGGGGGGGGAAACAGCAGCTCTTAAACTAGTTTGACTTCTCCAGGGAGAATGTTGAGAAACCCTTGCACTCAGAGCACCTGTCTTAAACTTTGACTGAAATGGCTTGTCAACTGTTGATGCTAGTGTTACTGATCAACCTGATACACTCTTCCTTCCACCAGTAGCCAAAAACACAACTCTTGTGCTCTAGGCTGCAAGATGCCCACAGTTGGACTCTCAAAGCATTGTGCGAACTCAGCTGATCTTGTTTGGCATGATATAAAGCCTAAGGTGATATTGGATGATCTTAAAACACCAGCTAGCAGGCAGTACTTGTTCTTATAAGGCCTGTTCAGACTTGATGGCGAAGCATTTTCTGTACATATCGAGGAACCTTTCGGATAATGGTGGACTGGCCGTTAATTAATTTGATAGGAAAGAACTGGTAGGCAAGGCCTGTACTTGTAGTCATGTTGTATTTTGCTGAGCTAGGAGCTTGAAGTGTGAAGGCCTCTTTGTGTAAATTTTCTCCAATATGCACCTATATTTAGACGTATGGCTTTAGGGTTTCTGTGACCGCATGATGGGCTAATGATGTCCTTAATGTGCTATAATTCTCAAGATTCTCCAGCCCATTAGATTCTCCCATCTTCTCTCTTATCCCTGCCATATCCTTTGATTCTGAACTAGGCAGAGTAGCAGCTGCTCATAAATGTAGGTACTCCTTGCTGCTTTATGGGCAGTTTTTTTTTTTAGGCAGGTAGCATATCCTTTGCAACGTGATTTCCCCATTAATTCCTTTCCCTTGTGTTCTGGCCTTGGGACAGCTACGTGATTTGATGTCACAAACTCCATCTCTCCCATTCTGTATTAACATTCAGATGCTACGGAGATAAGTGAAGAATTCTGCACAGAGGAACTTCTCATCAAGCCTTCTAGAAAAAACTACAACTTCCTATCTTGAATCTTGGTCCCAAATTTATGACTGTCATTTCTAACAAATACGTTTGCGCTATAGTGCAAAACCATATTTATTTGATGAGCTTCATTTCGAATATTTAGGGGTGCGCTTCAGAGAAAATGCAGAATTCAGATATGCAGGTTAAACATGGCTTGGCTGCAAAAATTGTCAGATCACTGAGACTGCCATGTTGTGTCTTTTCCATTGAGTTGCTGACCGTAGTGACTGAACTGTTCTAGTCAAAAGAACTGGCAATTTGGAACTATGCTCCAGTAATACTATATCCGTGAAAAAGCACCAAAATGTCAGCTTGAAACAACATAATTTGTAGTGGCTACTTTTTTGCTTGATGCCGAAATTGTATATGATGCCAAAAATGCATGCTGACAGTACAGTGTGTGTGAAACCAAAATGTTTGCTTCTGTTTAGATGAGTGAACCTCTGGTAAAAGTGTGGCCTTACTAGGCATACATACATATCTTTTAAAAATGTAGCTCAGATTGAATCCCCTTTCTATACCACCAGTTTGGCTGATTTACCAGTAGTTCTTCCAAGCTTTAAGGAGGGGAAAGCCAGAAATGTAATGTGGCTAAATTTGTTAGATGACTAGAAATGGAGAAAAATTGTCTTGTGAATGAAATTGGCTTAAAACAGTCAAACGTGTTGGCTTGGTGAGGGCGTTCGTGTTGAAGTAAATGTCATGAAAAGGTCCTCAGCAAAACAATGCTTGCTTGGATTTCATGGCTATGGATTTCATAGCTGAATTTAGACTAGGATTTTAGAACTAGTGTTGCCTTCTCACAATATCCCAAGCAACTATAAAAAAAATGGTTAGTGTACAAACTTTCCTACTTTGTGGATACTTGCAAAGGAGTTTGCACTGGATTCTCCTACTTGTTTATTGAGCGTGCAAGATAATTTATGTTGCATTCATTTGTTTTATGTCTTCAGAGATTTGGGTAGCAGACTTAACAGTTGCATTATAAGTATATGCTTTCACATTTATTTAAAACTGTGCTTCATCATGCAAGGGCCCTACTCTGTACAATACTTGGTATGCCTGAAAAAGCTTTTTCCTAATGATCATATTGCTTGGGACTGCAGACATCCTAAAGTATGAGAGCTATGTGTGGCACTGAAGCAGTGTTGCAACTGAAGATAGTACCAATTAGAGTTCCCAGTTCCCAGTCCCCCAGTGGGGACAGGCTGATCTTTCGCTCTCAGCCTCTGCCCCTTGCTGCCTCTTACCTGGCCAGTGGGTGGAAAAAAGTTGTAGGGAGCGAGCTCTGAAGTCACTTCGGGGCCTTTTTTGTCCCCCTGGGAAAATTATGTCAAATGACGGTAGTACCATGTGCATGGTAAGTTAACCCTGTGCGCAACCCCCTCTCAAGACCCCCTCATCCTCCGTTTGAACCCTGGGGAAACTGGCAACCATAGTACCAATATGCTGAAGTAAACAAAGCATTTTGAAAATCTTAAAGTTTTTGAGTTTAAAGTAGTTGATGTTCCCAGTCACTTGAAATAAGGACACAGTTCATACAAATAGAGCCAAAGTTTAGAGAAATAACAAACACACCTTGGTTACACTTGAGAAACTAAATTTGTCTTACATGTAAACATATTTGAATCCCATCTCAGTGTGGGACAAAGGTGGGACAATAGATGCTTAAAACAAAAAATGAAATATGTATGGGAAAACTGAAAACAATGGCGAGTTCTGCTGTGTGTTGCAAATGTCTGATCAGATTTATAAATTCAAATGAAAGCACAGCAGTTTCCCCAACAGCAAGGCTGAAATGGGCTACAGACAGGTCAATCCTATTAGAAACTGGGTGGTAAAATTACTCTGAAAATATATCATTGGGGTGGGTGGAAAGGTTGGGATGATACGTGAAACTTCAGGCACAGACTTCCCTGCATATAAAGAATAGTATGTTCAGGAAGGTTAGTCTAAATCTGATGCACTAAGAGCAGAACCACAAGTGACAAAAGGCATAGATTGGACACCTGTCAGCTTCCCTCAAGTTTTGATGGGAAATGTAAGCATCCTAGTCTTGAAGCTTGGCTCTCTGACTGCTGTCCAATGGACTTTTCAACTGTCACTTGTCCAACATTCCGCCAAGCTGCCTACATTTCTCATCAAAACTTGAGGGAAGCTGACAAGTGTCCAATCTGTGCCTTTTGTCACTTGTGGTTCTGCTCTAAGTGTCTATGTGAAGGAGTTCAGGAGCTCCTGACTTCCCCGATCTGTGCAATGCACATTTTCAGTATACCTTTCCACCAAGGGCAGGCAGATGGTGCTTCTTTCCCATTTTAGCTATCCTATGACGTAGGTAAGGCAGTGAGTGTGACTGGCCCAGGATCACACAGCAGGCTTCATGAATGGGTGATGATTTGAACTTCGGTCTCCCCTAGTCTGATGCTTGAACAATGATAAAACACTGGCTTCTCTCTAAGTGTTTATGTACACTCAGTCCTCCGCTTGTATAATGTAGCTTTACCATTTGATTTTGTTGGTTGCATTATTCCTTCCCTGATGTTTCTAGAATGCTTTGAGCAAAGTGCTTCCTATTACCTTGGTAATCCTTACACACTAGCTCTGTGAGGTAGGTAAGTGTTGGCTCCTTTCAAATATGGGGCTGAAGCAAGCAGACTGGTTTTTCTTAAGGCCACCAATTAAGTCTGCCTTTGTATCAGAAATGAAGTCTCCATTCGAGTTTCACTTGTAGCCTGGAAACTTCACTTCTAGCTCCAAGGGCCAACTGTGCAACAATTTCAACACGTTGTTCAGACCTATTTCTGTCCTGCATAAAGTTTGAGGATAACACCTTATCCATTTTAATTGCGTCAGGTTCTCTGTTATAAACCTTGAGGGTTGCTCATGGAGACCGTCAGTGGAAGGTCCTCTGCCTACGCACCAGTGTCCGTGCCAAGGCAAAAAGCTCAGACTGTTCAATGTCATTGAGCTGCCTTATCTCCTTTAGCAGCATATACAGAACAGTGGTATCGGTGGATAACCTTCTCAGTTCTGGGTCAGTAACCTCTTGGAGAGTGAAAAATGACATGCTACTATGTAGTATGCAAGTCTGGCTGAGCCCTCTTCCCACACCCATGGGAGAGAGCTGATGGGCGGGACATGTATGGTCTGGGATGGGGTAGAAACTTCCAGACTGGCTGTAAACTTTGTTTGCAGGCCTAAGCCAACTATAGATGAACTCCACTGGCATAATACTTGTTGATTACTCTCCCAACCATAAGATAAAGCTGGCTTCACACTGTGGTTCATGGCCTGTGATCTGGGAACTCCTCAACTCAGATTTCAGCTCTGCCATGAAATTGCTGAGTTGCCTTAGCCAAGTCGCTTGACCTTTGAATTTCAGCTCTTCTCTCCTCCCAGCCCCAGTAATGTAGGGAATATATGCTGGCCTGCCTTACAAAATGGTAGACGGGTTGCAGAGGAATTGTGTGTATAAATGCTGTATAGTCCTCTCCTTAGGAATCTGGCTAGATGGACACCCCTTTCCTATAACTAGATTCAGACCATTGTCTGCCCACTGACCATTTGTGTCTGCCCTCAGGTCACTGAGGATTCCTTGTGAGTAAGCCAGCATGGTAAGGAATGCTCTTTGCTGTGCTAGCTTTTACACTTATAGTTTGGTCTTTCAAAAAGACAAATCAATTATTGAAAGTGGATTATTTATCTCATACCACCACCTGCAGCCAGAAAATACTATAGGACTTTTCTCTGCTACTTGTATAGCTTGGAACTCACTCTGTATGAAGTGCTTATGTGTTGTGTCTAGTGGTATACATGTTAAGATTTTACAATCACTGGGCCAGAGAGCTCTAAGCTCAGCTGTGAATTTTTTTTTAAAAAAATATTCAGTTAACTGGATTGTAGCAGTTCCAGCTTCTCTATGTGCTGTGGGAGTCCCCAATATTTTTCAGCCTATGGGCAGCTTTGGAATTCTGATGCAGGGTGGTGGGCACAACAAAATGGCCGCCATAGGAGGCAGAGTCAACCACAAGATGTCAGGAATTGATATTCACACATCTCTAATCCTAACTCTTCAACATTTCAGGTGGAAGCTTTGCTGAATGCCTTCTAAAATGGACATAGTATGTACTTTCTTGCATATACACGGCTTCCTTTCAGTCACACAGTGAAGAACCTCGTGCTGTGTTGGCGGCTGCTACCAAAGCAATTTTTAAAAATTTTGCACAGCCAGTCAGAAGCCCTGCTGGGCAAAAGCCCCTCTTTCCCTGCCCATTTCCTAAACAAACTTGGCAAGCACCACGTAGAGGACCCTGGGATATACACTACTCCCTTTACTAGAGACTGTGTTTAGTAAAAGAATGGAGGGCTGGATGGGCATATAATACATTCTGCCTCTTGAAGAATATTAATAGGCAAGTGTGTGAGGTTTCAGGTATTTATTGACTCTTCTAAGAAGTGGGTTATAGAAATAAAGGTATTTAAATGCCATGGCTTTCAGGGAATGGGAAACAGTAGACCAGTTCCCCTGAGTTTGAGCTCTGTGTTTATCCTGATGGAGATCTGCAGATTAGATTGCTGTTGTCTTTATATATGGATTCCTTGCATTTCCAAGTTTCAGCCTATAATGCTTCCTTCACTAAAAGTAGAACAAATACCAGCTTTCCCTATGGGAACTAATAGAGCCACAAGGCTCCTGTATTTGCTGCAGCTCAGCAACGTAACTAACCCTTCGTAATGACGTGGATTTTTTTGCAGACTTCTCGTAACGTGCCCTCCGATGCACCGTCTGGCCATAACCATGTATCACTTGATGTGCTGAACAATACCTTAGTGGCCTCCTCCAAGATAACTCTTACTGATGAACTCCTTGAAGTGGTTGAATATTTAGAAATTAGCTCATGGATAGGTAGTCATTAGATCAATTTAAGCACTGGAATAATGACTCCCCCCCCCCTCCAGCTATTTAAAAAAAAGGGTTGTACAGGAGACTTGGAGACGGTGAACTGGAAAGTGTTCATTGGTGACACCACTAATTGTACAAACTTCATTGTGGACACCACTTTTCATTGCACTGTTCAATGTAAAACACATCCCACTGTTTCTAACTTCAAAGGTCTACAGTTCAAGAATGAATAGGGGTGAAGGAGCAATTGCATGGGTTGTACATCCATCCATTGAATATGGGAATTTTCCAAGGGAAAAGATTGCTGCATCTCATAAAGCTTGCTTGCTTTATTTTACAGCATCCAGTTCAGAAGTACTGTTGTTGGACAGGGGCAGCCCATCTGCCTCTCCAGAAGTGTCTCTTCCCCCACCTCCCCCATGATGGTGGTCCAGGTTGCCCAATCTCACCAGATCTCCGAAGCTAAGCAGGGTCAGCCTTGGTCAGTATTTGGATGGGAGACCACCGGGGAAAGCCAGGGTCACTGTGCAGAGGCAGGCAATGGCAACCCACCTCTGAACATCTCTTGCCTTGAAAACCCTACAAGGCTGCCATAAATCAACTATGACTTGATGGCCACCCCCCCCCCCCCGAAACTCTGCAAAATACATTACCATCTGCTTTATAATATACATAATATTTCTATACATGAACACTGTGGCTTGTAGAATTGTTAGGAACAACGCACAATGTTGTTCCAATTCGGAAGTATTCCTCTAGCCTTGAGTGAGTGAAAAAGATCTTTCAGTGGCTGACTTTCGTGCTGGTGATTATATCACAACTGGCTAAATGGTGGGATTAAAACCTTCTGATGGGGGAGGGGTGCCTGGTCACGGTACAGACAATGAACATCCCTCGCACTCAAGGCCGAACAACATAAGCCATCATCTTGATTAGGCGCCTATCGCAAGATTTCCCTGTCTGCAGACGGGCATCCCCGCAAAGTGTCCAGTTTCTGCCTTGTTGTGTCTGCGATGGTAGCAGTGACTCAGCATGGAAACTTTACCTTGTGTTTCCCTCCCAAGGACATCCCTGCTGTCTGATCAGGCACATGCCAAAAATGTCTGAGGTGTGGGAGGCAGGTATAGCAGTCACAGCAAAGGGAAGGTGATAACAGCGATAGCAAAAGTTTCCTGTTGGTGCGCAGCTTAAGCCTGCTTTTCATTTGGAGCATTTGACAAGTTATCTGTGCACTTTTAACAAAGGGCTGAATCTCTTTTTCCTTTTTTAACCTGCTCAGGCTTGATAAATTATATTGGTGATGTGGTCGCTTCTGAAGCATTTTCCGTCTGCTTACTTTTCCACACAAGGCAGTTTGGGTGGGTAGCCTTGAACTGTGTGATTAACATTAGGCCAGTGTTGTGCCTCTGGTTGGTAATGTTGCCTCATTGTACACACTGGGATGATGTGTTGTAGGTCAGGTTCAGGGGTCACCAATCATCTGTTCGATGAGCTCCTTCTAAGTAAAAAAATCCCAAGCTACTAAAACATCTCTTCGAAATTTCTCTGTTAATATATGGAATTTGCTTCCCCAGTCTGGCATGTTAGCAAGTTTTTTACTGTCCTTGAAATAACGTAGACTAGGAAAAGCGCCAGAAATGGAAGCTTTTGGCTAAGCAGCACAGAGGAAAATCCTATGAAATAAAGCTAATTGGGGGCGGGGGGGGGGATGCAAAGCAGATCTTTTTGCCATGTTCCCAAGTCTTCTAGGGAGTGCCCATGCTACTATGGCCTTGTTCATACTAATAACTATAGGAGACAAAACTGTTGGGATGGTTCCATTTCTTCCTATACTGCAGGCTGCACCTCTATATAAGGGTGACAGATTTTGCGGCAAGGAAGGTGATGGGGGGGTGGGGGTAGAGAATTCTGCACTAGTTGTCATATTCAGGGATTTTTAAAACTTGAAAAACATTCAGTCATGCAAACCTATGCCCATAGTTTAAAGTGATTTACCCCATTACAGCCTGTCTTGTGTGATCATAAGTAGATCGTTCATGAAATGCTTTTATTCTGATTTCCATTGTACTTCATTTATACTCTGCCTTTCTGCCCAGTGGGAGAAAAGCAGCTTACATTATCTTTCCTCTTACCCTGTGAGGTAAGTTAGGCTGATGGAGAATGACTGGCCCAAGGTCACCCAGTACATTTTATGACAAAGAAGAATTTGAACCTGGATCTCCTCAGATCTAGTCCAGCTACTAGACTAAAACCGTTTCTTTAGATACCTTGATTTTGCTCCCAATGGAGACCCAAAGCAGCTTAGATTGTTCTCCACTCTTCCAGTTTGTCCTCAACAACAACAACCCTGCGAGGGATGTTAGGTTGAGTGTGTGAGACTGGCCCGAAGTCACCCAGCAAGTTTCCATGGCAGAGTGGCCATTTGAACCTGGGTCTCCCAGTTCCTAGCTTGGCATGCTATCCATTATGCTATACTGGCAAAGGTAAATATAACCATAGTAAAATAGCAAGATGCGGGTCCCGTAGCACCTTAAAGACCAACTAGATTTCCAGGGTTTGAGCTTTTGAGAATCGTGCTTATACCCTGGACATATAGTTGGTGTTTAAGGTACTACTGGACCCAAATCTTGCTCTTCTACTGTAGACCAACACAGCTACCCACCTGAAATGATCTTCATAATAAAATATTTATTGTTCTAGCATTCTTCTCTAATAACCAGTAAGGGATAGGATCATCACCAAGCAGCTCAGGGTGGACTAGAAACGGTCTAGACACCAGTTTCTTCAGAGCCCCATCTGGCAATAGATCCTTCCTTTTTTTGCTTGGAGGTCTGCTACTGCTTTATAAGCAACTTAAACGAAGGTCTGGGGATTTATACAAGCAGCTGAAAAACTGCTGGAAGCACAATAATTGGCTACAGTTGAAAAGTGAATAGTATCTTACAGCTCATTAGGCATTTTGCCTGTGGAATAAGTAGAATGCAAAGCTCTTCAGTTGGAGTCCTTCAAGGCGTCTGTTCAAAAGGTAAAGATTGCATACTTTGCCATTCCCTTTTTATATAGCTATCCTTAACTGGGGTTCAGAAATAGTTGCCAATCACCTTCTTATGCTACGCTTGCTACCAGATAATCTTCTCTTAAGGTTGTCTTAAAGAGACTCTTATTTTGTGTATGGTCTTCTAGTAGCAATATAGTTCTGGCTGGCTGCCTTACTCTCTAATGACAAGTAGTACGCCTTTTTAGGGGTGTCCTTAAGATGTAGTTGTAGCAGTGGACTGTGGTTTCAAACCTTCCACCCTTGAGTCCCACTGAGTGGCAAGCGTATGGCAGGAAGAGGAGGAGCCAGCATTACAACCTCACTGGTGTCTAGTCTAAGGCCATGGGCATCTGACCAAGCAGTATTAGGAGCTAAAGTAACTTCTCTTTGTATGGGCTTAGGAAGCAAACTTTCACACAATTTTAAGTTAAGATTTTTTTTAAAAAAAACCTTTTAACAATTAATACAATACAACTATTTTTTCTTTAACTAAACACATTAATTGCAACCATATAGAAACTTTAACCAACAATGTCTTTGAAAAGGTAAAACAGTTCAACTTGTCTGATTCCACCAAGTGAGAGAGTCTTTTCCCACAATCCTTCTAATTTGAAGCAACTGGAACCCAGGCTTCTGTCCTCTTCTTGGGGAATTACAGCCTTGCAAAAATAATAGAATCTCAGTAGCACCAACCAAACACAATACACAAACATCACTTTTAGTCATATTGTCTACATACAACGTTTCTGATTACCTTATTCAAGGTGATAAGAGCATATTAATTATTATTAAGCTCCTCAGCAACCAGCTTCTTCCTCAGCTGCCTGTTTGGTGTAGTGGTTAAGAGCAGCAGAACTCTAATCTGGAGAGCCAGGTTCGATTCCTCACTCCTCCACTTGAAGCCAGCTGGGTGACCTTGGGTCAGTCACAGCTCACTGGAACTCTCTCAGCCCCACCCACCTCACAGGGTGATTGTTGTGGGGATAATAACATACTTTGTAAACCGCTCTGAGTGGGTGTTAAGTCGTCCTGAAGGGAGGTATATAAATCAAATGTTGTTGTTGTTGTTGTTGTTGCCTGGCTCTAGCTACTGACTCTACCATACTGGGCTCAACCAGTTACCTCATAGGGGTTACACCAACCCTCAGGAATTGTATTATAGTGAGGAGCAGGCTAAGGGTTAGGGCCATGGAAGAAATCCTCTCCATCGCCTTGCCTCGGCTGCTCCTCTCAGTGGGCAAACTGTAACATCTTCCTGCTTTATGTGAACAGCGTATCAGCAGGGGCTTTCGATGGGTAACAAAAATGTCTGCTCAGGTGCTTTCAACCCAACAGGTGGAACCCTGGACCTACTTCCCAGCCCTTGAGTTGAAAACCACTCATGGGCCCCTTCTGTGTTAGGTATTTTTGCTTGGCATAATGATTTGTTCAGATGGCTTCATGTGTACCAGTTTCTTTCCTGTAGGACAGGGATGCCATTCTCTGTAATTGTCTGGCTGTAAAATGAGATGATTGGTTTGGTGGTGGGGGGCGGGGGGGAGGATGATCTCCCATTTAGTTCATTTTACCCACATGGGAAGCTAGAAGAAATGGCGATCCTTTCTTTCTCCCCAGACCTTTTGAAAAGCTGTGCAGCCAGCTGTATGTGAACACTATTTTTGGCTGCCTCTTGACAGGGCAACCAAAAGGGCAGCTGAACTCATACAAGGGGAGGAAATCTTGCAAGAGTTCAGGAAGCCCCTTAGGGGTCCATACGTCGCATGCCATGCTGGTATTAAAGAAAGCAAGGGCAGAAAAGAAGTCAGCAGGTTTATCTCCAGGGTGGCAAAAACAGTAGCAAGGCAGAGTGCTGGTGGTTATGGAAACTAAGCCAGAGGTCAATACTTGTTTGTGCATTCTTTATAAGGATTCCTGCTCCTATTCCCTACATGTAGCAGATCATTTTCTTGTCACCCTTTTTGAGTGCTACATAGTTCAACTGTCTTGGTGACAGAGGACAAATGGGATTGTAAGAACGCTGCTAAAATGCAGACCTCTGTAAAACAGCTGAGGGCTGGAAATCGAGTTGTTATTGGAAAATTGGCAGCTGTTTTGATTGTGTGTGGGAGATTTCACTTCATTAGCCTCCGATGTGCAGCCTTAGAACTCATAATGCTACCTTCTCATGCATGTGTAGTCAAAATTGCCTGGGGAGTGTAAAGTAACAAGCGCTGCTGAGTAGCTCATAAGAGTGTATCTTTCTACCAGCGGTCTGCCTCCCATCTAGCTACTTCCAATTTCGAGAAAACTGTTTTAGCAAACCGCGCACCTACATAAAACAAGATTCTACAAGGAGGGGTTCCAAGAAGAATCCACACTGCTTGGCTGGTTTAGCTACAAGGGTCTGCTGTAAACTCTTCCAACTAACAACTTGTTGGAAGCCATTTTAGGTCTTAAGGACTTGTTACACACAGCTGGTTAGGAATTGTTAACTATTGAATGCCTTAGGACTATCTTGAAGATGTTTTCTGTATGGTTCTTCTGGGACAAGTGAGAGCTCATTCTCACTTCGCAATCTGCTTTCTCCGGTGAAAGCCAAATTTCATGTGAGCTTTTGTAGAAGTAAGTTAGACTTCCGTGTCATATCGAATTAGACCCATGTAAAAGATCAGAGCACTGCTAAAAAATAAACAGCTGCCTTCTAATTCATGACAGAGGCAAGTGGCATTATCTGGCCATTCTTCTTTATGCAGCTTGCCTATGTTTGGCTTCTATGACAGTAGAGGTGCTGTTGCAGATGTGGTAGGGTACTATTCAACATATATTTGATGGGTTCTTTGGTAACGTGGGTAATAAGAACAGAAGAGGAGACTTTGAGACTGAAGTCAGAGTTGCGATGTTCAGGAGTGGGTTCAGAAATGTGGTGGGCCAGTTTCAGTGTGCTGTGCTTCATGTATCCCAGTGGTAGGAAAGGGGCTGCAAAGAGCTTTAAGTGGCCCATGTGAATGCAGCCTCAGTGACTCTCTATGGAAGTAACCGCATGGAAGAGTTCCTATAATCTGCAGAAATTGTAGCAGTCAAATTTAGCATTGCATTCTGGAGTCGACCTCCAAGAGAGGGGTTGGAGTTCTCCAGGAATTAACAGCTGATCTCCAGGCTGTAGAGGAATTGGCAGCTTTGAAGGGGTAAAAATGATGGTATCATACCCCCACTTGGACACCCTTGCATACAGTCTGACCGCCTCAGGCACTGCTCCCAGATCTCCAGCCAGTTCCGAAGCCAGGGTGGGCACTCTTAGTTGTTTCTGTTTGTTCTCTGGTGCTGTCAACTTATCCCTTTTACTGCTTCCCTTTAAAGGCTAGTTTAATTTCTTCCAGGAGCAAGCTGAACTCAAGAAATATTAAGCAGATGTAATTTTGCATTATTCCGAGTTTAAATCTTGGCATCCTTTACTGTGTGTTTGCTACGCATTGGGTCCAGCAATCTATTTGTATGAGGATCATGGATTTGTCTTCAATTTCCCCTGCCCCTCGGCAGCCTTTTCTAATCTGGGAAAGTTAGCTCCTTGGCAGAGATGGCTGCGGGGGAATAGGACAGCCATAACCCGTGGCGGTTCCCAGTGGCTCTTATTTGTGGCAGCTGGTGGTGGCAGCGGGGAGGACTTTTAGCCTCGATAGCGCATCCTCCTATATGCAAAAGATTTTATTCATTTTTACAAGGGAAAGGAAAGCACTGTGGTTTGGCCTCTTGGTTCTGTTGGAAGGCAGCTCTTGCCGTCACGAGTGGATGGCTCAGCTACCACTGAGACAGAAGTATAATGTGTGCAATATGTTTGTGAACAGAATGCACAAGCATGACCTGTGTCCACACCCCACACGGCACAATAATGGACACTGTACTAGAATGCCTTTCCTTTCTCCGTTTGAAGCTTTATTTTTATTTTATTTATTTATTTATGACACAGTGCTCTTGAGCAGCCAAAATAATTATGACTTGCAGTGCAATCCTATGCAGAGTTACTCCAGTCTAAGTCCATTGAAGTCAATGGCCTTAGACTGGTGTAACTCTCCATAGGATTGCACTGTTAAAGGTGTTAAAGGACTGAAAAAAACTGGCTACTGATAAAGTAACATTGGGATCTTTGTCACAAAATAAAAAAAGACAGTGGCTCTGAATTAGGAAATTCAAAGTGATGAGCTAAGAGAAAAGCAATAAAAATGGGCTCTAAGATCCTCAAATAACAGAATATGAAAAGAAATATCAGTCCTACCTAGAGAGCATGGACAAAGTTGAATGGAATATGGAGTATTCAAATGGGAAGGCATAGCGAGGGGTAGTCAAATAATGTGCATTCGACAGAAGAATTCTTGGGGGAGGGGGGGAAGACCAAAAAATGGAGAGGAAAAGACACAGCGTGCCCTGAACCTGGTACTCAGAGTCAAGGTTTACAGTACATTTCTTAATCAGAGCAAAAGTCTCTTGACTTCTCATAGATCTTCATCTGTGCAAGATTTCAGTAATGTGTCTAGATGCAAGTGCTACTTTTTTAGCAAGATGCCCTTTGTGGAAAACAGTCACTTGGATAAGTTCTTAAAATAGCCACTGCTTCCTATCTTACAGCAAACCACAGATATCAGTCTTCCCCCTGAAGATCTTGACTCGTCAGGAGATGACGATGACGCTTTCTCTGGTTCTGGCGAAGGTATGTTGGGCTGACTAGTTGTGAACAACACTTTCTTTCTGACCTCTGTGTTTATTCAGAATAGTGCCATGAGGTTTGTTTAATCTGCATAATCCCCTTTTATAAGTCTCATATCAGTATTAGAATATTTCTAAGTGCTTGATACCTGGGCTAAGACTTGGCAGGAAGGATTTAGCCACCAGAAATAAGGTGGGTGCTTGGAATTCAGGTTTTTTTTAAAAAATCCCAATCTGCTTGGGCATTAAGGAGTTATGTTCTGTTTACCTCCTTTTGGTGAGGAAGATCAGTACACAATGGATTGGTTACTTAAGGTGCGCTCATGAAAATGGAAGGTATTTCCACTCACTCAAAAAAGGACCTGGTTTTTATGAACTTCCCACACCAACTGCAGTCCATTCTAATCCCAAGGGCCTTTCAACACGCAGGATTAGCTTTCAGGGTGGGACTGCAAAAAAGAGGAGAAAGCGGTAGGAAAAGGGGAGCTGTGTTCACAGTTTTTTGGAACCCAACCTCGTGTTGGCTGGGTAGATTAAAAAAAAGACCCTAACTAATTTGTGTTAAAATCTTCTTTGGAATCTTCCAAAGTAAAGATGGAAAATATTTTCCTTTTACAGAAAGCAGGGGGAAATAATAGTGAACCAAATGATTCTTTGATGCCCATCAGTAGAGTTAATAAAATTTTAAATCCAGATGCAATCCTGGGTCTGCGTGTTAGTTTTAAAAGAGGGGGAAACAAGTTCTTCTTGTAGTACTGATAAGTATTGCTATGAACTATCAGCTTTGGGGGAAGTGGAGTTGTGAAGTATAGTTCCTACAAAAATTTTCTATTCCCTTGTCTGGATCTTGTTTCATAATCCCCTTGGTGGTGGGATCTCCACAATATTGGCTAAAGCAAGCCTTGATGTTTTAGGTTCTCTGCCCCATGGATCTGCAGTTGCCTGGAACGTTCCACTGCAAGACAGCGTAAACTCATCATCGAGTCCTTCAGTGGCTATGGATTTGGAAGATCAGGAAACTGAAGCCCATGGAACAGAGAGCCCTTCAGAAAACTATGACAGAATACCTGTATTCCCAACAAACATACATGTGTTCCTGCCGAACGATCCAGTGACTGATAAGCCAGCAGTAACTGTTGAAGAGGAAGTGGGCGTATTCACAGAGCAAGCTACAACAAGTTCGGCAGTTGTAACAGAAAGGATCCCAATAACACATCATACCTCTACACTGAGAATCACTACTTCACATGATAGTACTGTTGAGCCTGTGTTTGAGCCTGAAGTACACCTTGATGTCCACCATGATCTAAGTGGCAGTGACAGAGGAGCACCTACTTTTGATATTGCGCCCACTATTCACAGTCTGGATGCTGCCAGTTCCACTACAACATCCTTTGTTCTCACCAAGGATATTTCCTCTCAGCCTGAAAACGTTTTGCCACCTGAAGATGGATCTGGAGATCAGGTAAAAATTCAGTTAGTTATCCATGCAACTTAATTTTATCCAATTTTATGCTAATACTTGTATGTTGGACCTAGTTGATGACCTATCTGTTAAATGTTACTTACTCCAATTGTTGCATTGTTTCCGGTAAGTCATAGAGCGTTTTCTGGGTTGCATTCTTCTCTAATATCATAACCTGCCAGGAGTCTCTGCGAGAAAGGCAAGCTATAAATGAACCAGAGAGAAGAAATGTGATGTGATTGTTCTCTGTTTTCAGGGAGATTTTACATTTGCTGTACCGGATGAAAAAAAAGAACTTGAAATGGAAGACAGGGCAGTGGAAGAACTTGGGAAAGGAAGCAGAGCAGCAGATCCTGGAGCAACAGAGACGAAATCTGCAGAGACCTCCCAAGGACTTATGGACAGGAAAGATGTTCTAGCAGGTATGCAGGGATGCTTCTGTGACGACAATTTGCCCTTTCTCCATGTAGTTCAGATGCTCCATATTTTTATGGGGTAGTATTGGATATTATACACCTGCAGTTAGAGCCAGCATCAGCGTTGTTTTAGAAAGCTTCATTGTGATGGATAACATCATGAGTTCAAGGGAACTCCACTCCAGTTGCATC
Source organism: Eublepharis macularius (assembly GCF_028583425.1). Taxonomy (NCBI): domain Eukaryota; kingdom Metazoa; phylum Chordata; class Lepidosauria; order Squamata; family Eublepharidae; genus Eublepharis; species Eublepharis macularius. The sequence goes on from NC_072790.1 coordinate 42,334,042, forward strand.
CTGAAAGCTGTTACGTACAGTGGCTGTTGACCCTAGAGTGCTGTTAACTGTGCTTGGACCGAGGTTGAATGAGTTAGGGCTGTTATTTGCCCAGGGATAGCAGGCAAAGTCCTGCCCTGGGGCTACAAGCCCCATTGGGCCTCTTCACTCCAGGGGGAGCGAGCAATGATTTGAGGTGGGGGACTACATCCCTTCAGGTTGTGCCTGGAATTGACATCAAGATGCTCTAGAAATTCCCCAAATCTCTGTGGTTCTGACCACAGAGAACAGGGAATTCCTAGAGCGCCTGGCAAACTTATAACGAGTAGCTGTGTTTTGCACTAGCAGTAGTGTGAAGTAATTTAGCACAGGCTTTGTAGATATCATGTTGTATTACCGTGGCGGTGTTTCTTTTATTACAAGGAAAATACAGAAGAGATCTTCATTCACTGCCTTTTGCAGTGTCTGTTATACCATGGAATAAAAGGATCTTAATTCAGTTGTGTGCTGCAGCTCCTTAAAACGTTTGGCTATAGGCTGTCTTCCAGAGCTGAAATCTGGATCCTGCTCACATAAGAATTCTATTGAATTTGGCAGCATGAGACAAAGGGATAAGCCCCAAAGGTTGATTGTATGCAGTTCTTCATCTGGTTCGTGAAACTTTTCCATATACATACTATTTGGTGGCTTCCCTCTGTTGTGCAAAGTTGTAGTTATTTATGAACAACCGGAAAAGCATGGTTATTTGTTTAATTATTGCTACTCTGAAAAACAAACAAATCTCTAATCCTTGCTTTTTTTCCACAGGGGTCATTGCTGGTGGACTAGTAGGCCTACTGTTTGCCGGTTTCCTAGTTGGGTTCATGTTGTACCGGATGAAGAAAAAAGATGAAGGAAGCTATTCGCTGGATGAACCAAAACAATCAAATGGGGGCTATCAAAAACCACACAAACAAGAAGAATTCTATGCATAAATGAACTGAATTTCAGGACACTCTTTTTTTTGCTTGGATTTCTCTTCTGTCTCTGGACATCATGAGTTCTCGCTGCATTTTAAAGGGGGGGAAAACCAAAGCCATAAGACTGGGTGCAAACCTCTGCCTCCTTGCCATTGGGAATGACTATATTTTTCCGAGTCAATCTGGATGAATAAAACCCTAACCTGCTTTCTTGCACAGAGATTACCTGTCAAGTTGGACGGGGGGAGGGACTACCCTTTGTCTTATCTAAGGACTCCTGGGGGGAGACCAAGAACAGATTTGTATATAGCCTTCACGTCTTAGAAAATGCTAAGAAATTAGTAATGTGTATATTAAAGACCCGCCCCTCCCTTCAAACTTTATTGGCCACAAGTGAATCTCGTTTTATACATTAACAAAGCTGCTGTGTAGGTCTGAAAGGGAGAAAACTGCACAATGATTATAATGCCAAGTCACTTACCTTGCAGCTGAACATGAAAATCAGGTGGAAGGGAGAAAGTCCTCCCAGAAAACTAAAATATTTGTCCAAAGTGGTGAGATGCTTAAACCATGGCCCTCGCTAGGGCAAAGGAGACATTCTTCTAGAATGCCTTGAGAAAGAGAGATCAAGGGGAGAAATTTATACACTGTGCTTTAGAATCTGAAGCAACACCAACTCCTGGGGAGTGGGTATTTTGAAAAGTTTGCATTTTTTCCAATTCCTTCTGGTCTTACTGACTGTGGTGTTATTCCTGTTTGCAGTGTATAAAGTCCATGGTAGTACTCCTGGGGCCACCACTTGGTTATCTACCTCTTCTGCATTTTTTTTTTTGTGTGGTAGTGGCTACTTCTCGATTAGATCTCCAAACTCACCCTACCGTGCAGCACCTAGAATACTGGGGTGTGGTATGCCGCCATACAGGACTGAGCACGCTAAGAAGTAATGAGGGTTCCTTCGGCTGCCAAGACCCAGGGACTAGAATCATATTAGATTGGCATCTATTACATATAGTATGATTCTCTGAGTATAGGCTCAGCATGCTGAGCCTAGGGGGAGTTAACATCTGTTATGTAAATGCTTGGCTTTTATCTTGGTCCAACTCGTGCTAGAGCATTAACATACGGTTTGAAGAGCAAACGTCCTCAGAAGCCGTTCTGTGTAGAAGAGAGTTAATGATGAATTGTGTGCCTTCATCTCCTGCGTGTGCCCCAAATGTAACGCAAGGTCCTGTTGGGATGCATGTTGGTGGGACCCAACCCATGAATGTCAGCACTTCCAAAGCAGTATTTAAATGTTTTAAGAACACTGTGTATATGTGCTGGGAGGGAGGAGCTCTCTTGAAAACAGTGGCTGATGTAGAATAGGTATAGATGTATGATTTCTGTTGTGTACAGGATGACATGGATATGAGCTATGCTTAAACAGATTCTTTTTTTTCTTTTTTTCTTTTTTGTAAAGGTTCTGGATTCTTTGGGTTTTTTAAAACAACAAAAAAATAGAACTACCACAGGCTTTCCTTTTATTTCACCACTTGTTAGTTTGCAGAATACTTTTGCCTGTAAGCCAAAGCCTGAGCTGACACTGGGGTACTTTGCATATAAGGTGGAGGAAGGGGGACTTTGCATATAAGGTGGAGGAGGAACGGCAGGGGGAAGATTAGGTCACCATAATAGTCTGCGCTGCCAGTCCAACAGTTAATGCCTTCCAAATCTCTCCCTGCCCCAAAGACCTTCATCTTTCTTCTACTGATGGACTAAACACTAGTTTCAAGTGTGTAAACCAGACTCTTGACATAATCAATACAAAGCAAATATCCATTACTGCCTTTTTACAAATGTGTTTTTTAAGTGTTGGTGTGTCCTTTTATGTTGTGAAAAGATAATGACATTGATATTTGTGGGCATAGGAAATGGCTTCTGTTTGGCAAGAATGACTATAAAACTGGTGGGTTTTTTTTATAGTCAAGCGGAAACTGGAACCCAAGAACTGTAAATGGTGCAAATGAATTGCTAATTTCCAAATGCAAGTACTTCATTTTGGTTCCTTTTGTATTCCACAACCATACACATGCAATAAAAAGACACTCTGCCAAATTAAATTGCTTCATGTCATTACTTCAACCTTTTTGTTACCATTCCTTGTCCAGTGTCACCCCACCCCACCTCCGGGATACTTCCTTGAAGCAATCCACTAGATTTAAGATGCTGATGTGGAATTCTATCAGTGTGGTACTGCTGATAACTTGGCTTAAATTTCAGTGCACTTGAACCCAAGTGTATATGCGTCTTACCTTGGGTGTGCATGAGTGGCCAGGAAAATGTATTTGGGTTCAGTTCTACTTGTACAAACAATAGTGCAAGAACTGCCTCAACACAACACTTCACTGTAATTTTTACTGTTACAATGTGCATAGGGCACAATGGAATGTGCAAGAGAAGCACATTTATTTCCTTTTGAAATTATGTCAAGAAATACCTTGCGCTGTATGGCGCATATTTTCTGCTTCTCTTCCACGTGCACAATTGCTTTCAGTTTGCACAAGCAGACAGCAAGGAGTAATTTCAATGCTGCTACTTGCACAGGGGCAGTTGTATGCAAGAAACTTTCTGGGGGACACATGAAGGGCTTAAGTGGCTGATTAATGGGATTTTTTAAAGAAGAATCTAAAGACGGCAAAGTGTGCAGAATTACACAACTATGCTAAGTTAGACCATGGATCTGTTCCTCTAAAGGTATAGTGGTTAAGAGTGGCAGGATTGTAATCTGGAGAGCCGGGTTTGATTCCCCACTCCTCTGCTTGAAGCCAGCTGGGTGACCTTGGGCTAGTCACACGGCTCTCTGGAGCTCTCTCAGCGCCCCCCCCCACAGGGTGATTGTTGTGAGGATAATAATAACATACTTCGTAAACTGCTCTGAGTGGGCGTTAAGTTGTCCTGAAGGACGGTATATAAATCGAATGTTGTTGTTGTTATTCCTTCAATGCCAGGAGAGTTTGCTGATGCAAAAGGATCTTTTGCACCAGCTGGAATTTTCCTTACGCTAGAAGAAGGCAGCAGCAGCGTAGTGGGACACATCAATGGGATCTTGATCGTTATCAATACAGTTCAGCAGATGCTTAGAAATGAGGTAGTGGGAAGCGAGGTGCTCATTCTATATAAATCCTATTGGTAATTACTTGGAAGTAGGCCTTGCTTTCAGAAGCATTGACTTATAAGTGTATGTAGAATTATTGCCTTTGGTTGCCAGCAAACCATTTTGGTTCCTTTTCTAAATTATCCAAAGGTGCTTCTTGGCCAAAGCAGTAAAACCCACTTGCCCCAGATTTTAAAAGGGGGTCTTATTTGGTCTGCAGAGCAGCCAGCAATTTGGGGTGTAAGGAAGAGAGAAAGTAATGTACAGCCATTGCTGCCTTCAGTTTGTTTGCTCATCATAGTCATTTTCAGGTAGGGCATAGACAATAATACAGGGGAACGTGAAATAATACAATGTTGCTTCTTGAGGTAAAAATAACGGATACCTGACTCTACCTGCTAATGCTACTGTGCACTTGCCATTTACCGTGTGGCAGATCGTTTAGTAGCTTCTAAAGCTCTCCAAATGAATTAGTCAGTGCTTGTGTTTTATATACGGAAACACTCTGGCGGAGAAAATAATGGTCTTCTATGCTTGAAGTTCTTTGTAGTATCAGCTGTTGAGCATCATCTGTTCTAGATAGGGTTGGTGGTGGGTTGTAAACAATTCCTTATTGTAGCAAAACCGGCTAGGTTGCATTCCTTGTTTGTAGGTTGGTCTTTTGCCCCCATCTCGTCTGTAGTGGTCTCTTGTTAGAAGTTACTATGCTGATATTTCCATCACTACCAATAGGAGAAGCTCAGCTTCTATTTTACTCTAGAGTTTAGTAATTCTGGGCAAAACGTTCTGTATTGATGTTTCTGTACTGAGACTTCCAGAGTTCTTGTTCTTTTTGTTTTTAATGTATAGACTTTTTAAAAATGCATTTCTGTTATGTGTTGGAGTTGCTTCTTGAGAACAAAGATTTGGTTGGGAATCTAGCCATGCTTTCTGAGTAGAGTTGGCCAACATATATTCTGGTGTTGAGCAATGGATATAAATGGAAGGAAACCATGTGTGTGGAAAGTTTCTTAGTATGTAGTAGTAGAACAAAAATTGAGTCCAGCATCACAATAAAGATCAACACAATTTTCCAGGGGATAAACTTCTTGAGAGCCAAAACTTATTTTAAGTGACAAATTGCGCTTTGACTCTCAGAAGCTTGTGTGTGTGTGATGTGCTATCAAGTTGCTTCTGACTTATGGTGACCCTACCCTCTCAAATCTTACAATATGGAGGACGTGGCTTCTTTTATTAAATCAAGACATCTCATTTTGAGTCTTCCTATTTTCCTACTGCCTTCCACTCTTTCTAGCATTATTTTCTTTTCCAGTTAGTCTTTCTGGAATAGGTTTCTTGTTCTTCCTTCTTTTGTGTTTCAGTTCTTTGCACTGTTTGTTATTACAGTTCTTTGTGTCTGTGAGCAAGTCACTGCATTTAGAATTCTGATTCTGTAACTTTTTACTTTTGCTTCTTGTATATCAGTAGCAATTTTAAGAGTTTCACCAGTCATCCATTGAGGCTTCTCCTTTCTATTGGCTACAAGGATAGTCTTTGCACATTCTTCTCTGATAATGTCTCTGGTTTCAACACACAGTTCTGGCTCATGATCAGTTAAACTTAGTAATGCAAATCTGTTCTTTACATGGACTTTAAATTCTTCAGGAATGTTAGATTATATTTTGGCATTAAGATTCTTTTAGTGTTTCTCTTCAGCTTTGTTCTAATTTTTGATATTAACAATGCAGGGTCCGTACCACAATCAGTTCCTGGTCTTGTTTTACCAGAGAGAATAGAGCTGCTCCATCTTCTGCTTGTAATTATGTAATTTATTTGCTTCCTGTATTGGCCACCTGGTGATTTTCATGTATACAGTCATCTGTTTGGTTGTCTGAAGCATGTGTTAGCAATGAACAAGTTGTTGGTTTCACAGAATTCTATGAGTTGCTCTCCTGTCTCATTTCAAATACTAGTTCAAATTTCTGACAATGTTTGGTTCAGCTTTGTCTCTCACTTTTGCTTTCCAGTCACCTATGATTATCAGTACATCTTGTTTAGGAATATGACCAATTTCTTCTTGGATACTTGCGTAAAAGCTTTCAATTTCTTCAGCATTTGTTGCAGGGCGGGGGGGGGGGGCATAAACTTGAATGATAGTAATGTTGATAGCCTTTCCATGAAGTATTGATATTATTCTGTTAGGATTTGCATTGTAGTTCTTGTAGTTCTTGTGCTACCTCTTGCCTCACTATAAGAGCAACACCGTTTCTTCTGAGTTTGTCATTTCCAGAGTTAAAACACTTTACAGTTTTCTGACTGAAAATGTCCTAATCAGTCCGCTCACACTTCAGGATTACAGTGTTTAAACATTCCATTTCTTGTTTTATGATTTTGAGCTTACCTTGATTCTCATGTTCCATGTTCCTATTATATGTGTCACACAGCTTTGGACTTTTGCATCTAATCACATCAGCAACTGAATGTCCTTTTGGCTTTAATCTGGTTGCATCATTAAGTATATTTGTCCTCTGCTCTCCTAGTCTTCTAGCACTGTATCTTCTTTTGTTTTGTGTCGTCTCATAATAGGGTTTTCAAGGTGTGAAATGATCCGAAGTAGTTTACCGTTGCTTTCTTCTGCACAGTACTAACCAGAGTTAACTGAAGTATCACAGCCATTGTCTGTGAAAGATCCTCCACCAGTGCCACCTTCCACTACTGCTGCTGCCCAGTAGCTAGCCTTCACAAATTCCTCTGCTCCCATTACCATTGGAACAATCAGTTCTCTTCTGCTGATGTGGCTGTTGATTCGGGAAGGGGGTGGATGCATCTTAGTCTCGTTTCTCAGCTTTGACCATTTTGCCTTGAGTGACTCTGCTAGGAGTTTAGACTCTTGAATGAGTTTGCGCTCCCAACAGTACTGCTCTCGGCTTCACTGACACACCCAACCCCAACCCCTCAACACATTAAAGTATGCATCCAAGAAGAGGTTCAAAAGGTGGTACCCTGTTCAGTTTTGTCAGTCTTTGATGTGTTACTGGACTTGGATTTCATTCATGCAGAAGCTGTTTTACATCTGGTTATCTTACTTACTGGGACGCAAATGTCCAGCCATTGTACCATGGACACAGTTGTACATTGTTGTTAATCATGGCATGTCAGATTGCTTATATTGTTCAACGTTGTTTCAGCCCGGTATGAGATTGCTGCTTGTTTTCAAATTGCTGCAATCATATTGTGTGTGCCCTGGCTGTTGATTGTACAGAATTATAATCCGCCTTAAGTCTCAGTGAGCAAAGAGGATTATAAATAATGTAAATTTTTAAAAAATACCTCAATTTATACTAATGCACAGTGGTATAGCTGGGTTGTGTGCCTTTTTGCATCAATATTGTTCATCCTACTGCCCCACCAAGCATTATGTACAAGCGTGCAAATATATTCACACCAATTGAGAACAGGGTCTGTCTCCTTTTTCTAAAAAAGTTCTTTCTAGCTTTTTTAATGTATGAAGGTGACGACTTTTTTGGTGGGGTGGGCTCCATCTCATTTTTGTACATATGAAATGTCTGGACGAATCTGAGTATACATACATTACCTGAGCATATTTAACAAATACCTTTTGAGTATATATAAAGTTCTTCCAGAGTTGGACTTGATTCAAGCGGAACCTTAGCTTGCTTTCGTATGCCCATATGTTGTCCATGAGGTAGCCTTTTCTGTCTCCTGCCGTCTTTTATGAATTGCAACTCTGGAAAAGGAAGGTAGCCTTAAGCAACTTGCAATCCCCCCGCCCCTATTTTTTATCATCAGACCTCAGAAGTAGGCAAAATTATTAGATTTGGGTGGTTGGTTGGCAGTGCTGGAGTGCTCGACTGTGTTAATTATTTGAAAGAATGTTGGCTAAAGCAGGCCTGACTTTATTACGGCTATTAATATTTGATGGCATTTGCCTATTTAAGTCAAAGGCTTCAAGCAAGGCTTATCCTTGCTTTGGTGACTTTTTTGTCATAAAGCAACTCCAGCCAGACTGTTTCATAGGAATGTGTCCACAGCTAAAGCTGGTTTTTAAAAAAAATATATGTGAGAGAAGCATATGCTACAGTTTTAGAAGTTGCCAGTTCTCCCTACTTCCCCTTCCCCCAAAACTTACTAATGAAGTCACACAGTTTTTTTTAAGGAGTGGTTATGTGGTTACTCCACAGTAAGCATTAGTTATATGTTAACCACAGCTGTAAAAACACATCTATGGGAAAATTACACCCAAGCTGTAATACTGAAGCTCATTACCTTAAGAGGCAGCTTTCTGGATTAGTGTGTCTCTCAAAGATTGTGCAACCTTTCAGCCACGGCCTATTTGCTGTGGTGATTGTAGTCCGGATCGTGTTCCCAGCTTCCATCATCTGCTCTGCAGCAAGGTCCTGATTCAGACAGTGTTTTCCTGCTGTTGCTGACTCACTGGAGAATCTAAAAACCAACCAGTACCATGACTGGGAGAGAGCAATTCAGTGTAAGCTGTTACGGGGACAGGCAGCAGGTCAGATGGTGCAGGACAGCAGCAAAGGCTGCTGTTGCCAGGCATATGTTGTAGCAAGGCCTAAAATAGAGCGTCTGAGAGATCAGACACTTGTAACCAGGGCTCATTTCGAGCAGGAACGCACAGGAACGCAGTTCCGGCAGTTCTCCAAAGAGGTCACATGTGAAATGGCCCCGCCCACCTGACTCTCAGCCATTTTGGGCCTGTTTCAGCCTGGATTGGGGCCGAAACGGCCCGGATCGGGCCTCTAACAGGTGGTGGACCACTCCTCCCGCTCATCAGTGCCCTGATCCTGACCATTTTGGGCCCCTTTTCAGCCATTTTCAGCCCCCTTTTGCCATTTTGGGCCCAATTTCGGCCCTGAATGGCCAGGATTGGGTCCAAAACAGCCAGAATAGGTGATGTCAGGGGTGTGTGGCATATGCAAATCAGTTATACCAATAACATACTTCCGGTGATGGCAAGAGGCATGGCATATGCTAATGAGTTATGCTAATGAGTTCCTCCTGCTCTTTTTGTATGAAATGACCCCTGCATGTAACCCAGGCAAAGCCAAAGAGGTACAAGGCCTCGACAGGCAACTTTTAAAAAAAGTGGATATTCCTATAAGAAGAATGACTACCGTACCTGTAAGCATACCTGTTCTTGCAAAATACAACTACCGCTATCCATTTCCCCTTCATCTTTCAACTCTTGTCTGGTAGGATGGTTCCTAGTGGAGACTGTTCTGAGAACCTATTCTTTGAGGCAAGCCGGTCTATCCCGGACGAGCTGAAGCTGGAAACAGCCACTCTTGAAATCAGAAGGCTTTCTTTAACGTGCATGGGCTCTGGGAGTCTCCTACCACAGAAGCGAAGAGCCGCTCGCAACTTTTAATATCCTTTTGCAACAAAAAGGAGCAGAAACGGGGAACCAATAAGAAAGTTGCAGCAGAACTATCTCAAATTTGGGAGAATGAACCGTTACCCCAATGATGCTATTTTACCCTTAAGCCTGGTATATCTCCTTATAGGGGAGGATTGACAGCTACCTTATTGTTGCCAGGTGCAGGTGTACCTGACCCACTTGAAAGCTCCGCATTAGACTTATATAAGGGCCTTAGTTATATTTCTCAGGACAAGAGAAATTCAGCCATATTGCTCTGCAGTAGAACAGCAAGATTTGAGTCCAGTGGCACCTTAGAGACCAGCAAGTTTTTCTGGGTTTAAGCCTTTGAGAGTCAAAGGAAGCTCCCTTCTGCAGTGGAGATGAAATAGCTCTTCCCATATGAGCCTGTGGCCCATGTTCCTCACATCCGTCTCTCTTCACTGTTTCTCCATCCAGGGTAGTAGCTGAAGCCAGAATCTTTTCTGTTCATCCTAGCTTGGATCCTTCAGTAAATCTCCACAAACATTAGCAGAACAGATTTTCCTGTCCTCTGAAATGCTGTTACTTCAGCACGGGGAGGCCCTCAGGAAAAGTGTAAAGGGGACATTGGAGGTCTGCAGTGGGAGGCAGAACTGGTGAAAGTTACACATCTTCCACTAGCGGAAATTTATTTGACAGCCAGTTTGGTGTCGTGGTTAAGAGCACAGGACTCTAATCTGAGGAATCGGGTTTGATTCCCTAGTCCTCCACTTGAAGCCTGCTGGGTGACCTTGGGTCAGTCACGGTTTCTAGGAGCTCTCTCAGTCCCACCCACCTCACAGGGTATTTTTTGTAGGGATAATAATAACATACTTTGTAAATAACATTTTAATAACATTTGATTTATATATCGCCCTTCAGGATGACTTAACACCCACTCAGAGTGGTTTACAAACTATGCCATTATTATCCCCACAACAAATCACCCTGTGAGGTGGGTGGGGCTGAGAGAGCTCCGGAGAGCTGCGACTGACCCAAGGTCACCCAGCTGGCTTCAAGCGGAGGAGTGGGGAATCAAACCCGGTTCTCCAGATTAGAATCCTGCACTCTTAACCCCTACGCCAAACCGTTCAGAGTGGGTGTTAAGTCATCCTGAAGGGTGGTATATAAATTGAATGTTGTTGTTGTGGGATCCAAGCCCCTTGTAGTGGAGGAGGTAAAGAGGCAGCCCTCGTAGGTGTTGAGAAAGAGGAGTAAGTCTGTTCTGCCTGTGAGAGCTTTAAGTGGTGATTGAGTCTTTTCTTTGTTAGTGCTGATGGGTGGATATTTGATCATTTTTAAATTCTTTCAATTTAGATTGTATACTAATTTGGGGGGAGTAGAATATAAATGTTAGTTTTTAAAATTAAAGTTGCACTTTTTCTCCCTGCTGGGCCTAATCACAACTACAGGAGGTGACTTTTATCTGAGGAGTGTTATTGGGGGAGGGAAGGGTCAGCCCTTCCAATGGCTGCTTATATAGAAAATGGAGAAATCTTAGATCTTCACTGCTTTTGTGTCACGTCTGGTTTGGCCCACATCTGCATTGGATCTTTTGTATTACTATTTCAGAATGTAACAGAAGTCCCTAGAGAATGGAATAGCAAGTAAGAGCCAACACTGCTGATAAAGAATGGAGTCAAAGCCCTCCTGGAACCAATGACTGGTGTGAACAACACCTTTGAAAAACAATCTCCTTTGGTGGCAAGATCAGTGTGTGTGACTATTCTGACTGGAAAACATCCTTGTCAGTTATGTATCTGCAGAGTCACTTTCTAGGACCTAGATATTAGGTGTAAGAATAATGGTCAGATCAGGAGATATCTGAATATTAGAAATTGCCCTTTTAATTTTTCATTTCAGATTAATTATAGTAACTATATTAACAAATTTGGGTATTTCTGTTGGGGTTCTGATTAATATCCAATATTCTAGTAATGATTCCTTAGCAACACAAGTTTTTTCTCAAAGGAAACTTAAATTAATGGGCATCATATTTATGTTACATAGGACCCTGCAGTATTTGTGACATCTCTTCCTTTAACCTGGGTCAGTGTTTTAGACTTCCCTAGTCCACTCCAGGACTTAGGTCTTTTCTGTGCTGGGCTTTTCCATCAGTTCTGGTCCATGCTACATGGATTTCTCTCCAGACTTCTGCATGTCTGGTCAAAATACCCTGATTCAGTCTCCAAACTGATTCCCAGGCTTTTTTGTGTTCCGCATGGAGAAAAGCTGCATCTGCTGCAGAATCGATCTTTCCCTGGTTTTCTGCAGTTTTTCTCCCTGCATGCATACCCCGATGTTTTTTTCCCAGCAAAGTCAAACCAAGGATTTTTTTGAAGTGCAGAATGCTTTCTTTGGTGTGAGGCCTGGGCGTGGCCCTATCTTGCGCCCTTCCCTTTATTCCTCTGCATCCTCATTGGTTGAACAGCAATCAATCAAGCCTTTTTCCTGAATTTTTTAAAAATTAAACAGCAACATTGCAACTTCAGTGCCATTAAAAAGACACACACTCACACAAACCCCTTGTAAGTTTCCTGAGACCACGTACTGAAGAAACTGATGAGTCCCCAGCTGATTCACTGAGGAGTCCTCAAAGCCCGCAACAGTATCGGGGCATTTTTCTAGGGCAGAAATAAAAAGCAGACACCACTTCAGTTCAACTCCTTCCAAGTGTAAAATGAAAGAATCAAAGCACTATGGGGTCAGAACTAAGGAATAAAGCAGATCTAATCCTTATGGGCTGAATACATGGAAAGGCTGATATAAAGTTCAACATGCAGAAGAAGCCTCAGTGTGAGCAAGAGAAAAAAGTTGTTACTGCGGCTTCCAACAGGGAAAGTAATTGACTGTGTTCCTGCTGGGGAAAACCCCCCCCCAGAAACAAAGCTACGCTGCCTCCTTATTCTAATGTCTAGCATTAAATACACTACAGACCCACATAATATTTCTGTTGATGGAAGGAATTTCCCTCAGTGGAGTGGGACTTCCTTGCCCTCTGCTGCGGCCCAAAATGCCTTGCTGGAGGGATAGCATGATGGGTGGTCAGAGATCTGCCGTGGGAGTGGAGAAAGCACTCTCTATTACTGGAAGTTAATTCTGGATCCAACTAGGATCCAACAGGTAACAACCCCCAGGAGTAAAAAGGGGGTGGGGCTTGGTGTGCTGGCATGACACTGGTGTACTGCTATCACTTCCTTTAAAAACCAGAAGTGATATCATTGTACATTCTAGTACTTTCAAAAACTCTATGGTAAAGCCAAAGTTTTTGAAAATTCTAGAGCACCCATCATGTCTGGTAAAATCCAGAAGTGATGTTAGCACACTGCCACACTCCACAGCCCCCCACCATTTCCTCTCGCTGGTATTTTAGGTGCCAGCAGATCTCCTACTATAGCTATAATCCAGCCAAAGATTGGCTTTCCTTTGACTTCGCCCTATAGCAGAAGACGTGGGAAGCCTAGATCCAACCTTTTTTATCATGAGATTGATTTAAGAATAGAAGTAAGTGACTAATTGCATTTTAAGCAGTGGGAACTGATTTCACATTAGAAGTAAGCTCAGCTGTGCTTACAATACAAATATGCTTTCAGATCGAGGTGGGAAGGCGGATCAGATAGTGTTTAGCTTTGTTTTATGTACGAGGGAGAGCCTTTGACGAGAGGCACCATTTGACTTTTGCAGAAGAATAATCCTCCAAAGAGTGACTTTCCTTTGATTTCCATTAATAGAAGAGTATTAAACTTATGTGGCTTATTTTCTTCACTACAGTCTCTAGCCAGTGATTCTCCTGGTGTGACACCCCCATGCGTTTCCTGGCGGCTCTCACAACTTGAGTCTTGGGGATAAAACCCAAAGAGCTTTAACACAGCAAAAACATGGCTATTTGGGTTGCTCCCTACTAGCAATGCTCCTATCCCAAACAGGTGCATCATATTTACCTACCTACCTTAACCACCGTAAATCCAGATTTCCTTATGTTCCTGGACTGGGAAACTAGCCTTGTGGTTAGTGTTCTCTTTCTTTGGAGACTAAAACCAAGTTGTCATTTAGAAGCAATTGCCTCTGTCAGAGGAGGACTCTTGGCTTGGAACATCTTGACATTTTGCAACTAACTCCACCCAACACTATTTCTGAATGGAACAATGGCTGAGGGGGAGGCAGGGGTCCTTCTTCCCACCAAAGGGGTATTTCCAGCCCATGTGGGCTTTCCTGGAAAGCTGGAGTAGATCTAGAAGAAGGTGGAGTAAAAATCGATGGAAGGAACATTAGCAATTTGAGATATGCAGATGGCACCACGTTACTGGCAGAAAATAGTGAAGAAATACTATTGGTGAAGGTTAAAGGAGAAAGTGTCAAAGCAGGATTACAGCTGGACATCAAGAAGACAAAAGTAGTAACTACTGAGGAATTAAACAGTTTTAAAGTTGACAATGAGGAAACTGAAATTGGTCAAGATTTTCTATTCCTTGGCTCAATCATCAACCAAAAAGAAAACGGCAACCAAGAAATCAGAAGAAGATTGAGACTTGGAAGAGCAGCTGTGAGGAACTAGAAAAGATCCTTAAAGATAAGGAAAGAGTCCAGTAGCACCTTTAAGACTAGTACCAGTAGCACCTTTAAGGCTAACCTTTAAGACTAACCAAGTTGGTTAATCTTAAAGGTGCTACTGGACTCTTTTCTATTTTTGCTACTACAGACTCACACGGCTAACTCCTCTGGATCTTAAAGATAATGTCTCTCTAGGGACCAAGATCAAGATAATCCAAACTATGGTATTCTCCATTACTATGTATGGACATGACAGTTGGACAATGAAATGTGGTGCTGGAGGAGACTTTTGTGGATACCTTGGACAGCCAAAAAGACAAGTATGTGGGTTCTAGATCAAATCAAGCCTGAATTCTCTCTATAAGCTTAAATTTAAAAACTGAGGCTATCGTACTTTGGTCACATCATGAGAAGACAAGATTCTCTGGAATAGTCAATAATGCTATGATAAGTGGGAGGCCGTAGGAAAAAAGGAAGACCTAAAATGAGATGGCTTGACTCAATAAAAGAAGCCACATCCTTCACTTTGAAAGATCTGAGAAAATCTGGTATTGATAGGATGTTTCGGAGGTCTTTCCATCATATGGCTGTCATAAGTCAGTGGCAATTTGACGGCACATAACACGCATACAGTGTGAGTGAGCTGTCATCACATCTGGATGGAAAGATGTTTATTTTCAAAGATCTTCTCATATTTGTACCATTTTTCTTCTGTAAGAAATGAAGGACTGTTACACTATCCCTCATCACAGGTTTCAGAGGGGGAATATGAGAATAAGAGACTGTCCATCTTTCTTTTTGTACCATCCTGGAGCTATACCTTTGAAGTGTAGATTGTTTTTTTCGGGGATTTCCCTCCTTCTTGCACCTCCTTTTTGCACCACACCTTCCTCTTTTTGTCCTTCTCCTTCTTGCTACCATATCCCTTGGCATTCTAGACTAGACAGAACAGAATGCTATTTCCGCTCTTTCCTATCCTCAGTGGAGTTCTTGCAATTAAAGGACTTCTATTTCTATTCTAAAGCTTAAACCAGGTTCCATGCTCCTCTCCAGGCATACCCTTTGCAACAGCAGGCACTAACTCCTTCCACCAACATTTTGAAGCCACCATTTCCCCTGCTGCACTACTGAAGGGATTGGGGGGGAGGGTCTTTCTCTACATCAGTAACTGCTATAGCACTACAATGCTATGGTACTCTTAACATTTACAATTTTTTTTAAAAAAATCCCTCAAAAAATTCTCCGGTGGTGCAACAGGGAAAACAGCAACTGAGAGAGGACTGGATATGGAAGGCTCCTGTGTGCAAACACCAGTGCCATCACACAGGCTGCTGTATTTGCTGAAGCAATGAATGCCCAGTGAAGAATCCTCACCACGTGGTTGTGGCCTGAACTTGCCCTGTCTCATAACCTGGTAGTATCAGCAGTGCCAAAAGATCGATCATTCCACCCAGCCACCCACTGAATATTCCACATATCATCTTAATTCAAGATGGGAGATTGATAACTGCATAAACAAAGGGGGGAATTAACTCCCATAAGCTCCAGATTTCTAAATGGTGCTTAATTTGTTCTATTTTCTCCACACTAGGAAACGAAAAAGACAAAGGTGACTGAGTGGATGGCGACTGATGCAGGCTTTCGAGCACCTGCATACAGGTGCTTTAGTTATGGCTTTCAATATATTCTATGAAGGAGTTGGACGCAGCATTCATTTGCAGCTCCAAAAACAAAACAAAACAAAATCAAAAGAGCTGTGACTATGAATCCTGACAAGTGAAACAAAGCCCTCTTTTCATGAACGGATCCAGCCAGGCCAAGGCATGCTACTACTTCCTTTTGAAAGGAGTATCAAAGAAAAAAAATACCTGGTAGATTAAAGGCAAGTGCCTGCCTGTTTATGACAAACCGAGGTGGATGTTTGAATGTTAATGAGCACTTTCAAGAGAAGGGAAACTGAAGAATGTTCAAGACACACACACACACACACACACACAAACATAGCTTTTCCCTCCAGTCCTCTTGGCAGATCTCTCTGTCTCCACTGAGGGCCAAACCACACATTAGGTTTTAAATGAGTTGGGTCTAGATGCTCTGGACCCCGTTTGGGTTCCCCATAGCCACCTGGCGTTTGTGGGGCATGGCTTTTAAAAATAAAGGAAAGCCCATTGATTCAGAATCTTAGTCGAGTGTCTCAGCTTTGACCATTCTGCCTTGAGTGACTGTTCCAGGAGTTTAGACTCTTCTTGACCAAGCCTGTGCTCCTGACGGTGTTGTTCTCCACTTCACTGATACACCCTCAACCCTCCTCACTATGTTAAGGTGTATGTCCAAGAGGGGGCACTCACACCGTGCCCTTCCCTAAAAGTGTGGAGAAAAACATGTTTAGGAAAGAGTGTAGCAAGGAGGGGGAAAGGAGAATGGGAGCAATTAAACCATGACATTGCGTGGATGCTCCAGAAAATACTCCAGTTTGGTAGCCAAAGAGGGGGAAAAACTCAGCATGGAAGCAGCTCAATGCCCTGTCCAGTAACTGCGTTCAAATTGTTAGAGCATCTGATTTTGACAGTCCAAGGTGGCGGTGGAGTTTCTGTCTGTGTTGGTGATGAAAAGCCATCGGACAGATGGCATATTGTATTCTGAAATTACCGAAGAGTATCTTCTGTTTGTAATCTTTTAAAGAAATTGAAGGCTAGCCAAATGTGAGCCCCCAAAGCATTAACTTTCTAGACTGAGCAGAAAGGCAGCAAAATGTTATGGGCATCACAAAATAAAAAGTAAGCCAATTTCACCTGTCGTTGATGGACGCAATGGATAAAGTCAGCACAAGCCATGCCATAGGGAATCTGGTGACACGGTCTGTAAAGCACCCACCTTCCCTGCGTAACGTGGCCAACCTCTGGGTGGGGCCTGGAGTTCTGCTGGAATGGCCATGTTCCACCGGGCCTTTGACTAAGAGCCAGCATTTGGCCCCCCCCCTTTCTGATCGCCGTGCCCTCTTTTTGCAACCGCCCTGGACTTATATCATGGCGGTGCTTGTGGTTTATAGTGATCCCGCAGTAGCCTGATTTGCTTAGAGGTGCCTGGATTTTTTTTTCATGTTACTTGGCTTACATTGGTATGATGCTTTTATTGTATGTTTTAATTGTATATCCTTGTTGGAAGCCACCCTGAGCCCACTTGTGGGCAGGGTATAAGCTGAATAAAAAAATAAATAAAATAAACTGATCTCCCAGCTACAAAGTTCAGGTCCCCTGGGAAAAAATGGCTGCTTCAGAGGGTGCCCCGAAATGCATAGCCGGCGGTATTGCATGCTGAAGTAGAAAAACATTCATTGGGGGTGCAGGCTTGGTTAAGAACTTTTAAACTATAGATAAAGATTCTGATGTGTCTAAATATCACAGGTTTGGGTTTGAATCCCAGCTCTGACACAGAAGCCAACTGTGCAACTTTGGACCAGTCACAATTTCTCAGCCTGGTCCTACCCCACAGGGTTGCTCTTGGGAGAAAATAGAGGAGGGGAGAATGGTGTTGTAAGCTGCTTTCAGTCCCCAATTGGGGGAAAAAAAGGTGAATGAATGAATAAATAAATACATCTAGGAGGACTTTTCCTTCTCAAAACCTTGAGGAAGGGAAACCATGAGAAAAATGACTCCACAAACATAAACCGATTAAATAGTCATTCTCTCTTCTCAGGGAACTCAGGGAACTATAATGGATAGTGCAGTGAAGGCTCTCTAACAGAGGCGACACAGATCCCAAGATTCTTTACGGCCAAACTACAAGTGACACCTGACACAGGTTGGACACTTGTCAGCTTCCCTCAAGTTTTGATGGGAAATGTAGGCAGCTTGGTGGAATGTTGGACAAGTGACAGTTGAAAAATTCATTGGACAGTAGTCAGATAGCGAAGCTGCAAGACCAGGACGCCTACATTTCCCATCAAAACTTGAGGGAAGCTGACAGTGGGAAGCTCCGTGGCACGGAAGGCAATCTCAACTCCCCTCTGTCTGGAGATCAGGGGGCAGGGCCACCAGCCATGTGACCATTTTCAAGAGGTTCCAGAACTCCGTTCCACTGCGTTCCTGCTGAAAAAAAGCCCTGTCTGTTACGGATACTGCTGTGGTAATTTCCACACGCATAAGGAGAGATGAGGATTGATTGACTGAGGAAACTGTATTCTGCTTTTCTCCTCACTGGGGCCCAAAAGAGGCTTACAAACAACAGAAAAAATTTATGAGCAAAGGAAGGAAAGAATACAGTTCCAAGTTCTGGGTTTATTATGGATCCACTAGGCTTGCTTGCTCAGGGGCCTAGGCTATGAATAAAGGGCCAGGATGGAGCCCTTTGTTTCTTACTCTTCAGAGGTTTGTGCCTCTCTGACCATTCCCAAGATAAATACCCTCACCAGAGGAGGAATAGAAACTCAGCTCTGCTCTCATAAGATTGTTCCCAATCTTTCTTCCCTTCCAGGGTATCTCCTTGGATCAAGGGTCTAATCTCATAGTCTAGGGAAATTGAAATACGTAGTTTAAGCCTGTACTGAAAAAAGAGTTTGGGGCCTAGGACCTAGGTCTGATTAATAGACTGCAGATATATAGACTAGCAGAGGAACTAGCAGATAACTGAGGTGAACCTAGGGTTGTATTAATGTGCATGTTCAGCAGAGGCTCATGGAGCATGTGTGTAAAAAAAAAAAAGGTCGCCATGAACAGGAGAAGTGGTATAATGCAGGACTAGGCTAGCTGAAAAGACTGGAAGGGAGAGGAGTACTGAAGCTACTGCTCGTTGGAAGGCAAAGCTTGTTTCCAAGCTTTGGCTCTAAGAAGGTCATAGAGCTGAAACTGCTAGCTGGGAAGAGTTGAACCCTTTTCCCTGGGAGACCAGCAGTAGCTTGGAAGAGCTGAAGAAGCAAGGAAGAGCAAAGAGCAAGAATTGCTGGCAGCTGAACTCCTTGTGGACTGCTTGAGACCCGCACCCTAGTACAGAGAGCTGCCCCACTTCATCTTGCCAGGAGGAAAGGGGAATTGCGCCTAGAGCAACCCAGGATTCATACAGCATCTTCACAATAAGAGGCCTGCAGCTGCGAGGCCTTCTGGATGTTTGGGACACTGTTCCAGGCATAGCCTCTGGCCAAACCCACAGAACTGTCTGCACACTCTACCAAGTGGATTGTGAGGAGGACTCTGCTCTGGGATCACTGGTTACTGACCCAGTACTGATAACTTTGGGAATGTTTTCACAGTTGTGTTCTGTTATATTTAAATGAATTGTATTTATATTTTGAATTTGTAAACCTATCTCTAGACATTGAATCTGGCCTTTGGCCCTCTGGGGGTTAGAGTGGTTTGAATCAATCAGCTTACAAAAGAGACCTCTGATGAAGGGTGATCCAATTCCCTCCAGATTCCAAGCACACACATGCTGCTGGGATAATGATGTCTCCTTCTGCTCTCAATGCATGTCTTCTCAAGTAGTCTACTGGCTTCAACGGAAGGACACTGGAGAAAGTTAGAGCACTGTAGCTGGAGAGGAGTAATTATCTTTAGGCAGCAGATAAGAAATTTATGATTATTCACTAAAGTGAATTTGAAGTTGATCAGATGTCAGAGAAAGACATAAAAGAAAAATATGAATCAGTAATTCAGAAATGCTCTCTGATGCCTTGAGGCAAGAGGTTTGTGTTTCATTTTTGTAATACCGTTTTTAAAAAGATACAGTTATCAGACACAAAGCAATCAGCGTTGGAGGAGAGAGGGATGCTTTGGCCAGTGGAGGCTGTGGCCACTGGACCCAGTTAGTTGGCAACTCATTCCTCCCTGAAATCTGTTGCTCACCCCCAGGGCTTTTTTTCTGGGAAAAGAGGTGGTGGAACTCAGTGGGTTGCCCTTGGAGAAAATGGTCACATGGCTGGTGGCCCTGCCCCCTGATCTCCAGACAGAGGGGAGTTTAGATTGCCCTCCGTGCCATTCCTTCCAGATTAACAATGTTTTATTCCAATAGAAGCTTTTATGGACTAGCATGATATAGTGGTTAGGATGTAAGACTAGATTCTGAGAGACCCAGGTTCAAATTCCCTCTCTGTCATGGAAGCTTGCTGGGTGACTTTGGGTCAGTCACTCCCTCTTAGCCTAATGTACCTCACAGGGTACAGAGTAAAAAGGAAGAAGGGAGAACGTTGTAAGCTGCTTTGAGTCCCCATGAGGGAGAAAAGAGGTATATAAATATCCAAATATTACAGACTGCAGCCCATGGACATTTCTTCTTCTCACCTAGCCACTGTTTGAAATGTCAAATACCACATTTTTAAATCCCTGATGACTTTATCAATAATAGCCTGTCGTGCCTTCTAAATTGAAACTACATCTTGCGCTCCACTCCCTCAGATGGAGAGACTGAGGTCGAATCCACATTACTCATTCTAAGTCGCATGTTCCCCGCATTCCCCACGCAATCCCGAGTGCCGGTCACATTACCTCATTAAACAGATGCATTTCATTCGCATTTCTCCCAAATATGTGGTCACAGGTTTTCAACGGGAGTTTCACGGTGGCCGTGAACAGGCCAATGTGCAATTTACGTGTTTTTTAAAAAAACCACCCCCCTTCCTGTCTCTCCGGCCGTTCCGAGAGTTCCTATTGGCTGATTCAACTTGCAAGTGCTCCGTAGTCTGCAAAAGACTGTTTTTGACTTCTCAGCATTGGATTTATTGATTATGCTGTTTCTGAATCAAATCTGGTAGTTTGAAAAATCATTTTGGGGTGAATCCATCCTCAGAACGGACTCGCAAAACGTCCTTTTTAACTGTTTTTTATTTTTTTATTTTATATTACTGTAATATCGAAATTACGAAATATCGAAATAATGACACTCCAAGGAAGTGAAACTTCAGTAAAATTCAGGCACTGAACTGTCCTGCATAGGAAATGACCACGGAAGCTTCTCACATACTTCCAAATTTTCAAAAAAGAAACGGGAGAGAGCCATCAGTGCTGTCAGTGGGGGAAAGAGAGGCATCATTATCTTCAATGATGTTTCTTTATAAGGCAAGATCGAAATAACGGAAAAGTGCACTCAAAAAAATAAAAAAATGGGCGGGGAAAAAAGGTCCCGCCCAAAAAAGCGGTTTTCGAGCGGCCGTGTGACCGGAGGGACGCGTGAGAAAGATGGATTGGAAGCAGGAATGTGAACAAAGAGGAAAAAATCACGGATTGGAGGCAAATGGAAGATATCCGATAAACATGCGGGTAATGGGTGAATGTGGATTCGACCTGAAATACAGGGAAGAGAAGAATAGTGACAGGGGGAAGGGAAAGGAGGCTTTGGAGATTAGGCAAGAAGCATTATCACCTTGTTTCTTGGCAGCTAATCAGGCAACTATTATTCTCCCCTCAAGAGTATCTGTGAGCAGCCAGTTGAAGTGGGTTTTCTGTTGTTTTCTAGGTAACATTCAAACAGTAAGAAGCATCTGGAGTCAACACCATTGTGTCTGTTCCTTGAGAACTAACTGCAGGAAAATCAGGGCTGTCCCCAGGCAGGGCTTCAAAGAAACACATTCACTGAAAATCAGTGATTTCCTTATAGACAGACAGAGTTCCTTCACCTCCATGATGAGTTTGAGCTTCTGTCTGCTCTTAAATGTCTACAGATTTTTAGCATGGGAAACCTGTCAGTCGAAAAAGGTTTAGAAGTATTTACCCACATCATGAATGCCTTTCTTAAATAACTGCCTTGAGTTTCCCCTTTTAAGGCCCTGCCATGCTAAAAATAGGGAAAAGGAGTGTTTTTTCCCTCCAGGATCTTTTAAGTGCAAAGGTGATAGCAGTCTTGGAAAAATCCACCTGAGAGGAGCGTCTGTGGGAAGATCTCTGAGGGGTGATGTGTGGGAACTTAGCAAGTGTTTTCATTTCAGTCATGAAAGAGTTAAACTGTTTGTGTTACCTACTTAATTAGTAAACATACTTTGAATGTAACCATTAGAGCTTCGAATAAGATTCCCGCAGTAGAAAGGGGAGTCACTAAGCATAATGAAGTAAGATTAGGATTTTCTATTGGGCAGTTAGTTTATTGGGGGCAATTAATTGATGCTATGTACTGAAGTTTTATTGCTCTTTGTTCACTTTCTTCTACTTCTACTTCATCTTGACTCTAAGTCACTTATCTAGCAAGATGTAGTCAGCTTAGCAATTTATTATTTTCTCCAAATGTAACCCTAATTTTTATCCTTGAGTAAAGCAATTTTTACAGAGCTACCTACACTGGAGCTTGTGTTTGTCAATCTATTCTCATTACTTCCAATGCGCAGCAATCTTTGCACAAACTCTGCTATATTTTCCTACATGATGTTTAGAGCATTTCTGCTTTGGGGGCGGTGGTTGCTGTGGCTAGAAGTTTTACTATTTAAAAAAAGATGCTCTTATTCTTTAAATAAAAATGGCATAAATTAAAATGCCTGTTTTTGAAGGGAAAAGTCTTCGATAGGGCGAATCAGTGCTCAAGGTAGGGCACTGCATACATTGACCCCACCCTGGCTTTGTCCCTGTAGCTTAATATCTGCAGATGTTTGGGTCACAGTCCTGGTTTCCACACTGTAGATCTGCATCAAAAGTGGGTTGTGATTGTTTAGCAGGAAGGTCATGAGACCAGGAAAAAGGAGGAGAAAAGGCAGGGCTTGGAGGAAGCTTTGTGAAGCTTGAGGACAAATAGTTATTCCATAATGTGTGGATTGGCCATGAAATTCAGCCTGCTGCTCAATAATACCATTTCTTGAGAAATGCTAAATAGGAAAAAAGCATTATGAACTGACTTTGTGTTAAGTGACATGGATTTCTTCATTTAAGATTGGGAAGGGGGTATGTAGGGTAATGTTAATTTTACCAGTGGGCCCCAAGAACTTTCAGTAAGTTTAGAAGTGGTGGTACTTCTACATTAAAGCTTCTGATTACAAACAAACAAACAAAACCAGCAAAAAGCCAGCCAGCAGCTAACATGGGACTGGGAGACATGAGAGGAAATGATATCAGGTGTGGGGAGGGAGGTGCATAAATCCACATCTACCTGTCCACACAGGTCCCAAGCCTGCTTTGGGGTACAATCTTCCCAGAAAGATCATACCAAAGCAGGTTTAGGAAGGTTCAGATTGAACTGGGGAATGTGGATGACCGTATGATGATGTCATCCAAGAGCCCCCCCCTCCCAAAAAACTTACTTCAGTTTTGGTGGGGGAAATATGCTTAAGAGTGCCATGTGGAAGCAACCATGGTTTCATGCTCTTGTTTGCAGTGAGTTCTACACAACAACAAGGGAATCACCCAAAGAACCCACATACACTACCAAGTGTATCTATTCACATTTAGTAATTAAAGTGCAAGTGCTCATACATATTATAATCTTACACAATAATACATTAATTCCTCTGAAGTCAGTCGATTAATTTCAAATACTCAGTCCAATAAGGTATTTCCAATTTGACAATATCGGAGTGTCCTGTATGAGTCCACAAGAATCAAAATCAACTCCATAGAAATTGTATAGGAGCAGCAGACATCTCACAGCCTGAAGATTCCGGGGAGCAGCAAGGCTCCGAAGAACCGAAAAACTCCAGGCAGTTGGCAATGAGCTTGCCAGCTATTTGTTTCACTCATTTCAATGTTTCTTCGTCCTGGCCAATTTTCCTGCTGCAAAATTATATGCATAAATTGCATGTATATTTTCAATTACAATTTAATACAAATGCATTCCATCAAACATTGCTATACTCACAACAATCACGGACTACTGGTCCTTCTAATTGATATTATCTTCATCAATTTCCTGAATTCTGTATTTTCAAAGCATGTGTCGCCCCACTAGTTAATTACCATTTATATACTCTACAGTTGTAAGTTCTGTCAAGGATTTTTTAAAAAAAAATTAATTGACTAGCTTTTATTGATTAATCCATTGATTAATCGATTACAATAAATATATGGCAAATTCAAAAAGAGTCCAGTAGCACCTTTAAGACTAACCAATTTTATTATAGCATAAGCTTTCGAGAATCAAGTTCTCTTCATCAGATGCCTGATCAGGACTTGATTCTCGAAAGCTTATGCTATAATAAAATTGGTTAGTCTTAAAGGTGCTACTGGACTCTTTTTGATTTTGCTACTACAGACTAACACGGCTAACTCATCTGGATATATGGCAAATATATCTCAACGAAGATGCTTTCGGGGGATCCCAAAGGAAGGAAACAGCCTTCTTCAGTGAGGTAGAACTCTAAGTAAGCAAAAGCTGCTAGTTTTCATGAGGCCATCTTTAATTGTTCCTTTTAATCAAATTGAAGAATGTGGAATATTCTTAAGGAGCAATCCTAAACAGGTCTGCTTTGAAGTAATTCCTAAATTATTCAGTGGGGCTAGCATCTAGGACAGTAGCCTTCGAAGACAATGCAAATGCCAGAAAAATGTTCTGTTGAAGATCCATATTTAAAAGAAGCCTGCGTACCATTTTAAGTTGCTTGCGGTTCTTATTGCTCAAAAGAAAGCCATTGCAGGGTTTCTCTAAGAGGCAGGGAAGAAAAAACAAAACACCCTAGTAGTTTCAGTACAAATAAGAAAAGTTATTTTAAAAGTTTTTATTTTGGCTCCAGAACTCGGCAGATGGCCCATTCATTGTGCCTGAAAAGTAGCCAGCCTTTCAAGTCCCAGAGTCTTTGGTGGTTGCCAGCCGCTTTGATTAACGGGAGGTTGACCGAGGGGAGATTTTATTGTGTAATTAAAGCTCTAATTGATTAAAATTACAGACCTATTTGCAATCTGATGCAAGAATCGCTATGAAGATTAGCACTAGATTGGCATAATGGCAACTTAATCGTGACACGCACACTAATTGTGATGTGGCTAGCTGCTAGAGCAGGCCAATTTGAGATTAGTGGTGTGATCGTGTCTCTTTGGTGGGAGTCTGTAAACAGAGCAAAGGTAATTGATTACGGTAGCAGGTTCCAAGTTGTGAACTATTGACTGAGTAGAGTTGAGATAGACCAGCCTTGCTGACTTGCTCTCCTCTCGTATAAATCAATCAATAGAGCAAGTACTCTTATCTTCCTGTCTGTGCCATGCTCTTTATTTCAAGCCACCTTGAACCAGAAGGAAACACAGAGTAAAAATGAATGAATGAATGAATGAATGAATTCCAATAACCTTGTGAGGTAGGTTAAGCAAATGAGGGTTAAATGTGGGGCTGCCCTAAAATATTTTTAATGACATTTTGTGTTTCTTAGGAACGTGCAGTTTTATTCAGGTTGGGTTGTGTTTGTTCTTTACTGTTGGTATTTATTCATTATACTTGTTATATTTTATATGGATACTTCCCCCCCTCCCTATTCTTTAAATTGGTTTCACATTGGAGTTCCAGAGAGCATTTCCATTCTGTATTTTTGAGGGGTTGTTTTTGGATCCGATTCTCCAGGTTTTGAACTGAGTGATCTCTCTACTTAATTCCAGGCATGTAAGAGCAAGCACCTCCCTTTAAGAACTATCCAAATGCACAATTTGTACAGTGCTTACAAGGAGGCATGTGGCAACACCGGCTTGTGTGTGAATGAAGCTCCCCCTTTTTCCAGGGATGGTCAAGCAGGGACTGGGAAGGTCTATTTATTAAAGAAAAACTGACCACACATGCGGGGGTGGGGGTGGGGGTGGGGTACACTTTGCCTTGATTGAGCTTGACATTTTCTTCCGAGTCCAGTTGCCTTCTAATATCAGAAATTGGATGGCAGTGAAATGCTTCATGCACCAGAGAAAGGCATGGGAGAAGAGGAGGAGGGCTTGCTTTGTCTTTACTTGTGTGTTCTGGTCACTGCCCGCCTCCTTTCACATCTGAATGTTATCTCTCTTTTTTCCCCTACCAGCAAATGGAGGTGGATAGTGGGGGAGAAGAAGTTATGTATCAGAGCAAAATAGGTATGGCTGCATTTACATAAAGCTGAAGACAGTGGGGGATTTCAAACCCTGAATCACTGATTCCTACCTACAGAGAAGTCATGAAAGATTGGTGATGAGCAGAGGTCTGTCTACAGTATTTGTGCATGCATCAGTTACTATGTGCAGTTACATGGCAGTACTATTGTGACAGCAGCCCGCTAGGAGGTACACAAGAAGCTTTACAACTGCCTAGCAGATACAACCCCAGATAATAAAATGGCCCAGATACAGGACCCAAGAAAGTCTTCCCAAAGCCATTGAGGTGATGCAAAGATTGGTGGAAATGCTGTGCAGAAAAATACCAGAGCTGTTCAGCAGGAATGTCTGTTATCCGCTCAGGTTGGATGATAACCCTGTCAGGCACATGGATAAACAGTTCCCAGTGCCTTTCGCCAGCTTCAGCTGGGCCGGATAGATCTTGCCACTGTAGTGCATGTGCTGGTAACATCTAGTTTTGATTACTATAGTGCAGCCTCTGGGGAGCTGCCCTTGAAGACTATCTGGAAGCTACAATTCATACAGAATGCTGCGGCCAGAACGTTGACTGGAGTGGGGCTGAGGGACGATATCATTCCAGTTTTGTTCTTCCTATCCTGGTTCCCAATTTGCTTCTGGGCTCAACTCCAGGTGCTGGTATTGACCTTTAAATTCCTGTATGGCTTGGGGGGGGCAAGCATTTCTTAAGAGACGACTTCCCCCCATATGAACCTACCCATCTACTTCTGTCATCTTCCAAGTCCCATTTGAGGCTAGATAGGTGACAACTTGGGCCTTCTCGGTTGTGGCACCAAAATTTTGGACCACCCCTCGGGAGATTCATGTGTCTCCCTCTATTATTGTCTTCTGCCAGCAAGTGAAGGTTTTGTTTTGTTTTGTTTGGCACACTCCCAATAACTGTTATCAGCCCTCCTCCCTGATTTTGGTGTTGTCTGTTTCTACGTTTTACCGAATTTATATATTATTTTTAATGCTATTTTAATGTTGAAATGTTTTAGTTTTGATGTTCACCTTGGTGACCCTATTTGAGTGGAAAGGCAGCACAGAAATGTTTAAAATAAATAAATAAAGATTATTTATTTAGGTATTTATACCTTGCTTTCCCCTCCAACGGGGACCCAAATTAATTTATAACACCATTTCCCCTTCTTCTGTTTTATCCTCACAACAACAGTCCCATGTGGTAGCTGAGGCTGAGAGCTAAACTACAAGAGATGATTTACATGAGGACACTCACATGAATGGAGTTGTAATGTTAGCTGGGAAGCCGAGTTTTAAAAGACAGATTGGAAGGCTTTGTCAATTTCCACTCTCTACAGAACAGCAAAGATCCCTCCTCAGAGGGTTAATTTCCTCTTCACCTCCCAAAGGCTCTGTCAGTTTCATCTCCCCTACTTGTATCACATTTGCAAAGAGGTGTGCAATTAACTATAATGGGAGAAAATTAATGGACAAGCTTTTGTGATACCTTCTCTCTGCTCTTTCTATCTGCATATTCCATACAGACTTCTCTCCACTACTTTTCACACACTAAAACAGCTCTCACTTTTCCATCTGATACAAATCTTCCCCTTGTACATTGCTATTAGCCCTAACAGTGGAAAAAAGTAAGCAGCTGTCCAGAAAGCACACTTTCATTTAATTAGTAGTCTTCTGCACCTTCTCCTGTCTTTTTTAAGGGTATTCCTGCAGGCAACTTAACTCTATAGTAGTTGGAATGTTTATGAACATTCTGTTACACCAATGACTGAGAGAGGATATTCATTTTTATAACATGAAACCAGAGAGCTTGCAACCAGTGGCATAGGATGCTTGAATTTCTGAGTTAGGTTTATTTTCTCTCCCCATAAGTGGGCTAGAAGTGTGGGGTTTTTTGCAAATTAACAAAAACCACTATTTCCCCCAATGAACTGCCTTTTGAACTTTCTACAATCAGGCTATTGACCTAACATTGTTTCATGATGTAGATTGGATTTCAGTTTTAGTCTATAAATAGTTCATGTTTGTTGTTTCCTAGTATTTTTTGTGTAACATATAAGACAATATTAACCACAAATGGTCACACTTGAATAGCAGGTTGTGTCCCCCATACACAAGCTCTGCAGACTTGAAATTGAGCATACCGTCTGCTATAAAATTTCTGTATTAGACATTTTCTCACATTGGCGGCATATGACCGTATATGACTTCCTTTCTGTCCAGTTACTATCCCAGTCGATATACTCCCCCATGTCTGATTTTTTTGAAGACCAGAATGTAGACAGGATGACTTTTTGTGTACAGTTTTGTTTCTTAGGGCAAAATCCATGTTGGTCATTCCCATAACAGTGTTTATAGCACGATGTTGCACAACACTGTAAGGCTCTTGAGACCCATGACTAAAACACAGTATGAGTAATCAGAGACAATAAGGAAATGAAGACCATGCTATCTCCAAACAGCCCGGCTGCATCACACCAAAGATGTCATCATCCTGTTTCCCACAGAAGTCCATATACATGGCAAAAGGCAACAGTCTCCTTCCTCATTTGCCCCCTCATTCCTACAATAGCACTGGCTATTTCTTTGGTAGTGTAACATCTCTGAAGACTGAAGTTCCATTGGACCATCATGGCTGATATCTGTTGATAGCCCTAACTTCCATGAATTTAATTCTAAAGTGGACATTGCTACGTTCTGTGGTGGGAAAAGAATACTTCTTTTGTCTATTCTGGAGCCACAGCCCTTCCTCCTAGTTTGGACCATCCCCAACTTCTTGTATTATGGGAGAAGGAGGAAAAACTTCTCTCTTTCCACTTACCCCCCCCCTTATACATCATCTTATACATCACTAACTTGACTGCTCTTGATCTTATTTTTCTGTACTAAACTCTTATACCATAAAGAATACAACCCAACAATTATGTCATAATGCTCTTTCTAGAATTATTGTACAGCCGATTAAGATGAACTCTCTTCAGAAATATGATGACTTGGAAATATGTCCCACAGATTTCCACAGGTTAGCTTCCCAAAGAAATATGCCACTATTCAGACTCCGTGCTAGTTATAATTGTAGTAACCACAGAACATAAACACCCTTTATTGAAGGAAAACAATTCTGTCAGAACATAATGGATTAGATCCAGAAGAAGACTGTTCACAGATTGCTTATCTTCCCAGCTTTCCCCTCCCTCAACAGCTGTTTCTGACCCTTGGGGACCCACACGGAGAAATAGCCATGTGGGCTGGAATGCTGCTGAGGGGAGAGGGAAAGAGGTGAAACTGTTCCCTTCTTGCTCTTCTGTCAGTGGAATTTCTCTCAGGCAAGAAGCAGGAAGGAATGATTTCTCATATTTCTGAGATTAACTCCACATCATAAATACAGTGACTTCTGAATTCTTTTTTAAAAACCTCTACACACGTGATTAGCAGCAGCCTGTGCTCCAGTAAGATGAAGGAAAAGCAGATTTAGCTCCTTGATTTGAGGAAGAGATGCTTTGGAGAAGAAGGAAATGGGTGCTAGGAAATACGTCAGTGGGGCAATACGGCACCAATGGGTACCATGCTGGGGGAAAGCTCTAGAGACATAGTGTTGCCTCACAGTGAGGCCTGAAGCCCCCCCACAATTGCAACTTAGATGTCAGAGATCAGTCCCTCAGGAGAAAATGGCTGCATTGGAGGGAGGCCTCTGTAGAACGATACCCTGCTGAGGTCCCTCCCATCCCCAACTCCTGGCCACCCTGGGCTCCACCCCCAAATCTCCAGTAATTCCCCAGCTCAGAGTTGGCAACCATAATTGGCCTGTATCCTGCCTTCGGCAGGAGGAGGTTTCTGCAGGCTATGTAGCCTTCCTCCAACTTAAGTGGCCTGTCCATAGAAGGAATGTTGGCAGAAAGCCTTGAAGGCTTTCCTCAGTGGAGTGGTGGAATACCTGCCAGTGATCCAGCCTCTTCTTTAAGGAAAAAAAGAATGTAGATGTTCTGCACTGGCTTATTTATTTATTTATACTCCACTCCCCCCACCCCCCGCCGCCCAGTGGGAACCCAAAGCGCTTAATAATACAGAACAAAAATACAGCAAAAACACAGCAAAACAGGGGGAAAGAGAAGGCCTTTGATTGCCGTGCAGGCCTTACTTCTCTCTGATAAGTCTGCCCAGCTCTAGACAACAACCTTCAGCTAAGAGCAAGGTACAAGTGACGCCTGACACAGGTTGGACGCTTGTCAGCTTCCCTCAAGTTTTGATGGGAAATGTAGGCATCCTGGTCTTGCAGCTGTAATGAAGAGCCAAGCTGTAAAACCAGGACACCTACATTTCCCATCAAAACTTGAGGTAAGCTATATATATGATTACATTAGTATTTCTATTCCCCTTCAATAGTAAATCTATATAACTGTCATCATATGATGTCAATCAATTTGACTCATATATATCTTCAGATAAACATATTCAGTTTGGTACATTATACAAATCTTACCAGAAAGAAAATATTATTAGTTAGTCAATCCTTATAGTTAACCCTTATGGTTAGTTATTTTCTATCAATATTCTATTTGTTATTCTATATATATCAATCTAATAACATAACTGCTTAGAGATTCACGTTTACCTCTTCTCCCCCCCCGGTAAAGTCACCCCCCTCTGCATTTTATTGTACTTCAATAGTTCTCAAACTGCCACAGTTCTCCTCCCACCTCCCATTTCTTCACCAGATATTGTTTCAGCTTCTCCCAGTCTGTGTTAAACTGTCCTGGGTCAAGGTTTCTCAGTTTTCTTGTCATTTTGTCCATTTCTGCCATATACAGCAATTTGTAGATCCAGTCTTCAATAGTTGGCACTTCTTGTACTTTCCATTTTTGCGCATACAAAAGTCTGCCCAGCTCTAGACAACAACCTTCAGCTAAGAGCAAGGTACAAGTGACGCCTGACACAGGTAAGATGCTTGTCAACTTCCCTCAAGTTTTGATGGGAAATGTAGGCATCCTGGTCTTGCAGCTGTAATGGAGAGCCAAGCTGTAAAACCAGGACACCTACATTTCCCATCAAAACTTGAGGTAAGCTGATGTTCAACCTGTGTAAGGTGTCACTTGTAGCTTGGCTCTAAGAGCTGAAGGACGAGAGCTCTTTGGCTCTTGCCCTTCAGCTCATGCTCGAGGGCTCATGTCTCTAGGCATGTCCAGGCCCAAAGTACTTGTGAGCAGAGAGCAGAAAAAGCTCGATGGGATGTTATTCAGCGGCTTCCAGGCTAGCAGGAGCTTCCCCAGTTACTCCCTTTCCTCTTTGGTCGCATTGGTCCAAATGTGACAAAATATGAAAGAAACTAAATGGAGCCCACTTGGTTGGGGAGGGCGGACTATAAATCTAAGTAAATAAATAAACAAACAAACAAATAAATAAATCCTTTAGCTGTGCTTGCATCAGGGAATAAGACAAGCGAATTGAAAGAGAGAGAAAGAGAGGGGGTTGTTTAGTTGTGGTAAAGCTAAAATAAGTCTGATGCAACAGCAGAGGCCCTAAGAGCAGCATTACGTGTCTGGAGCACCAGCAGACACATTACTTTGTGGGGATTTCTGTCTAGCCGGCGTTGTTGTGAGTGACTTTTGAGGTTTAAGGAGTGTAAACGATGCAGGTTCTCCCATTTATTTTGTTTCTACATCATGGACGTTGGGGGAAAAATAGGTAGTGACTTTCCTTCTGGGAGCATGACTCACATGGTGATTACGGGCTGACTTTGCTACTGGAATCCTTCCATTTTAATGCTGAAGGTTTCACAGGCATAAAAGTGGTAGCCTCCTCTTTTCATTTTAGTGACTTCTACTTTAGGTGATGTAGAAGCTGTAGGTGAAAACAAATTTAGCTCCCCTATCGTACAGTGTCATTTTACAATGCAGGAATGTGTCTTCCTACTTGGCTTGTTTAAATGGGCTTTCCTTATCTCTAGTTTCCGACTTGCAAATTACAGTGTTGGTGTGGGGTTTTGAGCAGCCCAAGATGGGGGAAGGGGGTCATTGCGACAAGCACTGACTGACAGACTGCCTCTGGAATGGCTATGCAGACTCAAAGAGTGCCCCCACTCTGTGATGTGGGAGAGGATTCCGGGTGCACAGAGAGCTATTTTCTCAGCAACATGAGCGCATGGTTTCTTGAGTGACCCCTTGAAGTGCCCTGCTCCAGGCAACTGCCTTGTCTATCTGTGCAGTCAAGGTAATTTTGTCGGATGGTACCTTGGTACTTTGCTTTAGCAGAATTTTGTGTTCAGCTTATCTTAACATATAACATGAATCCCCAAACATCACTGCATCTCCAAGATGCTTCATGTTACTGTGTGTTGAATATTCAGACAGTCCCTATACCTCTGGCAAGACTGTGTTCATCTCTGTGGACGCCTTGACCGTTCTTATTTCTTAAACTGTGAGTAATCATAATGAATATGGTAATGGCTTTGATATGGTAATGATTCCATATAGTTAAAAAAGTTTCGGTTAGGTTGGTTCAAGCCAACCTTATCCAACTTTGACTCTTATGGTGCAAGCAGCGAAACACATTGTCAATCTATTAGTCTCCTAACAGCATGTATGCAAATCTGAATTAAAATTTCTAGCAGAGCACAGATGCTATGTTCACTATGGTTAGGTGTCACAGAAGTGAGACACAGGCTTGTGCACATGTTGTTCCCTTCCTCTTCTCCTCAGGTGCTCCAATTTCCTCCTTTTTGTTAAGAAACTTTCATTTGCCGTTACAACTGAACTACCAACCTGTGGTCTGTGGTTGCCCTCCAAATCAGAATTGGATTGAACGTAATGACAAGCTATGATGTGCCACAAATCTTGAAGGGTGAGGTTCTCATGAAGGCCAAAGCACATGTTAAAAATTCCTTGTGTCTACCACGGGTCCTGTTGAACGGGTGCTCTGGGAGGTCTGAGCTCAGAATTCTGAAGCACGCACAATTTGGATTAGGGAAGAGGAGGTCTAAGCCTTCCTCTTCATGCTATTTTCTAGGGGGGAGGGGACTTTTGCTATATCAACAGGCACAATTTAGTCAATGTACAATCAAAGTATCCCCCCCTTCCAAGCGCATAAGGTTCTACTCCTCGTTTCTTTTCCAAGCTTCTATACAGGCGCAGGGACTGACAAACCACAAACCTTGCATGCAGTGAAGACTATCTCGTCCTGCTGTGCTGCCCCAAAGGGAGCTCCCGGCGGGAGATTGGCAACAGGTATGCCGGCTTCGTAATTTTCCCGTTTCACTATAACCCGCTTTTTCACAGCCTTTATGACATCCCTGAGGAATACATTAATCCAATAAATTACTTATTTCAGTACCTGTGTGCGTTATTATTACAAATTATACTACTTTAACATATATACAGTTATTCTGACGTACATACACTTGTACAACATACATAACCACTTCCAATTACCCTTTAAAACATAATAGTAATATGACTTGCATCTTGGACAAAACTACTTACTTTTGCGTATTATACTTCTCAATTCTGGCTTAATTCGCCCTTTCAAGGAACGCTCTGCTATTTCCAATTTATATCAAACGCTGGGTAATTAAGTAACCCAATCTCATTTAACTCTCCTCTTAAAGGGGACCCTGCACACCTCACAAAAAAGGAGAAAAGTTCATTTCCTGATTTAACCCGTTGGGGGTCATGGTATTCAATCTGTAAATCCATTCTGTTTCCAACCTTGAAAGCGCTTTGTGGGCATTTGGCACACGTTTACTATCCACTACTGTTAACACAGAGAACCTCATCTCCTGTTCATTTGGATGGCGCTCCACAAAGTGTTGTGTAAGGGGCACCTCCATTGTCCTGGTTCTAATTTTAGATAGATGTTCGTGTATCCGAAGTTTGACCAGACGTACTGTGCTCCCCACATATAACAGGTCACAAGGACACTTAATTATATAGATCACAAAAGGGATAACAGAAGTGTAGAAATCTCTTGTGAATAAGTTCTTTTTAGTATGGAGCGAATATCAGCTGAAGTTCAGAAAATGCCATGGGAGAGGAAGGTTCCGGCATGCTATGTTCTCAGTACAAATTGGACCCTTATGCGTCAGGCAACTAAGTTCTGAACACCACACTTCCAGAGCACATCTGATCATCGGTACCCAGGGGGTACGCATATGGGATGCAAGTAATTTGTAACATCCAAAATGGCCCTGTCAGTATGCAAGGGATGAAGGGAGCACAGAAGTCATTCTAATTTGAACTTGCCTAGACTGAACATCCATGTTTAAAATTGACACCTGTATATTGGAAGTCCTAGGTGCCAAAAAATCTTGAGAATGTCACTGTGCAAAGACAACAGAGATTTCTAACAACTAATTGATATTACTCTCAGGAAACTACATCCCTACACTCCCCTGTATTCTTTTGGGGGAGACCATAAAAGTTAAACCAGTTTCAAATTGGTTTAAATATACAGTGTAAATGCTGTAAATATTTGACTTTCCAGTATAGAACTACTCTGTAAAGATCTGTAAACGTTGCTGAAACTATTAATATCTTCAAATGCAGCCTGAGACGATTAAAAATGCTGGAATCCCCTTAGGTACTTATTAATGAATTAATAGACAATACCATTTAATGATTGTTTGTGTGGCTGGGAATGAACAAGTCATGTGTGAGTCAAGACACTCTCTATTTTGCTGTGTCAAGTACCTCCCAAGAGTCCTGCGGAAAGCTCTAGAAGTCTTGGCTGCCATGGAAACCTATCAGCGGTTATGTGGGGGTGGTATAAAGGGAGATCTCTGCAGCCTTTGCAGGCTAGGAATGAAGCAGGGGTTGTCACAGCCGTGTTTTAAGCAGGGCTAAGTGAAATCTGTGATTATGTAGCTGTCAGAAATCAAGAAACTGGAAACGAATTTGATGTGTGAGAAAAGATACATACTGCTCTCTGGGCCTGAGCTTTGGCTTATCAAACCTTTGGGGTCTACTTGGGAGGAGGAGAAGTTCTAGTGCCTGCTCGATTGCAGTTATCCATTGTGGAATTTGAGCAAGATGGAATATCTTCACTGCCCTCAATTGAACCCAATTGGCTATAGAAGAGAAGGGAACGCCTCCAAGCATGTGTTTGATGACTTCATAGCACAGAGATGTCTTGGGAACCCTCTTTGCTGGTGCAAGCTTATGGACATTTGGGGCATGGCCCCATTGTATTACACATACTTTGGTAGGTTACCAGGCAGTTTTATAGATGTTTTAGATGGGCTAGATTGCATTTTAGGTAGGTTATTATGGGGTTAAATAATACACTATTTGTTTCTTTTAGATTGAAAGGTGGCTTAGAAATACCATTTATAAACAAATGAATAAGTGTCTTGCTGCAATCTTCCCAACTTCTTGGAAGTAAGCCTTACTTCTGAGTAGATCTGTTTAGGATTGCTCCTGTAATCTTGTTCTCAGTCTCTGAATTTGATCTGAAAAATGATAGTAGCTAGTAGGTGTGTGTGTGAATAAAACCTCGAGCTGTAAAAATTATGAAAAAAACTGTTTTTGAGCCTTACTTGTGACTCTCCGGAATGGAGTTGCTGGTCTGGGGCCAAACTACAAGTGACAAATGATACAGATTGGACACTTGTCAGCTTCCCTCAAGTTTTGATGGGAAATGTAGGCAGCTTGGCGGAATGTTGGACAAGTGACAGTTGAAAAGTCCATTGGACAGCAGTCAGAGAGCCAAGCTGCAAGACCAGGATGCCTACATTTCCCATCAAAACTTGAGGGAAGCTGACAAGTGTCCAACCTGTGTCATTCATTACTTGTAGCTTGGCCCTGGGTTGCTTGCAGTTTCCCACCATAAGAGTCAGTGAAATGATGACCCTTCACCACCAACAACACTCACCTACTTTGGGGCCTGTTAACACCGACCCCCTTGCTAGTGTGTGTGTGTGCTGGAAACTAGGTGAGTTGATGGTTCAGAAGCAGGACTGTATCCTGCGCAACTTTGGTGCTGTGATGTGCAAAATCAGCTGCCCCAAACCCTCCAGTTGTTCCCCCGCCCTTTCCCCACTGAAAAGAATGGCCACAAAAATAATGAGAATGAAAGAAAACTAATGAATTTTGAGTCTGACCCGGCAACACCCAGTGGGAAACTACCCAATCATGATAAACATTTCACTCAACAGCCGTGGATTCAAGAGCATCACAAAACATTTCGAAATGCATCCCTCTAGTAGCTAGTTAACATGTACAAGGCAGTGCACAAATGAAGTACTGGTTAATCAGACCCTTTGGGAACAAGTTTTTTTTTTTAAAGTACTCTAGGTGCTGGCTGTCAAACAGCACGTGTGATTTCCAGATGAGTGGAATCATCCTGTTGAAACTCCACAGACACATTCCCAATTAAAACTGAAATGCATCTGACGCTGGTGGACTCTTTAAAAATAAGATGAAGAATAATTGACAGGAGCTGAGGTAAACGATTCACTCCCTGATAAAGGTGGTACAACCAGCTGTTAGCAGTCTTTTTTTTCTTCAGTATCATCTTAGGACCCATGATTGTTTGGAGCAGAGGACACATAGCAGCTCCTGCGCTTCAGGAGATTTCGACCACACCCGCGAGAGCTTTCTTTTGCAATTGATTTTTTGCGGCAAGGTTAAAAATTACCTGAGCCATCCTCAGAGCCACTTCACACAAATCATTTCCCCTGTGGTTTGTGTTCTCAGAGACACCCGCATCACTGCTGAAATGTAAGAACAGGTCTTTCAACCTTTTACAGTCACTCTGCGTTTTCCTGTTCACTTGAAATTATTCTGGCCAAGAATCTTTCTTGTTCTAATTTCAGGGTTTTTTGTTAGGAAAAAAGACAAAGCAAGGTAAAAAAAATGAGGGAGCAACAGAAGGCTGCATTCACTCCTGAATGCCAGGGCAATCTGAACAAGCAGAAGAAAAGGAGGGCACCAATGCTGAATCTAGGAAGAGAGAAGTAAACAAGGTGCAGGGGGAGAAATATTTTATTTGTATAGATCCCAGCACATTACGTATGTCATGTTTTCAGGGGATCTTTAGAACAGCAACCTCTCCGAAGTCTCACCTTGATCAAATACAACATTTCTCCCACTGTGTTGTGTGTTATTTGCCATCAAGTCACCGCTGACCTATGGCAACTCTATGAATGAAAGTCCTCCAAAACGTCCTATCATTAACAAATTTGCTCAGATCCTGCAAACTGGAGGACATGGCTTCTTTTATTGAGTCAAGCCATCTTGTTTTGGGTCTTCCTATTTTCCTACTGCCTTCCACTTTTCCTAGCATTATTGAATTTTTCAGAGAGTTTCGTCTTCTCATGACCAAAGTATGATAGCTTCTAGAGAGAATTCAGGCTTGATGTGATCTAGAACCAACTTGTCTTTCTGGCTGTCCGTGATATCCGCAAAACTCTCCTCCAGCACCACATTTCAAATGAATCAATTTTCTTCCTGTCAGCTTTCTTCATTGTCCAACTTTCACATTCATACATAGAAATGGGGAAAACCATAGTTTGAATTATATTGATCTAGGTCTTTATCTTTAAGGATCTTTTCTAGTTCCCTCACGGCTGCTCTTCCAAGGCTGAATTCACACTTCCCTACCTTCCACTTTTTATGTGTATTAATCATGCTGGATTCTATCCTGCAATGTCCCAGTCTGTATTCACACCCCTTCTCTTACTGCCACTGCCTCGCGCTATACTTCGTCCACATCCCTAGTAGAATCGCACAATACAGGGCGGGTTTATATCCGACATTGCCGATGACGACATCACGTTCATTTTTTCATCAGATTTCTGCTATAGCGTTTTTTTGCTAAATTGCTATGGCGAGGCGACACCCCTATGATGCCTGTGATTGGTTAATGCTATTCTGTGCCTTCTTCTTTGAAATCCATTGGACCATTATTCTGGCAGGCTAATTTGAACTGTTATTTAAGGTGGGGGTGATCCAAACTCTCCAAAAGGGCAGACTAATTATTTGATGCTTGAATGTAATGTTAGAATGACAGATTTCCGCTATAACGGTAAATTCAACAGTTAAAAAAAATTAATTTTAACAGCCACCGATATTTCCGACTGTTCGGCATCCTAAAAATGACACAGAAATGGAAATGACACCACCCCTTTGTCTCTGCGGGGATTTTAGAGCACCCCGATTAAGATTTATGGCCGGAATTGTGCAACAATGCTGGGAAAGTCCCCTTTTTTAAAAAAGAAAAAAAAGGGAAAGGGCGGGCAGGCAGGCATGCTGCGGAGAGAGTGGAAAAGCTTGATAATTGCACGGCAAAGAGGGATGGTGTTCCGGAAAGGCTGCAAACATGGAAGTGGGGTGGTTTGAAGTGGTCGGTCTCTTTGTGAAACGCTTCTATTTGTCCACATCCATGGTGAGAACCGCACAAGAGAAGCGTTTGAACACATGACAAATTCATCTGAGGAGCAACACGAAAGACGCGAGAGAATGGCGGGATTGAGGTAAGAGTATGTGAACAGCCCTCTGAGAAGCGAATAATGGGCGGGAAAAAAGCGGAAAACTTGAGACATGTAGATTTGGCCCAAGTCGCAATCTTCTTCTGATTTCTTGGTTGCAGTCTTCCTTTTGGTTGATGACTGAGCCAAGGAATAGAAAATCTTGAACAATTTCCTCATTTCTCCCACTGCACCCGAATGAACATACATTCCAATTTTCTCTGTATATCAGTGGCAATTCCCGCTTTTCTGATAGCTGTCACTGTTACCACCCCTGGCATGTGTCTTTTGTAAAATGTCTTTGTAAAATGTTCTTAGTCTGAGGTGCTGGAGTTTTTCAGCATTTAGTTCCTTCCTAGACACTAGTCAAATGATGATAGATGATCTGTGGTCCCCACAAGTAGTGGCTGCGGGCATCTACCAGTAGATTTCCTGGTTATCCTCCTTCCCCAGGTTCTCTCTTCCCCGAAGCAAAGAACCAATCCTGGGCTTTCTCCACTTCTTTGGGACAGGAAGGGCTTCAGTATTCTGAAATGTATGTATACACTCTGCTTACTGAGACTAGCGTAGTAGAGTCATGGAGACTAATGTGTGAATCTTGGCTTTATTATTATTGCTGGTAAGAAAAGAATTCTTGCTGGTGAGAAAAGAATTGCTGGTAAGAAAAGAATTCTTGGCAAATGGCAGGAGTCAAAGGGGTGGGGACATGGCAAGGCACTATCAGTGATGGTGTGACATCACTTCTGTGGAAAAACCAGAAATTATGTCAGTCCTCAAGAAATCTTCAGAAATGCTATATTAAACCCATAGAGTTTCTGGCAATTCCTAGAAAAGTGTGGCATCACTTCAGGATTCTGCCCAGAGGTGATGACATACTGCTGGCCCAACAGTGGTTTTTGTGTGTGTGCGTGTTTGTTTTTCTCCCACAGTTGCTTGGAGCTGCAGTGGGAAACAAGAGCTGGGGATGGAGGATCCCCTGTCCCCAGCGAAAGATAGCAGCCTTGAGTAACATTAATCTCACCAATGTCTACCAATAGCTAGGGGAAGGTTTCGCATTCGCTTTGGCCCTTTGTATTCCACCCAACCTCTTGCTTTACTTATAAATGGGATAGACCTATGTTTAAAGCCACAGGCTGGCTTCTCTTACATGGAGCTTCTTTTCCTGCAAGGAAACATTTGACACCTGGGAATAGGGACTCTATTCTACTCATTCCCTAAGCCCAAGGCCGTTCCAGGGTAGAAAAAATGTTACTTCTTAAAACCCAATACTTTCAGCATCTGCGGCTTTGAATCCCACACTTCAAGACAAATCTGGGGTTTTGGCAATGATGGTAATTCTCTTAAATTCTGGTGACAATGTGCCACTCCAGTTCCTCGTCTGTTTTTTTGGATTTAAAGGTCACCTGGGGATTCCGTGCAGGTTCTTCAGGGATAGACATTGCTGTAGGAACTGATTACTTCAGATAGCTGTGGATTTCTACTGAGAATAAATGGAAGATTGTTATCAGTTATTTATAGTAACAGAGGAGTTGCTATGCCAGGCATTTTCATATGTAGTAGGAGACTAGACACTTGATACTTAAGGACTGGTACAAGAGAGGAGAAACGTCAAGGAACAGTTGCCAGATTTTTTCATGGAAGGTACAGAAGCTCCTAATGGATACAACCTGCTTTTAATAAAAGTTGCAAAGGAACTATATGTGTATTTATAATTTAGATACTCTATACAGCAGGCAGATATGCTTGCCAACAACGTTAATTTCCCGATAAACGTAGGATTGCCAGCTACAAGTTGGGAAATTCCTGGAAATTTGGGGAGTGGAACCTGATTTGGATAGGGAAGGGACCCCAGCAGGGTATAATGCCATAGAGTCCACCCTCCAAAACAGCCATTTTCTCCAGGAGAACTGATCTCTGTGGCCTGGAGATCAGTTGTAATTCTGAGAGATCTCCAGCCACTACTAGGAAGTTGACAACCTTGGATAAACCACAGGGATTGCCTATGGAACATGGATTTAGTATCTCAATTCCAGGCAGAATTCAGTTAGACCAGTCAAGGGCTTTCCCCAGAAACTAGCTCCATCATTTACCAGGAAAATGATTCACTTGCCAAGTAGGGTGGACTCTTATCATTGACATTAGCTTCCCGTGATGTTCATATCCGGGCACGGTACATGAAGAGGACAGTCACGGCGGTTTGGTAGTCCATCTGAGAAGCAGAATGGCTACTGATCCTGAATGTAAATGGTTGATTAGTCAAACGGGTGTGTGTATTTGAGGCTGTTGCTATAGTATTCACAGTGGAGCTAATTATGTGACTGGAGCCAAGGCACACAGTGAAAACGATGGTTTCATTCTCTTTGACGAGACCACACAGTGCAAAGTCTGGGGCATTGCCCTCGAGTGAGCATACTTGAAAACATCCTGCAATTTTTCCTGGACCTAATTGCTAACCTTTTATCCCAACGCATCTGCACTCCCTCCCTGTTTCCTTTTTATGAAACCCAAAATTACTCCACCAGTAAGGCAGGTGTAATCCCATGTTAATTAGCAACAGTCTGAAGAAGGTGGTACCTTTTGGCAGCAACCTTTCTGCTTCTTGAACTGCATGTTCAGCATCCACTACTGGTTTAACTCCTCATTCTTCATTTGCAGCATCTGTATACTTTATGCCTTGTTATTGTGACATTTTGTGTTCTCCACCCCAGTCATTGACTATTATTGGCAGAGCGAGGGAACGGGCAATGCACAGTACCGTATCAAAATGGGGGTAAATGGTTCTAGAAATTAGACAGGGGGAGATAATCAAACCAAAATCAAAATTGTGAGTGCTCACTAAGCTTTCAATGTATTGTATAGTTCTGGCCCAAGTTCTAGAAGGGGTTATCCAACTACATTTGCGTATTACCAGATATTGCACACTAAGTGTGCAATAGAAATCATTTGCAACTGGACTGGCATGTCTGGACAGAATAATCTAATGGCAAAGGATTGCTATCAAGCAATGAAAGCTCAATATTTTGTGATTCCCCTAGATGCAAAGGATGCTAAGACTCCTGTATGCAGGTTTTTTATATATCTTACATCATTTCTTATGCCATTTCATGGGGTGAAACACTCTCTTCTTTGTAACTCTTCTAGAAGCCCTGCCATCTGTACCTCTGTTCTCCCTATTCTTGACCACAATTACAGTATTTATATTCTTCCCCTTTAAAACCAGTTAATTTGCTAAAATTCAGCAGAGTTATATCTAAATTTCCTTGTTATCAAACTCTTCATAGTAATGCTTTTTTGAGATAGCTAAGCTCACCATTTAATAAAGAAAAGATACCATTTATTGTTAAACAGAAAGGACACCTGTAGTTTTTTTCATTCCCTGTTACAACCACACTTCAAACCCAAGACAGCCTCAAAGCACAAAAAGCATCCTTAAAATGGAGTAGCAACATTAAAATTTGTCTTTACCAATTACTCCATTGATCAACAATGTTGTAGCAGATAAACTACTGATTAAAGCTTCCAGCCCTGATATTTACTATGTCCAAAAGGTAAGCTCGAGGGCTTTACAATCAACATTTTGAATATGTGCATTGTTTACAGGCAGTTTCATAATCAACAGTAGAATCTGGCATTTACATAGACTTCTCTTTTATGGCTCTCAGAGGACTTGGTAAAGCCAAAATGCAAGAAATGAATAATGAGGGACCAAAACATGCCCAGCAGGAACCATGTAATACTCTACAAAGCTCTGCAGTGAAGGGTTCAAATCTTCTACAAAACACCTGCCCTTTAAAGGCATATGGCTCAGTGGTAGAGAATGTGCTTTATATGTAGAAATTCCCAGGTTCATTCTTTCGGATCTCAGCCTTAAACCCTGGACAGCTGCTGCCGGATGGAATAGACCAAAGGTTCCCTGCCTTTTTGAGCTTGCAAGTATGTTTGGAATTTTGAGAGGGAATAATGAGCACTATCCCAAAATGGCTGCCCCAGGAGGTGGAGCCAAACTCTCAATGGCTGCCACAGGAGGCTGAGCCAAAACCCAAATGACTGCTACAGGTGAATCCAGGCACTATCCCTCCCTCCCCACTTTGCAAAAGAATCACCGAAATGAAAAAAAAAAAGATATGAAGGAAAGACAGAGGGAGTTAGGAGGGAGAAGGAGGAATACAAAAGAAGGAAAATCTGAGGGGGAAATGCTGACAGAGAAAAGACCAGTCCTTCTGATCCTCCAGTGGCTGAAGTTGGTATTGTCACAGAAAACTCTTTCATTTGAATGAGGGCAGACAATAACAACCCCTTACAATTGCCCCAACTAATTTCTGAAAAGCTTAGCAGGTGCCAGGGAACGTACTGGTGGGTGCCATGCTGGAGAACCCTGGAGACGGTGTTGAGCTAGATGGACCAATGGTCTGACTTGGTATAAGATAAGCTTCATGCGTTTGACATAAATCGGTGTAATAAAAGCCTCTTCATCCTTCTTCTCAGATACCCTTTTAATTAGATGTAATCTGGGACCTCATGCACTTCAGGTATAGCCTTTGCGTTCCACAGCAGCTAAGACGTGGGTGAAAGATTTCCCTCCAAAGCCCTGTGCTGCCTCAGTGCTGGTAAGAAGGACAGGGCTGGTGCTGACCCTTCAGGCCCACATTGAAGTCTGAATAAAGATTTACATCTTGGCCAGTCACAAAAGAAATGAGCCCACGTTTACTCATGCCCTGTAGCATTTGTAGTTTTTATTAACAGCTTTTCAAGTGTCTCGTACTGCAAAAGGAATTGAGAATAATCTCGTCAGGGAGCATGATGAAATCCAAAACACTTCATAATTTTTATTGCCTCTGTCACCAATGCCTTTTTGGCCTGGTTCTTTATTGTCATCCAGAAATACGTTCCACTCAAAATACGTTATTTCAAAGTAATGAAATAACATATTTTAATTGAACTGATGGATTGTAAGGCTTATTTTTTTAAAAAAAATCTGACTGCCTGCAAATCTTCAGATGATTGTGGAACTACACTAGAGCTTAAAGATCTCTGGTAAAAGTGATAAGGAATAGGAAGGGATCCTAGAACTGGCATATAAAAGCTGCCTTTTTGCA
This sequence comes from Eublepharis macularius, assembly GCF_028583425.1. Classification (NCBI taxonomy): domain Eukaryota; kingdom Metazoa; phylum Chordata; class Lepidosauria; order Squamata; family Eublepharidae; genus Eublepharis; species Eublepharis macularius. Next base: position 42,377,557 of record NC_072790.1, read on the forward strand.
TTTAATGGAAAGGACCAGATCAGATGGCTATAGAACTACCAGTAGAAGGGGTTGAGATTAGTTGCTGATTAAAGTTTCTGGAAGAAGTTGTAGGCTAACCCTTCTAATGCCAGGGGTTAGCCAAATGCCTTATCCATCTTCTTCACTTACCAGAGATGGATTGCATCCAGACATCATGAACACAATTTGGTTTGTTCATGGTGAGAATGTGCCAGGAAGTTCACAGGCTTTCATGCCCTTTTGTCCCTCCCCTTGAATGCTAGAAAATTGAGGACTTTCTGGACTGGAACAAGCTGCAGCCTGTTGTGACATTCATATTGGGCAGCGTGGCCATTTGTTAGGGATGCCAGATCCCCTCTGGCAACTGGTGGGAGACTTATCTCACTGTGGGTGAGGGAGGGGGGCTCGTTGGTACTATCACTCCCCATGTACTCAAAAATGACATCAGTGCATCTCAGATGCTCTGACATTTGGGCAAAAATTTGTGCTTTAACCATAGAGTTTTGCCCAGATGTCAGAGCATCTCCAGTGTCTCCCAGCAATGGACTGACGTCACTTCTGGGTGCAGAGGAAGTAACATCAGTGTGTCTGGATCCCCCAGTTTCCTGCCATTTTTCCTTCTGCTGGCCTGCTCAGTGGTGGTGGGAAGTGCCTCCTGGCAGCAGGGAATCCTCCGCCACTGGTAGGGATTTGGTAAGCCTTCAACTTGTGGTGAGTTCTGTTGCCTATCAACTTGGTTTAGAATCCTAGTTTTACTGGCACAAAAATAAATCAAAAGTTCTTTTGTTTGATTGAGACATTGCAACAAAAGGCTTTTCTGCACAGGATTTTGGAAGGTTTTTTTGTTGTTTGTTCTGGCCCCATACTACTTTGGTTTATCTCCTAATTTCTGCACACATTTTAGTGCCTTTAGGGGTTTATTTTTGTTTATCTGTTTTTGATGCCTTTTTTGAAACCACTTTTACCCCAATCTTTTTCTGGAAACCAGTTTTGAGTCACCTTTTTCTCGTGCATAATATTTCTTTCGGTTTTCTTTGTCCTGCCCACTCCCATCCACCTCCACTCCCTTTGCGAAGATTGGACATTCTTCACTGTTGAACCACTTTCTTTTCTCCCCTCTCCATGCCCTGAAGATGAGTGGATTCGTTTTTGATCTTAAAAAAAATCCTTATATTTATATAGTGACATAAAAATTCCCAAAAAATCTATAAGTTTAGCAGGTCCTCCAAAATCTCAGCTTTCATTTAAAAAAAAGAAAAGAAATTTTCTAATTCCTTTGCTTGTGGAAATATACCTTTCCCTTTGTATCTCCAGGAGGAAAGGGGTTAGAGATTTACTTTTTTTGAAACAATGAAAGCTAGGGATTCAGAGAACCTGCTAAACCTATCTCTACAATGATGACTCAATATAGCAATATTATAGTGCTGATTTTTTAAAAAAACTGCAAAAGCCCTGGTGGTGATGGTGGCCCCTTCTGGCAGTAGGAAAATCGGCATGGTTTTATAGTCACTGCTGCTCCAGGCTCCATCCGGCAGAGGTTGGTTTGCCGCCTCTTCCTGCTTGCTCTGGGTTGGCTGGCTTAGGCGGGGTGTTCAAGTTTAGACAGTAAGTTGGAGGAAGTTAGAAAATTATAGATGGGTGGTGGAGCTGCTCCCCTTTTAGGCTTCCCTGTGCAAAGACATGTGTGCTCATTTTCGATCCAGCCCTCATATTGATATATTGATATCAGCATGAATAAAAAATAAAGGGGGTATCAGTGATGCCACCGATGCCATCACTGATAATGATAGCACCCTCACTTGAAAATCCTGATCATTTAAGACACGTGAAGAAGAAAATAAACCAACTCCCAAACTGTAACAATGCATAAGGAAGGCAGTAATGTGGAAGAATCAGGCACAAACCGATTCTATTGCTTGTGGATCAACTACCAAGAAAATCAAGAGCAAACTGAGCATGTGGAAAAACCCACATTGCGGCTACACAGAACCAGAAAGCACGTGCCCAAAGAGAAAGAAAAGGGAATGCTTGAACCAAAGGACTTCCTGCCTCATTCTCATCGGTTCCGTCTTGGGCGTGCTTCTTTTGCTGTGTTGTTGGTCATTCTCATCATTAACAAATGGAGATTGATTGGTGATATCAGAATGCAGCTGTAGTTTATTCATTCCAGTTTATTTGTAAAAAACATTTCTGTGCCATTTTTCCACCCAAATGGGGTCCCCTAAGTTGGCAATGCTGTTGGCATTCAGGTATCCTTCTCTTCAAACAACTCCCTCCTTTTTCCAGCACTGCACTTGCTCTTTACTTTGGTAGCATTATGAGTAGACATGGGCACGAGCAGAAAAAGACGAACATGGTGTTCATTGTTTGTTGCCATCCATGAACAACGAACAACGAACATTAACGAACATGACCTGTTCACGAACATGTTTATTGTTCATTGTTCGTGGGGGCCAGCAGGCTCTCCTCCAGCCATCAAGATCCCTACCACACCACTCCCAGAAACCCTACCCGAGCAGGCAGCAGGAAATGTACCAATAATAAATAATAGCTTGGCCCCAGAGCCTGGCAGCAGCCCTGGAACCTGAAGAGGTAGATCCCTATCCCACCATACACAAAGAAAATTCAAGCTCCAATGCACTCTCCCTGTCTCGCTCTCAAAATGCCAACAACTGTCTCTCCCTCTCCACTGATTGCAAAACCAGAGCTGGGAGCCCCCCTCCCCACTGCTCTTTGCTTCCTTGTAACAAATTTGGAGCTCCACACTTGAAAGGAAGACCTGCCTATCAAGCTAAATTGGGCTTAGACTGGGGTTTCCAGGGCAACAGCAGGAGTTCAGACAGAGTTCAGGCAGTCCCTGCCTCCGGTTGCCAAGAGAATCGATTGCAGGTGCCAGACTGTCTGGTTTGACGAACAGCAACGGACGAGGCTTGCAATGACCACTTGTTTGTTTAGAACGGGGCCTCATGAACAGCTTGTTCGTGAACAGCAGATTGGGATGTCCATGGCTTTTTTTAGTTCGTATTGCTATTCGTGCCCATCTGTAATTATGAGTAGGGTTGCCAGGTCCCCGTGCCATCTCAGCACGGGTGGGGGCAGTACTCACAGGAATGATTATCCTCTAGAACAGACATGAAGACATGAAATAAAAACTTTGGGAATGATTTTTTTTTTAAGCTTCATATGATAAACCCAAAGAGTGGAAATGGACTAGATTGGATTGTTCAGAGTCTACATCCGATAGTTAATCCTAAAGTGAAGCTGGAATATATAAAGTTTGTGCTGGATTGGGAACCTAAATGTGGCAATGAAATGTACAATAATAAAAGAAAAATAAATTAATAAGAGAAGCCACAAATTAGGTTGTGAAGATTTGAAAGAATGGGAAGAAAGAAGATTATTCTGGAGCAGAAGGAGAAGAGGATAGAACAGTCATGAAGACGTCAATAAAGAACTTTGGGAATAAATAAATAACGGAGGAAGGGTAAATAAAGGGGCCACAAATTTATTTTGTAAAATTTATTTTAAAGGGAATTTCTAATAAAAATTTGATGATATAGGCTTTTATAAAATAGTGAACAAGATTAAAGGTTTGTAAATTAAAGATTAGAAAGCCGTTTTCACACTACTAACCTGCTTCCATAACGTTGCGAAACGTTACGCAAAAAACGCGGAAGATAGCGTCTTCTCGTGAGAGTTTTGTGCGATGTTGTGCAAAACTCTCGCAAGAAGACGCTATCTTCCACTTTTTTTGCGCAACATTTCGCAACATTATGGAAGCAGGTTAGTAGTGTGAAAACGGCCAGGGAATAGAAGTATTATTCTATTATTTTGGGTGGTTAATGTATAATTGAAAGACCAATTTGCAGTTTAGACTAGTTTAGTTTGTATTTGCCGGGGAATATGACGGGGGAGAAGGGGGAGAGAACATTTGGAGAAATATTAAAGTAGCTTGTCTGCTGGTAATAGAGGGATTGGATTTGAATGATGTGGGCTCTAATTGGGATCTTTAAATTTATAATTATATAAGGGATATAAAAATATTGTTTGTATACATACAAACCCGAAAAATACAACAGATGCTATGATCAGCAAAAGACAGTAGAGACCCCCTCACCTTTGCAGGAGTATCCCGTAGCGGACAAGCAGCTGCGGACAAGTTTACATCGGGACCACAAAGCGTAGCATCCAGACAAGAATAAAAGAACATGAAAGACACTGCAGACTTGGACAACCTGAAAAATCAGCAGTGGCTGAACATAGCCTAACTCAAACAGGGCACAGTATCTTATTCCAGGACACCAAAAAACTGGACAACACTTCCAACTACTTTGTCAGACTGCACAGGGAAGCCATTGAAATTCACAAGCATAAGCAAAACTTCAACAGGAAAGAAGAAACCTTAAGAATGAACAGAGCATGGTTTCCAGTTCTGAAAAACACCAGGCTAACAAAACACTCTATACTCAACAATAGCCCTGCAGAGAAGATTAGCACATCAAGCCCCAATCCATATGCAAAAGAACCTCCTCAGGATACAGTGAAGCCTCCCGCCATTAGCATTCCACACCCTGGGAAACTCTTACAGGATGACTCAGCTCAACCCCACCCCTCCTGAGTAGATACAAATGACCTGCCAACATCTTTTCCACACTGTGACACTGAGAGATCTCTGTCTTTTGGTGCTACACCTCTGAAGATGCCAGCCACAGCTGCTGCCGAAACGTCAGGAACTACAATGCCAAGACCACGGCAATACAGCCCGGAAAACCCACAACAACCATCGTTCTCCGGCCGTGAAAGCCTTCGACAATACAACAATATATCCCTTTGCAGTTTTGGCTCCTTATTTTAATTTTGGGTGTTAATGAAACTTTTATGATTATCATGGTAACTATGACTTTTTTTTCCTGTTGAAGCCTCATCTTGTAGGGCTGTACTTCTTGACTGGAGTTGCCTGTGTTAGGGTGAGCCTGCCCATGCAGATGTCCATTATGCTCCCCATGGCTTCAGTAGGAAGGACTGCAATATGGTGAGAGAAAAGATTCTTTGCAATGTCGCACACCGCTCACATGGGTACTTTATGTTTTAAAAAGTGAAGGAGTTATTAGTATGCCAAACTAAGTATACCTCAATTTGCTGAGGACCGAAGTGCATATTACATGATTGGATCGCCTGACTTCTTTTTAAGATTAAAGGAAGCTCTCTCTGTGTGTGAGAGAGAGATGATTTCTATCGCATCCACAGTCTTATGAAAAGTAGTTGACCCTTTCCCCCATGCCAGATCTGCAAAAGAAATCGTTGCTCTCCTTCCTGAAGATTTGATGAGTTATAGTAAAGACAAGATGAGCACTTGCCATTTTCTTTTCTTTTTTTCCCTTTCTGTAGCTAATAAAAAAAATCTTATTGGTATGGCAGCCTGGTCCCCCGGTGAGGCAGGAGATCCCCCAGTCCCATTCTTCAGCCACACTACTCACCTGGCCAGTGGGGGGGGGCGCGTGGGAAGAGGCCTCATGGGCACACGGGCAATGACGTCATTCCTGGGAATGTCATTGTGCCACCCCAGGAGTGCTCCCCCACTTTGCAGAGGGCAGATTTGGGCCCCAAATGGGCTGAATTGGGCGCTCCCGAGATCTGCACAATGAGGAAAGGTTAGTGCTCCACCCCCCCACCCCCCCCCCCCCCGTGGGAGGGTACCTGTCGACACTACCTATTGGGAAAATAGTTATAGCCAAATAGTTATAGCCATCTGTGTAGTATATTTTAACCTACCCTACCCGCGAGGAGTTCAGGGCAGCATACGTGTTTCTCTGACCCATTTTATCCTCAGAACAACCCTGTGAGGCAGGTTAGGCTGACAAATTATGACTAGCTCAAGGTCATCCTGCAAGTTTCAAGGCAAAACAAGGATTGGGAACGCAGATCTTAGTCAGACACTTTAACCACTACTCCATTTGCTGTCTGCCAAAGGTCTCTTCCCCACTGCCGTGCTTTTAAATAGGAAAGAAAACTCTGGGAGATCAGTCATGGAACTCCCACGTGGTATGTGGTTTGGCCCTCAGGGGTGAGGAGGGAGACGTGTGTGTACCATGCTTTCCAATAGAAATACTGTTTGTAAACCCGTTGAAGTATTTGTTCTAAAAATCAAGGGCATAATCTTTCTGTCTCTTTTTCATCGGAACGGAATTGCCATAGGGCCCAACTAGGCCTCATTCCTTCTTTCCCAATCTGGGTTTTTCCTCAGGCATGAATGCACTGCAGTCATTATTTACCATGGGAGGGACAGTGCAGGCCTCCCATATACCAATCCTGTCTGTCTGTTCCCCAAGGCCAAGCTAGCTAATTCTTTCTCCTTGGAGAGAAGGCCCTATGGTAATCTCAGCTGTACCTCAGGGTGAGGAAGTATGCCCTATAATTTCAATTTCACTCCCACTACTAGCTCTCCCCCAACATAGATGTACATTTCTGATACTCTGAATTTGCTGAAACCATTTCTTTTTGTGATTGGATCTATTTCAGTTTGGCAAACAGCAGTGACCCTGGGGAACTGTGTGGCTAGCAAGTGTGACCTGAACGCCATGAAACCCAGTCTTCCCCATAACATAAGACTAAAGGAAAATGTAATCCAGTTTCACCTGCGAGAAGAGAATTCTTATATTTATGACATTCTGGAGAATGTCTGGGCATTCTGACCTTATGCAGAAGGAAGCTGTAAGATAGTTTTAAGGCTATAGCTACAGTAGCATGACAGCTTGAGAGCAGAAACAATTTTAAAATATATGAGAGGAATGCTGAAACAAGAATGTTCACTCTTCTCATAGAAATAGAAACATCACCTTGATGCTGATAGGTAGAATTATCAGCCCCCTATCAATCAACGGGTGTTAGGGGAGGGGCGGGGAGCATTCACATCACTTCTCTTGGTACGGACATGGTGCTTGTTAGGGATGTCACTTCTGACACCAAAAACTATGGTGTCATGCCAGGGCTGATTCTTTAAGATTCATAAAGAATCAGCCCTGGCATGACGCCATTGCTTCCAGGTTGTGCCAGAAGCAATATCATCAATCGGATGTTGTTCCCTTGGCCTGCCTCCTATGGTGTGGGCACTTCACCCAGGCCTGCCGCCTCCTGTCAATCAGCGGGTAAACAGTGGGCAAAGGCAGAAATCCCCAGGAGATTTTTCCTGCCGACAGCAGGCACCTGAGAACCCTACTGATGGGGAACTGTCACCTTTTAACCCAGGGGTCTGCAGCTAAATGTGGCTTGATATGGGGCAAAGTAAGGCTAGTTAAAAAAAGAAAATGAAATATTTAAGTTAAAGTATATTGGAGGGGTATGTGGGATGTTAGAATAACCAGTATGGCAAGAGAATAGTGGATAAGGATTTTTATGAGACTTCTTAGAGATGCCTTATAGGAAGGGAAATGAGAGAGGTGAACAATAATCCATGTGAGAATGTGCACAGATTTGTGCCCTCGCACTGAAACAATTGCACATAGTGCTCCTGTGTATACTTATGACTTATGAACTCTCATGTGTGCCACGTCCTAATAAATGACTCACAGCAAGCAGCATTGGTCCGCAGAAATTAGACATAATCGGTAATGTTAACTTGTATATATGCAGTCATACAAACATATGGGCTCTTTGTTGATCTCTTATTCTGAATTGCAACATAGTTTGGTTTTGGCTCTTTAATTGTAAAAGGTTGCTGTGACTTTTCTGGCATTTATTTGGGCTCTTTTCACAAATCAGCATTAGTCTTTCTCACATCTGTGATTGTAATAGAAAACCTACATTGGCTAGAATGGTCACCGATCCTAAAATGGACTCTCTTCCACATTCTACTCGCATAAAGAATCCCTGTAGTTGACTCATTCCGGATTTAAATTAGGTGTTTTTAGTACTACTTGCAATGAAGCTACTTTATTCTAGAGGAAGAGTCAGATAAAATCTGGGGAAAGCCTGCAGGTTCTTAACTCTTGCATTGACATAAAAAAGAACTTTCTCTATGTAGAAAAGAAAATGCTAAGAAAGGAAATATGTATCTCATTTCCCCATGGATACAGAAATCTTTTTCTATTTCTTAGCTAAAAACGATTCAGAGTTTCTAACAGCCAGGCTACAAATTAAGCAGAACGAAATTGTAGGAATCTAAGATTAGGGATAGTAAATGAGGGCGTGTGTGTGAGACAGAGAGAAAGAGAGAGAAATTGTGCTGCAGGTTAGCACACATGAGGGAGAAAAGTTTAGCACAGTCCTTTCTCTAAAAACCTAGTGTACAACGTGCATATCCTTTTTTGATGGGGGAACATGAAAAATATGATGTTCCACTTGATGCCTTAAGCAGAGCTGAACTGCTGGTGGAGGTGATATAGGTATATATTTTCACAGATAGCAAGCTCATTTATTTATTTATTTATTCATTCATTCGTTTATTTATTTATTTACTTATTTATTACTTTTGACTTTTATTCCTCCCTCCCCACACAAGCGGGCCCAGTGCAGGTTACATCAGGTATAAAAACATTCATAATAAAAACGAACATCTTAAAACAGTTTACAATTAGCAGACAGCATAGCAATACAATACGAATTTAAAAATATACAAGATAGCAGCAATCAGCTAATTGGAGGCAATCAATCTACCACTTAAGAGCCCCGTGGTGCAGAGTGGTAAACTGCTGTACTGCAGCCCAAGCTCTGCGTAGCCCAAGCTCTGAGTTCGATCCTGGCGGAAGCCAGGTTCAGATTGCTGGCTCAAGGCTGACTCAGCCTTCCTTCCTTCTGAGGTCAGTAAAATGATTTCCCAGGTTCCTGGGGGGTAAATGTAGATGACTGGGGAAGGCAATGGCAAACCACCCTGTAACAAAAAGTCTGCCAAGAAAACAACGTGATGCAATATCCCCCATGGGTCAGTAATGACTCGGTGCTTGCACAGGGGACTACCTTACCTTTTACCTAATCTACCATTTTAAAAAGCTGGATGGCGGATGCCTCTGATAGGGAGGGATCCGATCTTCCCTTCTCCTCCTCTATCCAGGCTGGTGGAGGCCTAGTCTAGCCCCAACCATATGCCTGGCAGAACATCTTTGTCTTATTGGCTCGGTGGAAAGAGAGTAAATCCTGGACCAGATTAAAGTCTGAAATTGTTAAGTTCTACCTACTAAAGGGATCTGTTCAGCTTCTTCTGAATGCCGAAGCCCCACCAAAGCTACCCCAAACAACGTACTCGTGTAGGTCAGGAGGAACCTTAGGAACCGTGTGGGATATCAGACGTGGGGGGCTGGACCTTGAGTGAGGACTATGCGAAATTCACACACACACATACCCTGCAACCAGAAGTATCTTCTGCTTGTGCAAGGACCACTTAGGATCCAACTCATGCCCCACTTATGTCATTACAGGAACAAAATAAACATTTTTCTTTTGTGACTTTGTGATTGTATGTATGGGATGGGATTTGGGGGAGGGGGTGAAGGGAGGAGTTTTGATTTTAAACACTGATTATAGCATGCCCACCCTGTCCTGGATAGCCCAGGCAAGCCCAGTCTCATCAGATCTCAGAAGCTAAGCAGGGTCGACCTTGTTTAGTAAATGGATGAGAGACTTTCAATGAAGTCCAAGATTGCAGAGGCAGGCAGTGGCAAACCACCTATCTTAGTCTCTTGCCTTGAAAACCCCACAAGGGGGGGTCATCATAATGGAACATGGGTCATCATTGATGGAACATCCCACCACCACCACCACCATAGAGTGCCCAAGGGGCCCTCTCTCTTCCGCTGCTCACCACCACTGGGACCCCATTTCACACCTCCCTTCCCATCCCCATGCACACCCACCAGCCCATGTATCATTCCTTTGTTTGTTCATCATGATCCCCTCCCACTATCCAAGCTCACAGCCACTTGCTCAGCCTTTCCTTAGCAGCACTGGGAGGTGTGCGAGGCAGGGAGTGCCACAACTGTGATCGCCAGGAGCACTGTTTGCACCACCTCTGTGCATTTCCCCAGTGGTGCTGAGCAGCGGGGAAAGCTGGGAGCACAGGCGGTGGAGCGCATGCAAACAAGTGGGTGGGGAAAGGGCTCGCAAGCAGATGGTGGAGGAGGCATATTGGCAGGGGTCAGTGACAGTGGGCTCTGCTAGAAGCCAAGGGCCCTGGCAGATGCCCCCTCCTTAGGGTATGCTGATGCTGGCCCTGGCACCAGGCCAACAAACAGCACCGCCGAGAGCTACCATTCCCTCTCGCCTCACACCACTCAGATCTAACCCAAACATCACAAAAAAGGAAATCACCTGACTTGTGCAGTCGCATGGGCCCCCAGAATTAATCAGAACCCCAACAATATTGCCCGTTTGGTCTGCCGCGGCTCTGAGTCAGGGAGGAGGAGGAAACAGAAATCCTGTTTATAGTAAGGAACACCTGTAGAAACTAATGAATGGTCACGAAGAGAGTATTAGGCTCCATAAAACCCCCAAAGCAATATTCTTCCTGGCAATGATGGCGTTTTGCTCTCATTTGAAAAGCAAATAACAGCACACCGTAATATTACATTAATGAAGCTGCATGTCACTGCCAAAGATTAGCTATAAATGTTGCAGGGTGCATGAAAAAAAAAATTGTACCTTCTGTTGCTCTGGATATTTTTGAATCCGAAAAGTAACAAATACATTTTAAAAATAAAACACTTAAGCATTCACAAAGCATGTTTTAGATGATTCAACAACGAATGGCTCCTGTTTGTTAGAGACCTACAGAGCAGAATGCAATGAAAATTAGAAATGTACGGCAGTTGTCGAATGGAAATGGCACCAGCCAGCAGTTTAGGCAGCTTTGAATTTTTTGGCAAAATGCAGCAGTTAGGAGATCTTTTTTTTTTTTTTGCAAGAGGTGTTTTTTGGGCAAAAATAACCCAATTAAGAGAGACTTGAATCTTACACTCAAATGAAAGAACTGTCTTGTCTGTCTTTCTGTTTCACGCACCGATATTTACCATACTAGTGGTTTCTCTCTCCCTCCTTCTGATCCCAGGTGGCAGAACAAGGCCATCAAGGCTTCTGTTATTTTTCTGCCTCTGTGAGTCCAAAGTTCAATGCCCTCCAATTTCCCAGATGCATATTGTGACATAAGATATCCGGCACAGAGGCTTTCAGCACAAAACATCCCGCAGAGATTGTGTCATATGTAAAGAGAGAGAAGGTTGTTCCAACATACTGGAGGCCTCTGTGTTTGTCTTTCTTGCAATCAAGGATCATGATCGGCATTCGTTCTCCCAGCACTGAGGGGAAGGGCTGAAGGAGACATTAAATGCACATATATCACCAGTAGACTCAACACCAAATGTGACGCCACTGAAAACATAGTGGGTTTGAGGTGGTATGATCAATGATGGCCGTTTCACACTTGCCAATAAAGAGCATGATGTTCCTACCCTTGGATACCCCATCTGAATTATTTTGCCCTTTTCTAGGTGGCAGAATGCACTTAATTCCAGTTCTCCGAAAAGAAGCGCAAATGATCTTCTCATGGGTGATTTTGTATCAAGCATCTTCAAAAGAAGTAGTGAACTAGGACCCCAGCTTTTATTTTTAGAAAATAAAAAATTGGGGAAGGGGATTTAATTTTTTTCACCACACTATTTTTCAATATTACCAAGCCCGGGGGGGGGGGGGGTTAGATAGTTTCTATTTGGCTTTATAGAAAAAAAGATGGATACAATCTGCATGCCTGTCTTTTTTTCTTTTCTAGGGCCAGCAGAGGCTTGGGGAGGGGGGAGTCTTTTGAGGACAGCAGTGTAGGGGAAAGTGTTTATGGCCATTCCATTATCATCTCAGATCCAATTAAAAGCCTCCTCCAGGAGCCCCCCCCCCCAAAGTTGGAAGAACACATATTTCCATGTAATGTATATCATGGATTCTCAAACTGCACATTTCACTGAGTTCTGCAATTCCTTCCTTCACTTTTTTTTAAACCCAAAGCAACCCTGGCTGCATGGAGCAAAGGAGCGCAGATATGATAAGTCTTCTTGGATGTTCCCCCTCTGGTTCTTTTTTAGGTCAAAATCATCCTCCCCACACAAGATACAAATTGAAGAATTATAAAGGAAATGTTCAGCAAATCCCTTCTTCATGGCTTGAAAAAAACAATTTGGGAAGGATGACATCGAGCTAGGAAAAAAGGGAAAGAGTTTAGCATCTTCCCTTTATAAGCACTTCTTCTGCCCCATGCAGCCTGGTGCCAAATTTAAAAAAAACACTGCGGCAGAACAATCACAGAAGTCCATGAAATGTTCAATATGTGTCTGAGAGAGGGAGAATTCTTACTGTCCAGTATTATTTCTTCAGATATTTCTTCTTCCTTTTAGATCTGAGTAAGAGCGGCTGAACAGGGTTTGCAAATGATACTCAAAATGGTCCGATGTCATGTTCCTCTGCTCTTGTCTAGTCGTATAGCACATAGGATCACTTACCCTGCATCACTTATACTTACATTACTCCACATCATTGGCTGCCATTGAAGAGGAACATGCAGTATATCAAGACTCATGGTAAGCAATTCTACATATTACAGAGTAGAAAGGTTGACACAAAGATATCATTTTTGATGGCAGCCCAATTTCAATTATAATATGTCATTCTGCCCTTACTGCATTACTGCCATACTGCACCCTTGAGGTTGCATACAGACAGCAACCGATCCAACAGTGGTAGCCCTAAATAGGAAGCAGGGGAATGGAGGACTAGGGAAAAAATAAAGGTCAAGAAAGGAGACCTTGGAGGTATCACCGTCACAACAAGAAATGATACATTGGGACAAACTGGGACTATAGGAGAGTTTTCTTTTCCCTCTAAAATATGGGGGAAAAGATTACTGCTATAATAGAGTTGCAGAAGCTCAGACAAATTCAGTAGATTTTTTTTCAAAATGATGAATGGTTTATCACTTTGTATCTCTGACAGTGCAATCTTAAGAAGAGTTACTCCATATAAGCCCATTGAAATCAATCAGATTAAATGGGAGTAACTTTTCTTAGAGTTACTGTTAATGACCAATGAACAGGGGTAGACTTGAGGTGTGTTTTTCTTTTAACGTGTAGTTTTACTTGTCCCAGCCCTGGGCCACACTACCAGTCACCATGAGGACACAACGCTCTTAGGTATTTCTCTGTGTTACAATAGCGTGGGTCCTTTTTATTGCATGGCTGACTGTCTGTATTATAATGCTCTGATTGCATTCTTTTCATTTTCTGATCAACCTTGAGTCTCAGCGAGAGAAGCAGATTGTAAATGAAGAAAAAGACGTATATCAAATAAATAAAAGATGCATTTATTTTCGTTAGTCCATCAGTTCAGAACATCAGGAAACTGATTTGGGGGATTGAACGGAAAACCTACTAGCCAGATGGGTCTTCCCTTTTCCAGACCTTGTTTTGGTTGGGTTTGAAAGGTAAATGAACATTAGGCAGAGAGTGTGGGTCAGACCTGATGAGCAAGAAAGACCAGACTCGGACTTAGTCTCAAACACATGTTTTAGAGAGCATCCTTTCTTCAACGAACTTTAAAGCAAAGATTGTTTTCTCACCAGATAGGAAAAACATGACGGTTTGACAGTGGCCTCCCAGAAGGATAACCTTGGGCTGGCTGCCTTTTAAAAAGGAGGCGGAATTTCCATTCCAGCAAAGGAAGACGTGTGTATAGTGTTCATTGTCTATCTAGGTTATTACATTCTAACTAGTGCGGGATTATCCTTTGAAGAGATGATGGGGTTATTAGGGAGTGTTCAGAACATGTCACAACTTTGCACTTTGCAATGAAAGTGCCTAAGGAAGGACAAGTATGCCTTGAATAATATACATTATTATGATTTTTATCTTTCTAAGATCCTTATAAGGACCTCACCGCCACAGTATCTGAGCACTGTCAAATTATTAGTCTGCTCATTCTCACAACACTCCTTTGAACAGTGAGGAAGCGATGCCGGTCTCTCGTCTCTTCCCTCCCTGCCCCCATACTCGTGAGGTGCTGGGCAAAGCAATTAAACTCCATGCCCAGAGCCATAAAGAAAGTGGCACAGCAAGAAATGTGAAACTTGAACTGAAGCCTCACTGCAGTGGCACTTTGCCAGTTAAGAATATAAGAACCTTGCTGGATTGCATCAATGGCCCTCCTTGCCCAGAATCCTGTTTCTCATAGTTGCCAAACAAATACCCTTGAAGGCCCACAAGCTGGGGCACAGAGAGGCCAAAGTTCACCCCCGAGAAACTGGCATTCAAAAATATGTCGACTCTGCACAAGTTCAATTCTGTCATTGTTGAAAATGACATTGATGATCCTGTCCCCATGAAGTTCTTTCTAAGGTACTGGCTATCACAACATCATGTGGCAGTGAGTTCCACAATTTTTTAAAAAATTATGTTATTTATAGGCCACCTTTCTCTCTGATACTCAAGGTAGACTGCATACAAACAATGGCTGGGACATTCAATAAACAATGCAATAGGGTATATAGTGCAGCAATTTGCAAACAAGGAGAAATCTCATACAGGGCTGAAACAAAACATGAGCAGTCTGACATGACATATTAAACAGCACAAAACTATCCAGAAAGTGCATATTTACAACAACAGATAGTAGACAGTAGTATAGTATATAGTCCCTATCGCTCTACCAACATAGTTCTCTGAACCATTTCTTTATGACACAGTTCTATTGGTGGTGGAAAGTGCCATCAAGTCGTAGCTGACTTATGGTGATCCTTGTTGGGGTTTTCAAGACAAGAGACATTCAGAGGTGGTTTGCCATTGCCTGCCTCTGCGTAACAAGCCTTATCTTCCTTAGCAGTCTCCCATCTGATTATTAACCAAGGCCAGCCCTGCTTAACTTCTTATTAATTTTATTTATTTATTTTATTTGTTGGATTTATATCCTGCCCTCTCTGCGGCGGGCTCAGGGTGGGTCACAACATCATAAAAACACAGTTTAAAATACAATAAATACCAGTTTAAATCATAAAACAATAAAATCAATGGACCGCATTGGACAGTGGAGCAGAGCAAAACCAGCAGGATAGCTCCTCAACCACTCTCATAGGCCTGGTGGAACATTTACAGGGCCAGTTTTACGGTTTTACAGGCCCAGCAGAACTGTAATAAGTCTCGCAGGGCCCGGGTCCCAACTGTGAGAGCATTCCACCAGGCCGGAGCCAGAGCCAAAAAGGCTCTGGTTGAGGCCAAGCGAATATCCGTGGAGCCAGGGACCACCAGTAGATGTTGATCTACAGAGTGTAATGCCCTCCATGGAACATACAGGGAGAGACCGTCCTGAAGATATGCAGGTCCCAGTCTGTTAAGGGCCTTAAAGGTTAACACCAATACCTTGAACTTCACCTGAAATTCAACCAGGAGCCAGTGCAGCTGGTGGAGTACAGGTTAAATATGTGTCCGAAACAGGGTTCCCGTGAAGACACGCACTTCCACATTCTGGACCAGTTGTAATTTCCAGGTCAGTTTCAAGGGTAGTCCTGCATAGAGTGAGTTACAGTAGCCAATCTGGAGGTGATTGTTGCATGGATCACTGTAGCGAAGTCATGAATCATGGGTGAAGAGGTAGGGAGCAAGTTGCCTGACCTGCTGAAGATAGAAAAATGCAGATCTGGCAACTGACGAGACCTGGGACTCCATTAACAAGGAGGCATCCAGAATCACACCCAGGCTCCTCACCGTCAACATAGGTGTCAAAGGCTGGGAGCCAGCTTCCCGACCCAGATACAGGACCTCCATCTTCACAGAGTTCAATTTCTGCCGACTCTGCTTCATCCACACAGTCACAGCATCCAAAGCCCTGCCCAAAACATCCGGGGTGGCATCCGGCCGACTGTCCATCAACAGATACAACTGGGTGTCATCAGCATATTCCACAATCTGCAAAGCAGTTTTGCACAGTTTGACAAAAGCCAGGAGAATGGGAGCTTTCCTGACCTGTTCAGGCAGACTGTTCCATAAAGGGGGGGGGGAGGGCTGGAGGCCACTACAGAGAATGTGTGTGGACAGTTAATAATATACAATGTGAAGTAGTATTTCTCTTACCTGACCCGATCCCTGCATCTTCCCATCAGACCCGATGCTAATGTCTGATCCTCCTCTAACACCTTCCAGTCCCTCCCCTGTAAATTACAAATGCAATTGCAAAAATGCATCTAATCTTGGTGTGTGTGTGTGTGACCATTCCAAGATGGATAATAAAGCTATTACTTCCCTTTCTTTGGTAGAATAATTCTATTTTCAGCCATAACTGCATCATTGTAAATAACTATGTTGATACAAGAAAAGTTCATTGTTAGTGGTATGCCAACTGAAATAACAAAACGGGGAGGTTAATACACTCATGTCCCGCTGTGGTAACTGAAATCGAATTATTGTTAACCGAGCCCTATTTTTCCTAGCAATTCACTCCCATAATGCTATTGCTTTTAACACTAAACACTGAAGCCAATGACAGGTTGATTGAACTATTATGGATCTCAAGAAACCAATTTTAAAAATTGGGAATGATAGTTCTCTGCAGAGAAGAATCTGTAACAAAGAGTTTTTAGGGCCACTAGACACTTTGCAGCAGCTGTGACTCTAACCTGTGGCCGCTGACGCTATTACAGGGAAGAGTTTAGCCATTTAAAAATGCCACGAGGGCCCGACTACATTAAGAGTATCCTAGGGACTGTGACATTGTGTCTTTGACGTGTTTTGAATGATATTTTGCATTGTTTAGCTGCTTCATATATACTGTTTACTGTTTACAGACATAATTGATTGGTCTGCTTAGATTGTGTATTTATTGGGATATGAGATTCTACATTGTTATAACTATGATATTTATTGATTTTATTGATATTTATTGATATTCATTATCCTCCAGGTGGGACCTAGAGATCTCCTGGAATTACAACTTATCTCCAAACTGCAGAGATCAGCTCCCCTAGAGAAAAAGAAAAGGCAAAAACTGCAGGGATAAACCCCAAGCAACCAGCATCAAGTAAGCCTAAAATAAGGCAGAGGATAAGACCAAAAAGAGCAGAAAAAATATGTAGGATGTATTATGAGTCTTATAAAGTGCTAATGCTTAACTTATATAAAATTTCATACAATAATATATAAATCCAAAATTACAAAATTATACAAAAGTGCAAGTTGTCAGTGGTAAGTGACAATACATATACAATGAAGGATAATGAAAGAGCAGGCTCATCTAAAGGAGCAATAGTGAAGCACTGCTTCAGGTGAGTATAATAACCTAACAAAAGAGACGGATACTCATAAATAAGTAATGTTCGTTCTTATTTCAGGTGCAAAGAGGGGCACAAAGACCCCACGACTCGACAAGGAGCCAGCAAGTAACTTGTTTCATTGAACCTTCTTTAGGAGTCACACCAAACAATACACCTGAGATAAAGACAGAACCACTGTAAGATTGATAGATGTTGTGGATTTTCCGGGCTGTATGGCCGTGGTCTTGGCATTGTAGTTCCTGACGTTTCGCCAGCAGCTGTGACTGGCATCTTCAGAGGTGTAGCACCAAAAGACAGAGATCTCTCAGTGTCATCTCTCTGTCTTTTGGTGCTACACCTCTGAAGATGCCAGTCACAGCTGCTGGCGAAACATTAGGAACTACAATGCCAAGACCATGGCTATACAGCCCGGAAAATCCACAACAACCATCGTTCTCCGGCCGTGAAAGCCTTTGACACTGTAAGGTACATCAAGCACCTGGAAGTAATGCCCGCTGGCCCTGGAGAAAACAGCTGCTTCCAACAACAACAACAACAACAACAACAACAACAACAACAACAACAACAACAAACAAAGCCTTTATTAGCATATCTCAAGTTATCGATACAGGCAGTAAACAAATATAACGGTAACAAGGGTAATTTGAGTGAAAGCAGTTAGACGTTTTTCAATCGATCCCTGATTACCAGATTTAAAAATAGGGCTACCTTTTCAGTTATTTCGGATGACGAATCATTCAGAAGACAGCACACCATTAAGGCCTCCGAATGGCCCAACATATTAAGTAAAATTGGGTCTAAAAGATTATAACGTATATCAGCATACTGGGAACAATGGAGTAGGATATGAGGAACCGACTCAACGGAATTTGAATTACAAGCACAAAGCCTTGCAGAATATGTGATCTTATTATATCTGCCATAGGCGATAGCAGAAGGGATAGCATTGCACCTAGTGAGTGCGAACGCTCTGCGCATTGTGAGGTATACGAGGCAGATAAGTAAGGAGCCAGTCGGCCAGTAATTAAAGGGATTTCAAAATTCAGAAGAGAGCAGGATTTTTGGGCAGAACTGGCAAGCTTTTGCAATTCAGTGTCCAAAATTCTGCGTTTAATTAATTGATATGCATTTGGAAAAGGGAGCATAAATAATGAATCTAAAGATAAGCCCAGCTGCTTTGAAGGATGAACTGTACGGCATTATAACCCACTGAGGTCCCCCGCCTTCCCAAACCTTGCCCTCCCCAGACTCCTCTCCCAAATCTCCAGGAATTTCCCAACCGGTCTGCATCTTTCAGACCTGACTGGCCACGTGGGTCCTATGCGCTCCAGAAATAAACTTTCCCAGAGTTAAAAATGGCTGCTGGAGAGGGGAGAGGAGACCTGGGGAGGGCAGTGCTTTCCACTGACGGATTGAGGGATCCAACCCTAAATCTCAACTAAAAAAATCTCAAACTTAATGTTAACATCTTTCTTTTTAAAAACTACGTACCTTTTAAAACTTTTTAAAACTTTAGCTGCATACCTTTTAAAACTTTCTTTTTTTAACTACATACCTTTTAAGATCTGAAGCAGCAGTGGAAGTTGAATTGCAAGAGCCGTGGCTGTTGCGAGTAAGCCATCTAATGGTGTGAGAAAGTGGTGTAATCATGCAAATAGACTCATCCCAAGTCATTCAGAATTTCAGCGCCTCTGCTGCACTGCTTGCTGAAAGACTGGCTTCCTGATCATGCCCAGCAAATAAGATATCAGCTGAAGCAGCCGGTGTTTGAGAGGACCTATTTGTCACAGCCTTATAGTGCACATTTGGCCTAATTTTTCCAGAAATGAGAAGAGCCAACACCAAACAATACCTTGGGTGTATGAAACGGCCGCCACAAATGAAATGCCACAGATAACTTCTCCCTGCCTTTCAAGCGCAAAACTCTTTAATGAGGTTTATATAAGAAATGTAGAAGATTCTTCCCGGATCAAACCAAGGGTCTATCACATCCAGCATCCTTTTACCCACAGTGTGCAACCAATTATCTCTGAAAGCCCACAAGCAAGACATGAAGATCATAACTCTCTCCCAATGGGTGCCCCTCATCCAGGAATTGGTTTTCAGCTTCATACCGAATATGAAGGTTCCATGGACCTCCCATATCTAGTAGTCATTGGTAGACCTCTCCTCCGTGAACTTGCCTAATTCCCTTAAAAATAATCAAAGTGATCACATCTTCTACAAATTAAGTATCCATTTACTTCCATCTGCCCATCTGTTCCAGTGGGGTGGCCTGAATTTTGTAATTCTGTGAGAAAATATCCTCCCTATCCACGTTCTCCACATCTTGTAGTCATTTATCTCGTTTATTTATCTCAGTCCTCTTCCAATGAGCTCAGACTGGCACATATGGTTATATGTTTCTGCCCCAATGAAATTTTTCATGCCAGTGAAGCACTGCTGATGGAGAGGAAAGGAAGAGGAATTTCACCTGGTTCCTCCTCCCTACAATAGCCTTCCTGGACCATGCGGCTTTTTGTCCAGGTGAGTCCCACCAATTCCAACATCAGCCTTTCCAAGGTCTTGGGGAGGGGAGCTACTGGCTGGGAAGGGGGAGGATGAGAAAGAACCATGTGGTGAGTCTTTACCGGCACACTCCATAATATCCAAGCCATTATTAATATGCATTTTTCTTCTTCCTCTTCCCTATATTGGGTTGGATCCTATCAGCATTTTTGTTGGTGAGAAAGGGTTCCCTTTGACCAATCAGAAAGGTTATACTGGGAATCATGTGACCGGCAAGTACAAAGCCATGTTGGATGAGGGCTGTAGTAAAGAGGGGAGATTGGGCAAGGTTTGGTGAAAAGGCTGACTGAATCCCACCCATTTGGCTTTTAACTGATGTTACTGTTCTTAATTCATTTTATGTTCCATTGTTTTATTGCATTCTCCCCCATTTTTGTGAGCCACCCCCAGTAATGGTTGTTGTGGGTTTTCCGGGCTGTATTGCCGGGCTCTTGGCATTGTAGTTCCTGACGTTTCGGCAGCAGCTGTGGCTGGCATCTTCAGAGGTGTAGCACCAAAAGACAGAGATCTCTCAGTGTCACAGTGTGGAAAAGATGTTGGCAGGTCATTTGTATCTACTCAGGAGGGGTGGGGTTGAGCTGAGTCATCCTGTAAGAGTTTCCCAGGGTGTGGAATGCTAATGGCGGGAGGCTTCACTGTATCCTGAGGTGGTTCTTTTGCATATGGATTGGGGCTTGATGTGCTAATCTTCTCTGCAGGGCTATTGTCGAGTATAGAGTGTTTTGTTAGCCTGGTGTTTTTCTGAACTGGAAACTATGCTCTGTTCATTCTTAAGGTTTCTTCTTTCCTGTTGAAGTTTTGCTTATGCTTGTGAATTTCAATGGCTTCCCTGTGCAGTCTGACAAAGTAGTTGGAAGTGTTGTCCAGTATTTTGGTGTCCTGGAATAAGATACTGTGCCGTTTGAGTTAGGCTATGTTCAGCCACTGCTGATTTTTCAGGTTGTCCAAGTCTGCAGTGTCTTTCATGTTCTTTTATTCTTGTCTGTAACCTTGTGTCAAGAAGCAGCAAATACATGTATACCTAATCTCTCTGTTAGCTCCATGCAGGGCTGGGGGGAGGAGCTGGGGCAGAGAGTGTTCTGGGCCCCCTTGTACCTACTACTAGGCTCCCCTTCTTGCCCACCCACTCATGTGCCTCCTGTGCACCCTTTCTTTGCCCACTCCCAACCTCTCCCACCATCGGCAGTCACAGCTGCCCACACTGCCTGCACACCCTTTCTCTGGTGGTGCTTGCTGTTGGGTGCAGCTAGGAGTGCCACTGCTGTGGCCATTGGGAATGCTGATGCTTTGTACACCACGCACATGCCTTTCTCCAGCAGCGCGAGGCAGCAAATGCAACTGGAGGCAGAGGTGACAAAGCACTCACAAGCAGGCAGAGGAAGGTGTGAGTGCAAGCATCAGAACCAGGGCTTTTTTTCAGCTGGAACGTGGTGGAATGGAGTTCCAGAACCTCTTGAAAATGGTCACATGGCTGGTGGCCCCACCCCCTGATCTCCAGACAAAGGGGAGTTTAGATTGCCCTCTGCACTGCTTGGCACGGAGGGCAATCTAAACTCCCCTCTGTCTGGAGATCAGGGAGCAGGGCCACCAGCCATGTGACCATTTCTCCGAGGGCAACCCACTGAGTTCCACTACCTCTTTTCCGAGAAAAAAAGCCCTAATCAGAACAGATGCATGAGTAGGGAGTCAGAAGTAGTGGGCCCCACTAGAAGCCACAGACCCTGGCAGCTGCCCCACCTCACCATGTGCTGATGCTGGTGCTGCCTCCATGTGGGAAGGCTCTCACGTTTACATCTTGCGATGGCTCTCAAGAGTTTTCGGAGGCGACTTCGGCTATATCTCACTGTGTACCTGTGAAGGGAATGGGAGAAAAATTACCCTTGCAGGACAGATGTGGAAGGCACAACAGTCCCCTGTAATCAGGGCTTTTTTGCAGCAGGAATGCGGGAGAATGGAGTTCCGGAACCTCTTGAAAATGGTCACATGGCTGGTGGCCCCGCCCCCTGATCTCCAGACAGAGGGGAGTTTTGAGTGCCCTCCGCGCCGCTCAGCGGCGCGGAGGGCAATCTAAACTCCCCTCTGTCTGGAGATCAGGGGGCGGGGCCACCAGCCATGTGACCATTTTCTCCGAGAGCAACCCACTGAGTTCCACCACCTCTTTTCCCAGAAAAAAAGCCCTGCCTGTAATCAATCCCTTTCATAAGCACTTCTAAATTCGTGAAGTGACTGCTGGATGGAGGATCTGAATTCATTATCAAACTTTTATAAAAAATATGTAAAATCTCCCTGGTTCAAGTCCTCATCCACAGTAACTATTCCATCTGAAATCATGTTGAATGGCATTACTTACCCAATAATCGTGCTGGTTTGAGGCAGAGTGTGTGGTGGGGAGACAGTGATTAAGAACTTCCTGGCTGAATGGGTGAGACTGGTTGCATACATTACACATCTGAAGACTTCATAGCCACATGTCTGTGGCAGAAAAGATTGTTCTGGTTCAAGCAGACAGAGACGTGGATGGATGCCGTCAAATCCAATGACCTTGCAAACACAAAGGTTTGTTTTCCAGTGACTGATCTTTCTCGACCACGGTCTGCTCTTAATCATCTCCTGGTATGCCCAGCGGACGGCTTCAGTGTCCTCCGTCAGAAGCAGCCTGAGTGATTACTCTCAGGAATTTCCTGCTTCCCATTAACAAAATCCTAGAGGACTTGGGAATGTTCATAACCCCATGCAGTAATTCAGTCCTCTGGCTCAATATAAGCAGACTTCTGAATTCAGAACTAGCTCAAATAATGGTCATTTATGCCTGGCTTGCTTGCACTGGCTTGGATGCTATTGGAAAGTGGGTTTCCACCCCCACAGCGTTATGGAGCTTCTGAGCACCACCCGAGTTTTCCTTGTCTTTTTGGCGATCTTTCCAAAACCTGCTTTGCTGAGATGTTTTGGAAAGATTGCAGCAAAGCTTGGATGGTTGGATAGGTAAGAAAATCTGGATTTTCCTGATCCTGCCCACATAACATTCATTTTCCCTTACCCACTCCCCCTGGTGCCCATTCCCATCATATAATATATCTATTACCAATTTTAAAAAATCTTGTAAAAGTCCCTCAACGACATGAGGAGGAAGGGCAGCCATAGGGGAAATGCAGGGAAACTTGCCGTGTGCTGCATTGGCAGCTGCATTGTCGCTGTGTGGAAAAGAGCAGGTATAATTATGATGGATTTAAAGGTAAATCTTGAGAGAGGGACAACTCGCCTCCTGATTCTGTGACACGTCTGTTTTTATGACAGCAGAGGTGTTGGTTTAGCAAAATACTCGTGGTGGGGGGGAATCAAATTTGGGATGCAAATTTGGTCTGGTATGGGCATAAGAAAGATTTAGGTTCTTTTTTTCTGGTTTGCCAAAAATACTTATGCTTGAAATTCCAAAAGTCCCTGAGTCCTCCACGTGGACTTCTGACATGTTCTGAGTGTCACCCTGATAGGAACTTAATTCTAAGGTATTTGTGGGCCCAGTTTGGATTAGGCCATGGCATATGGGGAGAAGTGTCTTAAGCCTTCCACCTGCACCATTTGCCAAACCTAAAATGGCTCTGAGGAATTTCTAGTTGCCCAGTGGAAAATTTACATGTAATGATGGCTACACAAAAGTGTCCCAACTGGGGCAAATGACACCCCACCCCCCGGACCATTTCAAATTTGGAAAATGACATGGGATGAGTCTTAAACCTAGGTGGGGGATTTCCATGGGGGGAGGGAGGGTTAGTCAGCAATAGTGTGACATTCCCTGTGATGCAGTGACTTCACTTCCAGCACAACCCAGAAGTGATGATGTTTTGTAAGGGGCAACCATAGAGTTTGGGGCAAATGCTAGAGCATCACCTGACATTTTCCTGCCACTTCTAGTCATGCCAGAAGCGATGTCATGGCATTGCCAGTGATAATAATTGCCCCCATTTCTCCCAGAATTCCACCCCCACCACTACCCAACTGAGTGGCAGCAGGGAGAGCAGAGGGGTGGGAGGTCTCCCACCAAAGCAGGAGACCTGGCCTCCCAATTTAAATCCCTTTGCCCCATGTGCTGTGCTCCCAATCCAAATTGGCCCTGTGTGCTTCTGGGAATTAAGTTCCCAGCAGGAAACTCCCAGCACATGTCTGACGGAAAGTCCTTATGATGGTCATCATGAGGTGGCCTCAAGGACTTTGTAATGTATGACTCGGGCCCCTGATTGTGCATATGTCCGTGCCCACAGACACACAAACGTTGTTAAAGTTTCTTCTTTGCTTGCTGCATGCTGTATTTATTTGCCGTACAACATTCTGCACTAGCATCTGAGACACTGTGTTAGTAATCTTACCATAGTGGTTTCCTTTTTATTTATTTTAAAAATGTCTATTCTTTTCACATATCTGGGAGTCTTACCGCACAATCCTAAAAAGAGTTACTCTAGTCTAAGCCCATTGAAGTTAATGGGCTTAGACTAGAGTAACTCTGCTTAAGATTGCACTGTTAGCAGAGCTAACAGAAATTACTTGGGAAATTGTGTTTCATGGGTCTCCACTAGTTGCTTTAGCTTAACCAATGTAACGTGGCTGTTTTATGCCTAGCACATAGTTAATTTCCATGTTATATTTGTGTGCATGTGTGCCGAAGAATCTATCTCCACAACTCCACATTCCCAGTTTGCATGTGGTACAGTCTCTAGTGGCCACCATTAGTACTGTTATTCCATATTAAATTGCAAGGTCCCATCCTATAACATCACTAGTCCCACCCCAAGTTTTGGGATGCTAGGGATCTGCCAATGCCAGCGGGTTCCACCTGTCAATAATTTCCCATGTTCTTTCCGTTGCTGTGGTGAATGCAGAGGCATCTGCAGCACCAACCGAGCATTGTTTCACATGCATTTCCCTTGCTTCAGCCCCATGCAGCTGCCATCTCATTTACAGCAATAGGACAATTACCATTTTTAAAAGCCCTTCAAAATCATCTGGTAGCATAGGGGGAGCGGAAAGCAGCTGCAGGGGACTACGTCAAGGAAAATGGCAGCAATGTGGGTACAAAAATGCACTTTTCCATGCACATGGTGTACAGAGGTGGTTTTATTATGATCTGCCCCAAAAGATTATACCAAACCAGACTGGGGAAAGGCATCAGCGAATCAGGAAGAAACAGGAAAGTAGGAACAGAAAACAAGGCAGATCAAAAATCTGTGTGGGAACAGCCTCTATGTTGCCTATTTTGCTGCGCAAGGTCCCTGGCAAAAATAGTTTATCAGAAATCAGTGTCTTTCTGCCACCCTGCAGAATATACAGCATGGAATCCAGGGAGCATAGTTTCTGGTATCTTCAGATGAAGACCCTTAACAAAAGATCTCTGTATTAATGAGAACCTTTCTTTAACATGCACACAGTGGTACAACCTGTTTTAGTATATAGGGCAGGACAAGTTTTGGTTCGTAAAACCAAACTTGTCCTAGGCAGTTCATACATGTGGCCATGGATACAGATACGATTTTTTAAATTTCTTTAGACATTTATGCTCCACAGTTCTCCCTAATGGGAACCCAAAGTAGCTTATGATATCTCTCCTCTTCCATTTAATTTTCAAAACAACGTTATAAGGGAGGTTTGGCTGAGTGATTGGCCCAACGTCACCCAGAGAGCTTTCATGGTAGAGTGGGGGTTTAAACCGGGCTTTCCCAAATCCTAGTCCGACACTCTAACCATACTGATGTATAAACTAAAATAGCCATTTATATAATTTGAGCTGCTATAGCACAGTGGTTAAGTGGTTCGGCTGCAAATCAGCACTCTACTGGTTCGAATCCCACTGTGGGTATTCCTGATGACATAAACTCAGTAGGTGGCCTTGGGTAAGCCACTCCTCTCAGCCCCAGCTCCCCAGTTGTATTGTGGAGATAATGATAACGCTAACTTGTCCACCGCTCTAGGTGAGTCACTAATCTGTCTAGAAGAGCGGTATATAAGCGAAGTTATTATTAATTTCTATTTAACTGTGCCAGTCCTGCTTTTTGTTGCTATAAAATTAGGGTGTGTGTGTATGAGCAGGATACAAAGGAGGACAGGAGATGTGAAAATTTGCCACCTCTCAAGAGATTTCATTCACTTGGATGTTGCAAAGCAATGTATTAGCCAGCAAAGCCCATGCCACCCTGTGATATTCTTATGCCAGGGATCTGAGCCAGGCACAACAAAATAACAGGAGCTAAGGTTTTGAGTATCCTGAAACTTCGCAGCAAAGGTGACATTTGAAAGGACTCTGTCAGCACATCATGTCTTTTGGAAGAGTATTTGGGCAAGTTCATGAAGTTTCCTCGCGCCGTGCCAATGTCCACCCTGTATGCAAGAATTGTCTCTTTCTAGCGGCTACAGGGAAGATACAATTTATAAGGCAGAGGGAAATGCAAGGCATGGAAGGAAAGTCAATATTGAGAAAGCTACAGAGATTAATCCTCAAAGAAAGCGATAAGCAGGACAGCAGAGCTTTTAGCAGGGACTATGGCCGATAGGATCTCTTCTCGTATTGAACTGTATGTTGTATGAGCTGTCAAATTAAGCTAACCAGCAAGGAACTTTTACGACTGTCAGTGAGTTGGAGGAGAAGCCTGTTGCCTGCTGTTTCGAACCAAGCAAATGAACCAATTCCCTGCATGGCTAGGTAACACATTCATTTGCAAATGTCCTGGATTATTGGAAAGGGAATCACATGGGGATGCTCTGGAAGAAAGTTTATAGCGGTACAGAATGTCAAAGATCACTTCCTGATGAATATATTCAACTAGTTCTGTGCTGCTGGCGACTAGTGAGCTTCTGGGCCCAAGTCAAGAGGTTGGTGCTTACTTGTCAAGCCCTTCGTGGTCTGGGATTGACATACCTCAGAGAAAGCCTCTCTGTGCACTGCTGACCGTCCTGCATACCATTATTATTATGTGAGATAAAAACTCTCAACTGCAAAGAGAAGGGCCTTTACCACAATTGCCCTGAGGCTTCACAATAACCTTTGCATTTGGGTCAGAAACGGCTGTTCCCTTAAGGCCTTTCGGAGGAACTGTGAAGTCTATTTATTTTGGAAGACCTTTGGCTGCTAACTAATTTGTAGGCCATTCATATCTCATTGATGGCCACTGAATCTTGATGATTCCCCCCCCCCCCCCGCTTTTTCTGGTATTTTATTTTTAATTATTTTTTTGAGGGAAAAAAAAAGTTGAATTGTAAACTTCATGGGGGAAAACAGTCTAAAATATATTAAGTAACTAAATAGCCCGGCATTCCTGATCTTGGGGTTTTTCTGGGCTGTGTGAGTGCTTGGAGGCACAAGTCCGTCGCGAATAGTGGGACTTCCCACTGAATTCCCTATAGATGCCACACTCTGTGGGCCTTCTTGATCTTTTGCTTCTGCCAAGTAGCTTAGAACCAAATGATACACGTTGCTGGAAAAATCCAAGAATGGCTCTCTCAATTATTCTTTAAAAAATAAATAACAGCTGAGGATAGACTTGCATCTTGACTGAGGCCACGTCACACTGTTGTCTAAACCTCAGAATTTCCTCCTCTGGCTTGAGCTGCTATTTGCTTGTTGGCAGAAACAAAGAGGCTGGCAAGTACCCAATCTTGAAGTTTCTCCAACAGGATGGTATTAGAAAAGGAGATGGTAATTTCTGCTTATTCTGCCTTGTCCTCACATGAAGCTGTCTTGTACGGAATTTGACCATCAGTCCATCAAATTCAGTTTGGTGTACTCGGACTAGCAGTGGCTCTCCAGGGTCTCAAGCGGAAATCTTTCACATGACCTATCGCTTGGTCTTTCTAAATGGAGATGCCAGGGATTGAACTTGGGACCTTCTGCATGCTAAGCAGACCCCCTAGTTTGCTGATGCTGTCCCTGAGGATCTTCTGACACCCAGGAAAAAAATGTTAAGGGGACTAGTAGACTGAAGCTGGAAAGTTCCACTGTGGAGTCCATGGATGGTTGGCTACATGCTGTCACTTCTATGAATCAGGGCCTCTCATGGCTGCTTTTGGGGGGGGGGGAATGCTTGGGAGAGCCTTTTGCGGATCTCCAAATATCTCATCTAGTTTGGCCCTTAGCTAGTCCTAATTTCCTCCTTTGTGACCCTCTCCTCTGAGGAACCAAACAAAGAGACCCACGTCCTGTGTCCTAAGTGGCTTCTTTACATCAGGAAGATGGAGCTTTTCTGGGGCAGCCCACCAAGTTTTCTAGAGTGACATTTCCCCCTCTCATAACAAGACTTCACTGAAACAATAGGCTGAGAGAACCACGGGTCTTTTGTTGTTGTAACCTTCTTCCGGCAGCACATCACCTAAAACAAGAACTAACCTCTCTGTTTGTCTGTGTAGATATTCATAAATACCAAGCACGGATGTGCTGTGACTCATAAGACTGTTCACCACCATTAAAAGCATGGCATTAAAATATCTCAGTCTTCAGGCTGACTTCATTCCTTTAAACCTTGACCAGCTCTTTTTAGCACCACCAGCTTTTAATGAATACCTTCAGTGGAACTTTGCACATCTAATTCTGTGATTCTTTTCACAGATTTATTTTGTACAGCGCAACCACTGAGGATAAGATGGAAAGAGGGTAATTGATGCAAGGTAGGGTTGCCAGCTTATAGGCGTCGCCTGGGATTCTCTTGGACTTTAAATTATTTTCAGATTGCAGAGATCAGTTCCCCTGGAGGAAACGGTAGCTTTGGGGGACGGACTTTGGCACCACATGTCAGCTGAGAGCCTTCCCTTCCCCGAACTCTGTACTTCCCAGGCCCCACCCCCAAATCTCTAAGAATGTTTCTAAACCATTTGGCAAACCCAATGCTAGGATTTCCCCTCTTCCATTTTCCTCATGGAAAAGCAATATCCCTATCCTCAAACTACGGTTACTTCTACTGGCTAAAACTTTAAGGTATGTAGAAAATAAGCACCTCCTCCGTTAAACTGACTGCATCGCGCAACGTTTTAAAAGCCTGTGAAAAGAATCTACAACTTTAGATCCAGCTATGGTGTTCATGTTGATGAGACAGGATCGGCTTTTGATTACAAGTTATATAGGGTGGGGGCTATTTTAAGCTTATAACGGACTAAGGTAAGGAGAGAGAAGTTTGTTTCTAAGAGATCGTCTGATGTTCAGAAAATAAAATAATAAAAAACATGTTCTGAGCTGCTCTTTCGATAGTAGATGTCAGAAGATATAAATCTGCACCAAGAATTTAGGAGCAATAAAATAGAACAGCTGGCCTGGAAAGGAGTTTACTAAGTACTCCCCAACTAGCCAAAGCCCCCAGATGCAGGAGCAAGCTATACGATGGAGAAAGCAAAGAGCTGAGGGTTGCCAACTCTGGAAAATTCCTGGACATTTGGGGGTGGAGCCTGGGAAGAATGGTATTTGGGGAGGGGCTAGAGATCCCAGGTGCCCACTACTGGCAGGCAATTTCCCAGTGGTTGCTGGTGATGAGCAGGAGGTTTCCAGCCAGAGGTCACGTGCCACTGGCAGGCACCCCAGGCATGCGATGCACGAGCTCCTGGTGGACATGATGACGTCACTTCTAGAAATGACATCATTGCGTTTAGGGCCGATTTTGGCCCCAAAGGGGCTGATTCTCAAAGAACTCTCCTATGGCCAGCATGATGATATCACTTCCAAAAGTGATGTCATCACGTCAGCACCGGGAGGAGAAGGTTGCCGATAAGTACTGGGTACCCCCCTCCCATCGGGAAGGTATAGGGACATGGGAGCTCTAGGAGGAGAGGAACCTCAGCATGGTGTGGTGCAGTCCTTTTCTCCAGTAGAACTGATCTCTGCAGTCTGGAGGTAAATTGTAATTCTAGAAGACCGCCAGGCCTCACCTGGAGGTTGTCAACCCTAGCTGAGGGCATCTGTAGGGAGGAAACAGCAGCCTTGCAATGGTAGTAGTAAGCAGTCAGTTGATGGCTTTCTGGGCCCCAAGAGAGGCCTCCTCATATAAATCAAGGCCTGCTTATGAGTAAGCGCTTACTCACAAGAAAGAGAAGGGACACAGGAAACGAGCAGCAGCATTCAAAGGCAGATAAAGGGAAGGCTGAAGAGGGAGGAGACATTGTGGCGTTTCCTTCCAGTTGAAGCCCAAGGCACTCAAGTAGAGATGCCAACTCTCGGTGGGAAATTCCTGGAGATTTGGGGATGGAGTCTGGGGAGGGGAAGGTTTGAGGTGGGGCCTCAAAGAGGTATAATGCCACAGAGTCCAACCTCTATAGCTTTGGTTTTCTTCTGGGGAACTGATTTCTGTAGCGTGGACATCATCTGTAATTCTGGGAGATCTCCAGCCCCCACCTGGAGGTTGGCAAGCCTAAATGCAAGGTATTTCCCACCCCCTCTTCTTCACACAGGGATTCTGAATGGCCTATTGAGCGCTTCATTATCTTTTTATTGGAAATGCTGCCATGACTTGAAGGAAGGCACCCCATGGAAATCCTCTCTCCTTCCAGATGAGTGTGGAAGCTGCTTGTGATGACTTGAGGAACTTTTCTCTTTTAAGATTTCTTCATCTCTTTCAAGGCTGAGCCCTGGCATCAAAAACATACTCAAGTGCTGAGCCATGGCACAGTGACACCTTTATCACTGGCATCAAACCGTAAAAGTATAATTGGCACCTATAAACACATCATGAGGTTGTGGCAGCCCTGACAACGGTAAAAGAACTAACAACAGCTTATGACTATAAAAGGAAGAGTAAGTAGATTTCCTTTTCCTGTAAATGTGGAACTAGCTAATGCAAACCATGGGAACAGCCTGTATCATAGATGCATTACTGGCACTGCCTGTTGAAGCGGAGGTGTGTAGGATTTGAAGCAGTACAGATCTGCTGTCTTGACTATATGAAGCAACCTTATACCGAGTCATGTCATTGGTCTATTGAGATAGGTGTTGTCTACTTTGACTGGCAGCAGCTGCCTAGGGTCATAGGTAGAGATCTCACATTAACTGACCTAGTCCTCATACAGTCTGTTCCTTAGAAAACTGGAGATGCTGGGGATTGAACCTGGCACCTTCCATATGCAAAGCAGATGCTCTTCCACTGAGCCACAGTCTTGGTCATGACCAGCTCTTCCCAGTACCACTCTTGGTGAAACCTTTAAAATACTTCTCATGACCCCAATGACTGGCTTTCTGGGCAAGGCCAATGAGTAGGAAGCAAAGAAGGAGAAACTAAGTTGTGTAGAATCTGATTGATCAGGGGCGGTGCCTGGGGCAATCTAGGAGGACATGATCAATGCCAAGATGATTTTTCGTGGTCAGAATGGGAGTGGAGCGTCATAAAATCTAGCATCTTCCATCTCAGTGATCAGTCCCTGCAGTTTCTCGCCTGGACTGAGTAGGACCTCGAATCTTCTGCAGATGTTTTGCGAGATGACACTGCAGTGGAGGTGGTGAAATATGAATATTTTGCCCTCATCAGTGCCATGGCCTACGACTCAAAATTATGGGTAGCCTGTCTCTTTGCTCACTGCTGTTGGTCAGCAGCAGAAGTCCAGGTACTGTGAATGCCCACCCAACCTACAAAGGCTTCTTTTGCTGATTTCCTCTAACCTCTGCAGAACAGTTAGCTGGCGGTAAAACTGTTTGTAGTTTTTCCGTTGTTGGCAGAATGGGAAACTATTGGCTGATTCGTAGGTAGGGCTGGGTGATGGGATGACATATCTGAGGGCAGCAGTGTCTACGTCTGACTGGTTGTTCTACATTTGGACCACAGCATCATTCTTTCGAAGGCACTCAGCCGAAAGGACAACTTTCTAGATGGTTTTTTTCTTCAGCAATGAATTTACTGTGGTTTCTCAGTACTCATCAGCAAACTGCATTTTCCTGTCACTTGATACGCGATGACATATAACCATACAAAAATGTAATTTTGGATTTTGTGTTACAGTGGATGTGTAAAATAAAATCTAATAAAAAACAAAGGCATAAAAGCGTTCACGTAGCCATGTAGCAAAAACAAAAGTCCACTCATGTGCAACCCCAAATCCTTCCCCTACTTCTGCAGCTTTCTGCCATTTAGGAATAAATTCTCCTCTTACTTTCTGCAGGCATTTCACTGTAGCATTGAAACTTTTAGACAGCAATTAAGAAAACAAAACAAATGCCCACTGAGATCCTTGCATAAAAACAGCTTTCCAGATGTGTTCCTGATCCTGATGTCAATGTACATCTACACGGGAGAGTAAGAAGATACGACCCCTGTTGGATCAGACCAAGGGCACTTTGAATTCAACTTCTTGTTTCTAGCATTGATCAGCCAGGCACATCTGGGGCCCTCACAAGCAAGGCAGGAAGGTGATGATAGCCCTTTCTCGGATGTACAGCTCCTTCTGTGTTCCAGTGCTCATGTGCCTGTAGTGCGCTGGCTGGGTGCAAGCAAGGGATGTCAATCACTTCTGAGCCCTGACTGGTTGGTCTACATTTGGACCAAAATCTGCAAACTCCGTCTTCTCCTCTTGGACTGCAAGATTATAGCCAATGCAGAGAATGACTTAGCTGTCAATTAGAGCCAAACTACAAGTGACGCCTTACACAGGTTGGACACTTGTCAGCTTCCCTCAAGTTTTGATGAGAAATGTAGGCGCCCTGGTTTTACAGCTTGGCTCTCCATTACAGCTGCAAGACCAGGATGCCTACATTTCCCATCAAAACTTGAGGGAAGCCGACTAGTGTCCAACCTGTGTAAGACGTCACTTGTAGTTTGGCTCTGAGACAACTTCTAGAATGGTAAGGCAGAGAAATCTTCCAAGTGTTAAATATTCTGTTAATGGCAATGGTAGTGAGGAAGGGCTGGGAACATCTCTTCGCTGGGCTGAGCTTCTGTTCCCCCTCTGTAATGGGTCTTCAGCATGAACCTTTTAGTGCAAGCCAAAGGGCTCAGGACTCTTGGTTCCCCGTTGCATGACAGCCTGTGACCTATTGTGGGAATTTAGCAAGTGTTTTCATTTCAGTCATGAAAGAGTTAAACTGCTTGTGTTACCTACTTAATTAGTAAACATACTTTGAATGTAACCATTAGAGCTTCGAATAAGATTCCCGCCGTAGAAAGGGGAGTCACTAAGCATAATGAAGTAAGATTAGGATTTTCTATTGGACAGTTTGTTTATTGGGGGCAATTAATTGATGCTATGTACTGAAGTTTTATTGCTCTTTGTTCACTTCCATTTTTTCACTTCTTCTTGTCTCTACTCTAAGTCACTTTACTAGCAAGATGTAGTCAGCTTAGCAATTTATTTTCTCCAAATGTAACCCTAATTTTAATCCTTTAGTAAAGTAATTTTACAGAGCTACACTGGAGTGTGTGTGTGAATCTATTCTCATTATTTCCAATGTGCAATCTTTGCACAATCTCTGCTATATTTTCCTACACCTTGAGTGAATTGCACAGTGGATTTCAGACAGGCCCAGGGGTTAAAGTTGTGTGGTATATATCTGCTTTTCTTTTTGTGTCCGAGTTATATTTTTCTGGGATTTTTTTTAAAGTCCCCACTGAGGAGTATGTACATATATGCTGAGAAGTCATAACCGACTTACGGCAGCCCCAACAAGGGGCTTTCAAGGCAAGCCTTTCTCTGCAGTGTCTTCCTGGGTGGTCTCCCAGCCAAGTACTGACCCTGCTTAGCTTCCCAGATCTGATGAAATCAGGGTATACCATGCCTCCTTCTCCCGAGGAGAAAAGTGGTCTAAAAATACCAAAACAGATGAATAAATAAATAGATCAAGTGGGTTTCCATCATGGTGGAGAGTGCCCTCAAGTCATAGCTGACATATGGTGACCCCTGGTGGAGTTTTCATGACAAGAGACTAACAGAAGTGCTTTGCCGTTCCCTGCCTCGGCAACCCTTGTCTTCGTTGGAGGTCTCCCATCCAATCACTAACCAAGACTGACCCTGCTTAGCTTCAAAGATCTAACAAAATCAGTCTGAATCATGCCAGACAATGATTTATTCAGGGTATGTACTTGAAATTGAGGCTTCTAGATTAGACAGCTGGTTAGTGGAAATGAAATCCTGAGAAATTCTAATTCAGTCCTTAATGCGTCGCAATAATTGATTTCCTTTCTCCTGTGTTTCATGTCCACTTTATTTTTCATTTGGCATAACAGCAAATCTAACGTATTTTGTTTGCGATAAGCCACTGAATGAATATATGTTAAAGGTCTATGGAGAAAACATTACATGTTGAACGCAAGAAGCTGCCTTATACGCAATCAGACCCCTGGTGCGTCGAAGTCAGTATTTTCTACTCAGATTGGCAGTGGCAACTTTCTAGGGTCTCGGGTAGAGGTTCTTTATATCACCCGTGACCTGATCTTTGCATGCTTCAGTTGTGGCATGTGTGAATAAGAGTCCTCAGAACAAGTTCCAGTATAAGATACATGGTTCTTTTTGCAGTTGGGGATCTCAGCATACT
The DNA here is from genome assembly GCF_028583425.1 of Eublepharis macularius. NCBI lineage: Eukaryota > Metazoa > Chordata > Lepidosauria > Squamata > Eublepharidae > Eublepharis > Eublepharis macularius. Next base: position 42,411,882 of record NC_072790.1, read on the forward strand.
GACCAGCAATGTAAAACACGCTTGATATGCATTTTCTTCGGGATGGAGACTTTCCATAAGGAAGAGATGTGGCGGTTTCTGGATTTGGGAAAAACCTCCAGGTGTCTGAATAACAAAGCATTTGTGTAATCAGAAGAGTAAAGCACACTCTGAAAGTCTGCAAGATAACCAAAACAATCTCACCTGTGTGCTATGAGAGGCTTCCCCAGGTGGGGCCCAAAGGAAAGGTTGCAACATGTCAAACGGCGTCAAGTCAGCAAAAGGTTAAAAGACTGACTGGTCATGAGGGTTTTGACGGGTGAGTTTGCTTTCCTTGAGGATCAGAGAAACCATGTGCTGTTTGTCACTGAATGACTCCTTGAGATGGGTTTCTTTAGCAATCCTTTCATGGTCTGCAAATCTTTTCGAAAGAGGCTTGTTTCCCCACTGCTCGTTGCATGGAAGGTGGTGGAAGATCTGGGGCAGTGGGTACTTACAGAGTGGTATTTTTATAACTTCTTCTGTATTCTATTATCTTTGCCTATATTTTATTTATCGGCTTTAAAAGCATTGTTTGCCTCTTGGAACCCTTTGGGAGACAGGCAAAAACATCTTACACATAAATAAAACAAGATATTCTTGAGAGAACCAAGGAATAGTCTTCGCAATGCACCATACACTTTTCCTGCACAGCCTGGTCTTTGGTTGTATAATAAACTTCTAATGGTTAATAGGGTTGCCAACCCTGGGTTGGGGAAATTCCTGGAGTTTTAGGGGTGGAGCCTGGAGAGGGCAGGGTTTGGTGAGGGGAGTAGGGTTGCCTGGTCCCTTCACTCTCCCGGCAGGAGATTGGGACACTGGCTCTTACCTCCCCTCCTTCCTCTCTTCTCCCTCTCTCTTTAGCAGCACGTGCACACTCCCAGCTGGTGTGATGATGTCACTTCCAGGAAGTGACATCATCAAGCGGGTCAAAGGACGGTCTGGGAGCGCTCCTGTGCTTGCCAGAGGGCTGAATTGCCCCCCTGTGGGACCTGATTCAGCCCGAAATGGGCCTGCTGCAGGGGGTGTGCTGCACCGCTTGGGGGCACCCCTGCTGGCCCAGTAAGTGGGGGTGGGAGTTGGAAGGTTGGAACAGGGGATCCCCTGCCCCAAGCGGGGGAATGGCAGGCCTAGACAGAAGAGACCTCAGCAGGGTATAATGCCATAGAGTCCATCCTCCAAAGCAGCCATTTTCTTCAGGAGAAACTGATTTCTGTCATCTGCACTTGAAATAAAATGTTGAGAAATCTTCAGGCCCCACCTGGAGGTAGGCAGTTCTCATCATTAAGAGCCATACTGTATATCCATTGTATTCATTTTCAAACAATAACAAACTTAGATGTACGTCTTTGGAAGTCTGGTTGTGTGTGCTTTTCAAAAGGGCAATTGAGATGTTATTAGAAGGGTGTAACTCTCTTCAGGATGGCCCTCAACACTCTTGTATACTCTTGCATACAAACCTAAATACAGTAGGATTTCCAACTCCAGACTGTAATATTCCTGAAGATTTGCGGGATGGTGCCTTGGGAAGGTGGAGTCTGGGGATGGGCCTCAGTGGGGTATAATGCTGATGCAAAACTCTTGCCAGGAGTTCCCTTAGTGTGACCTTAAAACCGATCAACTACACAAAGGCAGAGATTAAGGAAGTTCAGCTTCATTCCATTAGAATAGAGGATCAGAGTTAGTAGTCTGCACATGCTCTGAACCTACGGGGGAGGGGGTGGGGGTGGGGAGTAGGTTGTGACATCTTTTTTACAGTCAGATAAACAATATTTCTGCGCATGTTTATGAAGCACTTATACAATGGAATTTTCCTTTCTACTAATAATTCTAAGGCTCTCTGTGCATGCTCTAAGCAAGCGGTTCTGCTTTTGTGGTGGGCACTTGTGGTGAACCGAATTCTAAGAATATCCAGACTTTTGCTAACCTCTTCAGAAAGCCAGTCAGTTCTGTTTTTGCCATCTATTAGTACAAAAAACAGGACAGCTCAGTTTGCAAAATGCAGCTTGAATACTTCTTGCAATGACAGATTACATGATTAGAACAAAGTTACATGATTAAAACACTTTAGGTTTTTCTGATTTTTTCTATCAATGCCATGGAGTCTACCCTCTCTAGCTGGCTTTTCCTCCAAGGGAACTGCTCTCTGTAGCCTGGAGATCATTTATAATTCCAAGAGAACTTCAAGATCAACTTGGAAGCCAACAACTCTAAGCTACACCCTATAGTGCTACCCTGGCCTTCTCACTGCTTAGGGAAGTGGGGATATTTTTAAGTCATTCAGAAAGGTACGCCTTTATGAATAAAGAACTTCCTCCACTTCTCCTTCCTTCGGACCAAAATAGACATAACTGTATCCTTGGCCCTTTTCGCACTTACGGTTTAAACCGCCATTTATAAGCATTCGTCCCGATAGCAGTGGCTTCGGCATTGCACTCGTTCATTTCACACTGTCCTCTGCAGTTTCGATTTGGTGTCTATGCTTCATTTCAGATCCACTTTGAAGCCTCAATACAGTTTTGGGCTTTCGGGGATTTGCAATTCAAGTCATACTTTTTTTTTTTTTAAACTTTGAGCATGCATAGTAACGTTGCAATGTTGGAACCCCTTCCTCCCTTTTGCTGATAGGGCTATCTTCTGTCCACTGGAGAGCCAATTGGTGGCAGAGTTCTGGGGGGAAAGTACCACCCTCATTAATTTTTTTAAAAAACCAAGCCAGAAAAGGGTTAAAATGCTGCTTCATCCCCTCCCGGCAAGCTGCAGCTTTGTTTCCAAAGGGCTGTGCAAAATGCTTGGGTTTTATCCCCTTTTGGCAAAGCCTGAAACATGCTGGGGAGGGAGAGAAAAGCAGCCATTTAATCTGCTTTTAAAACAGCCTTTTAAAGCCAGGAGGAAAGTGCAGTAATGTTACAATGTTACAACCCAGTCTTGCCTTTGAAAAAAAAAAGAGTGTGTGTGCATATCCCAAGGGAAGAAGGGGAAAGTAGCCATTTAACCCTTTCCTGGCTTTTAAAGTCAGCAGGGAATTAGCAGCAAGCTTAGGAATCATTCCCAGCTTTGAGAAATAAAATGAGTGCATGCATACCAGGAGGAAGGGAGGAAGGAAACCAACGGAGAAGCAGCCTTATGACCCTTACCTCACTTTACTGATAAAAATGGTGGAAAGGGAGTTCAGAGAGCTGAGGAGGATGGGAGTAGTTAATTTTGCATAGATCAATCAGCTACTGGGGAAAAAGAGATGGGGGAGTATAGAGTTCACACTGACATTAATTGGGCCAAATGCAACTTGGCAGTGACTTCAAAATAACATTGCGGTATGTCCACAGGGAAAATTGGGGATTCCGCGGACAAACATCGGTTCTGCATCCCATGGCTACCTTGCAAGTGTGAAAGTCCCACAAACATGGGAAGCAGAAAAGGTGCTAAAATGTTTTAAAGTCCCAGTGTGAAAAGTACCCTTGTAGCAGGGTAGATGCCGCTGTCATTTTCAAGTGTTTTTAAAAAAGGCCTTGAGGGACTGATTGGTCCTGCAGCATGAAGGGCTGAGGCCCCCCCCCCCCTTATAAAGTGCTGGCCTTGAAAAGGCATGTGGGGTGTGGGAAGGGAGTGCTGTGCTGCAAGCCCGATCAGGCCCTCGTGGCATTTTTAACGTGGCGGTGGCATCCTATAGAAACACATGATGTCAAGCGAAGTTGTCCCTGAATTTTCCTCTTTTTGTTTTCCAGAGGAGAAGCAGCTATGACAGCTTTGTCTCTCAAGTGAATAGTAATGAATAGGGATGTGCATTTGGACGTTAATGAAATAACTAAGCCCTTTGCTATTCTCATTATGACAAAATGCACTTGTTTGCTGAAACTGCTATAGTCTGTGATACCTAACAATCTTTACAAATGTGTGTTGCACTTTCTGGTGCCTGAATGATCTGCTTTTCATAATCACATGAGGCAAGAGTGAAAGAAGGAGAAAAATGTAGAGGGCACATAGGGAGGAGAACTGAATCCTGTCCCTCTTTTTTTGCTGCACTCAGTAGATTTGGGTGGCCGTTCCTCTGACAGAACAGCATTTCTGTTTGCAGATGAGGACACCTTGATTTCTGCTGATTCCCTCTCCCACTGCAGACCCTCACCTTGCCACTTGTGCTGTTCCTGAGGATATTCTTACTTCTAGGAACAAAATTTGGGGGGAGGATCAGTGGGGTGTACAGCAGGAGGAAACAGGAAAATCCTGCTCTGTGAACCCCACAAATGACTGTATAGACAACAGTATTTTTCTCTCAGACTTACTTCAATTCTAGCCGTTAGCCAGGCTAGAAGAAAAAGGCTGCAATCAAGCAAACATTTCATGGTAAGGAGGTCAGCAGGGTCAAGGTTTGGTTTATGATTACCAGATTGCCCACCACAACAGAAATAAAAATGGGGATGGGCGGGAAATGATGTTGCATGACATTGCAACTTACAGTTGTACTTGGAAGAGATGTCACGATTCTCAAGGAATTCCTGAAATCTCTGAAGTTTTTTACCAATTACCATTGGGGAATTCCTAGAGCACCATGATGTCACTTCCATATACAACCAGAAGTGACATCATGACATTGCACACTGTCACTTCCCGTGCCCATTTTTGCTTTGCTGGGGCAAAGAGGCAAGCTGGCATCCCTAGTTCGACTGCTCTGGCACATGTGCTCTTTTTTTGTGGTTGTTTAAAAATAGACGTTTGCCGCCCCTGCTTGAGGATGGCAAGATAAGAAGAAAAACTCAGATGCCGATGTTATCAATACCTCCTATGACCCATCAGCAAGACAGAATTTTAATTGCCTATAAAATAGTGTTCCTGTCTGCTCTCTGTATGACATTTGGCAGGAAGGATGCTTTCCTTGGGCGTGGGCTATTATTTCTGAGAAATAATCCTAATTGGTGGGAAGCAAATTACAGTTAGAAGTGTGGTTTTCACTGGAGCTATTGGAAATGAAAACAAGCTAATAATGAAAATGAGCAGGGGATAATAAAGAATAAACTGAATGATTCTGGAACTTTAAACCCAAAACATTCTGTGCACAACCCCGGAGAAGAGAACCAAGATCAAGCGCCCCTTCCATGAATCATGATATAAAAAGATCAAGACATATAACACAGCAACGAGACTAATTTCTCAAGCGCTATGCAGGCGAAAATGGATATGCCAGGCTGTTCCACATAGCCATCCTGATCTGGCAAATTTGATGAGTGTATTTCCTTAACTTCCTTCTGCGCACACAAAAAGGGTGCAGCATGTGCAGTTTATACTGTTGGATCAGGACTGTGCACACGATGACTGGTGCTGTCAGCTTGGAAAGCTCTGATGGTTAAGGTTTGCATGTGGGAACTGAACGGAGGCTACCTTCCCATCCTGCAGTGGGTCTGCCCTAACTGTCAGCAGTTACTGTCAAGTTGGTAGGTGAATGCTGCTTTCCCTGAAGGCCTTAGTGAGAAAATAGATACTGCACCTATTAATACAGGTACAGTTGCAAGATATGCAACTATTAACCTTTGTTTCAAAACTTATGCAGTATAGTGGTTAGTTTGTCAGACTAGGCTTTGAGAGATTCTGGATTCAAATCTCCACTCTGTCATAAAGCTGACAGGCAGACCTTGGCTAGTCATTCACACTCAGAGCCAAGCTACAAGTGACGCCTGACACAGGTTGGACACTTGTCAGCTTCCCTCAGGTTTTGATGGGAAATGTAGGCATCCTGGTCTTGCAGCTGTAATGGAGAGCCAAGCTGTAAAACCAGGACGCCTACATTTCCCATCAAAACTTGAGGGAAGCTGACAAGTGTCCAGCCCCTGTCAGGCGTCACTTGTAGCTTGGCTCTCACATACCTCACTGGGTTGTTGGGTGAGTAAGTGAGAGAGAACTCTCCATGCCACTTGGAACTCCTGGGAAGGAAGCCACTAGATAGATGTAAGGGAAAGGGTATGTGGAAATTGTTTCTATTGTATATCGAGAATAACAGCTCTTTATTATAAAAAACATCTTTACTGGAGACAGGAAGCAGAAAGACTGAATACTCTGGCTCAACAGTAACCAATTTATACTTGCAGAACCCACTCCCACTTTTACAACAACCAATACAATGTAAGCAGCTAGAATCCTTCGTTTGCATGAACTATATACAAGTATCTACTTTTGAGCACAGCAGTTGGACTACAAAGGAACGATTTTGATTGGCTGTGCCGGCACTCAAACACCAATACCTTTGTAGGCCTCAGGAACTTTCATTCTACTCTACTGTTAAAATGAAGACATAGGTAGATTTACCTTTTAAATATGGATGGCTACAATATCGACAAATTAAAGACTTATTTGAAGTAGAGAAAAGGAAAGTAGGCTTTAGAAGTAGAAATTCGGAGCTAGAAGAACTTTTACTCGGGGAAGGAACAAAGATAATTGCTAAACTTTATAAATTGTGTTGAAATGGTATACAGAAGATGAAGTGGTCAAGACACAAATGGTGAAGTGGGCTTTGGATTTCAACAAAGAGATCACAATGGATGAATGGGAATTTTTGTGGAAAAATACCATGAAAATATCTACATGTGTTAATTTAAAAGAGAATGGATATAAGATGATGTACAGATGGTACTTAACACCGAAAAAATTAGCAAATATGAGTAACGCTATGTCAAATAAATGCTGGAAATATAAACAACATGAAGGCTCTTTTTACCATGTGGTGGACTTGTGATAAAGCCAAACAATATTGGTCTAAAATACATGCAGAAATGTTGAAAATTATAAAAGGTAATTTACAGAAAAGCCCTGAATTATTTCTACTTGGACTTAAAATGGAAAAAATGAGATTAACAGATAGGATATTAATTTGGTATATGATGGTGGTAGCAAGATTACTCTATGCACAATATTGGAAGCAAGAGGACATACCAGAGATCGAAGATTGGATACAAAAACTGCTACACGTGGTGGAGATGGACAAACTAACTAGAAAGCGGAAAGAACAAAATGCAAATGAATTTGAAAGGATTGGGAAAAATTTAAAGAACATTTGGAAAATGAATGGGATGTAAAAGGACAATTATGGTTGATGGATAACTATTGATGTCTCTAGGATAGAGATTAGAGTGTGTGGAAAAAGTACTTTACCTTGAAGAATTAGAAAAATTAGAAGTACAGGAACAGAGCAATATATTAAGATTTAAATAGGTTTCAGTGCTGTGGGGGGGGGTCAAGGGTAAGGGGGGAAGAGGGTGGGAAATGATGATTGGAGAAATGTAAGATAATTAATCTGCAAGAGGGGGAAACTAAATGAATGTTTTTTATGAAATTTGTAATACCTATTTCACTCTACCCAATAAAATAAAATAATAAAAAAGGAACTTTCATTCTACTCAAACAATACCTAACAGTTTCCTTCATAATAGAAGAGCCTGAGGAGGCTGCTGAGACTTGGTGCTTTTCATATGAGCTGAGGCAACCATCTCCGCACTCCCAACGCGAAACTGAAACTGTGGTTTCTGGAGACCGTGCCAAGTATGACATCTTGCTACTATCTTGGGTTGTCTGTCTGCATTTAGCTGGGATTTATTGCTCATAGGACCTTTATTCTGTCTTCCCCCAATCTCCTTTGCAGCCCCCACAAATATAAAACAATTCCATGTGACTTTTAAAGTAGCCTCTAAGCTCCTTGGAGCTTATGACATGCGACCTTCCAGTCAGTGGTGTTAAAGCTCTTGTGTAATGGAGTTAGATCACAGAATAGCGCGGCTCATTGTAGCCTCTGCTATCTCGCTCCGGCTGATGGATAATCACAGAGGGTTATTATTGTTAACAGCTAACAAATGAAATGTGTAGGTCTGTTGGAACCATTCCTGTAACGGTGGAATGTCTTGACAATGTTGATTGATCTCTTGAAGGAAAGCGGGGGCGGGGGGGGGGAGCAACATGAGTAAATCCCATGTGCGTAAACAGACGCTTTCTGTCTCCACCGTATCTTCCCCTTGCCAGGTATCAGCTAGAGAAAGAGCGCTTGAATAGATTATTTATTTATTTTTTAAAAGCCTGGGTGTGCTCATGAACAAAGGCAATGATTATATCCTTCTTTGTGCTTGAAATTTCTTCGATTAATAATCCTTCACTGAGGTAGAATTAGATGTAAGACTGATCACAAGGTTGTGGCTGAAAACAGCAGCCAGTGTGCCGTTTCTCCCCCTTCTTAAGGGGAATGTGTCATGTGAATATCATCTTATGTATGTTATCATTTCTCTGCCACCCGCAAGAGCCAATCCCATAGAATAGGCTGGGGAAAAGTCATAATGTCATGTCATTTGCATCCTTTGTTAAATGTTTCAGAGAAAAAGGAGGATACTGTACACAGGGTTGAAGTTTTCAGGGGCAACCGTGCCATGTCTCATATCTACTTCTGCTCATATTCTAGAGCTGTAACTTTTTTTTAGCATTGTAGAAATTTCAGACAAGCTCAGACTAAGAGTTGACACTTTCATACATATTCATCGCTTATAACTGCATCGCTCAATGTGTCCTTGCTGGATGACTCGCAGCCAAGCTTAGAAACTGCCTCTGCTGAATTGTATTGTGCCCAAGGCAATGCAAGGTGAGGTGAAAACTGTATCCAGTGTGTTGATCTCGGATGGGCCATTCACACATGAGAATCATCCCTTGACTTTGCAGCCATCCAGCGGATAGCATGCGCCTGCAAACTGACTGATACTCAGATTGTATTCAGGATGTCCCTTTGAAGTCTATCTGCTCTTAAGAAGTTCTTCAAAGAGCACCAACATTCGAGACATAGACAGGAAATATGACTCAACTTCCTGTACTTTTTGCCTTTTTGAACCAATTGGCAAGATTCTCTCAAATCCCAGGAGCTTTCTCTTTGAACAAATCCAGTGTCCAAATCGTGTTACTTAACAATTTCTTGACCAACAGACTGCCTGTAGAAATAGATTCATCCTTTGTTGGCTTTTAGAAAGCAAAGAGAAATAGAAAGCAAAGAGAAATGTGATATTACTTTTTGGCAAAAAGAATGAAGCATATCTTCAAAAAAAAACTACAGAGAAATTCTGAAATACGTCAAGTAGGAGTGAAAATACTTTATTTCATTTCTGTTAAAAGATATAGAGCTGTATTCTGTCGGCTTCTTGCTGGCGAAAGTAGATCAGTTCCCTTCCGTACCCTCTGCACTGCAGCTGCCTGCAAACTCTGAAAAATTGGGGATGATGGTTGCAGGACACTCACTCCTTGATAAAAAGCCCTGAGGATCAGGAGGCTGCAATGGAGAGGGGACTTGGGCAATACCACCCCTACATGCTCTTGGAGCTTGGTTAGCAACAGTTAAATTATGGTGCATACAAATCTAGCATTTTGCTGTTCCAGGCTAACTACTTGTTCCCCTGTCCACCTTTCCCTGGGTTTAGTGAACGGATACCAGAAATTTACTGGGTCACTCTTTTCATGGGGATTTTTATATGATATCCAAAGGAACCAGTAACTCAATGTGGTATAGCAGTTAGAATGTCAGACTAGGATCCTGGAGGATGCTGCAGGCTTGAATATCTTTACTGCCATGGCAACTTGCTGGGTGACCTTGGGTCAGTCACATGCTCTGAGCCTAACCTACTTCACAGGGTTGTTGTGAGGTTAAAAGGGAGGAGAGGAAAATGAGGGAAGCCACTTTGTGTCCCCGTTGGGAAGAAAGGCGGGATATAAATGAAGCGAACAAATAAATACCAAAATAAGAAAAAAATTAACAGGAAGGAGCTGAAGAAATAACTCATGAGTGGTGGTGGAGAGTGCCTTCAAGCCATAGCTGACTTATGGTGACCCTTGGTGGGGTTTTTCATGGCAAGAGACTAATAGAGGTGGTTTGCCATTGCCTGCCTCTGCAACTCTGGTCTTCATTGGAGGTCTCTCATCTGATTACTAACCAAGGCCAACCCTGAATAGCTTCTGTCTCATGAGTACAAGGCATTCAATATGCTTGCAGTGAAAGGCATTAAGATATACAGCAGCTTTCCATGGGAAAAGCCGTAGTATAAATTTACCTAAAAACTCCAGAGTGCTGGAAAAATCAGCACTCTCAGAGTGCTTTTCCATTCCCCCCTTCCCCATTAACTATTTTGTTGAATTTTGATATCTTAAAAAACAAAATGCATTAAAAATAAATAAGAATCATTTTATTACTTATTTAATAGCATCTCAAGGTGGCTGGTAGTAAAAACAATAATGTATAATAAATTCAGAAGCCCTGAAAGCCAGAAAATGAGTAAAGCACCAGGAAATGAACAGCAACAGATAAAAGAACGGATGAAATAGCCAAGAACAGAAACCAGCTGCAGGTAAAAAATCAACATCTATCCAAGTGAGCATGAGCAGTATCCAGTATTTAAAGGCACAGATATAAAATCTAGATAAAAGAGCAGCAGGGGATTAACCACTATAATCAACTGAGTCCATATGCCCACCTGAAAAGCATAGTCTTAACTCAGCATCCTAAAAGGGTGGTGGTGGAGGAAAGTGCCATCAAGTCATCACTGACTTATGGTGACCCTCCCCACCCCTGGCTGGAGTTTTCAAGGCAAGAGACTAACAGAGATGGCTTTCTGACACCTGCTTCTGCATAGTGACCATGGCCGCCTTCAGAGATCTCCCAGTGTTTTGTTAGGGTAGCAAAACACTCTATACCTGACAATAGCCCTGCAGAGAAGATTAGCACATCAAGTACCAATCAATAGGCAAAAGAACCTCCTCAGGATACAGTGAAGCCTCCCGCCATTAGCATTCCACACCCTGGGAAACTCTTACAGGATGACTCAGCTCAACCCCACCCCTCCTGAGTAGATATAAATGACCTGCCAACATATTTTCCACACTGTGACACTGAGAGATCTCTGTCTTTTGGTGCTACACCTCTGAAGATGCCAGCCACAGCTGCTGGCGAAACGTCAGGAACTACAATGCCAGGACCACGGCAATACAGCCCGGAAAACCCACAACAACCATCGTAATAACAACACTTTGTAAACTGCTCTGAGTGGGCATTAAGTTGTCCTGAAGGGCGGTATATAAATTGAATGTTGTTGTTGTTGTTGTTGTTGTTGTTGTTACTACTACTACTACTACTACTACTACTACTACTACTACTACTACTACATCCTGGGGAAGGAAATTCTAAAGTTTTGGCACTGCCACTTAGAAGACCCTGTCACAAGATCCACCAAAGAAATGTGCCTGGAAAGCAGTCAAAAACCATCATAATTGAATTAAGATTCAATGTAATATGCTCACAGTGACTAACCCTTGTCAACAGAGGGACAGCGGCTGTCTGAACTAACTGAACTTTCTTGGAATTCTTCAGAGCAGCCCCAAGAGGAGTTTATTCCAGTGCAATCAGAAGGACCTTCTTTCGATAATACTCATCCCATTTCCAGGAAATACAATGTTCCTAAGAGTCTATACATCTGAGGGCCAAGCTACACATGACGAATGACACTTGAACAGCAAGTGTATTTCTCCCTGTTCACTTGCCCTCCACTCAATCCACTTGCCGTTCAAGTGTCATTCGTCATGTGTAGCTTGGCCCTAAGTTCATTCAGCTTCAACCATCTCTTCTTTTTTTTACCCCAGTGCAACTGATGTCATTGAGTTGTTTTACAATGCACAAGCCTGCCAGCAGAGGTGTTTTTAAATTGTGCTTCTCATATGCTGGAATCCACTAAATTCCCTGTGTTTGTTGGCTCCTCGGGAGAAGGTACTCTCAGGAATGGTGTGTGGCAGGCAAAGTCGAGACTTTCAGAGGGAGGAAGGAAGGAAGGAGGGAAGGAAGGAAGAACTCCTCCCATTCTGTTGCCCTGACCTGGATGGGCCAGTCTAGTCAGCTCTTGGAAGCAAAGCAGTGCTAGCCCCAGTTAGTACTTGGATGGGAGACCATCAAGGAAGTCTAGGTTTGCTTCACAGAGGCAGGCAATGGCAAACCACCTCTGAACATCTCTTGTCTTGAAAACCCCTGAGGGGTTGCCATAAGTCAACAGTGATTTGGCGACACTTTACAAACACTTTCTGTTGGTGGAGAATTACCTTTGGATCCAATTCAAGGGGTGGGGGAAGGAAGGAACGGAATACACATACACTAGTGAAAGAGAACCTGAAAGAACAAGATATTATCCAAATGGCTGAGCAGATATACCAGCTACCTTCGTGAAGGCCTGTTACCCTTAATTTCATTTCTGTATATCAGCAGCCAGATGACTGATTGCCAGCTGATAAGAAGCCACAAAATGTTTACGCTGTTGGGCAAATGCATTATTCAATTTGTCACCTCCTGTCAGAATGCCACAGAGGGTCTGCAGCATGGCATAATAAACCAAGGGCAGGATTGTATGCCAAGAGCCCTGGAGTCCTAATCCATTCTGAATATAATGGCCCTTTGGGTCAACTATTAATCTCTCTATAGAAGCGATTGTGCTGACACACTTAACTCCAAGGATAGCTGTGAAATAAGGTAGTTAGGCTCTGTAAAGCCATTTGGAGATTAAAGCTGACCCTTTATGTTATGTTTTGTTAAAGAAAAACTCATTCTCTTTAGGGCTGAGTCACAAACACAACTGAATGAATGACTCACAACTGAGCAAATGAAGTATTTCCATTGAAAAGTATAGTGATAGCATTGGGCAATATTGTAGCACTGGCGTTTCAGGCATCAACAGATTCTGATGACTGAGGGCCAAGCTACAAGTGACGAATGTCACTTGAACGGTAAGTGTATTTCTCCCTGTTCACTTGCCCTCCACTCAATCCACTTGCCATTCAAGTGTCATTCGTCACTTGTAGCTTGGCCCTCAGACAAACACACAGATCTTTAGGGGATATGGCAATCATATCTGCAGGAACAACTCTTCCCCTATGCAGTACCATGACAGCTTTGTTCATCAGTGTGTGTTATTACAAGAGTGCCAAATAAGACACATATAACACTGTTCTTACGTGAGCTGCGTTTTCGGTCCTGGCTCCCACCTGGTGGAACGCTCTGCCTGCTGAAATCAGGGCCCAGCAGGAGTTACTATCCTTCCACCGGGCCTGCAAGACAGAGTTGTTCCACCAGGCATATGGCTGAGGCTGGGCCTCTGCCGGCTTGAAAAAAAGGGGTGTATAAAATCTTAACCCTCCCTGTGAAGGCTGTCCACCATCCTGTTTGAAATGTGTGTGGATTTTATTGTATTTTAATATGTTGTTTTTATTGTATTTTGTATTTTAATATGTTGTTATCCGCCCTGAGCCCGCTTGCAGGGAGGGTGGAATAGAAATTTGAAACAAACAAACAAACAAACAAACAAACAAACAAACAAACAAACAAACAAACAAACAAACAAACAAACAAACAAACAAACAAAATCTGTTCAGGGCCTTCTGCAAGTATCTCCTCATAAAGACCAACAGCTACCCATATAAGTACATTCTTTGTTGTGGCCCCTTCCAGCTTTTGGAATGGCCTGCCTGAGGAGGTCAAGAAGGCCCTCACGCCTGTTTTATTCTGCAAACTATGGAAAACAATTCTTCAGGAAGTCACTTTTATAAAGGAAGAGGGTCTGTGGTACAGTGTGCATTATTCTGCTCTCACTGCATCGATTTCTTCTTAGGTAACACCATTTCCTGCGTTGTTCATCTTCAGGTCAACTACTTTATGCGTTGTTTCAGCTTTCTGCAATCCCAGTCATCTTATATCGCTTATTAGATGTTTCATCCTATTGCTTGCATCAGCTTGCACTCTGTAATCTGCTTTGAAAAAAAGTAAACGAATAAATAAATGAAAAGCCCGTGAGAAACATACCAGCTCCTTGAAAGCTCAGGAACGCCAAGGGTTTTCACATTTAATTGTGTTTTTTTCTCCTATATCCTTTGAATGTAAAACAAATGTAATAATTAGAGTCCCAAGAATGATAACATTTTTGATTTTACACTGACAATGTTCACAAGCATCACATTCCAGAGCTGAATTTGTGCAAACACTTTTAGATCAATGTGGTTGAGATCATATTGCACAGAAAGCAAAACGGCTCACCGCTTATCAAACGACAGACATTGCTAAGATGCATTATGGTCTTTTAAAGTGTGTACATCTTACTCCAATTAGTTTTATTCTGTTTTTAATGGGAGAATGTCTTTGGAGTGTTTTAAGGTGTGATTAATTCTGACTTCAAGGCGTCCCTTAGCACTCGGGAATTTTTGTGCTCAGTGCTTACAACTTTATGAATGTCCTAAAGTTAACAGGTACCTGATATATTTCTATCACTTAGTAATACCACTAGGGAAAATGCCTTTGCAGAGAACATAATTGTGCTCTTCCAGCAGAGAGATGAAAATGTTTTCTACAATATTATGGCTGGAGAGAATCTGTAGGGATTTGTCTAACAGGTATTTGTTACACTCAATTACAAATGTAGAATTTTGTACACAACAAAATGTAGGCTTTGTTAGGAATGTTTGAACGGATTTTAAAAATCTCTTTGATCTTTCAGCTTTAAAAAAGGTAAGTGAATGCATATCTTGGAGGAAAAAAAGTTCGCATTTGGTGAATTTATAGAAGCAGTTTGGATTTCTATTTGTTCATACTTGCCAAATCTTTATTGTTGTATTTGGAGGCATTATTAGCACACAGATTAATAATTTTTGTCTTCACACAGCAAACTTGTGAGGTAAGCTAGGGTGAGAGAGCAAATGACTGGCTCAACATCACCCAAAGAGCTTCACAGATGTGTGGAGATTTAAATCCAGATCTCCTAGACCAACTACTCCAAGCTAAACAGAGTATTTGAAACATCTCCTCTTTGTAAAGCACGTAGCATTCTTGAAAAATGTCAGTGCATTTTCTGACAGAAACCTATGGTCCAACTGTCACTGTAATGTTTACAGAGGAGCATAACATATGCAGTATTCAGTGGCATATAGTGCCTTGAGTTTAGAATACAGCTGTAAAAGTGCAAATCCTAAGTAGAGTCACCCTTCTAAGTCCATTGCAGTCAAGGGAGTAAGTTTCCTTAGGATTATACTGTAAACCCCTTAAATCCTATGGGTTGATTCCAATCAGAAAATATGCAGCGGGCTCTCCACTGACTACTCAAAAAGGCTATGCCGAAGATCATGGGACAGCAGTGTAGTAAGGTAAGCTTGAGTGGAAAAGTTGGCTTTCTTTCTCTTTCTGAGCCAGACATAAAATGGAGGAAATACTCATTTCAGGGCTCTTGTGCAATTTCATCTGTGGGGGGAGGCTGATTTAATAATGCAGGCCTTTGTTTTGTCCCCCCACCCACCCCGCTGCAAAACATGTGCTAAAGGTGTTTACTCAGAAATTGCTCCATTGGCAACCAAGAAATGGGACGGATGCAGTATTTTTAATAGAAGCTGGAAATAGAAAACTTAAGAGATGTAAGAAATTGCTTTAAAAGGCTGTTGCTGAATATGTAATGGATTTGAAACGTAAATGTTTCAGACGTGCTCAGTAAAGTTGCGGATGCTTCGTGTGCATTCCCAGAAGTCATGGAAACGGCGACTGTTGCCCAGGATAACCAGATGCAGAGGAAGATGGGTATCCAATAATTTTAGTAGTTTATCGGGGGGGGGGGGGATCAGCAGAGGCAGCTTTTCTGACTCCTGTATGTTTTTCTGTAGCTGCCAAAATCCCATGTTTTTTTTAAAGCTGGTGGTGCTCAAAGGTCTACCTAAGTTATGCTTCCTTGTCCCAGCCACAATTCCATACCACTCATTCCTGCCTACCACTTCCCACCCAAGCCGCTTCCCACCTTTATAAAGCCTTTTGGCAAAACTGTGAAAAATGTACCAATATTATATTTGGGGGTTATTCGTTACTCCAAGCCAAGTTCCAGTCTAACTTGGGGAAACTGTGGCTGTTTCTTGGGAAGTGTGGTCTGACTATGATGTGATTTACCTGGGGCTGGCCCTGAAAACTATTTGGGAATGTTGATTGGCCTCAAAAGCAACACCCAGTCAATTGTTATTGTTTCGCTAGTGCGGTGTAGAAGAAAAGACACAACCTTGGTGTAAGAAAAGACACAACCTCTCCCTGTAATACTCATGATTTAATATCATGGAGGGTTGCGCTCTTGAAAATGGTTCGAGGAGGACAGGTGCTCCTCTTCTCTTTCACACCATGGTCCTCCTGATCAGGAGCACTCCTCTTAGTGTTTGTAAACAGAGGGAATTGCATCTCTAAATCCCATCTCTGTAGTATAATTGAGGAAGCTGTCACGTCTAGTTTTGCTGAGAGCCAAACTACAAGTGACGTCTTACACAGGTTGGACACTAGTCGGCTTCCCTCAAGTTTTGATGGGAAATGTAGGCATCCTGGTCTTGCAGCTGTAATGGAGAGCCAAGCTGTAAAACTAGGACGCCTACATTTCCCATCAAAACTTGAGGGAAGCCGACTAGTGTCCAACCTGTGTAAGACGTCACTTGTAGTTTGGCTCTCAGTGTCACTGTTGTGTTACACCCAGGTTCAAATCCCCACTCTGCCCTGGAAGCTCTCTGCTGGGTGACCTTGGACCAGTCACATTCTCTCAACCTAATCTACCTCACAGGGTGTTTGTGAGGATGAATTGGAGTTTAGGAGAATCGTGTACATTGCCCTGAGCTCTTTGGAGGAAGATTGGAATAAAAACGTACTAAATAAATAACACTCCCCCTTTAAAGCTGTATACCACTATACTACTATCTCTATCACAGACCCAGTTTTATCCATTTATGATGCTGAGACCAGCTGTGTGCTGTTGGCACAGACAGGATTAGGACTAGTTTAAGCTTAGCACTATATCAAAATTCATTTCTTTAAAAATATGATCCTTGGGAAAAGTGGATGGCCTTACTGTAATTTTTCTTAATGCTATTTGGGAGCAAAACAAAAATGTCAGCTCCTGCTAGGGTTGCCAGCTCCAAGTTGGGAATTTCCTGGAGATCTGGGAGGTGAAACCTGGAGAAACCCGGAGAAAGTGGGTTTGGGGGAGGGAGAGGACCTTGGCATGGCATAATTTCATAGAGCCCACCCCCCAAAGTAGCCATTTTCTCCAGGTGAACTGATCTATGTGGTCTGGAGACCAGTTGTAATTCCAGGAGATCTCCAGCCACTACCTGGAGGCTGGCAACCCTAGCTCCCGCACCAGGTGGCTTGACACTTTTTATAAGGCCTTTTTTTTTTTTAAAAGTAAGCTTAAAGCTTCTTGAATAGATCTTCCAAGAATTCTGGCCTTAGATATTTTCCCACCCAAAGTAAAATGTCAAAATTAAACCTTATGCACCCCTTCTCTGGACTGACTCTCATTTTTTAAAATGACACACTGAGGCAAAATTGGAAGCTGGAAAGTGGCTCCCTCTTTGCTGCCTCAGGCAACTGGTTGCTGAAGTTCACAGCAAGGCCAGGTCTGCTTTCAAAGAGGTGCCAGCACACATGTGGCAGCGAGCGGACTATGTTTCCACAACTATTAAAAATTACTTTCCCATTTTCTTATGTGCCTAAGATGAAAGTGTAACTCCAATACATTTCCCCCCCAAAAACCAACTAAGTGAAATATAATTCTGGATGCTGGGAACGAAGAAGGTAATAGGTGTACCAGACTTAAAGAACTACCTCTGCCTGTATTCATTATCTGAATATTCTGTTAGTTTTTCCACCAATTATACTTGAATAGATTTCCCTTTGCTTCGACCGTTCACTGTGCAATCAAGCCTGCTGGTAATTGCTGTTGTATTATGAAATATGATACGTGTATGATTCATTTTAAAAGAAAATATTCAGAGTTATGAAAAGCTCAGTTTCAGCTATATTTAGTATGAGGGCACCTTTGTCAGCTCCGAAGCAGGGAGATGGGGAACAAACTGGCAAGTCTTCCTTTGATTTTTAGGATGGCCTCTAGACTGCTGGTGGAACTTGTCATTTTAATGAGCGTTTCTTATTTGGTCAGCAGCAACCATAGACTGCAGGATGGAAATGCAGCCTGCCTGGATTTCATTATTTGGAACTTCCAACAGTAAAGTGAAATGACACTTTTTCCAGTTTTGCATGCTTCCTAAGCTAGAGTGTTCTATTCAGGGATAATGTTGAAAGCTGGGGTCTAATACAAATTAGATTCTCCTCTTCTAAGAGCAAGACAGTGTTTCAGGAGGAAGGCTGAGTTACCATACTCCAGGTTCCCTCGATACAATCAATAACTGCTGGATCTTTTGTGCATCAGTTTACTTACTATTTTTGTCCTTTTACAATTAACTATATTGACTATTGCACAGATTTATAAAATCAGAGAAAAGCCAGGACTTGTACCATGTTGTCATTTTGTTATGATCTTTAACAGAGCAAAGAGGCTAACGGAACTGTCCGAATATCTAACAATTGAATCTCAAGACTTCCCAACTGGTTTTGAATCAGATTTCTTTTTAATATCCATGATATATATGGGAAAATGTCAACACTGATCAGTGCAGATGAGGAAATTTGTAGACGTGGCAACACGGTGTTGGATCTTAACGGTAGAATCCTGAGTAGAGTTACATCCCTTTAAGCTCATTGACTTCAATGGAATTAATAACTCTGTTTAGGTTTGCATCGTAACAGTCTTTGGAACACTTTCTGGGGAGTAAGCCCCTCATTGAATAGACATAAGTAGGATTCTGAGTAGACGCATCTAAGATTGCTCTCCTTCAGACATGTGCAAAGGGCACTTCTGCTCATACAAGAATTTCCCTCCTCCATCCCCTTAAAAACCCTCACACTGCACCGCATGCTGCATGCAAGCCCCCACTGCCCTGCAATAGCTGCCTTGCAGCAAGCATAGCAGACTGCAGCAGGAAGGGAGAAGGAGAGTTCTATTTCCCAGGTCCAGTTCTGCTCACAACACTTAAATTCCAACTCATTGTTTGTTCAGATGGTAGACCTGCAAAATGCCTCCAATAAATGTCACAATGTCCTAACAATGCACTGGTCAAGATTAGTACGTACCACTATGTTTGCAGTTAGCACAGAAAAACAAAAACTTTGTGCCAATCTTTGCATAAAAATAAAACCATGGAAGATCCCCCACTCATACCCACACACACAGCAACAGCTGCGCTTCCCAACCAGGCAGTATAAGGATGTGAAAAGTATGTGAATATGTTGTAAACATCTTTGAAAAGTTTCTGGAGATTTTAAGGCTGGAATTCAAAAGGTAAAGCATTCCCCAGCATGGTGATACAAAAACCTTTGTTGATTTCCTTTCTTTTCACACAGTCAGTAAATATACAGAAATAAATAATCAGACACCACCTTCAATACGTTTTGTGAGAATTGGGAAGGCCCTAATGTAAGCCACAGAGTTTCGTTTGTGGTAAATAGACAATGTGCTCCGAAACTGGAGGGGGAGAAATATGGGACAGTGTTCTTTCAGAGCTTCTGGGCTATTTGGAAAATAGGCTGTTACTAGGCAACCACGTGTCCATAGTTCATCCTCTGCCCTCCCTATGTGAGAAGGCGACTGAGAAGTGGAAAGAGCGGTAAGGATTTTTTTTTTGTCAACTGTGTCTTGGTGGAGGGAAGCCGACTTGGTGTGCCTGCTTCCCCCTCCTCTTCAAAACGGCCCCCCAGAAAGCTGTTGCCAATCCCTGGCTTACCCTGGAGTCTTTAAATCACATTGAGATGCATTTCAAAAAGATATGCTCAAATGATTTGACTCATTTTCTTACTCATTTTCAGTCTTCGTTAAAACAAATCTTTCCTTCCCAGGACATGAGTTATCAGGAGGTCAGACACAGTAACCATAAATACTGCAAGGTCAAAATTGTGCTACTGAGAGTTGAAGTGGAGAAAAAAACAAGCTGAAAGGGTGAATATTTAGTCAGTTCCTTAATGGTCTGTTCTTTTCTGAAAAAATGAAAGAAATGGTGCCTGAGTGTCTTTTGACATCCCCTTTCCTCAGCTTCAAAGAGATTTTTTTAAATAATGAAAACTCAAAAGACTTATAAATAAAATCTCTCTCTCTCTTACATTTTTATCCTGCCTATCTTTCAACAGGTCTCAGTGAAGCGCCCCTTCTGATTTTATCCACGCAACAATCCTGTGAGGTAGGTCAGTCTCAAACAGTGTGATTGCCCAAGGTGACGCAGTGAGTTTCTGAGGTTTTGAACCATGGTCTAGCCAGTCCACCAATTTAACCACCAGACTACACCGGCTCCCACAAAATGAAAAAAATACTATGTTTTCTTTTATGCAACAGCTTCAAACAACCATTGTGCGCTGGGTTTTGTCACTTCTGAAATTTGCTTTGACAGTCTTGTTTCTGCGATCTATCAAGGCATGACCTACTTAGGTTGTATCAAGACCAAGAAGACCAACATTCAAAGCACCCAAACCTAAAATGCCTGTCCTGCCTACAGATTCATCGCACCTTATATAAGTAATAAAATACTTAGTCCTCAGCAAGCAAGTGACATTGATAGTGTTTTATTACTATTACAGAAACGGAATCATACTACGAGCTGATGTCATGTAGTGGTAAAAGAGTCATACTAGGATTTGGGGAGAACAAAGTTCAGATCCCCACTCTTGCCATGAAAACTTGCTGGGTGACCTTGGGCCAGTTGTTCTCTCAGCCTAAACTACTCATAGGCTTGCTGTTGTGAGGATAAAATAGAGAAGGGGAGAATAGTGCCTGCTATTTTGAGTCCCTGTTGGCAGGGCTTTTTTTCTGGGGAAAGAGGTGGTGGAACTCAGTGGGTTGCCCTTGGAGAAAATGGTCACATGGCCATCAGCCATGTGACCATTTTCAAGAGGTTCCGGAACTCCGTTCCCCCGCATTCCCCCTGAAAAAAAGCCCTGCCTGTTGGAGAGAAAGAAGGGGCATAAATAATTTACCTTTTTTGTCCAACAATGCAACACATGATAGCTGTTACTATTATTTATATAGCTCCTTCAGTCCTTGTTCCAAGCGTTTCCACACAGCTTACCTTGTTCCGGAAAACAGTGAAATCTTGCGCGAAATCTTGTGAGAAGATGCTGTTATAGCGATTTCATGCGAGATTTCATGCGAGATTTCGCTGTTTTCCGGAACAAGGTAAGCTGTGTGGAAACGGCCCTAGAATTGGACCTAGGTGAGACAAAAGATGGAGGACAGTGGGGGTGGGGATAAAAATGTCGAAGAACATGCATTTATTCCAGAAACAGGTTCTTAGGCTCAGCCTCCGTAGGGAAGGAGGGCTGCTTCAAAGGCTTCATATGAATGGTGGATGGATTTGAAGGAAGTGAGAGTAATGAAGAGACTTTCAGAGTAATGAAGAGACTTTGGTGGGCACATGGTCTGGCATTGGTAGTATGGCCGATGATGGAGCATAACTTTGGATGTGCTGGGGAGGTGTATGAAGGAAGAACAGGAACCACAAGGGGCTTTCTGCTTCTGCCTAAGCTGTCTCAAGGGGCGGAGGGAGCTGTGAATGTTGGAGGTGGAGAAGCCCGGAAACAGGCAGTAGGAAGACCTTTGCTATTTACATTCCCACTTCTGCATCATAGCCAAAGCTACTCTATTTGAGCCATTTAGCTATGTCGACAGAATAGGTTTTGTTTGTCTTGGCAACTTGGGTTTGCAACAAAACAGGTGAAGCAACAATTCCCGATTATCTCTTTTTTTTCAAGGTCAATGTGTTCTGAAATAAGTTGGAAGTCAGTCAGTAACCTGGCTTTTCAACTCACTGTTCTGTGAACCTATGAATAGTGATAGTATGATGCCTTGATTTGGATGGTCCAGTCTAGCCCAGTTTCAAATTTTGGAAGCTAAACAGGGTCAGCCTTGGTTAGTACTTGGATGAGACCACCAAGGAAATCCAGGGTTGCTATGCAGAGGCAGGCAATGGCAAACCCCCTCTGAATGTTTCTTGCCTTTAAAACCCTACAAGGTCGCCACAGTGGTACAGTGGCAGACTAAGAGCTGGAAGACCCACGTTCGAATCACCACTCTGCCATGGAAGCTTGCAAGGTGACTTGGGGTCAGTCACATACTCTGAACCTAACCTACATCATAGGTTTCTTGTAGGGATAAAATGGGGGCAAGGAGAATTATATAAGCCACTTTGGGTCCCTCCTGGGGAGAAAGGTAGGGTATCAGCAAAGTATCAGCAAAGGATGTTACCTCTGGCTGGTTGAGTTCCCAATGACACAGGGTGCGTCACAACAAGCTGTAGTTAACTTTTAGAATCCCAAGGTCTCATTACACTCATTCTGGTGTCTGTCTCATCCTTTGTAACTCTGTGACTGCTCCTGGGCCTCCTGTTCTTAAGAACTGAATAATGAGTGATCAGATATAACCATCCATGTTTAACTGAATGTTAATTGCAAAGGAGTGTAGCAACACATTCATTACAACTCGTGTAGAAAAATAAAACAAAAGTCCAGTGGCACCTTAAAAATTAATATTGAAATAAATGTTAGTCTTTAAGATTCCACTGGACTTTTTGTTTTAGCCCTGTGGCGCAGAGTGGTAAGCTGCAGTACTGCAGCCCAGGCTCTTCACAACCTGAGTTTGATCCTGGCGGAAGCCGGATTCAGGTAACCAACTCAAAGTTAACTCAGCCTTCCATCCTTCCGAGGTCGGTAAAATGAATACCCAGTTTCCTGGGGGTAAAGTGTAGACGACTGGGGAAGGCAATAGCAAACCACCCCGTAAAAAGTCTGCCAAGAAAACATCATGATGCGACATCCCCCCATGGGTCAGTAATGACTCGGTGCTTGCACAGGAGACTACCTTTACCTTTACCTAGCCGGTTGATGTTGCTGTTATTTTAACCACCCTCTAATTACCAGTGGTTTATATGGTAATTAGAGAAATTGAGGGGACTTGTTTGCTTTACCTGCCAGAGGACTTACTTATGGGACCCAAAGCATCATCTTCCATAAAGAGTGGCACATCTGGAATTTTCAGATATCTGTATGTGATCTCTATATATCTCTAGATCTCTGCATTTGATGCTAAAAATATAAAACAAACATACTACGCTTTTGATGTATTACTGTTCTGAGTCCAGTATGGGGAGCAATTTTCTTATCAGCCCATAGTAACAATCGTGAGAATAGCTTCCCTGCTCTTGTCAGCCTCTTTACGTAAGGATGGTGTGACTCCTCCATTATCTCCACCTATCTTACAGGGCCATAAAAAGACAACAGTTGACAGAAACCACATGGAATGGTGTAATGAGACCGCTGTTTGAGCGGAGTTGTTGTTGTTGTTGGAAAGTGCTGCCAGTTGTAGCTGACGTATGATGATGACCACTGCTGGGTTTTTCAAGGCAAGAGGCTAACATAGATACTTTGCCATTGCCTACCTCTGCATAGTAACCCTGGCCTTCCTTAGTCCACGGCCTTCCAAACACTAACCAAGTCCGACCCTGCTTAACTTCCAAGATCTTATGAAATTGGGCTAGCCTGGTCAGGGTTTGAGTGCAGTTAACTAACTCCAGGTGCATATGGACAGTGCTTTTTTTCAGCAGGAACACGGTGGAACGGAGTTCTGGCACCTCTTGAAATGGTCACATGGCTGGTGGCCCCGCCCCCTGATCTCCAGAGAGAGGGGAGTTTAGATTGCCCTCCGCACTGCTGGCGGCGTGGAGGGCAATCTAAACTCCCCTCTGTCTGGAGATCAGGGGGCGGGGCCACCAGCCATGTGACCATTTTTGCCAATGGCGATTTAAACTTTAAAAAACTCTGCCCTTGTTCCAGCTGACCCGAAGTGACATCATTGTGCGGTCTTGAGTTCCATCACTGAGTTCCACCACCTCTTTTCCCAGAAAAAAAGCCCTGAATATGGATATCATGGTACATTAGAGCTCAATCAGTTTGGGAGGTGTTTGATCAAGGACTCTGGACTAGACGAGGAGGGAATTGAGAGGACCTTGTACAAGTAAGCAATAAGCTATGTTCATGCCCACTTGGAGTTTAATTGCAGCTTGTGGTGAATATCTGACAGCAGCCGTAGAAGCCTGTTTCAGACAATCAGTCTCTGGGCCAATGTACATTTTACAAATTTGTCACCCCCCCACCCCAATCCGTGGCTTCCATGGGTTCCTTTGCTCAGATGTTTTGTGCTTGGAATTGTGCTTGGAATTTAATGTGGGCCTGATTTGGATCAGGACTCTGGGGAAAGGTGAGGCTTAAAATTTCCTCCTGCTCTGTTTTCCTGACCTGAAAAGGACATGGGGAGTCACTATTAGTCCTGCTGGGGAAGGTGACACATACCACGCAAAACAAAACAAAATTGCAATGGACTACAACCTCCTGTACTGTTTCATAATACTACAATTCTAATCTGTTTATAGCCCTGACCTGGATAGCCCAGGCAGGCTTGATCTCGCCAGATCTTGGAAGCAAAACATGGTCAGCCTTGGTTAGTAATTGGATGAGAGACCTCCAAAGAAGACCAGGGCTGCAGAGGAAAGCAATGCAAACCATCTCTGTTAGGCAGTTTCCACACATCATTAAAGGGACAGCCCATTCACCGAACGCTGCCAGCTTTCCCCCTTCACTCCACACAGTGCCTTTTCTGAGAATACGCTTTCCCGTGGCCCCCGAAAAGGCACTGACAAAACGGAAGTCAAACAGCCTGCTACTGTTTTGAAATCAGAGACATGTGGAATGAAGGGGGAAAGCCAGCAGCATTTGGTTTGTGGGCTGTCCCTTTAAGGATGTGTGGAAATGGCCTTAGTCTCTTGCCTTGAAAACTCTGGCAGAGGTCACCATAAGTTAGCAATGACTTGAAGGCGCTTTCCTCTTGAACATTTCTGTTTTACACATTCTGCAGAATGATAGTAAAAAGTCCAGTAGCACCTTTAAGACTAACCAACTTTATTGAGGCATAAGCTTTCGAGAACCACAGCTCTCTTCGTCAGATGCAGAATGATAGAAGTGGAGCCGCCTTCCTGACCTCCTCAGGTAGGCCCTTCTGCAAGATGTGTGCACATGAATGGGCAGTTGCTGGTTTTACCAATTTGCAGGGCTTTTCGAAGGTTTTGCCCTCATGAGAGAAGCAGTAGTCGAGGAGCGTAGCCGGAGAAATGGTGGTATGTGAGTCTAAGACCATTAAAGGCTTTGTAGGTGACAAGCAGAACTCGGTAACCAGTGAAATGTCTGCAGAATGGGTGTGAGAAGCATGTTCTATCTGGCATTTGATAATAACTGAGCTGTGGCATTCTGTACCAAGTAGAGTCTCCGAGTTGTCTTTAAGGGCAAGCCCATGAAGAGTGCAGTGCAATTGTCTCGCTTCGAGATAACCATAGCGTGGATCCACATGGTGAGATCAGCTGAGCTAAGGCAGCATGCCTTTTCTGGGCTAAATGAAGCTGGAAGATTGGGAACGTTGCAGAAGTCAGGTTCTTTTGCAGGGAAATCTGTGTGTAGACTTTGTGCTCTGAGTTTGTTCTCCTGGACGTGCCTAGGTCAAGGGCCTGGCACACCAAATTTATTCCACCCCCCACCTACACATGTCAGGGATACTGAGTTTGATTTTCTGAAAGGACTTAGAGAAACAGTCATGGGTGCTGTGACAGAACTAGATTCAATATGTCTCAAGAGTGCCACCTATAGTGTCTTGGTTCTTGGACCCCTGGGGCTTACATGATAATAACCCTTTATCCTCCCATTCCACATTGGGGGTACCTGGCCATCTTAACTCTTTTTTGACAAAGGATATCCAGCTTGGGCCAGATTCCATTTTAGTCACAGAAGTGCAAAGCTAATAATATGGTGGGACCATCGTGTAATAATTCTCTGATTGGTAGCAATAGCCTCTGACATCAGATATGGAGCTTTGCTTGGGATTGGTTAGATCCACTAATCAATTTCAATGAGGAGGCTAGGTTAGGTCAGACTCCATTGCCCATAAATATCTGGGAGCTTTGGACTTTTCTTTGTCCCCACTTTGGACTATCTGAAGACCCCAAGACGAGTGGGCCGGGGATTAAAGACTTCTCCACTATCTTGGTACTGCAAGGATCTTTGTACATGCTCTGAGGAACCTGCTACAATCTAAGTAAAGTGTACTTAGCTGAGCGAGACCAACTTTATCGCTTTTGTTTGCGAGACTCTGTGTGTGTGTGTGTGTGATAGTGTGCTGTTTCTCTGTTGTGTATTTTGTCTCCTTTCCTACCCATTTTCCTTGTTTTCTATAATAAGCCTTCTTTTTATAAAGACATTTTTTGGCTTCCTTAGTATAATACATTTATCTGGGATATGTCTCTGAATGCCTTCCCCATATACGAGGTCGCCTGAGTGCTACACCGTTTGCTATGAGGTATTTTCTCAGGTTTTCACCCTGTTACTTTGTTATTGTGCTAGGAAGACTGAGTTGGAAGGGCACCTTCTAGATGATCTCCGCAGGTACCTGAGTGGTGGGCAGCTGGTTACCAGAGTGCTTTCCAGGGAAACCTTGGTTTAAGGGAGTTCCAAGAAGGAAAGTCACCTTTCTCTCCTTCCTAACCCTAACAGGTGCCAATGAAGCAAGAGCATATTTATGAAGCATCAAAGAATTCCTTGTCCACATACCTAGAATTTGCTGTCTCAGCACCCCCAAATACATTGACCCCTGCATTTCCATTTTGTATATGCCCCAGATCAATCCATAGATCAATGTCAATTTGACCCCCGGCAAAGGCCAATCCACTATTCACTTGGCCGTATTTTCATTCTTGCCTGCAGTTCAGAGGAGAAAGAACCCAGCGGAGGGGCCCGAGGAGAGACAGCCGATGCCAGAGAAAACAAGGAAGATAAACATCCAGGCAGTGGCTTCCTTGTGCCCTTTGCAAGAAAAAAAAAGACTGTAGTGATGACTGTTAGTGATAAAATAATAATAGTGGCATTTTTCTTACGGGGGTTTGAGACGCCTCCTTTTCCAGTCCCGCTCTCTGCCATCTTGCCATGTTGCTCAGGGTCACCCCAGGCCTTAGAATGGGAAGAGGAGAGGTTTGCGGCTCATTGTTCTTCACTCTTCTTGGGTTGGCTGCTCTCCCAGACTCAGAGCAGCATCTATCTCTTCCTCCCTGGCCTGGTGCAGGACTGGAACCTGCTTTACTTTTAAAGGGCATCTCTCTCACCCTTCTATCCCCAGCCACCGCCACCATCGCAGTCTCCTGGCTTCTCCTGTCACTGCCCCAGTGGCCTGACCTATCATCTGGGGACTTGCTTCCTGTTGGTTCTTCCCTAACTTCAGATGCCCTTCCATTGGCTGACTCTGGGACAGCACTGGTCAATGATGCCACCTCCTCCCATCCTTACTGCTCTGTGGCCTGGCAGGGGGAATCACTGGGGCCTGCTCTCTATTGTTATAACTGCTGGCTGCCTCTCACCTGCACCTCTGGCTTCCAGCAACAGTGGATGCAACCATGGGAGGTAAGGAGGATCTGGTGAGATTGCCTTCCGTCTTGTCCCCTGCACCTTCTCTGTCTGCCAAACCTGGCTCTGGTCCTGGACATGAAGGGAAAGCAGGGTGGATGGATACACTAGCAGTGTGTGCCTGTGGTAGCTGGGGCAAATAGGGCCTCTGCAGGAACATGGAGGCTTCTATACACATGGTACCCTATGAACAAAATCTATGACCAGATTTTGAAGCTGCTCCCACTATTTACATTATTTTTGCATTTAATTTTTAATTTGAAATCAAATGCAAAAATAGTTACACGGGAAAACTGTGGAAACCGTTTCAAAGTCAGTTTGTAGATTAGCTTCCCAATTTATGTATATTCAGCCTCTATGTACCTGCAAGGGCAATGGAGAAATCCCACCATGCGGTCCCAAACACTTAAAAGAACATAAAACAGAGAGTGGCAATCTCCTGCCAATCTCCCCTCCCACTGCTGACCCCCACTTTCACCCCTATGCTGTTCCTGAAGGTCTGTTGAGCTCAGAACAAAATGTGCAGTGGGCTCAGTGGAGGAGGGAAGTTCTGTTCCACGAGATCCACAGATCATTAGATACACGCCAAACCTGAATTGGTGAGAATGTACAGTGGATTTTAAAATATCCCCCTTCTCCTTGACCCATTTTAACTTGGGTGATCTGAACAGAATGACAGAAGCTTAAATGCACGTTTAGTGTTATGTTCCAATACCCTTAACCAACTGGAATGTTATTGCTCAAGGCTCCCAGAAAATAATGCCTGTAGTGTGATCCTGGAGCTGTTTTGCAAGGCATTTGGACTTAAGTTCATGGGCTATGGAATCCAGTTCCTATCGGTTCCCACCTCAACATGCAGGCTCAGATGTCAGAGGCATTTGGGGTCACTCAGAAGGTACCAGAAAATTGCACAGGGATTGGTCTCTTTCCCCTCTGCCTCCCCTCATCTGTTCCTAGTTAGTGCATGCGCTACTAATATAAGAAAAGCAGAGAGCCACCTAAATTAATCCGTGTTCCAGCTGTTCTTCAGAGATAATGAATTAGCAGCATGATGCGACAAATTCAGTGTGGACTGTACTATGAGGAAATCCACAGTGGTCCACATCTGATTATGACTCAGATGTGGCAAAGAGGAAGCCGACCTACGCAAAAGCTTTATTCACTTACAAGCCACAACACAAAAGCTCGCTGGCTTGTTCGTGCTCGTGGGGGAGATGCATGGCACTGCTTTTTATGAATGGAGTTAGAATTTTTCATGCTTGGGTGACAGGCAGGAAGGAGATGCATTTTTTGCTGCCACATCATTAGAATGTTTCTTCACTGAATTCTAGAATGTTAGGAAATCTACCCAGGATCAGATCCTCAACATACAGGGATGCAAAGGAATTTTAAAAATGCTGCCAGTACTTTCCCCTCCCTAAGCAGCTCCCCCTTGCAATTCTCTTGAAGGATTCAGTTCCTACTTTTCTGAATACTTAGTATAATCCCATATGTATTCTCTCCCCCCCTGCCCCCCCAGCCTTACTGGTGTATATTCTTGTTTATGATTTCCAGCAGATTATAACCAGGTAACTTGCCACATCACATTTTTAGTGCGTTAAACGTTTTTTTGTGTGCACGTGTTACCAATGTGATGTAAGAGATCAGTAAGCATGTGTTTGATAAAGTGTGTATCATGCAGGCACGTGTGCCAAGGAACAGGAACAGGAACGGGACTTTTGCCACCGTGTAATGTGAGACGCAACCCTTAAACTGCCAAGAAGAGCAAGGCTCTTGGATCACTTATGCTTTGAGAGTGTACCAATACAGAGGGTGTAACCTATCTCCCCAGTACGAGCCCAGATCACAAATCATAAGAGCATGGCTACATGCAGGCTTCGTGGTGGAGTTACAATGGTGTTCCTTCCTTAATCCTTAAAGTAAAATGAAAGTACAACTTTGCATTCCTATGCTCGTATTTTGACCCCCTGTATGTGTTTTCCCTGGTCTTTAAAAATCCTTTCCCTAAAATTCCTTCTTCTGTGGCATGTTTTCAGTCCTTTTCATTTTTATACTGTTTTAAGAAGGAATAACCTGGATCCTGAAATATGTTTATTTCCACTGATTACAGTTTTGGTGTGTGTGCGAAGTGTCATCAAGTCACAACTGATTTATGGCGACCCCTGCTGGGGCTTTCAAGGCAAGTGAGAAGCAGAGGTGGTTTGCCACTGTGTTCCTCTGCAGAGTCCTCCGTGGTGGTCTCCCATCCAAGTACTGACCGTGCTTAGCTTCCGAGAACTGACGAGATCAGGCTATATCATGCCACCTTCCCTCCCTGGTTACAGTTTTTAAGCACCCTTTAGAAACATACTTTTAATCTCATTCATGTGCTGGTTCTTTTCTAGTTCTCTTCCTTGTGTGTTTATTCCCTTTTCCTTGTATTGAGGCTCAGTTCAAACATCACATGAAACCATGGTTTAATTAAACTTCACTACTGTTATTGTGATCATCTGAATACTGGGAATGCCAATATCCCTGGTTAGTTAGAGGATTTCAAACCAGCATCTGAACCCAGGGTTTCCATCTGGTGTATTTATCCATTACAGGCAATCCTGAGCAAAGTTATACCTTTCCAAGTCCTTTGAAGTCAATGTGCTTAGCAGAGTTTAACTCTCCTTAGGATTGTACTGACAATTGTGGTTACGCATGATCAGGGCTTTTTTCTGGGAAAAGAGGTGGTGGAACTCAGTGATGGAACTCAGGACCTCACAATGATGTCACTTTGGGTCAGCTGGAACAAGGGCAGAGGTTTTTAAAGTTTAAATTGCCCTCAGTGAAAATGGTCACATGGCCGGTGGCCCCACGCCCTGATCTCCACATAGAGATCACAATGTCAGACAGGCAATCTAAACTCTCCTCTGTCTGGAGATCAGGGGGAGGGGCTACCGGCCATGTGCCATTTTCAAGAGGTGCCGGAACTCTTCCACCGCATTCCTGCTGAAAAAAAGCCCTGTGCATGATGTACTTTTGTGGACATTTTGGCCTGTTTCCTGGCACTGCCCTCACCACAGTGATGTTTGGGATATGGGGGGGGGGGCAGCAATGGTGGGGGGGGGGAGAACAAAGATGATGAAACAGTATCTGTGGGAGCAAACCTGAATTTGAATGATGGTCTGCAAGCTGGATCTGGGTTTTGTAGGACAGCCCAAGGGCCTCCAACCTTTTCTTTAATGAGAGCTTCTTCTAAGTAATTAAAAAATAGCTTGAGCTTACTAACCCACACAATTTCCCTGTTAATATATTCAATTTGCTCTACTTCCCAACATGCACAGCCAAAGGCAGGACTGGATCCAATTCCCTTTGCATGGCTGGTCAGCTGACCGATACTTCCTGGGGTCTTTGAGTGTTGCAAGAGCATTCTCTTTCACAATCTTTTCCAGGGGCTGTGGAAGCTACCCTTCCGCAGCCAGCAAGCTACCAGCCGCTCACATTCTACCTGTTGGAGACCCCTGCACTAGCCAATTAAAGTGAATTATGGTTTTACTTTATGTCTGAACTGAGCCCGATGGCTAGTCTAGACACGTGGGGGCAACAGATCTGATACGTTTGTGTCTAAAATGAAGTGTGTAAAGCTTTAGAGTAAAATGTGTGTGACCAGAAGGGAGCTGCACCCACTACCCTCCCCCTCATCATGTCACTGTTAACTGCCCAACTTTAATAAAGAAGTACGCAAGATTGCAGAGAAAAGTATTTTAAGGGATAGAGTCCAGTGAGGAGTTATCTCTCACCTGTAAATAAATTTGGTTGTAACAATTAGATCGTGCCCACCCCAATCTGGACATAAATGCAGCAGATACAAATGTAGTACACATTTGGTTCTGGTTTGAAAGCTTTCTGGCAGAGCCTCTTTCTGTTTTTTAACTTTCTAGTGCAATGCTTGGGCAATAAGACATTTTAGAATGAATAAACTGTTGTTAAATTGTTAACAGCCTGATTGCTATGTTGGAAATACTAGCAGGCATCAAACAGCTGCTTGCATGCAAGAGCTTTTCAGTTCCCCTTCCAGCAACTGTCTGCTGTACCCCTAATCCCACCCCCCGCAAGTCAGAGAGCCCTCCAGATAAGATGCAAGGAGCTAATACAGGAATTAAATGTCATCTTCCCCTATGCGTATTTATAAGTGCTTCTAAAGTAGCATGTTTTTATCCCACCCTTCTTCCAAGGAGCTCAGAGTGACATACCTCATTTGCTTCTCCTCCATATTATCCTCACAACAACAACCCTGTAAGGTAGGCTAGGCTGAAAGAGAATGACAGACTCAAAGTCACTGACCAAGTTTCCGTGGCAGGGTGGGGATTTGAACTTGACTCTCTCAGATCCTATGGCAGCCCTCTAAACATCACATCATGCTGGCTCAAACTCTAGCCCCATACAAAGAAGGTGAGCCACTGCAGAGGTCTCACTCGAATGCAAGAGGAGGGACTGGATCTCAGCTGTGGAAAACAGAAAAATTAGATTTTTAGAAATCCATACAGTTTCATATAGATACTTATGTCCACATATTGCTACATCTGAAAACAGAAAGAATTCCTATAACCAGACAAAACAGAACATCTGAATCTGGCTAACTCGTACCAAATGTTCAAAAATGGATCATCGGGACATGCCAAGACCTTATGCACTACACAGGACGAAAGCAAGTCCTTTGAACAGTCCGAAAGAGTACTAGTATGAAAATTAAAGGATGCTTTCATGTGAAGTTGAAACATTTGAAACAAATCCCAAATTTAAAGCAAGCTGAAAATTAAAGAGAAAAGCCATGGGGAAAGGTAGAAGGAAAACTGTAAAAAAACAAGATGTGCAGTGATGGAGAATATGCAGCACAGTCATGAGCAGAGTTATAACCTGCTACTTTGAAGTCAATGGACCTAGGAAGGTGGAACTGCGCTTCAGATTGTACTGTAAGCACCTGGTTTGACACATTGTCAATGTATCTAATTTGCAACGTGGCCCCATCTGTGGATACTTAAATCTGGAGATTGGGGCCATGGACAGACAGGACAGATACAAACCTGAGAAAAACCCAGGTTTGCGTACAAATCTAAAATCTAATAAATAAATTGGGGTTAAAACAATGCTTGTAGCTTTAAGAAACAAATACCATCAGTGACCATTGCTAAGAACCATAACAGTATTGACAGTCTTCAAGCCTCGGTTTCTGTCAGTAAAAAGCAGAAGGAGGGGGAAGGGGCAGGGTTGTTTGGGCCTTTGAGGGGAGACTTATCAGGGCCAGGCCTGGCAGCAACCCCAGGAAACTTACATTACTCACCCAGGCCTGGTGTGGAGAAACATGGGGTATATATGTAGTAAATAAATAATAAATATAGCTGAAGATAGTGGCAGATAAAAGGTAGGTTGGTGGGTGGGTGAGAAGGAAGCAGGGAAAGGTAAAGATATGAGACCTGCCCCAGGAGAAGGGAACAAGGAAATAGTGTGAGGAAGAGGCTACAGGCGAAAGTAGGGTTGCCAAATCCAGCTTGGGAAATGCCTGGAGATTTGAGGGTGGAGCCTGGGGAGGGCAGAATTTGGGGCAGGAAGGGACCTCAGTGGGGTATATTCCTCAGAGTCCATCCTCCAGAGTAGCCATTTTCTCCAGGAGAACTGATCTCTATTGTCTGTGGATTGGTTGTAATTCCAGGAGATCTCTAGGTCCCACTTGGAGGTTGGTAACCCTAGGGGAAAGTGAGGTACCCCCCCACAAGTCCTTGTTGGTTCCCCACCGTGCAATTGGGCCTGGCCCAGCAGCTGGCATTGTGCAACTTGGCCAGGTTTTTCCCCTGAGAGAGACTGCTAGGGCCTGAGTTGCTGCATGACATCTGTGGTCAAATGGCTGAAAGGAAACAAATTGAAAATGAACCCAGACAAGATGGAAGTGAAGCTGTTTGGGAAGGGGAGACCTTGAAAGACATTGTGCCATTGTACCTACCCCCCCTTCACTTTTGATGGGGTTCAGTTGACCCTGTTGATTCAGTTAAGAGCCAAGGGATTATACTGGACCCAGCACTGCTAATAGATAAAACACATTGATTCAGCTGCAAAAAAAAGGCCTTCTCCTAACTCAGACTAGCCTGGAAGATGGCCCCCTACTTCAACATGGCCAGTTTGGCCACATGGATTCATGTCATGGTAACATCAAGACTAGACTACCGTAATGCACTCTACATTGGTCTCCCCTCAAAATCAGCTCAGAGACTCCAGATGGTGCAGAATGCTGCCGCTCAACTGTTACCTGCAGCTAGGCGGAGCATACATATTGCTCCCATTCTGCAGTCACTCCACTGGCTACTCATTAGTTACTGGGCTCATTTCAAGGTTTTGGCTATCACTCCATGGGCCTTGGCCCCTCATATCTGCAGGACCACGTCTCTCCTTATGCTCTGCCATGGTAGCTTCGCTCATCTGAACAGGGCGTTCTGCAGGTACCATTCTGCAGTTGGGCTAAATCCACAGCTGCCTGTACATGTGCATTCTCTGTGGTGGCCCCTGCCTTGTGGAATGGTCTGCCTGAAGAGGTCAGGAGAGAGCTCACTGTCTTGTATTTCTACAAACTTTGCAAAACTAAATTATCCAGGAGAGCTTTTTTACTCAAATAATAAGGCTGTGATGTAAGAAGTGGCTCAGAGAGATAGACCCTTTGGTAAAGGGACAGGAACTGTAGACTCTACTACTGGGTACTGTCTGTTGATGTAGATATACTCCTACTGGGCAGTTTCTGCATCATTTAATATGTCATGTCAAATTACTTATGCTTTGTTTCAGCAGTGTTTTGTCTCAGTAGTCAGAATTTCGCTAGTTTTCAAATTTCTGCAATCCATTGCCTATTTATTGCATTCTTTATTGAACGTCCCAGCCATTGATCGTATGGATTTACACTGTGTAACCTGCCTTGAGTCTGAGGCTGATTCCGCACATGTTGGATAATGCACTTCCAATCCTCTTTAGAGATCATTTGGAACTGAATTTTTCGAGTGTGAAACAAAAAATCCACTTCCAAACGATAGCTAAAGTGCATTGAAAGTGCATTATCCAACGTGTGCGGAATCAGCCTTAGACAGAAAGATGGATTATAAATAAAGAAAAATAAATGAGGGAAACTGAAGGAGGAGGTAGGGTGATAAAGGTAAATTGGCTGGTAGGTTGGCAGGAGAGAAGGAGCCAGGAAACTGGAAGAGACCATGAGGGCTTTCATGGAAGGGAAAGAGGAAATAACAGGAGAGGGGAAATGAGATGCCCTCCACAAGTCCTTGTGGGTCCCTTGCTTGTAAGATATCTATGCTAGAGAGAGAGATGAAATGGAAACCAGAATTTCAGCACTGCATAAACCATGCAAAAGACTAACTCCTTCTTTTCATTCGCTAATGGAAAGAGGTCACTTTCTCTTGCGCCATCTGCAAATTTCCCCCCACTTCAGGTCACTGTGTACATCAGGCCCCTATGCAACGTAGCTCTGACGCAAATCCGTATGCATATTACAGCTTTTTCTATGGAAGCTTTAATCACAATCGCTATCTTGCTCACTTGTGATCTAAGATATTTTCCATTACTTCAGCACATCCAGTAATGTTGATCTTACTTGTTTGACAAACAAAGTACTCTTTCTTCTACAATTCCATTTCCGAGGCCAGATGCAAGTTAAAGTCTTTGATTGTTTGCATGCAGGTTTTGCACTGGTTTGGCATCCAAACGGGAATGTTTTTTTTTGAGCTTCCACATTACATTATTCCCTATTAGTCCGCTTTCAGTGGTTTCTGCCACTTTGCAGCAGTCTTTCCAAACCTGCTTTGCTATGAACTTTTGAGAAAGTTAACATTGAAAATACATTTGCACCATGTAGACAAGAAGGCAAACATTTTTGCACGTCCTGCCTACATCATCACTATTTTCCCCCTCCCGCAACCATTTCCCTCCATCACCAGAAGACTGTGGGGCACGTTTTTTAAAATAAATTGCAATTGATATATGGGTATAGAATCATAATTTTATAACATTCTGTCTGATACCTCCTCTGAATTCCTAGCTTTTATTTTCTTTAAAAAAGTAAATCTACCCCTTTTCATTGTGGAGATCATCCTTTCCCCTTATTCCTCCACAATGAAAAGGGGACTTACCCTTAATAAAATGAAAGCTAATCATTCAGAGAACTAGTAGATACAACACTATGATGCTACAACTATATGACAATTGCCAGTTTTTTAGAAATAGCCCTTTGCTGGCATGGGGAAAAGCAGCCAGAGAGGCAAGGAAAGCACATGGGAAAATGCTGTACAAATGCCCTGTTGCCACTGCAAATGCTTCTGTATATATATGGAGAATCATTACCATGTGGCAGAAACCTTTCTGTGGACTGCATTTGTTAAACTCAGAGATGCTAGTAACAACTCAATAATTAATTTGCCAGATCAGACCACATATGTCAGCACTCTGCACCCAATCATAGCCAGCTGGTTACCTTTAGATCATCAGGGCCCAGCGAGGGGCAGCTCTCACCCCTGTGTGAAATGGTTGGGAGCCTAAGCCTCTGATGAAGTGGCCACAAGCGGCCACTGCTGAGCTGACTGGCCGAGCCCCAGATGCGAGTGGCTGTTGCGATGAGCGGGCGGCCCAAGTCCTGGACAGGATGGGTACGAGTAGTGGTGACAGAAGCCTGTTCTTTTTCTTCCCCCTCCTTTGGTAGCAGGGTTGCCACCTGCAGGAAATTCTTAGAGATTTGTGGGCAGAGCCTGGGGAAGGTGGGATTTGGGGAAGGTAAGGAACTCAAAGGGCTACACTACAATGCCACAGGCTCCTTCCTCCAAAGCCATCATTTTCTCCAGGGAAACTGATCTCTGTAGTCCTCAAATCAGTTGTAATTCTGGGAGTTCTCCAGGCTCCAACTGGAGATTGGCAACCAAAGTTGGTGGTGGAACTGTGGGCATTCACATGACCTGTGGTCCTCACAATGTGGGGCCTGGGAAAGCTGGCCCCGTGGCCCATTGTTAAGACTTGCTTGTGAGGCAGGTTATGCTGAGAGACTTTGATAGGCCCAGGGAGAGCTTCCACGGCAAACCTGGCCATCCCAAGTTCTAGTCCAACACTCGAACTATTATTTGTTTGTTTGTTTGTTTGTTTGTTTGTTTATTTATACCCCACCCTCCCCACAACATTTATAAAATACAGCGAATTGATCATAAAACGACATTCATAAAATACAACATTCATAAAATACGGTGAATTAATCATTCACAACATTCATAAAATGCAACATTCATAAACAACATTTAGCATGAAGTGCTTCTCAAAGGGATCCTAATATAAAGTTGAATGGGAATGTAACTTCCTTGTGAGGTAGGCTGTTGTTGCCACTGGAATTCTTGCTTACATGGCTTTGTCTGTCTGTCTGTCTAATTAATCAGCGCAGAGACTGAAACCAGCCCAACCTCAATAAACGAGTCTTAGCAGAGTCAGATTCCAAACCTCATCAGTGCGGCTTGCCGTGGGCTGACGGAAGGCCACAGGAAGCTTTCTGATGTGTCAGGTTTGCAGCTCCCAGTTCCTGCAGGAATCTTAACTGCTAACATCTGTACAGAGGGGACTGTATTAGACCAGTGACTCCCCTTTCATTTAGTATTTTACCTTTGGCTACAGAGCTTATACCGGCATCTCCCTGAGCATCTGCTGAGGTCCCTTTTGCACCGTTCCAAAATAAGGGCTCTTGGGTGCAGGACGGGATGGGAATAAACTCAGGTTAAAGGTCCAGGGAATTCCTACATGGCAGGATGCTGCGGGGCTTCTGTTCTCACAGCTAGAGTCTCTGGGCCAGACAGTGCTCTTGGGGTTTGTGGCTAACCACAGTCTGTCCTTGAGTTTGACTGGGAGGGGTGGGAGGCATGGGAAGATACCACGCACCTCTTTTTGCCACTCCCCAGAGAAATAAAACATTCCCTGGATTATTTTATACTGCACATCCTTGCCAAAGACTCGGTCTGCCTCACCATCGGGATATGTGCCCTTTAGCATTACTGCTCCCAGCTGAATGTTAAACTGAACGGCACAATGGTTGGCAGCTCATATCCTAAAGTATTTCTTTGCTGAGCTGAAAATAAATGCTGTGGATGTTTCAGTTTTTCTGAATGGATGAATGTTTATATAACAATCATATACAGATGCACACACTGATCCTGTCAAGGGTAGGTTCATTCCTGAAGCCTCTTGCATTGGCAGAGAATGGAGACACGACAGCGGAAAAATTATGCCCCCGTAGCAATAGCCCGGTACTCCCGGGATGCTATCACTGGCTTTGGGGAAGGGCATTTAAACTAGGAAGGTGGTTCAAAAAGAAAGGGTTAAACAGCCGCCACCTTATATGAGTCCCCAATCCTTTCCTAGCTCTCCTTCCCAGCTTCTTTGAACTTAAAAAAAAATCTGTGGGAAATTCTAATCCTGGATCTCCCACATGGTGACTCCTTTGTCTTGCAGGATCAAAGCCAAACTGCAGATAGCAGATGAATGAGCTGCAATCTTGCACTGAGTCCATTTTCTATCCCAGCAGGTGAAGCTGCAAATGGAGATATCTGGGTGATGGCCACAGGGAGAGGGGGAGCAGCCACCATGCTTCTGCTTCTGTCTCACAGC
This sequence comes from Eublepharis macularius, assembly GCF_028583425.1. Classification (NCBI taxonomy): domain Eukaryota; kingdom Metazoa; phylum Chordata; class Lepidosauria; order Squamata; family Eublepharidae; genus Eublepharis; species Eublepharis macularius. The sequence continues at coordinate 42,449,965 of NC_072790.1, forward strand.
TATCCTGGTCCCAAGTCATTTAGGGCCTTAAAGGTAAGAACCAGCATGGAAACAGATGGGTAGCCACTGCAGATTTTTCTGCACAGGAGTGGTAGTATTTCCTGTAACCATCTCCTGACAGTAGCCTGGCTCCTGCATTTTGGACCAATTGAAGTTTCAGAACCATTTTCAATGGCAGCCCTGTGCAGAGCGCGTTACAGTAATCTAAATTGGATATGATTTGGGCATGGATCACTGTGGCCAGCTCATGCTTTATGAGGAATGTCCGTAGCTGGCAGACCAGCTGGGGCTAATAAAATACCTGCTATGGAGGAGACCTGAGTGTTCACATCAGGATCCATTAGCCAGGATCCAGTAGCACACCTAAGTTATGAACCTGCTTCTTCTGGGGAAGTGCAACCTCCTCCGGGACAGGCTGACTCCACAATCCCGAAGCAGCTTCTCCATTGACCGATAGCAACTCAGTCTTGTCTGTATTGAACTTCTGTTTATTGGCCCTCATCCATCCCATGACCTTCTCCAGGCAGCAATTCAGGACTTCCACAGACCCAACTGGCTTAGCTGATAAGGAGAAAAAAAAACCTGGGTGTCATCTGCATATTGGTAGCGGCTCACTCCAAATTCACGGGTGACTACTTGCTGCAATTTCATGTAGATGCTAAATAGCATGGGGAATAAGATGCAACACTCTGGACCCCATAATGTAAACCCCACAGGCCTGAGCAGGAGTCCCTCAGCATCACCTTCTGGAATCTGCTGGTCAAGTAAGAGTGGGACCCCCAACTTGCGCTACACTCTACTCCCAGACCAGCTAGCACCTCCAGAAGTATTCCATGGTTGATGGCATCAAAAGCATTTTAGATTCAACAGGCACACATTCCCCCGTCGCTCTCCTGGTGAAGGTCATCAGTCTGGGTGACCAAGGCCATTTTCGTCCCCAAACCAGGCCTGAATCCAGATTGCAATGGGTCTAGATAATTCTCTGAGATAATCTTTTGCTCCTGCCCCAGGATTGTGCTATAAAGTTTAATTTCCGTTTTGAATTCTGTCGTGTGCATTATTCACCTGCCATGGGGCTTTGATCATGTGGTTGCCTATCTTGCTGCTCCTTCTGTGGCTTTCCGTTATCTTTTGTATCCAGTCTGGAGTGCAATCCTCCTGAGTGACCTCCTTCATTCTTATTTGTAGCCTCTTATCTCTTGTTCTCTTTTGTCTCTGAAGTCTGTGCTCTTCCCACACTCTTCTTCATAGATTGCTTGTTCCGTCTCTCATCTCTCTCCTTTTGCGTTGGCTTCTCCATATGTTCGGATTGCTCTTTTTGTTAATATGTGTCATTCTTCCTCCTTAAAACAAACTTTCTTTTCTTTTTTAAACCTCCCCCCCCCGCCCACACCGTTTTTCTCTTTAAGAGTCTTATTTCCTAGTCTTTGATTTATCTTAGGGTTGTGAGAAAGGAAATTGTTAATCTTTCATTAACATGTAGCTGATTTTTCTGCCATGTGAGTGCACGATTATTCCACATCTGTTCTATTCTTTCTCCGTATTTCTTTCCGTTCCTTAACATTAGTGTTCCTCTCCTGCTTGGACTAGGACTGTGGCCAGATGTCACAAATAAACCTGGCTTATTTGGGGCTTGTGCTACCCCTCCCCTTCTCTCCTTTGCTTGCACTTTGCTTACCAGGTTGGGCCTGCATGATCAAATATATGTTGAGTGCTCTGTAATGAAAACTCCATTTCCAGGTGTGGGGGACCTGGTTTGGATTGGGATCATGGTGCACAGGGCGACAGTGCTTATGCATCATCCAGGCATAAACAGAGGCAAGAGGCATTATTTGACCATTTGGGGGCTCCATTTACACTGATGGGGCACCTTAAGTCCCCTCATATTGGCAAATACCACCTCTCAGGGCTGTTTCATGTTAGAAAACCAGTGCAGGGGGCACGTATAAGTGCCCTTTCCCCATATGCTGCATTCCAATTCAAATTGGGCCTATGCATGCCTGGGAATTCAGGCAACTGGCGGGAGCCTTCCTTTAGGGGGAGCAAAGATGGTGCCATAGTGACATAACAGGCGATGAAGTGACATCACTTCCTGTGCTACCCGCTACTATAGAGATTGGGGTATATGTTAGAGCATTGTTCAACACAATGGCATCTCTTCTAGGTTGTGCCGGAAGTGATGTCAAACAGGGCAGGGCTGCTAATCTCCAGGTGGGGCGGGCTGGCATTCTCCTGGAATTACAAGATATCTCCAGACTACAGGCATCGATTCCCCTGGAGGAAATAGCAATTTTGGAAGGTGAACTTGGGCTATTTTGAGGCCGAGATACTCCCCTTCCCACACAGGGCCCTTGCCTTCCTTGTCACGCTGGGAATGACTTTCTGGTGCAAAAACAAAGGCTCCAGAGTGAGTGCACACTTTGTGTGCATGCATGGTAAGTTTCCCCCATGCGCCCCCCCACAAATGCCCCCCCGTCCCCCAGTTTGGGCCCCAGGGGACTTGGCAACCCTAGATAATCCCTTGATCTCCCTCCCCAGGCATTGCCTCCCAGTGTCCATGAGCTTCCTAAGCCAGAGGTGCCAACTTTACTGGCAGGGGTTTCCCTCAGGATTCAAAAGTGCCTATATCCATTCCCCCCTTTTTCTTGGCTGTCTCGCAGCAGCATTTTGTACAGCCAATGAAGCTCCCACCAGGCCTAGAAGTCACTAATGGGGCCCTTCTCTCTGCAACACCCTCCATCTCTGAAATTTCACAGGCCTGTAACTGACTGATAATAGGCACTGGCTTACAGGAATTAATAGCAGATGTGGCATAAAACCTGTGAAATTTGACTACATATGTGGGGCTTTTCATTTTACCACCTGTGATATAACATTCTCTCGTGCAATTATAACTACTACCAGTTAGAACTCCGGCTACTGCTGTTGATGGGTTGATGTGAAGGGTGTCAGTTTTTAAATTAAGAAAACCTGCTAACATGCTTGCTCTTGTATACCATCCCACCACAAGTGGTAAAGGGCCCATATTCTTAATCCTGCCAAAGGTGATTGTGTATTAAGGGGCTGAGGTACAAAATGTCACCCACAATTCAGGACTCCAAATCTCTGTCAACACACCACAGAACAAAGTACCTTAAATTATGCAAGCATTTAATGCATAAAATTCTCTAGGTATTAGCTTCTTGTTTGGCAGGCCTCCAAAAAGTTTTCAAAGTTCTGCTTCAACTTGCACTCTCTGGCTGCATGGGTACATGATCTGTGCAGGAGTGGAAAATTGTGACAACTGCCTTCTGAAATGCTGCAGGCTGAACTAGGTGTGTCTTGCAGCCTGAACTTCTGCTTGTTCATGCAGAAGTAAAGCTTTTTCATTCAATGGGGCTTACTTCTGAGTACCCTGCATAGCATTGCAAGAACACAGTCCATGTGATATCTTTTTTTAGGACTGAGCAAATGACACATAACAGAGTGCAAGTTTTCAGGTTCAGCAGAGCTCTTCTTCAGGCTGGATGTTACAAATCTATAAGAAAAGCTTTTCGAAGCTGGAAGGACATGCTATACAGTCCTGTTAAAGCCTGCATCGTGTGCTGGATGCAGAGCCAGTCCATGGGAAAAGTTTATACATGCCTGTATCAGACTCTTGGCTGTGACCCCTCTGCTCTGTGAAATGTTCTGGCTTGGAGTAACAGGCTCCATCGGCTGCATCTCGACACCAGGAAAAGCGGTGCAGGTTGTTTGTTATAGATCTATTAAAGACATGGAATCTCTGTCAGGAAAGAAAACAGCAACCTCTGTGTGAGTGTGTGGATATTTTCAGTGGATTCCCAGGGCTTTGATCTCACTTGTTAGCGAGAATACTTCCTTTTGAAATGGCTTCAGTTTTCTGTGAGGCCGCTAACTGGAGGAAGGGGGTCTGCCTGTGACTCAGCTGGAGGAAGATGCCGTAATTGTTGTGTCAGTCATGCTTCTTTCAGTCTGGTGACTGCACATGCCCGCAGGCCATGTGTTCTGGAGCAAGGGACATTCCAATGTATGCTATACTCAAGGAGCGGCAGGATGTAGAGACAAATGCGATTAACAAATAGTTCCACTGGATTAACATGGAATTAGCACTGGCCCTCCAAAAAGAAGGAATACAGCAAGACTGCCCCTCTCTGGGCTAAGCTTCCTTCCCAATGCTCCTCCTACCTGGTCCACCTCCAGCTGTTTCCATGGAAGAAAACTAGAACCTCCATGTTCAGAAGCAGAATACCAGAGTTCTAGATGCTAGGAACAAACAAGAAGGGAGAACTGTGCTCGTACCTCCTAGTAAGCTTCCCTGAAGATTTAACTAGCCATGGCTGGAAATGGACTATTGAGTTTAGATAGAAATAAGTAACTCCCCAAGGCCAGAGACGGAGCACTGGAAATAATTGCCAGCTCCTCCTGGAGATAATTTTCCCTCCCATTAATTTCATCTCAAATATTCATTTCCTAGCCAAATTCATTCTCCAAATCCTGCCTAGATTCTTTCAAAAATTAATTTCCGGTCCAAATGCCCCCCAATCAATAAAACCCATTTCCCACCTGAATTTTCTCAGAATTTCCTACCTAGTTCCCCAAATTTCTCCAAAGTTTACACTACATTAGCTAGGGTTGCCAACTCTGGCATGAGAAATTCCTGGAGATTTGGGGGATGGTGCGTGGAGAGGGTGGGGCTTGTGGAAGACAAGGACCTCAGCAGAGTATAATGCCATAGAGACCATCTTGCAAAACAGCTGTTTTCTGCAGGGGATTCATGATCTTTGTAGTTTGGAAATCCGTTGTAATTCCAGGAGAACTCCAGGCCCCACCTGGAGGTTGGCAATGCTCTCACTATTCCCAGTTTGTGTCCTCTTCTTCTCCCTAGAAAGAAAAATACAATTCTTCCTCAGTCACCAGGCAGCTCATATAGCCAAATTCTGTGCATTTAAACACGCAAATGCTGGGGGAAGAAGTGTGCCTGAAGCATCCCATCAGTATATGCAGCAGCCAAGGACATATAATGTATTCCATATCAGTTTCACAGTGTGGGATCTTGATAGGGTGTAGAAGAGCCAGGCCTCTTCTGTCCGGGCAGCCTGAGGAACAAAGAGAGTGAGGGACAGGCCACGAAGACCACTGATTTTGGCATGCCTTCATTCACTAGCACATGCCTTCCCATCCACAGGGGCTTCCCGCAAACCCAGCCTCCTCACACTAACTCCTTGAGGGGTAGGATGGAGTGACTTTCTCTCCATTTGCTGCATGGTATGGAAGAAGTGGAGAGAGCACTCCGTCTTCCTTTCCCAAAGTACCAGAATACAAGGGCATTCTGTTAAGCTGATGGGCAGTCGACTCAGTGCAGCCAAAGGAAAGTACTTTTTCATGCAATTAACTTGTGGAACTCACTGCCAAAGGAAGTGGCAATGGCCAATAGCACAGGCAACTGAAAGAAGGCATTTGGCAAATTCATGAGAGAGAGGCCCATTAGTGCCAATAAGCCATGATGGTTAAACAGGATTGCCGTGTTGTCAGTGGCACATCAGTGTAGATATGCTGGCACTGACATCAAGCATAATCACCATGGGTGGGTGTGGGGGACCCTTCCACATTCCCCTTCAACACACATACATCTGAATTGTTTTGTTGATTTTGCACCTTAAGATAGCTGAGAAGAGCGGGAACAGAACAGTTGCTGGGGAAGGCTGTAAAATACCTATCTTAATTGAAAAGGTGTGCATACCTTACTTTATGACATATTGACCCTCTGCTAGAGTTGAAGAGATCAAAGACAGATAATATAGCATGAGAAAGTCCACTGGGCTGCAAAGCCTCAAGAAAACACTGTGAAATTAATTTTAGAATCCAAAATACTGATTGTACCTTCATGCAAAACTTCTACATCAATAAATATCCAACCTGGGGGAAGGCCAGGCATCCATAAATGTAGCAACCAGAAATTTTTCATTCTGGAAATATTGTAAGCCACTTTGGGTCCTCATTGTGGAGAAAAGTGGAGTATAAATATGTAAACAAACCAACCAACAGCAGGGGAAAACTTCAGTATATCCTGCCTTTTTTAAAAGTTAACAACAAAACATGGAGTCTGAGAGCCAAGCTACAAGTGATGCCTTACAGAGGTTGGACACTTGTCAGCTTCCCTCAAGTTTTGATGGGAGATGTAGGCATCCTGGTTTTACAGCTTGGCTCTCCATTACAGCTGCAAGACCAGGACGCCTACATTTCCCATCAAAACTTGAGGGAAGCTGACAAGTGTCCAACCTGTGTCAGGCGTCACTTGTAGCTTGGCTCCCTGAGTCTAACTAGATGTTACAAACCTCATGAATTCACCATGGTGACTTGCAGCTATACTGTAGCTTCTAGTTCCTGGTGGCAACCGATGAGTAAATGTGCAGCAGTACCAATTTGTACTGGGAGTGGAGTGCAGGATAAGAAGGAATTACTCCCTCCTTCCCTGTGCTGTTTTCAGTGGCTAAAACAGCCCAGGGGCCATGGGTTGGGAGGAGTGGTATTTGCTCCTTTGGGAGCCAGCACCCGCACTGAATGATTGCACATGGTGCCTCCCCACCGAGGAAATAACGCTCCCACCCACAATCCCTGGGCTATTTCAGCTGCTAAAAACAACAGGCCCCATAGAGAACTCATGCAGTTTGTAACACCTAGTTGGGCTCAGTGGATGCCTCTTTCACAATAGGAACATGCTGTGAAGTGTTATCAGCTGGATGGGAGGAATTGCTACAAACATGCATACATACATACTGTGGCCACTCCAGTTCTGTAAATCTTCCTCCCTAGGCATCAGGTACAGAAGAGGAAGAAACAAGAAAGCCGACACCGCTCTATATTTGTGGATCCCTGGGAAAGATAGTTTCTTCTTCTCTCCCTAGGTCCTGAATGTTGTATATAAACACACCGAAAGATAAAATGCTTCTCTAGATTCCCCTGCCCTGATATACATACCCAAACTGTTGCAAAAATAAAAAAAAGTAGTAGGAAAGCATGAAAAAAACAGAGTGGAGGAACTGTAGCATTCCGCAGATGTCTGCTACGATTTTAGTCGGAGAACAACCCCAGGAGGTGTGCAAAAAAATGGCTTCCCAACAGCATCAAACCCTGGCCATTTCCACATGTCTTACCTGCCTGCGGAACATCGCACGAAAGACCCGGAAGACAGCGTCTTCTCGCGCAAAATCATGCCAGAAGAGAGAATCTAAACTATACTCAGGCTCTCGAAAGTAACAGAAAAAAATGTTGGACTTGCTGATCTTCTGCACCCCATGACATCTATTGGCTTCACTGAACCATCATCCTAGCAGGCTCTTGCAAACTGCATTTGAGCAATTAGACAATCAATTCACAACAAGGGAGGCTGGGGAAGTTTGCACAGGGATTCTTTCTCTGCTGGTAATTCCAGAATTAAATTTCTGCTTGCCCCTGGTGATCCCATTTATAAATGCCTGGCCTTCCCCCAGGTTGGATATTTATTGACGTAGAGGTTTTGCATGAAGGCACAATCAGTATTTAGGATTGTAAAATGAATTTCACAGTGTTTCCTTGAGGCTTTGCAGCCCAGTGGACTTTCTCATGCTATATTATCTGTCTTTGATCTCTTCAACTCTAGCAGAGGGTCAATATGTCATAAAGTAAGGCATGCACACCTTTTCAATTAAGACAGTGTATTTTACAGCCTTGTAGGGAAAACATTACATGTGAAGCAGGTGCAACACATGCCTGAGTAACTTGTAGTTCACAGTGGAATGCAGGAAATTCCTGATTTCATTCAAAGATAATTGTTATATTCCAGATACTTGTACCAATAGTATGAAGCCTTGAAATGTGATGCTTGGTTACTGAAATATAGAAGTCATGAATGACCTCTGCAAAGGTTACATTGCTGTCCCAGTATACATAACAAGAGCTCACTAGTCACATGTTTCAGGGATGCAATTCATTTAGTCCTCAAGCAAAAAAGACCACACAGAGATTTTCCAGGGGGTACAGCTTTCATTCACACAAAACTGGAACCTAGTTTGTCTGACTGGAAGCTACATGAAAAATCCACATGGATTGCACTCCTGAAACATGCAGTTGGCAGGTTTCCTACTCCTAAGGGCAAACTAGCCATTGTGGCCACTGGGACTTCTGGTGGGCCAATGGCCTCCCCCTTACACCTGGGCCAATCCAGCTCAGTGTCAAAAGAGAGGTTCCTGGCTGGCCCACCTGGCCTTTGTTCAACAAGCCAGTTTGGTGTAGTGGTTAAGAGCATGGGACTCTAATCTGGAGAGCCGGGTTTGATTCCTCACTCCTCCACAAAGCCAGTTGGGTGACCTTGGGCGAGTCACAGTTCTCTTGAGCTCTCTTAGCCCCACCCACCTCACAGGGTGATTGTTGTGGGGTAATAATAACACTTTGTAAACCGCTCTGAGTGGGTATTAAGTTGTCCTGAAGGGCGGTATATAAATCGAATGTTATTATTATTATTATTAAGGGGGTGGCCACACCTGACCTGCCCGAGCCTCACACTGAGCAGGCAGGCTGCCTCTTCCTCCCTCTCTTCTTTGGGTGGGTGGGGCCAGGACAGGCTGGGGGCGGGGCTCTTTTCCAGGGCCATATTCCCCCCCCCCAGTTCTCCCCACCTGCTCTGCATGAATGAAGCCCTAACGTAATATCTGCAGAAGTCTAAAGAGTTTGAAAGCAAAGGGAAATGTAAAATGAATCCCAAATGTATTAATTCCCTACGGTAATTTCTCTACTACCAGAATGAGTTTGACTTTTTATTGCAGAGTCGGGAACTTATCCATGCAGGCATGTATAGACAGAGGTATCTTAGCTCATCTCATCCTTCCAAACTGCTTCTGCCGGAGTGTTTCCTTCCAAAGATTCCGATGAAAGTAGTGGTTTAATCTCATGGATCACGTCTTCCATTGGTACGGATTAGAATATGACTACATAGTTTAATAAGCAATAAAGTAAACTGTTTAAAGGACATGGGCTTGCCTCAACATATTAAGTAAAGCAAAGCTTTCGATACCTTGAAGACTCATAAAAAAGACTGGAAAGATTTATCTCAGCAGTATAGCTAATTCACTTTATTAGTACTAGGAGTGAAAGATAATCTGAGAGTCACCTTCTGTTGTGTATGATTAGTTTCTGTATAAGTCTTCTGTGCTTTTCTTTTTCGCAGTTCTTACCACACACAGCGCAATCATGCTGTGTAAAAACCAACCTCTGCAAATGGCATAGATTATAATCAACAATCATTAAAGGTTCTAAGTTTAGAGTTATTTTGAACGAAGATTTCAGTTCTGTCCCGGTTCTGCCAATTACCTATTTTTAAACTAACACTTCCAACTAAACAGAAGTGTGGACAAAATTAAAGTGAAATATTTATTTGTGACTTTTTAAACAGTAAATGAAAATATAAGCTTTTTTTTCACTTTCCCCAAGGGGTGGGAAGTTCCAGTCTAGCTTAACAGACCCCTTTCCTTTCAAATATGAAAGTACAGGGGGGGGGGGTTATACTTTTTGGTGCTATCTTTTTACTTAGAAATATACCGACTGAGAAAATAGCAAGAAAACAGAGGGGGGGAAATGAATATTAGAGAAATGCCTGTCTAAACGTGGCAGCACATTTGAGAAGCCCCAAGACTGGGCCTGTCTGCCAGCACCGATAACCTCAAACTGATGTTTCCTCCTCTTCCTCCTCCTCCTCCCTCTTTTGAGCTGTTCCTTTGTGTTCATGCGGGTGATGTAACTAGCATCCTCAGAGGTATGGTAGGGTTAGGGTTAACTTTACCTATCCTGCTTTCATTCACCCTTCAGTCCTGCTCTGTAGCCACCACACAGGACACTGACAGTTTCAGCAAAAGTACTTTTTATTACTTCCAACTGGAAGGGAACACTTACAGATGGAGAACGCTTGCTGGGAGACTGCAACCAACACTCAAGAACAAGATGTAAGTGTGGGCCAAGCTAGAAGTGGCAGATTACACTTGAATGGCCAGTGAACAGACTGAGAGCCAAGCTGCAAGTGACGCCCGACACAGGTTGGACACTTGTCAGCTTACCTCAAGTTCTGATGGGAAATGTAGGCATCCTGGTCTTTCAGTGTGACTGTCCATTTAATTGAAGTTTACAGAACCCCCCTCCACACACCCAGCGGAGGGGAAGGGGGGCACCCAGTGAGAGCCCAACGCCTGCACTCCCCTCCTGACCACATGTTCTCCCTCCCATAAACTGCCGCTCTGTAAACTTCAATTAAATGGACAGCCAAGCTGCAAGACCAGGATGCCTACATTTCCCATCAAAACTTGAGGGAAACTGACAAGCGTCCAACCTGTGTCAGGCGTCACTTGTAGCTTGGCTCTGACACATATTCCTCCCTGTTCACTTGCGCTCCACTTGATCACATGTGAGTCCATTCACTTGCCATTCAAGTGTAACTCGTCACTTCTAGTTTGGTCCTGAGGTTCCCATACAGGCCTTGAGCTGGAAACTAGCTCTTGAGGACTTAAGTAAAGGTCTATCAACACACAAATATCACAGTAACCTTTTAAGAGCATAGCTCAAACATTATAACCAGGGATGCCATTTTCCCAGTTTATAGCGGGAGGTATCCTGCTGGTTTGGCCCTCCCTACTTCACTTGTTCCTCTGAGTGGCAAGAGAAAAGTCCCTGGCTAGAAATGACATCTGGCTACATACGATGTCGCATCTGCCTTAAAAAACAGATAAGTGCATTGGATAATGCTTTGGCCATCTCTGAGAAAAAAATGTTTTCAGGGGATGGCCAGAACATTACCTGAGACATTTACATTACATCCCGTTTTGTAACATCACTCATTGCCAAACATCATTTCCATCTGTTCTCTCCCCTCCATCCCAAATGCTCTTGGGGGTGCCAGCTGGTGGCCTGCCATCCCTAATAACTGCAAACAACACTTTCCTATTACATGTTTGAACCTGCACTCCCCCAGTCTTAACATGCAACTAATAGTTATTTCTGGGTTTGTGTGGATTGCCATTATTAGTTTCTATCTAAACTGTACAGACAGCTTACTAGCTATTCCCTCGGTTCTTCCCAGCAAAATTAGGATCCCAAGCAAGGGTTTTCAGGAAGGGAACAGGCCATAGTTCAGTGGCTTCGCTGGCAAGTTTCATGCCTTGGTTTTAGAATGTTCTACCAACCTGCCTACATACATTGGTGGCCAACCAAACAAATGCAGTTCACTCAATGGAGACTTAATATACCTGCTTGTCTTGAGTGAAAGAAACAACAATAAAATGGCCCTCAGGTAGGCAGGCAACAATCCAGCGCTGTAGACCGCGTTCTGGGTCACCGTGTTATGCAGGCTTGTTCTATAGAAATGATGACCATCTGTACATCTGCGTGGCATTGTTTTACAAGAGTTTGCTCTTGAATATTCATTCTAGATCATGCTTTTTTAAAAAAAAAACCATTCGTGTTTAACAGTGTTAGGCACTTGAGTGCATTCCTGAGTTAATACTTGACATTTTTTCCGGCGTCACTACATTTCAAAAGCTGCTTATTGGCATTTACTAAGAGCAGGCCCCAATAGCAAATAAACAATGTTTTATAGATACTTTCAAGAGTATACACGGTTGAGAGCTTTAGTTACACAGGGAATAACTGCCAGTAGCCCCCCCCCCCCTTCTAGTGATGAATTAATGCAAGAAGCCTCTCTCTTGTCTGCAGAAATTAAATAAATAAGTGCACATTGCACCAACTAGTGAATTAAGCAATAAATAGTATGTTCAGACTCCATACCCTTGGGGCTGAAGAGGAGAATAAAGTTTAAAATTACAGCAGTTCTCTTTCATGTGATTTTTTTCAAAGCAAGGCCTTCTCTTTCCCCCCTTTTTGGTTCTCATATGTTGAGCTGAGAAATGTGCCTACAAAAATGAAGAAAAGCTGGAAGCAGAGAGACGGATACATGTGATGCCAGTCGGAGAAGCTCCAGTCGACGCTACTGGGCCCTGCATGCAATCATGGGTTCTTAACCTGGGCTCATTCTCCACTGTGATAAAGAAGCCAAGATAGGGCATCTTCTTTTCTGGCCACATCAGTTGTGGAAGAGAAGGTGGAAGTTGGGCTGGTGGTGTATAGTGGTTAGAGTGCTGGATGTGGAATGGGAGACCTCCATTTTTTTCCCCTTGTTGAATTCTGGGGATGGGGTGACACAGAAGGCTGAAGCAGGAAGGGAAAAGCAGGAAAGTTTCAGTTCAGCGAATAATTTGTTTGACACGTGGTGTTTCAGTTCAGCGAATGATTCGTTTGACATGTGTTGGTTGGAGGGGAGATTTACAGATACCACAGGCTGTCAAAAAGATAAAAAAGTGGGTTCTAGATCAAATCAAGCCTGAATTCTCCCTAGAAGCTAAAATGACGACATTGAGGCTATCGTCCTAATGACAGGAAAAGTTGAAGGCAATGGGAAAAGGGGAAGATCTCTCATGAGCTGGCTTGATTTAAAAAAAGAAGCCACAGCCTCCAGTTTGCAAGACCTGAGCAAGGCTGTTACTGATAGGATGTTTTGGAAGTCATTAATTTATAGAGTTGCCATAACGAAGGAGCTAGTTTACAACATCACACAATGCACCTCTGATCAAACAAGACAGCATCTAAGTCCGAGTATGCTCCTTGGAGGAGGTGTGGGATAAAAAGTAACACAGAGGTGGCCCGTTCACTAGATGGGCCTAGACAATAGTGCAGGGTGCCAGCCTATCCCAGAGCCGGAGGAACAGCAAACCACCCCTCCTGCAGTGTTGCAAGGTCAGCCATAGAGGGCAGCACTGCACTGAGGCGCCCAGCCATGGAGGGCTACACTGCACTGAGGCAGGGCCTTCCTTCATCACTGGGTCCTGGGTGGGATTGAGAACTGTGGAACTGCAGCAAGTGGCAGCCCAGGGCGCTGCCACGCCACTTTGATTCACAGCCCTTCTCCTGTTGCTGGGCTTGGAATCAGTAGGATGGCGGCGTGGCAAGGAGTAGCTCCAGCCCCAGGGAAGGCATCCTGAATGGGGGCAGCTTTCCCACTGTGTATAGGGCAGGGGGCAATATCATCCACTAAAATGCCAACATCTCTTGGGCCGGCTCTGGATTGACAAATAGACTCATGATAGGACTTATGGGGGAGAGAAAATCTCATTCGCTGCTAGCCCCTGCTTCTTCCCCTCTTGTTTGTTCCGTTCCCGTGTGTGATGGGGTGATGAAGGGTGGCTCGAAGCAGCAGGCACATCCCACATTCTTTTTGGTTCAAGCCCCCCCACCCCCAGCCTTGGGGACAGAAAGAATGCTGAATCATTTGCCACTCTAACTTCCAGCCAGGTTGCCACCTGGATTTCACAAGATTTCTCTCATTCTCTCTTTTCTTCTCTTCTATCGGAGTCAGGGAACGTGCTGAGATGCTTGTCATCACTGTCTTGCCTAGAAGTGCTCTTTTCTCTACTACCTTCATGATTTGTATAATTCTCTTTTAACAAATCACATTTTCACATTTTAATTCAGTTTGGTCTCTCTGTATGTTCATTTACGTCCTTCAAAGCTTGCAGCACTGTTTGACTGCCCGTTCAGAAGATCTATAATTTTTTTAGACTATTTATTTACTTCCTTTATTTTCTTCTCCCCAATAGGACTCAAAGGGGCTTAACGTTGTTCTCCTGTTCTCTATTTTATTCTCACAACAGCCCGGTGAGGTTAGTTAGGCTGAGTGTATGACTTACCCAAGGTTAGCCAGCAAGCTTCCGAGGCAGAATGGGGATTTGAACCTGGATCTTTCAGATCCTAGTCCAGCATTCCAACCTAGGGATCTCCAGTGTGGTGCCCATGGGCACCATAGTGCCAGCCAGCACTTTTCCTGGCACTCACCAAGTGTTTTTAAAAAGTGGGACAGGTAGTTTTTTTCAGTTTTTTAAAATCTTTATGGAATAATGCAAACAAGTGGTTTTATGTACAGAACTTTACCTGTGCATATAGCAGAGTGATACTCTAAAAACACTGTAGGACATGATTCTGACTAAATACGATTGGGCCGCATGGCTATAATCCTTAATGGACCTAACTGGAGCATCTACTGGAGTCATGAGATCTTTTCAGCTTTAATGTATTTTTGTACTTCAGATGGAAGTGGAAAATAACTTCACAACATCAAATTTTGTTTACTTTTCAAAAATAATTTATGTTGCTATTAAAATCTGGCCAGAATATCTCTCGTACTATACCCATGTACGAGTTTTCCCCAGCCCTTCAGCTCCAACTGTCAACGTTACAAATAATAGTATAGGTTAGAAAGCCTGGGCTCATGAAAGAAGGGTTCATGTAAAGGGAATAGCCAAGAGAAGAAGCATTTTTCATTTTGCTTTTGCAGCAGCGTGTAGGATGCCTGCAAAGAAAAGGCAGATGCAGCCAGATGAGGATTTCTTAGATAGCTCCAGGGCCGGCGCCACCATCGAGGTGGTAAGGTGGACGCCGCGGGTGCTGAGGCACCGAAGGGGGTGCTGGAGGGGGTGCTGGGGGTGGAGGCGCGTGCCACGGAGCTGACGTGCCTGGCCCGCAGCTGCTGCAGCCGGCCAACCCTGCGCCGCCACTGTCGCCACCAACACATGCCCCCGGCTGGGTGCAGCAGCTGCAGGCCAGGCATGGCAGGCATCCGGGGTGGCATGTGGACCCCCCCCCAGCCACCTGCCGTGCCTGACTGGAAGGGCGGGCAGCCTCCGCGAGCCATCCCAGCCACCTACCGGCCAATGACATCATCATGCAGTGACATCATCACGCAGTCCGGGGGTGCACGTGTGCAGTATGTGCACACGCACGTACTGGCAGCCGCGGGCACCAGAAACCCTGGTGCTGCCCCTGGATAGCTCAATAAGGATACTTAGTGTGTGCGTATGCAAGAAAATATTTTTTAAAGATATGTTAATTTAAAAAGGCATTTCATCAAATAGATCTTCTGCCTGAAACGTTGAAGACCTACTACCAGAGTTACGCATAACCTCAGTCCCCGACATTTTGTGCTTGGCTCCGCCTCCTGTGGTACCCATTTTGTGTCAGAATTCCAAAGGTGCTTACAGGCTGGAAAAGGTCGTGGACCCCTGCTCTACCCCCTCCACAACACTAGTGTCCTAATTTGGGTGGGTTTCATGTAGGATGGTACCAAACATAGTGGGTTTAGGTCTTGATACCATCTTTGCTTGTTGTGATTTCTTACTGAAGCCTCCCTCCCCCATAGGGTTGTTAATCCTCCAGTGGGGGCAAGTGATCCCCTGCTCCCAGGCTCCTCCCCCTGCCACCACTCGACTAACCAGCAGGGGAAAAGACACAGAAATGGGCCTCCCGGGGCGTGCTCCCAGCACTGTGCAACAATGTCACTCCCAGGAGTCACATCATCGCACAGGCCCCAGGAGTGATCCCGGGCTTTGTGCCAGGCTGATTCGGTCTGTTTGGGGGCTGAAATCAGCCTGGCGCAAAGCCCAGGAGCATTCCCTGGGCCTTCACAATGATGTCAGTCCTGGAAATGACACCATCGTACCTCTCTGGGAGTGTGCATGCAGAAGGTCATCCAACAGGTAAGTGCCAGGTCCGCCCTCCTCCCATCAAGAGGGTAAGGGGACCTAGCAACCCTACTCCCCCATGTAAGTGAGACTTTGTCTATTATTTATTTCTTGCATTCCAGACAACTAGGTACCAGCTTCTGCTATGTGTACTGGCTTGAAGGCTCTGAGTGTTGGGCAAGGCAGTGTCATTCAGTCGGAGGTCAGGGTTCCAGAAGTCAGGCAAGATTATGTCATTCAGTCCAAGTTGGGGGTTCCAGAAGTCAGGCAAGGCAGAATTGGTGGCTTAGCATCGTACACATTGCATCCATGCTTAACAGTCACTCTTGGCTGGTTTTATAGCCACATGCCTAAGGGTAATGCTTGCAGCCAGCTGCTCTGGAGGAATCCTGCAACTACTCAGCTCTGTTATCAGCAAACAGTTGGCATTGGGCCAGGAGGCGTGGCATCTAGCTTGTAGCTCTGTTCTCAGCCTCCTCCTGCTGCCCTCTATGGGTGGAGATGATGCTGGAGGGCTGGGAATGGCCAACTGAGTTTCACCTGCTGAATCAGGGCTAAAGGGACTTGGTGGCTCTGCACCAGCTGTTGGTTGTGAATCTTGACAAGCCGGCAGCTCATTTTGCTGCTGGTTGGCTTCTGTTAACTCAGGGCTAGCTACATGGGGCTCCTCTTCTCCCGAGGAATCCTTGCTATCGCTGAGCCCTGGCTGACTCATGACACTATGTTTTTTCCATTCCTCTGAGAAGACAGATTCCAGATTCAAAAGATGGTTCCACTACACTATAATGGCTGAGATATCATACACCTGCCACGTGTAAGATGCACGATGAATAATAGGAGCTGTTCCTAACTCTTCTATAGTTTGTGTCTCTCATTGCTATAGAAGCCACTGTTGGGAAGTAACCACATACTAGAACATTTCCACTCATGAGTTGGATTTCATCAGATCTCAGAAGCTAAGCAGGGTCGGCCTTGGTTAGTAACTGGACGGGAGACCTGCAAAGATCAGGGCTGCAGAGGCAGGCAATGGCAAACCACCTCTGATAGTTTCTTGCCATGAAAACCCCACCAGGGGTTGCCGTAAGTCAGCTATGACCTGAGGGCATCCCACACACAGGCAAAAAAATCACATTTCTTCCTCCAGTATTGTAACCAGGGTGCATGGGTATATATTATTTCTATCACAGAACAGAGTGCAAAATGTTCCCCTTTGTCCATCCCTTGGGCCCTTGTGTTTCTAAAAACTTAGACAATGGATCTAAGTTTTTATAATTTCTACCGCTAGGTCCATACTAGGATTACTACTTAGGGTCAAGCTAAATGTACAAGTTTTTAAAGAGTTGGGTCAAGTTCCCTGAAGGCATACATCACTTTTGGGGAATGACTGTTAAAAAAATTAAAGGAGAGCCCAAACGGCTCCTCCCTCCCCCATCGAGCGGTTTCTCCATGTCAAAGTAGCATGGGAGGGAGGTTTTTTCTACTGTTTTTTTCTGGTCCACATGGAGTATTCTGTACAAGTGGAGCAGTAACAACAGAGGGAAAAGAGTCCTCCCGTGCTATTGTGACACGGAGAAATGGCTTGGGGGAAGGAGTCTCTTCTCCTCCCACAGAGGCATTCTGAGGCTGTTTGGGCTCTCCTTTATTTTTTAACAGCTGTTCCCCAAAGCTGCTGTGGGGCTACAGGGAACTTGAGTTGAACTCTTTGAAAATCTTCACGTCTAAGCTTGACACTTACACGTGCTTTAAGTCCTGTCATGTTGTACAGACTTTGGTCCAAAGCTCCACTCAGCATAGAGTGCTGACAGGCTAATTGTTGCCAACTACCAACTATTGCTGTGAGGCAAAAAATATGTGGAAGGTGGGGGGGATCACATGAGTCCTCCCGAGCTTCGTAAAGGGAGGTTGGGCTCTAAATGTAAAGAAGGATTGGATTCGTACACAGCAATCAATAGTGGGTGATAGGGAACTCTTCAAAATTCTTCCCATTGTTACCTGTCTAATCCCACAGACCTCTCCTTTGAATCACTCTGTGAGGTACGTCATCCGGGATTAAACAGAAAGAACTGTGAGATAAAATAAATTGCTTCCAAATCTTTTACACCAGGGTAACAAAGCAAATAATGCAGCAGTTGGCTTAACAACTTGCCACAAACATTTCACACATTATTAACTAGCATATATAAAAAGGCTATTAGACTTTTATATAAGGAAAGCAATGGAGAGAAGAAAGGCTGAAAACAAACACTGCTTATCACCTATTTATAAGAGGCATCGACTGTTTCCATTGGGCATTTTATTAACCCATATATGCCTATTTCTTAGGATTTTGCTTTAAACCATCTGCTGGCAATATCTCACTCTCATGGATAGTTTCACAGGACTCTATATTTAAATAGATCCAGAGGAGTTAGCTGTGTTCATCTGTAGTAGCAAAATCGAAAGAGTCCAGTAGCACATTTAAGACTAACCAACTTTACTGTAGCATAAGCTTTCGAGAATCACAGTTCTCTTCGTCAGATGCATGGAGGGTAAGAAGAAACTGGTCAGATATATAGGTGGAGAGGGGAGGGGGGAATAGAAGCAATCCATGGCTTCTGATAATGGGATCAGTTGGCTTCTGATAATGAAATCAGTTACTTCTGATAATGAGATAACCATTCATAGTCCCTATTCAATCCAAGCCTGACTGAGTCAAATTTACATATGAATTCCAATCCAGCAGCTTCCTGTTGGATTTTGTTTTTGAAAGGTTTCTGTTGAACTACAGTGACCTTTAAGTCCTTGATGGAATGTCCTGGTAGATTGAAGTGTTCTCCCACTGGTTTATGGATGTTGCCATTTTTAATGTCAGATTTGTGTTTATTTATTCTTTTGCACAGAGGTTGGCTGGTTTGTCCAATGTACAGAGCAGATGGACATTTTTGGCACATGAGGGCATATATCACATTGGAGGATGAGCAGCTGTAAGAGCCAGAGATAGTGTAGTTGACGCCATTGGGTCCTGTAATTGTATTTCCTGGGTAGATATGAGGGCAGAGCTGGCATCTGGGTCTGTTGCAGGGTCTGGTACCTGTGCTGGTAACTCTGCTAGCTGATTCATGGTTGTAAGTGAGAAGTCGTTTAAGGTTAGGGGGCTATCTGTAGGCAAGGAGAGGTCTTCCACCCAGGGCTTGTGAGAGAGAAGCATCATTTTCCAGGATGGGTTTGTAGATCACTGATGATACGTAGGATGGGTTTGAGCTGGGAGCTATAGGTGACAACCAGTGGTGTTCTGTTGTTAGTTCCTTTAGGTTTGTCCTGGAGCAGGCTGTTTCTGGGTACTAGTCTGGCCCTGTCAATTTGTTTCCTCACTTCATTTGGTGGCTTGTTGTAAATCTCTTAAGTGAGAGTCCCGATCAAGAGCATTGGAGCAGATACGATTGTAATGTAAGGCTTGGTTGTAGACAATTGACCGAGTGGTATGTTTAGGGTGGTAGCTAGAGGCATGTAGATATGAGTATCAGTCGGTGGGTTTCCGGTATAAAGTGGTGTTTATCTGTCCATTATATAGTTGTACAGTGGTGTCCAGGAAGTGTACCTGTTGTGTAGAGTGGTCCAGGCTCAGGAAGATAGTAGGGTGAAAGTTGTTGAAGTCCTGATGAAATCTCTCAAGGGCTTCCTTCCCATGGGTCCAAATGATGATGTCATCCAAGAATTTTAAGTATAGTAGTGGTTTCAGTGGATGGGAGCTGAGGAAGCGTTGCTTCAAGTCCGACATGAATATGTTAGCATATTGTGGTGCCATGCGTGTGCCCATGGCTGTGCCATTAACCTGTAGATATAAGCTGTTGCCAAATTTGAAGTAATTGTGAGTTATATTTAAATAAAAGGTTTTGTGAGTTTTATAGTATTTTGGGTGTGCTCTCTCACCTTAGAATGGGTTCTTTACATTGCTAAAGAAGTATTGCATGTAGTCCAGTTGTTTGGGCCTGCTTTCATATGGTGGCAAACCTCTCACATCAAAGGCAGAGGCATTTGCAGTGGCAGTGGATAACCAAATAGTTTCCCACACTTTCAGTGCCCCCAAACCCCATGACTGCCCTCCGCCCCTGTGCCACTAGAAGGTTGGGGAGTTCTTAATTGGCAATTGACATCATTCTTTCTATAGCATTATAATGCTATAGCGATATGTTAATTACTGATTGGGGATGGGACAAACAGCCTTCTGATGGTGCAGGGGAAGGCTTGGTTGCAGCAAGGGCAAGGGAAATGGTGCCAAGGTAGTCAGGACCCGGAAATATCTGCACTTTCCCATCCACACAGCATCTACCCCACTTTCACAGCAATGTTTTTTAAAAAGCCATAACAAGCGGCTTTAAGAAGGATTGTAGCAAAGTGGAGTAAAAGCTGGAAGGTGCACAAATGCCGCACAATGCCATTTGGAAGTTCTGAAAAAGAAATCAATGTGCTTTCAGGTTCAAGCCGGACCAAAACACCTATGTGGGAAAAACCGCCACTATTTTACCCAATGTGGAATGTCGTGGTTATGACTGACATGCTTGCTATCTCTCTCACGGATTAACTTTTTCTGTTGTTCGAGAAACTCATGCGCAAACAGCCAAGTTGAAAGAAGCGTCCTCTGATTTCCCCCCAGAGGTTTGTGGTAGACATCTGGAGCAGACATAAAATAACTGATTTGCATAAAACAAGTGGCATGCTATGCAAATTACACTACCCACATTTTGGGAATGGTTATCAAACCTGGGCTCTACAGTTTGTTAAGGAGAGCAGATATGTGATAGTAAAAATCCACAAAGCAAGAGTGTTGGCAGATCTAAAAAACCAAAGCATGAGTACTGGATGATATTCCAGCTGTTGCTATTGCATGGTGGGAAAAACTGTACTTGTTGAATTTCTGCCTGTCACACATCTATTAAAAGTTCCCTGTCAGGAGAAAAAGGTTATAATCAAACAGCAGCGTTTTGGACCAATGATAATATCTGGTTCATCTTCAACGGTTACCCAGAAGAGATTATAACTTCAAATCCATTCAGAAATGTTGTATTTAAGAAGGCATGTGCTGTTATCCATCCGTCTATCTATGTGATAGAAAGATAGATGGATTACAACACTTGCCTTCTTAAATACCACATTTCTAGACAAATAGGTAAACAGACAGACAAGTAAGAAAATGTTATCTTTTGTATCTTTTTTACATATTGTATCTTATTAGAGGCACCAGGGCAAGGAGCGTTTGTCTCCTTTCCCTCCACTTCAAACTGCTTGTGATTTTTCCTCATGATAACTTTGTTTCTTACAGTGCTTATATGTCTGTTACAGGTCTTGTCACATATACACCCATCTCAAAAAGAAATAAAATTGTAAAATTGAAGAAGTTGCAGTAAAAGAGCAAGCAAAAGACTAAAAGGCTAAAGTGTCTGGGGCCTTTCCATTTGAGAGAAAGGATAAAATTATGCATGATGTGGAGAAAGTGGAGATTTTTTTTCCTGTCCATTCCAGTAATACTGGCTGTTTCTACACAGCTTATCTTGTTCCAGAAAACAGCGAAATCTTGCATGAAATCTCGTGTGAAGATGCTGTTATCGCGCAAAATTGCGCGAGAAGATGCTGTTATCGTATGAGAAGATGCGATAACAGCGTCTTCTCGCACAATTTCACGCGAGATTTCGCAGTTTTCCGGAACAAGGTAAGAGGCGAGATTTCGCAGTTTTCCGGAACAAGGTAAGCCGTGTGGAAACGGCCACTGTGGGGCCTGCTCCAAACATGCTGCCTGCAGAATAAGGAGGTAAATCCTGTAGGGGGTAGGCTGTACCGTTTCAGACTGCAAATGAAAAGTCTTATTCCTAACATTCCTCCCACATAACTCCCCACAAATAAACTTGAGCACATCAGAGTGCATGCCCTGCACTCTGAAATGGTACACTCCATTGTAGCTCTCTGCCTGCTGTGGTTTGTGCATCTGAGACAAAAAAACCTCCTGTTGCACATGGATG
Organism: Eublepharis macularius; assembly: GCF_028583425.1. NCBI lineage: Eukaryota > Metazoa > Chordata > Lepidosauria > Squamata > Eublepharidae > Eublepharis > Eublepharis macularius. The sequence goes on from NC_072790.1 coordinate 42,471,545, forward strand.
CAAAGTCCCTGCAACCAATTCTGTTAAAAAAATACTGTGCTTTTGTTATTTTTGCAATTTCGTCTTGAGCATGTAAAAGAACAGGTCTTGCTGAATGAGAACTTTCCTCTCAGCTTTGAAATCAAAGAATTCGAAATAGTAGCTTTGCTTGATTAAGTTACACGGCAAAGCTTCTATAGCTGTATTTACTCTGCAAGAGTCCATAGTTCATTTCTAGCACAAAGCAAGCTGGCTGGCAGTATGCCTAGAAGCAGCCAGGTTGTCTCCTGTGCCACTCCTCCCTGCATACAGCATGCACGCCAACAACGTCAAAGATTCTCCTGTTGAAAGTGGTTCAACCCACCATGTAGCAAATTCCTTAGAAATCTTACAACATTGACATCATTGTTTCCCACAGTCAAAGGACCAATCAGAGACAGTCTATTTGCTTATAACCGATTACAAGAACGTCCTTTCTGGGGTCACCTGGGTTAAATAGATGAAAGCATCGAAGGGTTGGGTAAGTTGTCTCTGAGGAACAGGACAATTGCCACCTCTAGGTTTGCCAACTCCAGCGTGGGAAGTTCCTGGAGATTGGGGAGTGGAGCTTGTAGAGGGCAGAGTTTGGGGAGGGGAGGGAGCTCAGCAGGGGTTTGATTCCATACAATCCTCCATCCAAAGCTGTCATTTAACAACAACAACTACTGCAGTTATGTACTGCTCTTCTAGATAGATTAGTGCTCTACTTGGTACAGTGAACAAAGGTCAAATCCACATTCACCCATTACCCGCATGTTTATCGGATATCTTCCGTTTGCCTCCAATCCGCGATTTTTTCCTCTTCGTTCACATTCCTGCTTCCAATCCGTCTTTCTCGCACGTCCCTCCAGTCACACGGCTGCTCGAAAACCGCTTTTTTGGGTGGGACCTTTTTTCCCGCCCATTTTTTTTTGAGCGCACTTTTCCGTTATTTCGATCTTGCCTTATAAAGAACCATCATTGAAGATAATGATGCCTCTCTTTCCCCCACTGACAGCACCGATGGCTCTCTCCCATTTCTTTTTTGGAAATTTGGAAGCATGTGGGAAGCTTTCGTGGGCATTTCCTATGCAGGACAGTTCAGTGCCTGAATTTTACTGGTTTCACTTCCTTGGAGTGTCATTATTTTGATATTTCGTAATTTCGATATTACAGTAATATAAAATAAAAAAAATAAAAACCAGTTAAAAAGGAAGTTTCGCGAGTCCGTTCTGAGGATGGATTCACCCCAAAATGATTTTTCAAACTACCAGATTTGATTCAGAAACAGCATAATCAATAAATCCAATGCTATGAAGTCAAAAACAGTCTTTTGCAGACTACGGAGCACTTGCAAGTTGAATCAGCCAATAGGAACTCTCGGAACGGCCGGAGAGACAGGAAGGGGGGTGGTTTTTAAAAGAACCACGTAAATTGCGCATTGGCCTGTTCACGGCCACCGTGAAACTCCCGTTGAAAACCTGTGACCACATATTCGGGAGAAATGCGTATGAAATGCGTCTGTTTAATGAGGTAATGTGACCGGCACTCGGGATTGCGTGGGGAATGCGGGGAACATGCAACTTAGAATGAGTAATGTGGATTTGACCAAAGACAGCATTATTATTATCCCCACAATACAGCAGGGGACCTGATCTCTGTAATCTGGAGATCAGCTGTAATTCCAGGAAAACTCTAGGCTCCACTTGGAGGTTGGTAACCTCATCTCTGAAATTTCACTTGGAGCTCACCACACAAACACCATGAATGAAAAGCAGATTTCACTAAAACTGGAAACCCATACCTTAAAAGGGGATGATCTAGCCAATAGATACGAAAGGCCTGTTGTTGTTTGACATTTTATCTGGTGTGCAAGATGAGGACATGCTTCGCTTTCATTCTGTCAAGGCTGGCAGAAGCTTCATTAGAACCAAACTGATAATACATCATGTAATTCTGAATACAGTCCATAAGGACAGAATAGTAGATCCCGCTGGGCCCTGGTTTCCACAGACAGAGAGTTCCACCAGGTGGGTGCCAGGACTGAGAAGGCCCTGGCCCTGGTCGAGGCCAGGTAAGCATCCTTGTGGCCAGGGACCACCAGCAGTGGTTTATCGGCTGACCGAAGTGCCCTCCGGGGAGCATATGGTGAGAGACAGTCCCACAGCTATGCCGGTCCCAGTCTGCTAAGGGCTTCATAGCCCTTAAAATCAACATAAGGGCCGTTTTTACACTGCTTACCGGCCACGGAACTTCACGCCAAGCTCCCGGAATGACAGCATCTTCCTGGAGCAATTTGAAATCGCACCAGGAAGAAGCTGTTGTTTCGGGAGCTTGGCACGATGTTCCATGGCCAGTAAGCAGTGTGGAAATGGCCAAGGTCTCCAAAGCAAGCTACAAAATGAAACGTTAAACACACATGAATTAAATATTACAAAAAATCCACAGAGACCATTACGCAAGAGTACTTCAAGGCTTTCTCAGCAAACGCCTTTTAAATGTTTCCTGAATTCTACTCTTGGCTTTTTATAAAATAACAAGCTTGGCCTCTCTTCCATTTGCTTTCTCCCAATTTGGTCAGTAACCTGAATATCAATAAATAGCCTAAAGAAATGTGGGCAATGAATCTGGTATTAAAATAAAAAATGACCTGAGGAATCATGACAGCTTCTCCCTGGTTCATTTCCAGATACCCTGAAGTACTTTGGATTAATGTATATATAGAGATCAGTAGCAGCACCAGATTTTACTCTAGCATTTGGCTTGAAGCTTTTTTTATTTATTTGTATCTCATTTCCCCCAAAGGAGAACCCCAAACGGTTTGCAACAGCGTTCTCCTGTCCTCCATTTTCTCCTCACAAGAAGAACCCCGTGAGGAAGGATAGGCTGAGAGAGAAAGAGTAAGTGGCCTTAGGACACCCAGCAAGCTTCCTTGGCAGAGCAGGGATTTGAAACTGCTTGCTTTCTAGAGGAGTTGTAACAACATTTTTTTTTAAACTGGGCATTTGACAGCTAATTTATAAGCTAGTGTGCCCTAGAGGGCAAATTGTGTAGCTCTCTCTCTCTCTCATTCTCTCTCTCTCTCTGATTATTTTCTAATTTCAATTGTATGCTGCCTGAATCAGGTTTTTGTAAGCCTCATTGAGTCATTGTGGTTGGTTAAAAAGGTGACACAGACACATTTTAATAAATACATACATACTTTGGCTAAAAACAGTTATCCAGGCAGTGAGAAGTCTTCCCCAATACTTACTGCCTGAAATCCTTTAACTTGAGATAACAGGGAATGAACCTGGGAGCTTCTCTCTCTCTCTCTCTCTCTCTCTCTCTCTCTCTCTCTCTCTCTCTCTCTCTCATCTTAGCCCCTCAGCTACGCCTATAAGAGAGATTATGCTGTGTGAGAAGACCGCCCTGTGAGCTTTATGGCAAAGTGGGGATTCTCACTCCCACACCTAGTCTTGACACTCTACCCACTACTACATACTTCTTCATGCAAAGAATGTGTTTTACTATTGAATCCTGGGCTACACACCATAGTTTTTTTCAGTTCTCCTCTTCTATAAGCCATGCACACAAATGCATCTGTTTCCCTGGCTCTATCTCCAGGTGGGAGAACAAAACAGAAATATTTTAAGCGGGACAGTTGTCTTCCAATCTGAAACCCACCATTATTATATTGATGAGCCAGTTTACTTCCTCTTCCATCATAACACAGCAGTACAGGACAAGTGTCTGCTACAAAACAAACCTTACAAGCCCTTTCTGTGCTCCTCTGGTGATCCATAATCCCTCCCTGAAGTGCTCTTTGTGCAAACTGTACTATGAGCAGGTCTCATACACTACTGTGTTATAATCTCATAGGTGGGTATCTGTCCTGGTTCATATCCTTATTTACCATTCAATACCAATCAGTATGTGATGGTTATTCCTTTGTGACACGTTCTAGGGTGTAGAACATTTAAAATGCTGGCAGCTCGGAATAAGGAACAGAATAACCACTGTTCTAAGTCTTTAGATTCTAGTTGTGTGAGATGAATAGGACAAGAGGTGAAAGTGAGGCATAAGGATGCCAGTCCCCCACTGAGGGATCCCCTGCTCCCACCCTCCATCCCCTGCACCCACTTACCTGGTCGGTGGGGGAAAAGGCGGGGGAACACACCTCTTGGGGCATGCTCCTGTACAGTGCAGAATGCTCCCACGTGCCACAGTAAGCTAATCTCAGCCCAGAACAGGCCCAATTCGACCTGCTGTGGAGCACAGAGGCACTCCAGGGCCCATTGCACTGCCTCGGCAACACTCCCACACTCCGCAGTGGCTTGATTCGGCCCACTGTGAAGCATGGGAGTGCTTCCAGGGGAGTCATGTGGCCTGCATGATGACATCACTTCCTGGAAATGACATCATCACATCGTCTGGGAGCGCACACATCAATACAGATGAGTGCCAGGTTTCCTGCCTCCCACCCAGAGGGTAAGGGGACCTGGCAACCCTAGTGAGGCATGTGAGCTAGAAACTTGAGGGGCCTCAAAATAGGGTCCTATGCTCAACCGCTATATCTTTTCCAAATATCTCACAATATCAGGCTGACCCAATGATTGTGATCTTTCCAGGAAGATATGTTTGAAGCAATAGCTGCAGCCCAGGTTAATTTCAGCCAAATTATATTGAAAGAACTTAGATGTAAAGCTAAGCATAGCCTAACCCATTGACTCCTATGGGAGGTAATGTGCATGCAATTTTTTAAAAAGTTTGTATCTACTGGAAAAAATAATATTTATAGTGAATAATTTTTACATGTCTTTGGATTCATATTTCTTCACTGCTTTCTAGAGTCCTGAAAAAATTTAGCCTAAAAAAATAAATAAATAAAAATTGAGAACCATTTCAATGCACTTGGCATACTACATTACTCAATGTGCTCGCAAGCTGCTTTAGTAATATATATTAAATAACCAAAGGAAAGGACCCATGCCTTAGGCAAATTACTTCCCTTCCATCTCTTCTTGTGAACACAGAAGCATATAGTTTGCAGCATATAGTTCCAAAAGAAGTTTTCATTTGGCTCATGTGCCTTTCTGGTCAGATTCAATAAGATTGTTCAGAATTTTGCTTTGTGTAAGTGCAAACACAAGCACATACTGCAATATACATTGAACACAGCTAGAGTTTTTATAAAACCTTTAGTGAATGCCTCTTCCTATTTACAGAATTAATCATGAATATATAATCACATGATGAACAAAAGGAAAGAGGATGGCCAGAAGAAAGAGGCATGGTCAAATCCAGGGGTCATTTCGTAGAAAAAGTGTGGAAGGAACTCATCAGCACAACTCATTAGCACAACTTATTAGCATATGCCACGCCCCTTGCCATCACCAGAAGTGTGTCATTTGCATAACTGATTTGCATGTGCCACACCCCCTGACATCATCGATCTTGGCTGTTTTGGATCCAATCCTGGCCATTCAGGGCCGAAATTGGGCCCAAAATGGCAAAAAGGGGCTGAAAATGGTCAGGATCAGGCCACTGCTGAGCGGGAGAGTGATCCACCACCGGTCAGAGGCTCGATCCAGGCCGTTTCAGCCCCAATCCAGGCCGTAACAGGCCCAAAATGGCTGAGAGTGATCAGTCTTGTAGAAAACGTTCTGTAGTATTTTTCCTGGTAATCAACACAACAGCTCTATAGGGTAGATCTCTTTATATATATTGCTTATATTTAATGGATAAGGAACAAAGCGGTAAGCTCCATCCTGACATATTTGCATACAAGGAAACACATTCATTGGAGAGAGATGCTTGTAAATGAACTTGTATAGGCCTGTCTCCATATGAGTAAATTTGCATAGGCCTTATGCCACATGGTTGGAAAGCCTGAAAAGGCATCTTTTCTGATTGTGCAGGCAAAGATTGATAGGGAAAAATCCCAAAACAATAGTGATATAATACTTTTTTCTTAGAACCAAGAAAAATCAGTATATCTAATTCTCAACATGGCCTCACCTGTGGATTCTTAAATCTGAAGATCCAGGCCAGGTTTGCCAAAAAATCTGGGGGGGGGGGATAGGATAGGATAGAGTAGTGGTTAAAGTGTCAGACTCAGATCTGGGAGACCTAGGTTTCAATACCCACTCTGCCATGGAGCCCAGTAGGTGACCGTCAGCCAGTCACACACTCAGAGTGGCCTACTCACAGTGTTGTTGTGAGGATGAAATGGAGTAGAGGAGAATGACGTATGCTGCTTTGAATCCCCATTGTGGAGAAAGGCTGGGTATAAACTAAATATATCATAAATAAAGCTGAGGACTAGGGGGGCAAGAAAGTTTGGTTGGTGGGAAGGAGAAAAGGAAATAGGGAAAGTGGGGAGGATATGGAGCTATCAGAAGGATGGCAAGAGAAAAAATATGGGGAGGAGACACAGGGGAAAATAAGGAGTCTCCCTTGCAGGTTCCCCATTTGAATCATATAATAGCTTGATATTTTGATTGGTCCTATAAAAGGGATTATACCACTGTTGCTTATCATGCACTGAGATACACACACACATCTTTACATGCACAGATTCTATACATACTGTCCAATGAATGCATGTAAACTGAGTGCTGCACCGATCTGGCTCCCATCTGCACACATTTGTTGCACACGCTTTGAACATCTGGAAAAAAGTTGTGTGCCTATACTATCACTGATCAATAATTTTAGCCCAGGATCTGGTTCCCACACTGAACGTGTCTCCTTTCACCTTGGCATACATTCTACCGATGGAGATAAATCTTCCAGCGACATCTGAGTAGAAAAGTGGACTTGCAGCTCAGGATATGTTTTTGTTGTGTTGAACAGCTTTTCCTTCTCTGAAGTTACACCCAAAGGGGAAAACAAAGCAATAGCATTTTACATACAGCCCTAGCCTCTTATCAGTGATAACACTGCCTTCTATGGAGTTAGACTCTTGGTCTATCAAGATCACTCTGACTGACAGTGGCTGTTCACAGTCTTAGGTAGAGGTCTTTCACCTCATTTCCTATCTGACCCTAAATGGAAATGACAGGAATGGAACCTGGGAACTTCTACATGCCCTTTAAGGCCCAGAGACAGTCAGGATCAGCTGCCGTCAGGCAAGCAACTAAGGTGGGAGTTGGGCAAAGCTGTGAAAAGGCCAGGAACGGTGCCTACATCAGACAACACAGGACTTTTTCTTCCCATGAGAGATTGGGGCCTCTCACCTGGCTTGCATAGCTTGCCACTGATGTCTCAAAAGGGGCTAGAATGCTGACCAAGGAAGAGTTTTCTCTCCAGTAACATTGCCAGCCCAAGGTGGCCACTAGGAGAAGACTTACTTTGAGGTGGAGGGCCTTGGCTGCAATGTGGTGACATTGAAGGCAACATGGTGATGTCCTTTCTGGTGTGACTTGGAAGTGATGTCACCACATAGGGGCAATGCTCTACCATTCATCCTAATGGTTCTGGTCGAATGCTAGAGCATTGCCCAATGTGAATGCATCACTTCTGGGTCATGCCAGAAGCTGTGCAGTGGTGGGCAAAGCTGACAGGGGGCAGGAAGTTTCCTGCCAAAATGGAACCCCCCCCCCCCGCCATACCTCCAAATGGGCAATTTTTAGTGAATCTAGCTACAGCATGACCTGCAGCTCCCCTGGCGCATAGCATGACAGGAGAGCATGGGAGGGCACATGTGCTTCTCCTCCCCCATGCATTTTCCCCTGCCAGTCAGGTAAGCAGGGGCAGGAGGTGGCAGGTGGGGGTAGTGCATCCCTGCCCCAGCTGGTGGTGGTGGCTGGCAAGCTTAGCTTCCTGATATGCCCTGGACAGAGGCTGCTTAGAGATCTACGAGTTTCAACCCAGACCTTGAACTGGACACAAAAATGAACTAGAAGTCCAGTGCAGCTGTTTCAAAATATTATAATGTGAGCCTGTTGACTCCACCCTTACAGCAATCAGACAGCGACATTTTATACCAGCTGAAGTTTCTGGACCATCTCCAAGGACAGCCTCATAAAACTGCACTAGGAGGTCTTCTCAAAAGATGTCTCTTTCCTCTCACTCCGTAATGCTGTTAATATGCGATCGGTTCCAGAAAATATCTCAGGTGTTGATTTCTGTTGGGGACCTTGGAGAGGTCTGCTTTATCTCCTGAAAACCAAGGAAAAAGAAGACTGGTGACTTTTCCACCTTATTTCAAGATATGAGTACATAGGGCTTGGAATGAAAGAGGTTGGTACTCACTGCTTTCCCTAGTGACACTGAAACTGAGGTGAGCTAACTATACTGCCAAGGTGCCTGCCCTCCGTGCAGTGCAATTGCAGGAAGAATCTTGTCTACAACATAATGGCTTTCCCTGAAGAGGAACTGTCAATACCTGTGTGTGCCAATTAAATAATGCCTTTGTATGAGGAGGAACAGTTCTAACCAGGTGCAGGAATCAAGTATGCTCACTGTACCTGTGAGTCCTCCTGACCTGGACAGAAAAAGTAGGACTGTCAGCTTTTTCACATTTTCTCTTTTCCAGAGCAACCTATATGAGAGACTGGATTGTATGGAGGTGGTGCACACGTGCACCCACATGAATTCAGCTTTAAAGTATTTTTGGTTATACTGGAATACAAGTTTGCTGCATGATATGGAGACATCTAATATTGATCCCAAATGTTTTATCAAGAGAACGTAAGGCAAAGATTTTCTTTGGAGTTCAGTCTGTCGATTCCATCTCCTGACCAAGAAGTGTTTGGCGTGAGCTTATTATTGTCTCCCGTACACAAAAATTATAAGAATATCAGAATAGTTACCACCCTTGAGCAGAAGGCGCTGTCTTATTCTGAGTCAAGACCATTGGTCTATCCAGGTCAGTCTTGCCTCCTCTGGCACCAGCTCTTGAGGGTCTCAGATAATGGCCGTTCACATCACCTGCTATGTGATAAAAGTAATGGGGATTGAACCTATGACCTTCTGCTTGCAACATGGGCACTCTTCCATTGAGCCACATCCCATATCTTTGATCTGTCCAATTTTGGCAGGCTGGTGCCAACATACATGCATAGGGCAGTGGTAGGTCTTGAATTTCAACCCTAGTTTCAAACAGGAACGCTATTTATATTTTATGGGAACTACAACACAAGAGATATTTGGTTTACTGAGGAGCTACAGGTGATGGAAAGACAAGGGAGATGGGTCCAGGATGAATCCAATAAGACACAGGTGAAAACTCATTTTAAAGGGTACTTAATGGTGGTGATGGCAGCAAAGAAACAACACTTTTCCACCACCATTGCATTTACTCAGTGTACACTGGTGGCACTGCTTGAGGTGGTCAAGGAACTGTTACATCTGACCTACAAGTTGGGATCCCAGACTCCCAGTGTGGGCGGGGGATCCCCCGCCCCTGCTCCCCTCACCCCGTCCCCACTTACCTAACCAGCAGTGGGGGGCACACATCTTCCTTGCGGGCTCCCCCGTGGCACTGCACGCTTCTGTGAGCAGCAGCCAACTCGTTCAGTTGTTTGGGACACTTTTCAGTTTGTTCAGTCTGTTCTTAAACAAGGTAATTGAACAGGTGGTGGCTGGACAACTTCAGGCTTTCCTGGATGAGGCAAATTGTTTAGATCCTTTCCAGTCTGGTTTTAGGCTGGGTTATAGGATCAAAACAGCCTTGGTTGCCCTGGTGAATCACCTGCACTGGACAGAGGGAGTGCAACCCTGTTGATTCTCCTGGATCACGCACTGGCTTTTGATGCCATCAGTCTTAGTATCCTTCAGGACCACCGTTCCAGGCTGGGATTGGTAGGTAATGTTTTGGGTGGCTTCGTTCTGACCTGGAGGATGGATTTCAGAAGGTGATGGTGGGGGACTGCTGCTCAACCCCTTGGCTTTTGGCCTGTGGGGTCCTGCAAGGGTCCATCTTGTCCCTTATACTCTTTAATACGGACATGAAATTGCTGGGTGAGGTCATCTGGAGATTTAGACTGGGCTGTCACCAATATGTGGATGACACTCAGCTCAATCTAATGCTCCCAGCTGATTCTGGGGAGGCTGTAGGAACTATGTACCAGTGCCTGGAGGTAGTTTTGGAGTGAGCTAATCAACTGAAGCTGAATACAAGACAGAAGTGCATCTGGTGAATGGAAGGTCTGGCCCAGGATTTAAGGTGCCACCCATTTTGGATGGTGTTCCCCTCGATGGAACAGGTCCATAGTCTAGGGGAGCTCTTGAACTTACGCCTACTGCTGGATAAGCAGGTAGCAGCTGTGGCCAGGAGTGCCTTTTACCACCTTTGTTTAGCCAGATGCGGTGTTTCCTGGGTGGAAAACATCTGGCCACTGTGATACATAGGTTACATCTAGATTAGATTACTGTGATGCACTCTACCTGGGGCTGCCCTTGAAAAGTGTTCAGAAATTTCAATTGGTGCAGAGTGCTGCAGCCAGGATGTTGACTGGAGCAGGTTGTAGGGACTATATCTCTCCAATCTTGGCTCATCTACACTGGCTTCCAGTTTGTTTCTGGGCACAATTAAAGGTGCTGTTGTAGTCCTATATGGTTTGGAACCAACATGCCCAAAGGACTGCCTGCTCCCATATGAACATATCTAACCACTATGTTCATCTTCTGAGGCTCTGCTTTGGGAGCCTTCGCCTTCTGATATTAGGTGGGTGGCAACCTGGGAGGGGGTCTTCTTGGTAGTGGCACCAAAACTCTGGAATTCTCTCCCCAGGAAGATTCACCTGTCCGCATTTGTTACTGTCTTCCACAAGAAGGTAAAGACTTCTTTGTTTTCTTTGGCATTTACTCTGTGATCCCGCTTTCCTGCTCAATGTTGTAATTGTTGTTTTTATGTTTTTTGTACTTATTTTAGCTCTAGTTTTAATAGTTTTTAAGATGAGATTTTATTACATGTGTTTTAATTTGTTAGCTGCTTTTGAGGCTAGAAAGGAGGGGTAAATTATTGTAAAAGATAAAAAATTAAAAATATTGTATGGGATTAATGGGGTTATTTTATGGGGGTTACACATAAGTTGCATAATGAATTTGGATAAAAAAGAATTTCAAATAAACTAAGTGAACAAATATTCTCCCATAATATCATCTTGCTTGGCATTTAGGGAACTCCAGATCCTTAATTTCCCTATGTCCCCTCATACATCTATTGTTTTGCAAGGAAAAGTGAAAAATTGTACCATCCATTTTCCAAAATTTATCAAGACATTTTACAATCTTTCTCATGGAATACCATCCAGTTCATGAGAAGGGATTTCCATATATTTGCAGTGCTTGTTTTAAATCTATTGATTTCATTGGGTTTCATTCGGTGCTGGATTGTGGCCTCTGTATATAGAATGCAAAATTCCATGTGTAGTTTTTAGAAAGAAAGAATTCCAGTTGTTCTGACTCTTGTTTCTTGAAACTTGTTCAGTTTCAGGAGGCAGAAAAACAGGCAACAGCTAGTCTGACTGTAGAAGACTTCAGGCAGGGTGAATATATGAGTGTAATTACAGTGCTCGGTATACCCAAGAACTGGAAAAAAGAGTCATGACTCATGAGTAGTTTGACGAGGAACTAGGATTCCCCCCCCCCCCCCGCAGTTTGATTCATACAATAGAATTAAGTAGCTCCTATAATATTAAGCAAACAGCCGTTTTTGCCAGTTTTTCCTCCTGTACACTCTTGTGTTGTATATGCTGGCTTGTCTCTTGAACATGCCTAATTTAAGCAAATGAAAGAAAAAGAAACTGGCATTTCCCCCTTCAAGTCAGTGGCACATCTGTTCAATATTAGGAATAATTTTAGACCCAGAACTCGAGATTCTTAAAAATAATTGGTGGGATCTAAAACTGACTGTTCACTGATGTGAGAGCTTTTTGCTCTGCAATGCCATGCGCTGTAATCTGGATGGTGAATATTTGCCTTTCTTATTAGCTGGATGGTTCTCTCTTAAAGCTATACTAGAAGAACAATACACAAACTGTCACGAACGATCAGAAGGATACCACAGTACGTGCAGTTTGTAAAATGCAGACTGAGTGCTGCACTGTGCCTTGGTGTTCATGTGCAAGCACGTCTGACTGCAGATATGCGCTACAGAGCTCCTTCTGAACCTGGAAGAATGACCGCTTTTGCAACTCATACAACCTTTTAATAAGGCATCCCTAAAAGCCAAAATAGGGACAGTGATTTACTAGGGAGGAGAACTAAATAATAGGGATGATCCCAACATCAATTGGGACAATTGAAGAGTCTGCAATAATAATTCCCAGATGTTACCAGAAGGGTTTTCCCCCTACTATTCAATTGGCATCTTTCTTGCTTTGAGAACGCTAAGGTTGATGGGTTCCTTGGAGGTTGAACAGATGCAAAGGCAAATAGGACTCCTGCACCCTTTTCAGTTTTGTGAGAAGGGGAAATGTTGGCAATGTGGCTTGTCCTCACAGCACTAGGAGAAATGACATGAGTTAAAATTTTGTTTGCTACCTGGTTGATAGAAGTGCCGGCTCCATGTACTCCTTTCTACCTACTTATACAAGTTTCTAGTAATGCCTGCCCAGGCTCTGGGCTATGCAAGGAAGAGGGAAATTCCAGAATGGTTCCTGCTTGCTAAACTGTAGCTTCCTGGAACATGATCTGGCAGGCAGAATCTATTTTTTTCCTTTCCTTTCTTGAGGAACTGCCAGGTAGGAAAGAGAACAGGAGGTCTCCAAGTGCATCCCTGGGCCCTTGGCTGGGGCCATAATTTGTAAGCATGTTTAGCAAAAAGATGGAATCTGATATTGGCCATAGATTAACTTCATTATCCTAAAAGCGTCTGTCTGTCTGTCTGTCTTGTGCTTACGGCTCCAAAAACAAGGACTAAGGGTCATGTTTGTTAAGTATCCTGAAAAATCAGTAGTGGGAGTGTATATGTAGGAGGGGAGGTTGAGTATGATTTCCACTGGCCAGGGGATGGAGCTTCTGTGACTCACATAACCCTCACTTCTCCCCACAGCAATTGGAAGCAGGGTACATTTTTACATAATGACAAGTGTTAGAATTGTGATGACTTGCAGGTGTTTTTTTTCTTTTTCTTTTAATATTCCTACTCCCTCTACTTCCAGTTTTTCCTCTTTGTCTACTCCCTGGAAGTGCCTGCGGCTTCTCCCCTTTCCTTCTCTCCCTCCCTCCCAACTGACCAACCAACGAACCAACCACCTTCCTTTTTCTGGTTTCTCCTACAACAGCCTCTGGCCTCCACTCACTCACTCACTCACTCACTCACTCACTCACTCACTCACTCACTCACTCACTCACTCACTCACTCACTCACTCACTCACTCACTCACTCACTCACTCACTCACTCACTCACTCACTCAGCTATCTTTCTCTATTCTCCTGTCTTCCCCTTCCCCTTTTACCTTTTCTTGCTCCTTTCCTCTTCCTCTTTTTACCTTTTCTAGTCTTTCTCTTCCCTCCCCCATGCTGATACAAACTGAGGCTTCCTCAGCAATGCTTGTTGGGAGTTGCATAGTAACCTCCCCAAATGGCCACTGAGATCTCACAATGTGGTCTTGTGAGATCTCAGAGGCACACTTTCTTTAAAAAGTTAACACTGCTTTTATGATTTTGTTTTTTTCTCATTTCTAGGTTTTTTTTTCACATTTCACATTTTTCTGCAAGCCTGGGACTTCCTCTACCCTTATAAAAAAATCTCTGGTCTTTTTTATCAATATTTGAAGAATTTTATGATCGTTGCTGATTTTTTTAATGGATGCTTCTTCTTTAATACTGCCAAGTTGTTTTCATTTGATCTAATGCTAGCTATCATAGTTTTTACATTGTTGTTTGATCTTGATTTTATTGAGGTTGTGGTTATTGTTGATTGTTTTAGTTCTTTTAATGTGCTTTAATGCATTGTGTTGCTTATTCTGTTGCCCACCACTTTGTTAGGGACCTCATTTTAGAAACATAGCTAATAAACTTAGTAGCACCAAAAATGCATACATTTAGGGCCAGGGGGGGGGGTGCTCATCCAACATTACAATTTGCTGATTTGTATATCTTTCAACAGCCACACTCACACCATGGCTGTGTTAGTTTTCTTTTTATATTGTTTCTGTCTTCACACAAAAGAACTCTGGTCAAAATTAGAAGTCGGGGAAGAAAACAGTGGAAGGATTTTTGTTTGTTGTTTTTTCTCATACCATTCAAACTGCACATTGGTGCCAAAAGGTTATAGAATGCTATAGAATTCTGCCAGATTAGATAACCCTGAGCAATATGCTGCATAATACAATCTCAGGTCTTCAGCGTGAGTTATGTTATTCTTAAAAGCTGTCTGGGAACAATCTATATCAGGTTTTCCCACAGGGTAGCATACCTTACTGCCACCTTGTCACCAAGATAGTTATATCCAGATTGACAGAAGAATCCACCTGTTACCATTTAGTGCACAGCTGTACATGTAATGCCTAGACTAATCTTGAATGCAACCAAATCTCAGATATTATTTTATGCATTGACAGTTCTTTGAGCTGAAGATAATTCAGTTCCCTAGTAGGGGGACATACTGGCAAAAACTGGAGGTTGCTTTCACAAACCAGGAGAAAACACATCTCAGGTATGTGCCTGAGATGCAGTTTATTTTTAATCAATGCAGTGATATTGTACAGTATTGGAAAAGGAGACTTGTTCCAACAATTAGACTTTGGCTTAAATGAAGTTCGAAACTTTGCATCTACACTGAAAGTTCATATTTTTTTATGCATTGACCAACAGTTATATCCCTTGTTTTAGATAATGAAAAAAGTCTCTACAGAGAGTTTAGAAGATTGGCATGTATTTATAACAATCATATCTCCAACACACGTTGTAGGAATTTTAATTACAAGAACATTAACAGAATCTGTGGTTGTAGTGGAGGTATAGCAGAGAATATTGAACTTGGACTGGGCAGACCATTTTTTCTCTGCTGTGACACTCCGCAGACTTTGGGTCTGATATCAGCTCCCAGCTTAACTTACTTTATATTGGTGCTGTGAACAAATTACACCAGATAAACCCCATGCATGTCCTCCAGGGTTCCTTGCAGTAAGTGTCTTATATTTTTATTTTTAAAAATCATATGCGCACACACTCAAAGCAAGGAGCAGAATGTCACTTGTTTCCATTTTACCTCTGGCCATCAAAATTTAGGAAGGCCTTCAGAGTGGCAAAATGTAATCTCTGCTCCATTAATACACATCTGTAATACAAATCTGAGTAAATGTATAAAGGACTTGCTTATGGTTGATAATGTGTCTAAAAGATTTTTTTTCTTTAAAACTGTATTGCACTATTCCCCACCACACACCAACAGCAATGGGATTTGCCCCATCCCACAGGAGAAAATACCTTGAAGCCACAGAGGGGTCCTTCTTAAAAGAAGGCAGATAGGTACAGGAGCAGGGCTTTTTTTCAGCTGGAACACGGTGGAACGGAGTTCCGGAACCTCTTGAAAATGGTCACATGGCTGGTGCCCCCCCCTGCTCTCCAGACAGAGGGGAGTTTAGATTGCCCTCCGCGCTGCTCAGGGGCGCGGAGGGCAATCTAAACTCCCCTTTGTCTGGAGATCAGGGGGCGGGGCCACCAGCCATGTGACCATTTTCTCTGAGGGCAACCCACTGAGTTCCACCACTTCCCAGAAAAAAGACCTGTACAGGAGTGAAGATGGTCTGAAGGATTGTTGGCTTTAAGGAGTACAACTGGGACCAGGAAGTTATTTGAACAGTTAGGCTGGCCATTGTCTATACCACTCTTATCTACCATAGCCTCTAGACTTGAGGGTGGGTAAGAAATCTGTGTGAGTAAAAAGGGTCCATGGAGGAGAAATTTTCTGCTTCCAAACCCTAGTCCTGCCCAGCCTGACACATCCTGTGTGTTAATTTTAGCAAATTGCTTAATGCTGTATGACTCATTTGGGTCACTCGGCTTAATGAATCATAGGAATGGTTGCTTTACACTACAATGCTGGGAGCAGAGTTAAAACATGAGTGGAATAACTCAAGCAAGCTATAAAGAGATACGAGCTTAAGGCGGCATCCACACAGTGGTGAGTCTCCGTTTCAATGTCATTGCCAGCACAAGTGCAGACAGAGGCATTTGCACAGGCAATGGAGCACCCACAGGACAGTTTTATGAATTCTTTTCTCAACCAGCCACAGTTTCCTCTGCATTGCCCTAGCCTGCACCACCTGAGGGACTTTAAAATTATTTGTTAAATTGGAGCTTGCTACTGCGCTACAGCACAATAATATTCTAATGACCAATTGCTATGATTTACTTGTTTCTCTGCATTCATTTTTTTAAAAAATGTAGCCCTATAGCACTTTTTCTAGCACAAATATAGGGGGAATATCTCCACAACAAAAAGCACTTGAGACATACTCTTAAAAAAAATGAAAGTTAAAAATACGGAGGAATTAGGAGAGTGTTGCATTACAACATTATAGCACCATAGCAATAGCTGAGATGATGGTGATGATGATAGATAGATAGATAGATAGATAGATAGATAGATAGATAGATAGATAGATAGATAGATAGATAGATAGATAGATAGATAGATAGATAGATAGATAGATAGATGATAGATATAAAAAGCCTCAAAGCTTTTTAGTGGCAGTGGTGAAAAAGGCAGTTGTGGCAATTTTAAAAACGTAATTTATCATCGTCTTGCCAAATGCCAGTTACCTTTGCCACCATCCAGTTTTCACTGAATACGCAATGTGACTTGCAAATTATATTTGTCATGATGACTCGTTACTAGATCAATACACTAATTGTATTCATCTTCTGTGAATGTAGTGCCCCTGAATATTTGCAAAAATGCCCTTCCCTTCTCACTGACTCACCAGCGCCCATCCTTTACACTCCTGGGCTACAGGCCAAGGCTTTGGAATAAGGAAGCCTCACCTTCTAGGGATGCCTGAGGGATCGGCCCTCTATTTCCATAAATTAAGCGCAGAATCTTGTACCTATTTGTTCCTGCTGAGTTTGTCAGTCTCTGAAAGTTTAATGGGAGCCAAGCTTTACCAAAGTTCCGTCAGTCTTGGAACCTTCTTTCAGTGCCAGCCTAAGGGAATGCTAAGTGGGTGGGTGAGAAGTGTGTTGATTTCATTTACGGGGAATGTTTTCCCAGCAGTTATCTGCAGAATTACCACATTTCTGTTCTTTCAAAGGCCCTGCACTTTGAAAAGCTGAAAAGGGTTTGGTCTTTGAAAAGCCGAATGTGGCATCTCCTAAAAGCTGACAGGATGGGCAAAAGAAAGTATTTATTGTTCAATGAGTAACGGGCCCAATTTGGGCCCAATTGGGCCACTGCAGAGCGTGGGAGTGCTGTTGGGCTGGCGTGACGGGCGCTGGAGTGTTCTTGCGCTCTGCAGCGGGGTGATTTGGCCCCAAATGGGCCTGATTTGGAATGAATTGGACTGCTATGGAGTGTGGGAGCACTGCCAGGGTGGCACAATGGGTCCTGGAGTACTTCTGCACTCCACAGTGGGCTGAATCTGCCCCAAACAGGCCTGATTCAGACTGAATTAGGCCGCTGCAGAGCGCAGGAGCACTGCCAGAGTGGCACAATGAGCCCTGGAGTGCTCCTGCGATCCACAGAGGGCCAAATCAGGACCATTTGGGGCCAAAATTGGCCTGCTGTGGCCTCAGGAGGCATGTTTCCCCTCCTTTTCCTCTGCCAACCAGGGAAGCAGGGACGGGAGGTGGAGGGTGGGAGCGGGGGATCCCCTGCCTCCAGCGGTGAACTGGCAACCCTGGGGTGAGTACAACTAGAGAAAGACTGCCATGGGTCTGCCAACAAGTAGGATGTGACTCTCCCGTGGTGTTCAGTCACAGGCACAATCAACACTATAAGTCATATATTCCAATAAGCGAATAAAGAAAGTGCTACAGTGCTAATATACAATGATTACAATCAATAACCTACCTAAAAATACAATCGGAAGATATCAATCATTCAGTACAAGAACCAAGACATCCAAGATACAGTACATAAACTGAATTCAGAGTCCCACCAATCATGTAAACAGCTAATTATAAAGTGCTGAGCTAAATACTTTTTCTGATTCTCTCTTTTCCTTCTGCAGGTCGAGAAGATTAAGCAAACTGCAGTGTCTTCCCAGTAGGGGTGTGGAAAGGCACAGTGGTTCGGCTTTCCTGATTCGGGTATACCCGAATCCAGAAGCCGATTCGGGAACAGCTGTACCCGAATCGGCAAGCCGATTCGGGTATAGCAATTCGGGTATCGATTCGGCTTGATTCAGGGGTTTGGGAAAGCTTTTCAATGGGAAAAAGCCTCCCCCAGGCTTCTCTGAAGCCTGGGGGAGGCATTTTCCCACCTAATCAAGCCACAATTGGTGGGGGCCTTCCTCTAACTCCCCTCTAACAACCCCCGACGTTTCAGACCGATTGGACTTTGGGGGACCATGTTATGGCCCCCCAAACCAGGCCCCCTATCCTCGCCTATAAAAGGGCATCGCTTTAAGTTGCTGCTGCTAATCTCCTATTTTGTGCTTGCTGCTGCTGATCTCCATTATTTCCTATGAGGGGGAAATGAAGAGTCAGGCTTCCTTTGCCAGTGGTGGCATTTTGCATGCAAAATGCCCCCCAACCCTCAGGGGCCCTTCTCCCACCTTTCCTCCCACCCCCACCAAAGCTCAGCCTGCTCCTCCCACTTGGGGGGGCATTTCATTGCCTCCCCAAGTAGGTGACCTTTTCTCTACAACCTACAGCTGGGGGAGGCTTGTCTTGCCAGGGGTGGCATTTTGCATGCAAAATGCCCCCCAACCCTCGGGAGCACTTCTCCCACTTTTCCTCCCACCCCCCACCAAGGCGCAGCCAGCTCCCACTTGGGGGGGGCATTTCATGGACTCCCAAAGTAGGTGCTTTCAGCCCCCAAAGTCCACCCCCTACAGCCCCACACATACCCAATACCCCCCAGCTGCCACACAGACCCAAATTCCCACATTAGCCCCTCACAGACCCAAACCCACCCCCAGTAGCCCTACACCCATAACCCCAGGAACAGGCTTGCCAGCCCTCTCCCTTTGTTCCCTATGCTGGGAACTTCTAAACTCTCTTTCCCAGGGCAATTCTGCACAGCCCAGGGATGCCACAATGGTGGACACACTTCTGAGTGCCAGCTTGTCCCTGGGAAAGAGTACCTGAACCACAGACACCCTCCCTCAAATTCCCCCACCACCTACAGAGATGGCTGGCCAGCCAGCCCCATTGTTCCCTATGATGGGAACCAACTGCACAACAAAGAATAAAACACGAACAACACAAAATACAGTTTTTAAAAAATTATTTTCTCCCTTTCAAAGTACAAGTAGGCAAAGCATTATGACACATTACACCAGCAGTCCCCCACACAGAAAAATTAACACAACTCACTTAACATCAGAGAATCACAAAAACACAATTCCTGTCAAAAACACTTTATTTCTTGAACAGCTTTAGGTTACACAGCAGGAGGGGCACACCAAAGGGCATTCCAGCATTCCACCTCACAAAAATAACACAACTCACTTAACATCAGAGAATCACAAAAACACAATTCCTGTCAAAAACACTTTATTTCTTGAGCAGCTTTAGGTTACACAGCAGGGGGGCACACCAAAGGGCATGGCAGTTGTATCTTACACAAAAATAACACAACTCACTTCACATTAAAGAATCACCCCAAAAATTGCTGTCAAAAGCACTTTATTTCTTTAACTGCTTTAGGTTACACAATAGGAAGGCACAACAGGGCATGAAAACAGTGTACTACACAAAAATAACACAACTCACTTCACATAAGAGAATCACCCAAACACAATTGCTGTCAAAAACGGTGAAGTGGGTTGTATTATTTTGTGTAATACACTGCTATCATGCCCTGTTGTGCCCTCCTACTGTGTAACCTAAAGCAGTTAAAGAAATAAAGTGTTTTTGACAGGAATTGTTTTTGTGATTCTCTGATGTTAAGTGAGAGTTGTGTTATTTTTCTGTGTGGGGGACTGCTGGTGTAATGTGTCATAATGCTTTGCCTACTTGTACTTTGAAAGGAAGAAAATAATTTTTTAAAAACTGTATTTTGTGTTGTTCGTGTTTTATTCTTTGTTGTACAGTTGGTTCCCATCATAGGGAACAATGGGGAGGCTGGCCAGCCATCTCTGTAGGTGGTGGGGGTGTCAGGGGGTGGTTGTCTGTGTGTCAGGTCAGGTGCTCTTTCCCAGGGACAAGTTGGCACTCAGAAGTGTGCCCACCATTGTGGCACCCCTGGGCTGTGCGGAATTGCTCTGGGAAAGAGAGTTTAGAAGTTTCCAGCATAGGGAACAAAGGGGGAGGGCTGGCCAGCCTGTTCCTGGGGTTATGGGTGTAGGGCTGCTGGGGGTGGATTTAGGTCTGTGAGGGGCTAATGTGGGGATTTGGGTCTGTGTGTGGCAGCTGGGTGGGAACTGGGTTTGTGTGGGGCTGTAAGGGGTGGACTTTGGGGGCTGAGAGCACCTACTTGGGGAGGCCATGAAATGCCCACCCCAGTGGGAGCTGGCTGAGCCTTAGTGGGGGTGGGAGGAAAGGTGGGAGAAGGGGCCCTGAGGGTTGGGCAAAGGAAGCCTGCCTCTTCATTTCCCCCCCATCGGAAATAATGGAGATCAGCAGCAGCAAGCACAAAATAGGAGATTAGCAGCAGCAACCTAAAGCTATGCCCTTTTATAGGCGAGGATAGGGGGACCTGGATAGGGGGGCCATAACATGGCCCCCCAAAGTCCAATCGGTCTGAAACGTGGGGGTTTGTTAGAGGGGAGTTAGAGGAAGGCCCCCACCAATTTTGGCTTGATTCGGTGGGAAAATGCCTCCCCCAGGCTTTTTCCCATTGAAAAGCAAGCAAAATGTTGCCCCGAATCGCCCCGAATCGATTCGGGGCATGCCGATTCGGGTTTCCCCGAATCACCCCGAATCAGGGTGATTCGGGATTTTTTCGGGTTTCATTAACCCGAACTGCACACCTCTACTTCCCAGTTATCAGGTAAGCAACTTCTGGCGATTTGCCCCTGTGCCTCCAGATCTCTGGCAATGGGTGTGGGGTGGCAAGCTGCTTGGTGATTGCCTGCCACAGGCCAGCAACCTAGGCAAATGCATGGCATGTGCACTCCCAGTAGGGAGTGACACAACATCACTTCCAGAAGTGATGTCATTGTGCTGGCTGTGGGAGTGCTCCCATGCTTTGCGTGGGGATGATTTTGGCCCCAGCAGGCCAAACATCGCTGCCAGCACAGTGACCTCACTTCCAAAAGTGACATTGCGCAGAGGCTGAGAGCCAAGCTACAAGTGATGCCTGACACAGGTTGGACACTTGTCAGCTTCCCTGAAGTTTTGATGGGAAATGTAGGCATCCTGGTCTTGCAGCTGTAATGGAGAGCCAAGCTGTAAAACCAGGATACCTACATTTCCCATAAAAACTTGAGGGAAGCTGACAAGTGTCCAACTAGTGTCAGGCGCCACTTGTAGCTTGGCTCTGAGTTTACCCAGGTTGCTATTCTCAGGGATTCTCCTTCCTTCCAGATAACCTCCTTCTCTTCCTGCTTCTTTGTCCAACTGCCAGGGGTGCAAGAGGTGCTCTCTGCAATCTCTCTCTGTCCTAGCTTAGATAGACAGAATGCTCTTTCCCCCTGTCCTATACTAGTATGTAATTCCTTAACAATAAAAGACTTTCTTTCCTATAACAATAAGCTTTGTGTGATTGCAGCACCTCCACCTTTTGCTGTGACAAGCAAGCTCTAAGCGAACTATTACCATTCCAGTGCATTTTTACCCATCTTTCTTCCAAGGAGCGTAGAGTGGTATATATTTCCTTATTTTGTTCCCATGACAACCCTGTGAGGTAGTTTAGGCTGAAGATGAGTGACTAACCTATTGCAGGGTGGTGGTGGGTCCCCGAGATCTCAGCCCCAACAATCCAGCCACTACACCATGCTGGCTCTATCCCCTCCTCCGCCTCTGTCTCTCTTTCAGGTTCTCTGGGTTACATAAACCGACTCTTTATGCCGCTGTTGCCTCATTAAAGCCGATGACACGCCAATAGTGTAAGATGTCTGCAAACAAATCCCTGATGGTGGGTGAGTAACTATTTGAGACAATGTTTGATATTCTGCACCAGTGCTTCACAAGCAGTGATTTTCCCCTAGCAGTCCTCATCTGAT
The DNA here is from genome assembly GCF_028583425.1 of Eublepharis macularius. Taxonomy (NCBI): domain Eukaryota; kingdom Metazoa; phylum Chordata; class Lepidosauria; order Squamata; family Eublepharidae; genus Eublepharis; species Eublepharis macularius. The sequence continues at coordinate 42,493,754 of NC_072790.1, forward strand.
TGCTAACATGGAATGCAATCAGGGTTTGAAACAAGATTTTCAGAGTAGCAATTAGCACATTCTGGGCTACTTTTCAGTCATTCATTGATCCAACACGGAAACATCAAGAAGCGGAAGGAAGGAAGGAAGGAAGGAAGGAAGGAAGGAAGGAAGGAAGGAAGGAAGGAAGGAAGGAAGGAAGGAAGGAAGGAAGGAAGGAAGGAAGGAAGGAAGGAAGGAATTTCACTGTCAGGTTTTCTGCAGCATAAGCTTTCGAGAATCACAGCTCTCTTCGTCAGAGCGGTGATTCTCGAAAGCTTATGCTGCAGTGGAGTTGTTTAGTCTTAAAGGTGCTACTGGACTCTTTTTGATTTTGCTACTACAGACTAACACGGCTAACTCCTCTGCATCTACTGTCAGGTTTTAATTCCATTTTGCAAAGATCAAAATCAAAACGGGAAATGTCCAGTTTGGGAATGTTCTCCACAATTTTATTGCTATGTACATTTCACTTGTTAAATCTAACTGGTGTCTGCTTGTAGACTGCTAATATGCCATCCAGCTGTTGGCCTGTCTCTGACTGACAACCTCAATGCCTACTACCCAGTAGCATGCCTTTCTTTCTGGGATGAAGTTGGTCCTTTATGTCTATCAGGCTTAAATTATTCAGCAGCAACTTGGCTTTCAGGAGACAAAAAGGCTTTTGTCAGAAAGACAGGTTGGACTTGCTGCAGCTTCATTGTGATTCCCCCCCTCCCTTTGTAGGAAAACATTGCAGGTACCTAGGAAAGATATGTCAACAAGTGTTCACTTGTTCCAACAGGTTTTCCTACTTACCGAGCCATTTGGTGTGCAGAAATTATTAGCACAGGGTGGATTCCAACCTCAGCATAACTGGAAAATTTAGCCATGGGATAATTTTTAACGAACAAATTACAGAGACTGCATTGGTTCCCATCTATGGGTTTGGGAGGTTTGCCATCTGCTTCAATGGGAAAGGGCCGTTTTGCTCTTTTAAAAGAAATGGCATGGCAAATACAGCATCCATCTTCACAATATCTTCCCATCTCAGAGACATGACTGCATTTCACCCTTTTGCTCCATCCCTCTGAGGTAGGGAAGTACATTTGTTTCCATTTATAGATATGGAATTGAGATAATAGGATGATAAATGGGAAAGATAGGCAGATGGCATGTTTTCAAAAAGTGAAGAGAAGTCATTGGGAAATTTAGGCAGGTAACACAAGGAAAGAGTCACGAAACAGAAGCAAATTAAAGAAATATGGGAATATGCCAGTTAACATGCACAGATGTAGTAAACCGCAAATTGAGGGAAGAATGTATCCCAAACTTTTCAAACATCACAATGTTTGAAAAGTTTGGGATACATTCTTCCCTCAATTTACTCCACAAACCTTGAATTACCCATTATCTCATGATGTCTTGCACCTTTACGGGCATTTTCAAAGAATCCTTCCAAAGTCTGTTTATTTATTTATACACCACCTGACTTTGCACACTAGCCCAGGAACACACACTTGGAATGCGACTCTGGCTCGGGACAGAATGCTGGTTGAGCACCACTTTTATGGAGTGAGGCCACCCAAGTAGATATTAACAAACAGTGACTTATATTGGGGGCTATAAATATTCCATATTTAAACTACCTGGCTTGAACCAGCAACATTTTATATTTATGAGCCATAATTTTTATGTGTGTATAATAACAAATTAGACCACTGAGGAAGGCCCAGAGGGCCAAAATGCATTTGGTCTCTGTATACGTGCAATCAGTTTTGTGACTTGGTTCTTGTATATGTGCCAACAACTTTGTGACTCTGTAATTGATGTTACTAGGTCTCAAGGTTTTTAACTTTGTTCCAGATCCAGAGGAGTTAGCCATGTTAGTCTGTAGTAGCAAAATCAAAAAGAGTCCCGTAGCACCTTTAAGACTAACCAATTTTATTGTAGCATAAGCTTTCGAGAATCACAGTTCTCTTCGTCAGATGCATGGAGGGCAGAAGGAAACTGGTCCACAACCATCTGGCGGGGAGGGCTGTGGTTATCGAAGGATTGTGCTGCAATGGAATTGTATGGTGGACTCTTTTTGATTTTGCTACTACAGACTAACATGGCAAACTCCTTTGAACCTTTGCACAAACAAACTGATCCCCACATCAAAAGGAGCTGTTTGCATCTCCATATCAAAGGAGTTGTTTACATCCCTCCTCTCCTCCTCCCCTCCTCTCTCCTCCTCTATATTTGACCAGTTTCCTTCTGCCCTCCATGCATCTGATGAAGAGAACTGTGATTCTCGAAAGCTTATGCTACAATAAAATTGGTTAGTCTTAAAGGTGCTACTGGACTCTTTTTAACTTTGTTCCATGGTTTTTAATCATTTATGCACTGTGTAATAAATAATTATATTTCTTTTATCTATATATGGGCAAATCTACACGCCCTTGGAGCGTCCCTGCATTGCTCTAAATGTTCGCTAAACACCCAGAAGTATAGCATTTTTCTAGCACGATTTCTGAAATCACACTAGAAAGATGCTATACTTTCGGATGTTTAGCAAACATTTAGCGCAATGCCAGGACGTGCCAAGGGCGTGTGGATTTGCCCTAAATATATAAAGACAAGTGTCCTGACTGACTCATCAATGCCCAGTCTAAACCCTTGAACCTAGAAACATGAAATTTGGGGAGAACATTCCTTTCATGATGTAAACACCCACTAGGAAGGGATTTTAAGAAAAAGGGGTAAAATGTGTTTTCTCAAAGGGATACAGCTTCCCTGTGTGGCTGGCAGGCTGCTGCCTGCTTATGCCCCCACCCTCTGCCAGCTTGGCCACTCTTCCCTGATTGGGCCAGCCTTTCAAGGTCATTTGCATATGTGGGCTGATTAGGGCTCACAACATTCCATACCCCACCCTCCCCGCAGAGACAGTTGGAACACAGAGGTCATTTGCATATGCGGCCTGATTGGTCCTCGCCCCCCACATTCTAAACAGTATGCAGTTGCTATTGGGAGTCATTGAATGTGTCCTGAGGTAAAATGCACCTCCCAGTATTCCCCTCAAAGTTCACTAGGGTTGCCAACTAAAAAAAACCCCAAAACCACACAAACCAAAAAATGTTATATACCTATAAGTATTATAATTGGATTTAAAGTAGCACAACACGTGTATCAAGCCAGTATCTTATATTTTCTTGGCTGTTCAACCTTGTTGGTTCCTGACTTGTTTTTCAGGTTGGGTATTTTTCACTCTTGTTTCTGTAAACCTTGAATTTATCTCATTATCTCATGATGTCTTGCACCTTCATGAGTGTTTTAAAAGAATCTCCCCCAAAGTCTGTTTATTTATTTATTTAAAACATTTATATACCACCTTTCCACCCACATAGCGTCCCCAAGGGGGCAAAAACAGGTATTTGACTATTCCGTATTTGACTATTCTGTTGTAGGTATTTGACTATTCTGTTGTGGGATCAGATATTTGACTATTCTGTTGTGGGATCAGGGGTGTTTGACTATTTTGTTGTGGGATCAGATCCACAAGGAAGCACATAGAAACTATATTTTATTTTTGTCCGAGCCCCAGCTGGGTGACACTCACCCCATCAGAGCGCCGGATGCCAAGGGGTGAGTGGAGGCTGCCGCAGCACTCAGAGGCCCGGACGCGGGCCCGCCAATGCGGCTGGGGCTTGCTGCTGCCACCACCGAGGCCTCCTGGCAGACTGCCAGAGGGGGGAGGGGCAACGGTGCAGCCATGCTAAGGCCGCCGTGGCAACACGTCGCCCAGCCCCACCAATGATGTGGCCCCGGGCCAGAGGCCAGAGGCCAGAGGCCAGGGAGGAGGCCGACGGGAGCCACAGGCGGCACTGAGACGCGACAGGATGCTGGTGCAGGCGCCCAGCAGCCCGGCAGTCCCCGCACACCGAGGAGCCAGCCGGGGAGACAGGGGCAGGACAGCCCGGCCCCCTCGATGACCAGAGACGCCCCAGCCCCACTTCACTGGAGAGAGGCGGGCCCATCTGCCCATCAGGCAGGGGGAGGGCTGTAGGGGGGGAAAGGGGGAGGAATACAGGAGAGGCAGCCAACCGCCCAGGGGTGGGTGGGGCAAATGGGTGTGGCTGCACCTGGCCCAGGTGGTGGGGATGGCCATCGGGGCGGGTTCATGGGAGAAGGGGTGGAGTTGGCCCTAAGGGAGGTGGCTATTTAAGGAGGGCTCCAGACCCAGACCGGGGAGGAGAAGTCCAGTCTGCCCCTGATGCTGAAGGGGCAGCTGGCTGGGTGGAGACTGGTGCAAAGGAGCCAAGCCAGCTCAGCCACTGGCACACCAATTCTGAGGCCTAAAGGGGGAGCCCTCACTGGCCCGGGACCCATCCTGGCCCAGGCCGACCAGGCGGCCCGCCTAGGCAACCCAGGATGGACCTGCACCGTGCGCCCCTCTTGGACCTGGACCCGCCATCACCCCTAGGGGGCTCCAGGGAGTGTGACAATTTTACATATGGTACTCATTCTAGGAATCAGCTACTCAGGAAATCCTGTTCCTGGAAGCTTAGTACATTCGTACAGTCACTGATCCTTTGTTAAGGGGAATGTGGTGCCTGATACAATGCATGTCTCCTTGGGAGTAAATTCTGCTTAGTTCAATAGGGTTCAGCCCCAGGTAATTTCTCATAGGACTGCAAATCTGTGTTTCTTGTATAAGGAGATGACTTTTGCATGGCACTCAAAGGGCAATTCATTTCATTGATTGAATGAATTGTCCTGTTACTCTGAACACCTGGCCATGACCTGAGCAGTACACAGTGGAGAGGGTTATTTTTAAAACCTTCCCTATGTTGTATGGAAGAGCTGGGAGGGAAATCAGTGCTGGGGATAAGTGCATCATGGCATCATTCTTCAGCCCTGAAATCTATCCCCTCCCACCCCTACACCATTCCAGGATACTTTAAGATGTTAGATATTCTGCTCCTTTGCAGTAGAATGAGTCTAAGGATGGGTATCTGGGATTTGTGAAAGAGCTTTCTTCCAATCTAATAAAATTTCCTGATACTCTTTTAGTATGACTCTTTTAGTCAGATCCCTTTAAAAATTATAGCATCTTGGACTGGTGGAAGATGATTTGGGAGATGTGCCCTTCACAGTGTGTATCCCTTTATCCTATTCTTCATCTCCTGGATTTCTTAAACTAAATGGGACACTGCAAGCCTTCCTTCAGGTTCAAACTTTGAACATCAGTTTATTTCTATTTACTGCATTAGTACTCCACCTTTCTCACTATAACTGAAGGCACAGTAAATAATTTAAAGCAATGCAGTAGGAACTATATACAGCAAACTAACTTAATAAAAAACAACATTTATACAAATAATGCCATAAAACCTGGACTTCAACATTGTAGAATATTCTGGAAAAAACATGACACTAACCACTATACAATACTGGCTCATACCAATAAAACTGCCTAAAATGTAAGTACGTAAGAAGCCTTGTCAAAAGCCTTTTGAAAGTCCAAGTATATAATGGTCGTTTTCATACTGCTTACCTTCCCTCGGAATGATCCAGAACATCTTGCAAAAAATGCGAAAGATCGTGTTTTCTCACGCGAGATTTGAGCGACGTGATTTGAGCATGATTTGAGCGGCGAGATTTGAGCAACGAGATTTGAGCGACGCGAGATTTGAGCGACGAGAAAAAGCAATCTTCCGCATTTTTCGCATGATGTTCCGGGTTGTTCCGAGGGAAGGTAAGCAGTGTGAAAACGGCCAATGACAATTGGGTTGTTCTTATCTACCTATTAGTTCACTTTCTCAAAGCACTCCAAAAGGCTGGTAAGGCAGGACTTCCATTTGCAGAAAACATGATCTTTCCTCAGCTTTGTTCCTTTATGTGCCTAATAATCCTATGTTTAATTACAGTTTTTACTCATTTACCTGGGACAGACGTTAGGCTAACTGGCCTGTAATTTCCTGGTTCCTCTCAGGACCCCTTTTTAATTTCACCAACAATAACTACAATCTGGGTCTCTTAAAAAAAGCCGTTATCTATTTTACACATTCTCTGGAACTATCAAAGTGTGCTGCCAATGCATTTGCAGTGGGGACGACATAAGATGGAAAATGTGCCGTAATGCCGAGTGATTCTGCACACGTTGGATAATGCACTTCCAATCCTCTTTATAAATCATTTGGAATGGATTTTTTTGTGTGTGGAACAAAAAATCCACCTCAAACGATTGATAAAGTGCATTATCCAACATGTGCGGAATCAGCCGCCATCTCTCTCTTGAGGATCGAGACAGTTGAATGAAAATGGGTGTTCTGTTTACAATAGCATTTTGTTCTTGGAAGGCTCACATTTTCAAGAGAGGAGGGGAAAGGCAAATGTAGAACAATTTGACATTTGAAGGGAAGTCTCTCAAATGCAGTGCTCCCTGGCCTGCTATGAAATGAGAACCCTCCGGCAGCAAAGCTACTTATGCCCCCTTTCTATTGTATTGCCACAGGTGAGAGCATAGCACCAAGAGATCAATACAAGCATTTGTACCATCTGTAAAGATTCTGCTCCATCCTTATACAAGGCTCACTTCTTTTAAAATGCAGTTAATTACAGAGCAAATGTAATATATCTAATCTTTTAGAGAAGTAAAAGCACGCAATGGTTTTTTTCCCCCGTCCTGTGAAATGTACACATGTGTGAACCATGAGCATGGATTACCTTTGGACCAGGAGAATCAGCTGATCTTCTGTACATTTGGCACTTTGGCATTACATACAGTACCATTTTAGCTTTGCAAAGAAATCACGGATTTTAAAGGACTGCTTTCATCAGCCTCAACTTCAATAGCTAGAAGCTCTTCTTATCATTGAGCAGGCTTAGCAACCTGAATTGCTTTCTTTTATAAATGCCGTCAGCTTCCATTCTCAACAGAAAAGAATTGCCAGATGTCTTTCATGTGAAAGTATAAGTAGCCATTGATCTGTGTTTGGACATATAAGTGAATACATTTTTGACCTCCTGGAAAAGCTGAGCTGTGAGATCATTTACAGCTTATGTGATGCCATCAGTTGTAACATTCTCTTAAGACAATCTCTATTGTGGAATGGTTTATTTTTAAACAGCTATATCAGACTGCTCATTTGAAATGTATCAGAGATGGATGCCAACGCTCAGACACTACGTTTCTTTCTAAGTGGCCCATCGAAAGATACTTATTTAAATTCATGGGATAATCTTTGCTTTTGCCTAGTGAAGTAAGGCAATATTCTTTGCATCTTTGTCAGCTGAAGCAGCTGAGGTCATTCTTTAAAAAAAAAAATTAGTGTGCTTCTGATATTTCTTTCTCAATCTAACAGCACAATCCCATTCTAGTTTTCACTCCAGCAGTATGAGGTTGTCTAGTTATTGCCTTCTGATTAACCGAGTCAGATATTCAAGGTGAAAATATCATCTCCCAATCCACTTTTGCTTACCACCAAGATAGTGAATGATTCGGCCAAACTCTAGCCCATCTAATTTTCAGATAACATATTTCACCACACACCCTTAAAATTGCAATTAGTAGAGATACTTGAGCGCTCACCACCAGATCGCCTAATGGTCTGTTCACTGGTTATAAATAGGGAGTCAATTTTTCATCTCTTAGTTCAACTGTTTGTGAACAGTTTGAGCCAGTTGAGTTCCATTCATGTATTCAAACAGTATAGTACGTTGCAGTGAGCAGTATTTTGCACCTGTGCATTCTCACACAACCTGATGGAAATCATACTTTCCTCCTTCCTCCCTCCTGCACAGAACTGTTGTCACAGTATGCCACATATAGCCAATCATATAAATAAGCAACAAGCAAATCAGTCAGTTGGCCAGCAATTATAAATAAACACTGTATTTTTTTAAGCCTTACCACTTGGTGTTCATTTAAGTCAGCTGTAATATTATTTCACATATTCAAATTTTCATACAGCCTTAGGGGAGGTGTAATGACCCAGCCGTTCATGACCCCGAGTAGAATCATCTCAACTGCTTCTCAGAAGCAAAAGCCCCTGCAGGAAGCAAGGAAATGCTGGAGAGGCATGCTGGTGGTGAACAGCATCAGCATTTCTGGAGGCCATGGCACTCCTTGTTGCACCCACTACCCAGCACCACCAGGGAAAAGACATGCAGGTAGTGTGGGCAGCAGTGGCTACAAGTGGTGAGAGAGCCTGCAAGTAAATGCACAGGCAGGTGGGGGTTTGAGGGTGGGAGGGAAAGATGGGGAGCCCAGCAGTGGGCATGGGGGCCCCCTGAGTACTCTCTGCCCATGGCCTCGCAAAACCTGGAATCAGCCCTGGTTTGGAGGTTTCTGAAGACAGGGACCTGGAAGTATTGCAAACTTAATTGGATTTTATGGCTTCAGATGCAAATCAAATTTAAAAATACCCCAGCACCTCCAAGGGAGAAGGGCAAAAAATGGTGTGTCTTCCTTTGAAAAAATGAAAACTCAGTCATTCATCAGCAGTCCTGCTGCCAGCAGCGCTAGTTCTAGTTTTATGCATGTTCCTATCCTGGTGGGACATTCCTCAATAAGAGTTTGTCTTCCTGGGAAGAAAACAGCTCATTTACTGACCAGTAAGGCTGCTTCTCTTGGCCACTGCCTTGCATCGAAACAACCAGTCATATCCTCAGAGCTACAGTGATCTGTTTCTAAGGTTGCCAACTCTGGCTTGGAGATTTGGGGTGTGTGTGCCTGGAGAGGGTGGAGTTTAGCAAGGAGAGGGATGAGATGGCATGGAGATGACATGGCATGCCCTGTGATGTCGCCTCCAGGTCAAACGTCAACTCCTGCTTTTCTTCCCCTTTATAATAGAAGTGATCAGTGAGGGATCATGGGAAGTCCCCTTCTTCCTCCTTGTTCATTTCCACCCCCCTCCCATCTTCTTTGTTATTTTCATCTGGCTTGACTTGCAAGGATGTCTAAGCATTTGGCCTGGTTGCTATGGAAACCCCATTGCTGTCCAGAGTCTTGCAAGGTGGCTCATGAAACTTTGAACACCATTTTAGATCACTGTAAGAATGTGACAGATTTTAAGAAGTGCATTTCTTGTACTATGAGACTTGACCTGATAGTTAACCAACCATTGGGTGCCTAACTTATTGCCTAATCCTAGGCTGAGTACAGCAGAGCACCATGGCACAATAAGAACTGTGCTTATATACCTTCTAGACAAGTTAGTACCTCAACCAGAGCAGTGATCAAGTTAGTGTTATTATTATTATCCCCCAAATACAGCTAGGGAACTGGGGCTGAGAGGAGTGGCTTACCCAAGGCCACCTACTGAACTCATGGGAGTAGTGGGATTAGAACCAGTAGAATGCTGATTTGCAGCTGAATCACTTAACCACTGTGCTACAGCAGTCTCTGGGAGCTAAAGATCTCAGTGTATCACTGGGAAAGGGAAAGTTAAGATTTTTTTTCTTTTTGGCATACCTGGTTGCCCACCACCATTCCCCACATCTTTGTGGCTGGCACTGTTGTTTGTAGGGCTTTTTTCTGGAAACAGAGGTGGTAGAACTCACTGGGTACCATACATGCGTGCACGAAGCATGCGTGCACTCCCAGGACTGTGTGATGATGTCACTTCCAGGGAGTAACATCATCATGCAGACCATGGCACCCCAGGAGTGCTCCCGTGCTCCACAGGGGCCCAATTCAGGCCCAAATTGGCCTGGAACGTGCCTCTGCCATGCAGGAGAGCACTCCCTGCCCAGCAGCAGCCCAATCCTGGCCATTTTGGGCCTGAATTGGGCCTGAAATGGCCCAGAACAGGCCTGAATCAGCATGGAATGAGCCGCTGCCATGCAAGGGAACCCTCCTCCGCCTGTCAGCGGCCTGATCCTGGCTGTTTTAGCCTGAATTGGGCTGAAACAGGCTGCAAATGGCCAAAACAGGCCCCAAACGGCCAAGATTGGGCCCGAATTGGCTTGGAACGGGCAGCTGCCAGGTGGGGGAACCCTCCCCCTCCCAGCAGCGGCCTGATCCTGGCCATTTTGGGCCTGAATTAGTCCGAAATGGGTCCAAAATGGCTGAAATGGGCCCATAATGGCCAGGATTGGGCCTGAATTGGCCTGGAACAGGCCAGTGTCAGGATTCCCCGCCTGGCAGTGGCCCAATCCTGTCTGTTTCAGGCCAGAATTGGGCCCAAACAGGTCCCAAATGACCAAAATGGGCCTGAAGGCCAGGATCAGGCCCAAATTGGCCTGAAACGGGCCCCTGTTGCACAGGGAACCCTCCCCGTTCCACGGCATTCTGGCTGAAAAAAAAGGCCTGGTTGTTTTCATTTCAATTTTGTACAGGGGCCAGGAGAGCTTTCAAGCTTCAGGCCAGGATATGAGACTGAGACAGCACCGTTAGCTGTAGTTGATGATCTTCTTCTGAACGTAGACAGAAGCCATGCTTCTTTGTTTCTCCTATTTTTTATGTTTTGTCTTTGACCCTGTAGATTATCTGTTGCTGTCCTGTTTTTTATCTTGCTCTCGCTACATTATATTTCTACTTACGCTATACCATTTCTTGCATTGTTCAACATGCCGTGTTTAATAATAGTTATTCTTTGTTTCAGATTTCTGCTATCCTAGTCTACTACATTGTTTATTGGATGTCTCCTCATTCTATTGATTGTACTTTGACATTATGTAATCCACCTTGACTCACAGTGAGAAAGGCAGAAAATAAATAACATCAATAAATAATAGCAAAAATAAATAAATACAGAGTTAGCTACTCACGTCGTGACTCGTAATAAAACAAAATATTACAGCTGAAAGAAAATAAATATACATTGTGCTTAAAATAAATATGATACAAAATGAAAGTGTCTGTAAACAAATACAAATAAGTCCATGGCAGAATCTTCTAAGGATATGTAGATCATTTTACTCATAAAAAATCAAATGCGGAAGCTTCCTGTGAGGTCTAATTATTAGGATTCCTGGTTTTTACCCAGGTGGTCTGGGACTGGGTTCATCTCCCAGGAAAATGCAATTTTTTTCTTCTATGTAATTTTCTTTATGCTATTTAAAAGTCAAATGTGTTCCGGCTTTAGTGTTTTGTTTATCACTTTCAGAGAATTTTTCAACCAGAGATTTGTTAGTTTGACTGACAATTCTTGCTACTCAGAGGGAACATAAGATTTCCATTTCCTCAGCATGACTCTTTTAACTCCTCTAGAAGAAAATAAACCATTCGCTTTATGATGTTGCTTGATCCAGACTTGGCATCTAAACAATCCCCAAATCAAAAACTACTGGTAGTAAGTCATCTTGAGCAGAAAAAATGTTCACTGATGGATCAATTTGTTCTTAAATTTCAAGGCTTTAAATTCTTCTATAGGTTGTAAACTTGCATTCAGTTATGAAAGTCAAATAACTTTCTTGGAGCTGCAAACACTGTGCAATGTAACTCTGTTGAACCAGTCCCACAAAGTCAGAAATGGAAAGTATGTAGAGCCGTTGCAGATGCCTAAGGGACTCTTTGGATGGCAGCCCCAGTTTTATCTGATGTTTCTCGAGCCTGAATCCTGATTTCAGTTCCAAGGATGGAGAACTCACAGGAACTGCGAAGTCTGAAACTGTTCTTCAATAGCTTCTGCACCAATTCCAGTCCTTCCTTCTTCTTTGCCTGTTGATCTTCAGTGACAACTAGAGCTGGCTGAACTAGATTGACCCAAGAGTCTTCCTGTGTTCTGAATGTAACAATTCAGAGCCAAACTACATGTCAATTAGGAGTTCTGTGACTTCTGGGTTATTTTTTTTCTTTTATAAAGCAAGTGCACAGTGCTCCTTAGCATGAGGGAAGCTAAATCTCCTCCCCAGGTTGGTTTGCTGACCTGGTTTAACCCTGGAAAACTATGCTTTGGGCCTGTAATTTTACCCAAGTTTTGCAAACAACAGCTCAACAGACCATCTCAAATTAAGAAAAAGGTGCGGTCGAGGATGCTTAAATTTCCATCTCCTGTACTGCTGTCCAGATTAGAATGGGGGGGGGGGGGGACTTTGTCCATTCTTTTTAAGATCCCAAACCATTTGGAAGCTCATTCATGGATCTTCCAGTATCAACATCTGTTTTGGCACTCACTTATTATACCATAATTTTATGTTGGGTGTTATGCCACAATAAATTCATTGACCTTCAAGGTGCCACAGATCCCTGTTGGTTTCTGTAGCAAAAAAAATGACTTCTCACCTGGAATTTGTTACTAGACATGGGCACGAACAGCATTACGAATGACAACCCCCCACGAACAGCCTGTTCGACTGTTCGTGAACAAGCCATTCGTGAGGCTACATTCTAAACGAACAAGTAGTCATTACAAGCCTTGTTCATTGCCTTGGTCAGCTGTTCGTCAAGCCAGACAGTCTGGGGCCTTTCAATAAATTCCCCTGGCAACGGCAGGGACTGAACTCTATCTGAACTCCTTCTGGCTTTCCTTCTGGCTTTAACCCTTCAAAGTACTTCCAGCAGAGAGTCCTGTTTTTGCCACTGTGAAGAGAAAATGACAACAAAGGGGGAGACCCATGCATCATGCCTTTTCCGGGGTGCAATCTCTCTGAAACTTGGAGGGTCTTTGGAGGACAGTGAGGACTATGTCCCCTGCAAATTTGGTGGGTATTGGACATTGGGAAGGTCAGTTTGTAACCCCTCAAAGTAGCTGCTTTCCAACGGGCAGTTCCATTTTTGCCACTGTGAACAGAAAATGACAGCAAAGGGGAGGGACACATGGATCATGCTTTTCCTGGGGTGCAATCTCTCTCAAACTTGGGGGGTCTTCAGAGGACAGTGAGGACTATGTCCCCTGCAAATTTGGTGAGAATTGGACATTGGGAAGGTCAGTTTATGGGGTGTTTAAAGGTCCTTGCCCCTTGCACATGGCAGGAAAGGGCCCCTTAAACTATCAGCTGGCAGGTGGCAGGGGGGAATTCCTCCTGCCACCTGCCAGCTGATAGTTTAAAGGGATTGTTAAGTGGCCACGAACAACGAACATGTTTGTGAAGAGGGTCATGTTCGTTACTGTTCGTTGTTCCTGAATGGCAACGAACAATGAACAGCTTGTTTGGGGTTTTTCCCCCGTTCGTGCCCATGTCTATTTGTTACCTGAATAGCATGATCGCTTGCAAATGTGGGTGTTTCTGTTTCTTTTCTTTTTTGCTTGGAGGAAGGAATGTTTGCATTTTTTCATAAGGATAAATTGTATCCGCAGGCGGGTATCTGAATGCTTAACAGAGGATTCCTTGCCTCTAATAGAAAAATAGTTTCTCTAATTCCTTACTGGATTGCTGATAAGTGATTCTTGCTACATCTTTTGTTACTTAAAAATAACAATCAATTTAGTCAAAAATACACAAGGCAACATTGTGTAGACACAACTAGTTAGCATTTTCTGAATTTTTTGGAGAGGACCACAGCAAAACTGAGTGAGTGTTGGGATTTAGCAAGTGTTTCCATTTCAGTTATGAAAGAGTTAAACTGTTTGTGTTACTTAGTAAACTTATTTGCATGTAACCACTTAGGCCTCGAATGAAAGGAGAGTCTCTAAGCATAATCAAGTAGAATTAGGATTTTCTATTGGGTAACCTGTTTATTGGGGGGCAGTTAAGTGAAGTTATATACTGAAGTTTTATTGCTCTTTGTTCAGAGGGTCAGTCATCTTAAGATACCTTTTACTAGCAAAGATGTATTCAGCTAGCAATTTATTTTCTTCCAATGTAACCCTATTTTTATCCTTTATGTAGTAAAGTATTCTTACAGAGCTATATTGGAGTGTGTGTTTGTTCTCATTCATTCCAATGTGCAATCTCTGTCTTAAACTCTGCTAATTTCCTACAGTGAGGAACACTGGAAAAATGTACTGCTTAAAGGGTCCTTTCATACACGCATGTTCAGCCCATATCGACATGGGTGAGTCAGACATTACACAATTGTTTATTTCAAAAATGCATGTGTCCACTTTTAGGAAAATGTTCAAGGCTGCTTGCAACTGGGCAATTTTAAATCTCACAAGTTATTTTATTGTATTTTCTGTCCCACCTTCCTTACTTCCTGGAACTCAAACATGCCCTGTATTTTTCCCATGCAGCCCTTGATGAGAACCAGACCTGCTTACTTTCAGGACTGCTGCATCACGTGGCCCTTTACCCTGGGACAAACATAGCAGCGGATGAGTCAAACAGCAATAAAAAAGAAGCAATCAGTAATAACAGTTAGGCTATAGCATTTAAAAATCAGAGTATAACCTGAATGTATTTGGATTTTAGTCTCATTTTTAAATGCTGGATCCATGTTACAGTTACTGATAACAGCGTTGCTCACAAACAGAAATTTCATATCACCCAATGTCTGAGTCGTGCTAGGCTTCATATACAGTTGCATATATCTTTCCCTTTTTAAAAAAAAGCTGACTTGGCTGCATTTTAAAGCAGAAAATAAATGAAGCCACTCAGGGCCGGTGCCAGGGTTTCTGGTGCCTGAGGCGAGATACCTACTTGCGCCCCCCCTCAACTAACCAATTTTAAAAAAAGAGAAGAAATGTAGGAAAAATGAAAATCACAAAACTTGAATCACAAACTGACCTCCCCAATGTCCCATACCCACCAAATTTGCAGGGGACCTAGTCCTCACTGTCCTCTAAAGACCCCCCAACTTTCAGAGAGATTGAACCCCAGGAAAGGCTTGATACATGGGTCCCCCCTTTCCTGTCATTTTCTCTTCACAGTGGAAAAAGGAGTGTCTGCTGGAAGCTACCAAGCGCACGAAGCAATAGGCGCAGCCTGATTGACGCACCAAGCATACAAAGCAATAGGCACAGTCTGATTGACCCACCAAGTGTACAAAGCAATAGGCACAGCCTGATTGCTTCTGCACCATGCATCCTGCGGCGCTGCTGCTGGGTCGGGCCAGGGGCGCAAGTGCACGAAGCAACAGGCACAGCACCAAAAGACGGAGATCTCTCAGTGTCACACTGTGAGACACTGTGACACTGAGAGATTTCTGTATTTCGGTGCTACACCTCTGAAGATGCCAGCCACAGCTGCTGGCAAAACGTCAGGAACTACAATGCCAAGACCACGGCTATACAGCCCAGAAAATCCACAACAACCATCGTTCTCCGGCTGTGAAAGCCTTCGACAATAGTTCAGAATCTTTCTACCCATTTAGGATAAAGGTATAGGAACTGCTATGCTGGATTAGAACATATAATCAATAACTCTGGTAGACAGCCAGATAAGTAACAGCTTTCCCTTGTTTTTTGTTCCCAGCATGTGGTGTCATTTAGAGGTAAACTACCTCTGCATGTGGAGGTTCCATTAGCTGTCATGGGAAAGAGACATTAATAAACCTTTTCTTCATGAATCTGTCTTTTCCAAATCCATCTGAGCAAGTGACGGTCATCTTATCTTGTGACTGTGAATGCCATAATTATGCATCATGAGAAGAAACAGCAATAGCATAAACATAAAAGGAGAGGGTTGGGGGTGGGTGGGGATGGAGATCTGAGATATACGGATACAGAAAGTGAAAACTATAAGAATAATCCATGGCCATAGTTCTCTCTCATGCCCAGAGCTCCCCCTGATGCTAACTATTGTAATGGCCAGTTATTTTCATGCAGAGACCTGCCCCTCTGAAAAGAGCCCTTTTATTTATATTACGGGAAGGAGTTGACCCATGGTGAGTCCAGCTGCTACTTTGTGCAGGGAATGGGGTCTTTCCATGAAAATTCAGAGATCCCTCTTTTGGGATGGGTCTTTGAGGGCATCCAAGCATACAGGGACCTCTCTGGATCAGCAGACGAGGCTGACATTTGTGTCCAGGCTTGCGAAGGAACTGATCCAAGTTTGCCTCTAGATTTTATCAAGTTTTTCTCACATACATGTGATTAAAGGGAGGAGGGAGCTAAAGGTGCATCTTTTCTCACCTCTCCTCTTCTCGTGTGCCCAGCAGAACACTGCTAAAACACTTATTCACGAACAGAACTTTAACTGCTCGTGACTCATTATTTTAGGACTGTGGCTGGAAAAGTGAAAAGTATAGCAATCCCAGGCTTCCCCCAAGCCCACAGCAACACACAAAAGGTTAATGACGCTATTCTGCCACCTTTCATAGTGTTGAAAAAGACAAATGGGCCTCAGCATGTTGGGGTTTGGCTCGTTTCTTGTTCGGCTTCAGTGTAACTGGAGAACACCGTGGGCGGTAATTGGTGGAGATGTGTAGCTTGGAGCTGACAGACCTGAAACCACAGCATTAAAGGGGCTTTGGGTCAGGTGCTAGGGCAAATGTTATATTTGTCTTGCAGTGGGTTACCAGCCAAAACAAAAAAAGAGGGTTAGAATGCATAGAGGGGCATAATATTTCCAGACATAAATGAATACAAAGTCATTCTGTACAATGGTGGCTACCTATTGTTAACCTTCTCTTTTTCCTGACAGACAGCTTTCCTGAGTGTTTGACTCATTCCCTTTTACTTCACACTTAAAAGAACAGTGTGAATTGCTTGGATTTAATTTTTTTCTCTTTCATCCTTCCAATATATAAAAGAAACAAATGCAGGCAACTCTAATAAAGCTAATTAGGGTGCCCACTGGTGTAATTGCAGCTGGGAAGGAAAACCTAAGTATTTTGTGTTTTACTTCACAGTAACCCACCCACCCCCCAGACACACACACACACTAAAAGCCAAGAATGGGAACAAAAAAAAGCAAAGAAAATACGTTTTTTTTTAAAAAAAAAAAGTGGGAGAAAAGGCAACTTCTAGTGCCCTAAGTTGGGAGAGGCTGTTCACATAAAGTTGACTTAAGTCTCTTAGCCTGAGGGCTGTGAGAGAGAGTAAGAGAAGCCATATTCCTTCCAGGCTCAGAATGTCAAGGAATGGAAGTTATGAAACTTCCATGTGGAAGAAAAGCCGTGTCACACATGAGAGGAGACAATTTTGCATGGCTATACATAATTTGTATCTGTAATTACTCGAGCGCTAACCTCTGTATGTTGAAATGGAAAAGTACTACCTCTGTGGAAGATGCAGCAGCCATTTTGTATTCAGGTGTAGCCTGAAGCATGCAAAAGATGCTAACAGATAGACCATAAATGGGTTGCAATAGATAGGACTACATCATTTTGATCCCCCTTCCCGCACTCCATATAGAGCATCTGTTCTCCAGCACCCTGAAATGGAGATCATGGTAGGTCCTTCTCCTTCCTCTAACTACTCATCATCTATTGGTAATGACAAATGCCCTTCTTTGGGATTCTATTATCTCAAGATCTAAGGAGGAACAGGAGTATCAATCTGCAGGTTTAAAAAATCCTGGATCCAAATAAAGTGATTTGCTTGGTGTACACTTCATACGTTAAAAAGAAAGAAGCACGTTTAAGTCCCACAGTTAACTGTATCCATATTTCACACTGAAAGCTAGCAAAACCTAGGTGTTGTGGTTAATTTATTTCTTTAGAAAGTTTCGATACCATCAGCTCGCTAGAGATTTGTCAGAATATGGGAAGACTCTGCATTCTCACTCTCACTTGTTGAGGGTGATGCTTTCTGGGTAAACACAGTGATAGCTGTTGTGTCTGTGGGGAGAAAAAGGATCGGTAGTGGAGGCAGCAGTGATTGCAAGAACTACATTTATTGGAACACACAGAGGTAGGGTTGCCAGATGGGGTCTGGAGTCTGGACCCCAAAGAGAGGTGGGGGGGCTTACTTTTTTCTTTTCACTACGTGATCACCCACAGCATGTGCATGCTCCTGTGGTAGTATGATGATGTCACTGCAGGAAGTGACATCATCACACCAATGCCCCACTTCCAGGTGCTGCTCCTGAGCAGCACTGCGTAGCTGCAGGAGGTCACCTGGGTGCGAGGGCTAACTAGTCACTTCTCTGGGCCAGCAGGGCTGCCACTGTGTCACCTCAGGAGGGGAGAGGGGGGGAAGACGAGGGGCCAGGTGTCCAGTTTGGGTGGGGACATTTTCCCCGGACAGTCCCCCCCAAATATCGAACTATCTGGGTAAAAACTAGACACCTGACAACCCTACACAGAGGCAACTACCAGAACAGGCCTGACCTAGGCCTCTACAACTTTAACCCTTTCTCCAGTGGTCACAAGACCTGGGCCTCTCCTTCTGGAGGGCTCCTGGAGTCATTTTTAAAGCAATATATCACAGTGGTTGCCCTCTCCCTTCCTCTTGGATTCCTACAGGGATATTACTTCCTACAAATGTACTTATTGAATACATGAGTTTCAACTGCCCTCTGGGGAGTACTCAATGCAATGTGCAATTAGTACTTTACTATTCATTCTACACTGTATTTTTACCTGATTCTACAACTTATTTCCTGTAAATAAATCTTTGGTTGTTTTGTTCCAACTGCGTGCTGTCTGTTGCAAAGTATGCTATCTCTGTCTTTATATTAAACATGCTCGATCTTTGAACAAATTGTAAACTTTATGGTAATAACATATTTACAGAGGTCTCCCAGCCTCAGCCTTCTCTCTTGCTATACAGGCCCAAACTGAGGAGAGACAGAAAGTAGGTGTTATACTTGCCTACCTCCTGGCTCCTCCCAGGAACTACAACTTAATTAGTTCTTTCTATATTGCTACCTTTGGACTCCCTTGGCATCTTGAGGTCTGGGCATATCTCAGCTCTCACTTTTTCTGGGTCTATTTTCAGGCCATTTGAGGTCAATAAACATCCAATGTACAGGACTTCCATCATTTTTAGTTTGAGTTTGTCCTAATTCAATTTTATATTCCTTTCTCTGCACCTCTTAAAAATGCTATTAGTTTGAGATGCCAGGGGGAAAGCATGGCGATCGTCAACTGCAAAGAAAATGCAGGAGAAAGTATAGGGGTTTATTACAGGTTTGTCCCATTAACAGAAAACAAATTTTGGCCAATCGGAGATGCTGACATTTGTATGAGGAAGTCTAATACAGGGAATGCCCTCTGATGGAAAGGATCTCCCCTGGCTAGCTTGTAGTCAGGAAAGGAAAATGGGCTTCTTCCCCCATTTTAACAAAAAGAATACCAAGATGCTTACTTTCAGGAATGGCTCTTCGGTGGAGAGAATTCTTACAGTAGGAGAATGTCCGCCCCCTATACAATAAAGCCTTCATAAAAAGGCTGTATGGGATAACATTGAAAATATGTTTGGTGAGAGACAACCCAATTCTCTTCCATTTGCAGTCAAACACTCTCAGATAATTGTACTGAAACAGAGCTCCCAATCTGCATGGAACCTGAACCTTCCAAGTTTCAGCACCAAGTTGAACCCAGCCAGGTCTGTGGCTTATTAGGCGTTTGAAAGCTCTCCTGTTTTTTCCATTCCCACTGGTCCACCTCATTAGCTTGTGAGTTGCATTTGGCTTGAGTAGGCCCCCTCTGTTTAATACAGAGGGGGCTTCTTTTTAATACAAATTGACCTCTTCCCTTTCATTCAGTCAATTGAAAATAATATATAAATTACCTTAGTTGCCCACCTCCACTCCAAGTGGCAGTAGCAGAAAAATAAAACAAAAAATGCTGGCATCCTCCATGTTGGCATGTCACTCCCAGTGGCAGTTGGTAACTTTAGGAATCACCAGAAACTCTATGGCAAAACCACTGAGTTTACCATAGAGTTTCTGGTGATTCCTAGAGCTACCTATGGTAACTTCCAAGTTGTACCTGGAAGTAACATAGTGATGTCAGCACCAGCATCACATGCTCAAGCCATGTCCCTGCCCCCCAACCCTCCCACTGGTTGTCAGGCTCAGTCTTGCAACCCTATATATAAACAAGGAGCAACGTACCCACATATGAAAGAAACGTTCACAGGAAAGAACATATGAAGTATTGCTAGTTTTCATGTCTCAACACCAAACAGACCTAATACTGTTCCATTTTTTAAAAACTGGCTTGCCTCTTCAGCAATAAGAACTGCTACTAAAAAATAAGGGCACAAGCAAAGGTCTAGCTTGGTGCACATGTCTCCCCTGCTCATACCTAACTTTTCTTTGCCTAGTGGACTTAATACAGGACCTCTTGCTTTTTTGTGTTACAAATTGCCTCGCAAGCTGTGTAAGGAAGCATTTGTGTGTCAAGTCATTTAGGGCTCATCATTTAATATTTAAATGAGACAGACATGGAACCAATCCAAACGACGGCTTTGTGGTCAGAATGCTGACCTGGCATCCTGGAGCATACATCTAATCCAGCATGACTCAAATGCCCATCAATGGGCAGGGACGATAATCTCAAGCCTTTGAGATGGAGTGGAATAGAAAGAGACAAGAATAAACACATCATTATTCAATCTGGAGTTGCATTTGCTCAGATCAGATGGCGAAAGCCATTGCTGGATGAAGGGAGAGATGCAAATGTAATTAACAACTGGGTGACTGTGTCATCTTATATGACCACAGTTGAGGAAAGCACGTAATTGTCTGAGTACAAATAAGCAGAGAGTTAAACACAGGGAAGGCTGATGACTCAGAAGGGGATTGAGCAATGTCAAAGAATACGATGAGTGTTCAAGAATTGCAGAACCACCTGAATGATGCAAGGAGATTTGTTTCAAGACATATTTGTGGTATTTAGTTTGTATAGATGGGGAGAGGGGCACAGAATACGAGGGCTGGCTGCAAACTACCTATGGGGATGCTTGCTGTGACTTGAGTTTCATTTTTTTGCATGCTCAAAATGAACATTGGTACTAAAAAATCTAAAAAATAGTTTAGGATCCCAAACATTTGTTTAAAGTTCGATGCACATCATCCAATTGTAAGGGCCAATTTATACCTGTGTGTACATCTTTTCCTGTCACACTATCATTCAAGTCTAGTCCACACCTATAGAATGAGGTGGGAATGAGGTGGTAGAATGAGGTACTCCCTACTGCACCTTTTGGGTGACTTTCCTGCATTTTAATAAAATATATTCCTGCTAGAAAAATTCTACTACATCAAAGAACATGCTGGGCTAGACCTTTTCTCTCCAATGTGCCCATATTTCTTTCTTTCTTTCTTTCTTTCTTTCTTTCTTTCTTTCTTTCTTTCTTTCTTTCTTTCTTTCTTTCTTTCTTTCTTTCTTTCTTTCTTTCTTTCAAAAAACTTGCTGATAGACTTTTACTTGTAGGGAGATCTCTTTTTTAGTGGTACTGGGCACTGCCCCCAACTCGTTTTCCGCATGGGTAAACCAAGTCTTTCATGCCATTTTTTTGAATGTGTGAACTGCATCTGCTGAAGGCTGTTGTCTTTGAGGTGATATGAAAGTATACAGTACTTGATATCTGATGACTATTTCACACATTGATTTACCATTTGCCCTGTGGCAGAAGGTAATCTTCTGCCCCTTCAGTTACATGCTCTCAATAATTTGACTGGCAGGAAAAAATGGGAGAGGAGATTTGTTGGTGTCACTCTAGGAATTTTCCTAATCTCTATGATAAAAACAATTGAGATTGGGTGGATTCCTGGAAAATCACCAAGAAGTGATGTCATATCCATAGACCCTCCAGCTAGAAGTGATATCACAACTTTTGTGTCTCTCTAGGGATTTCCGTAGTCTCTCTGGTAAAGTCCATAGAATCTGGGAAAACCCCTAGCAATGATATCACATTGCCCTGAAACTCTACCCTCCCCAGGCACTTCCCCTCAAATCTTCCAGCATTTGCCAGCTGAGGGTTGGCAGCCCTATTCACACACACAAATCATACTACAGCTACTGAATAATCAACAGCCATGTGCGAACTCATCTAGACTTCTTGCACCCGCAAACAAGTACTTACAGTGGAATGCTCTATCATAAAATCTAATTTTATTCTGGCATTGCAGAGACAGATTTGAATCCAGCAGAATATTTCTATGGGTGTGAGTGACTTTCTCAACTTCTCCCTCTGGCCACAGCTCAAAATACCTTCTAAAAGTGTTCTTGTGTGACGGGGGACTCTCCCAGCAATAGAATTTCAGGAACATTCTGGACTGCTGTGGGAGGAGGAGGAGGAGAAAGCCACACTCTGTGAGAGGAAATCATTCTGCCCATGTAAATGCTTCACTGGATCCAAAGCAGAAGATTGGACGTGCCACTCTGACCATGTTTTGGTGATTTCCAAATGGGTTATTTGCCCCAGGTTTGATGCTATTAGGAAGACGGTTATTTCCTGCTTTGTGGTACATTTGTGCACCTTCTAAAGTTTCCCAGGCTTTTCTCCGATCTTTCCCAAACCTGCTTGGCTGTGAAGTTTGGGAGAAGATTGAAGCAAAGCCTAGATGGCTGCTGTGTGGGTGGGAAACTTTGGATTTTCCTGGTCCTGCCTGCACGGTGGGCATTTTCCTTCGTTGCTGCAGCAGCCATTTCCTCCCCTTGCCACCAGAAGGGGTTTTTGAGGGTTTTTTTTTAGTAAGCAATTGATTGTCATAATATTGTCGAAGGCTTTCACGGCCGGAGAACGATGGCTGTTGTGGGTTTTCCGGGCTGTATTGCCGTGGTCTTGGCATTGTAGTTCCTGACGTTTCACCAGCAGCTGTGGCTGGCATCTTCAGATGTGTAGCACCTCTGAGGGTGCTACACCTCTGAAGATGCCAGCCACAGCTGCTGGCGAAACGTCAGGAACTACAATGCCAAGACCACGGCAATACAGCCCAGAAAACCCACAACAGCTGTCATAATATTGTTACAATGATATAAACACCTATAAATCAGGTTCTCTGAATTCCCAGCTTTCATTTTTTTTAAAAGTCTCTAGCCCTTTTTATTGTGGAGACACAAGAAGAAAGGCATATCTCTGCAATAAAATGGGTTACAGAATACATTTTTTTTAAAAAGAAAACTGAGATTTTAGAGAGCCTGATATACAGTTTGCTATATCATTCCAACAACACAAAATTATTAAATTGCCAATAAAAAAACCTGAAAAGGCCCTAGTGGCACATGGGGAGCAGTAGCCTCTGCTAGGGGAGTGGGGCAAGAAAAGTACAGAGAAAACTCCTTCCTGTTTTTTTGTGTTCTGTGTTTTGTATGTGTGTATGAAATTGTTTTTATACTATTTTAAATATTTTTAAAATTTAAACTGTTTTAAACTGTTGTTTTAAAATGTTTTTAGTGTTTTAACGTTGGCCATTTTGGGGGCCCTATTTTGGGTAGAAAGAAAGGCAGCATACAAATGTTATAGAGAGATAAATAGACAGACAGACAGACAGTCGGACAGACCTGTTATGCAGGTCTGCTATACTGGCAACTGCAAAAGCAATGTGGAAATTACACAGTCCTGTACCTGCGTGCAAAAACGTTTTACTGGAATCAGCTATACAGACTTACTTTCAGCCTTGAACTTATTTATGGTTCCAAGACTGTCCCTGGTCCTGACAATTTACAGGGCCCTGTTGACTTATTTCCAACAGAACTACTCATCCAAGCATTCTCTGGGTCTTTACCCAGAATGTCTTTACCCAGCACGATATGTTTAGGACTGAGGAGCTCCTCCAACTAACACTGCAGTCCTATGCAGCTCATTGACTTCACTGGGCTCCCGCTGGAATAACTCTGCATAGGACTGCAAGTGTTTGAAAGAAGGCAACTGAATTACGTTGATGTAAATGGCAGGTCTCAAGCTCTTTAACCCACTGTAGTGTTATAAAGGCAATACAGTCACAAGCAATAAAATCCCTGCCTGTCTCTGCTTGCTCTCACCTGTGCAGGAGTGAAAGTGAAGGCAACCACCATGGGAATCACGTCTTTCGCTTTGCACTTACATAAACTTATCAACAGTTCAGAGCTCATTTATTACCGTATGAAATGAAGAAAATGAATAGGCCAAGCACTACCAGAGCAGTCTGCCTTAGGTTGCAATCCACAAAACTCTACTTAAACTAATATGCTCTTTGTCCTATTGATTTGAATATGATTAAGCTTGGCCTTTGTGTGTACTGATTGCATATTCTTTCTGATGTCCCATGTGTAATGTCTCCCTTCGACTGGGTCCCTAGGTTAGAGTACTCACTCAGGTCCGTTCAGTAGAGACAAGCTGGCTCAACCGTTTATTTATAAGGAGACAACTCCAACAACTAACAACTTCAGCTAACGTTCAAAACTGAAACAAGACCTCCACCCAAGAGGACCAAACTATATCACAGAGATATCAGGAGAGGAACAGACTGTTCCATTACATACAAATATACAATAAATATATCAGACCATGGAAACCTGGCTTTCTGGGTAAGCCAGAGTGAGCTGTTGGCACAAAAGAGCAAAGCTCCGTAAGAGAGGTTGTCTTGATGCCTACCTCCCAAACGCAAACCTGTTTCTCCCTGTAAGTCTGACAGAGGACTGATTTATGGGGCAGAGTGGGAGTTCTTTCCCTGTGGTCTGGTTCCATATAAGCGTGGTAACATCATAATGAAGCGATCACACGGCTGCTTCCCACAGTGATATTTTCCTGGCTAAAGGGAGGAGATATTGGAATGGGAAGAAACCGTATCATTGGCCCAGCCCAGACAGTTCCTCCACATTAACTCTCTCCTGGCCGCAGGGCTGACAAAGAACAAACCCTGTTGCCATCCAAGTGTTCAACGCATGTCCAAGGGAATCTAACCACTCAAAGGAATCTTGACTCAGATTTGATGGCAAAAGTGATGCGAAAGTACACATTTATTGGCAAGAATCCTTTGTAAGACTGTGGTGCAAAGAGATGTTTCTGCACATCTCCCTTACCAGAAGTTTCTAAACAGTTAAGAGAAGAAAATGCCCTGGCCTGGATAGCCCAGGTGAGCCTGATCTTGTCAGATCTCAGAAGCTAAGCAGGGTCAGTATTGGTTAGTAATTGAATGGGAGACCTCCAAACAAGACTAGGGTTGCAGAGCCAGGCAATGGCAAATCACCTCTCTTATATCTTGCTATAAAAACCCAGCCAGGGGTCGCCATAAGTCAGCTATGACTTGATGGCACTCTCCACCACAAGAGAAGTAAACAACCAACGTCGTTTCCCAGACTTCCTGGCTACAGGAAGCTAGCTTATACTAACCAATAAGGAACATCTGACTTAAAAGGCAAATGAATTACGATTCCCCTCATGCATTCTCTTAAAGGTGAAGGGCTTATTTTCTGGCACTAATATAGACTGATTGCTATTCTGCTATTCGCAGCCAGGCTCTGCCAGAGTGGCATGGGAGGTAAGATACACTCTTCTAAGCCTAAACTTCAGTGGAAGGCTGTAACTCTGCTTAGGTTGGCACAGTATGTGAGTAGGGGTTCTACATTTAGAATTACTGCCCCAACCCTAAATCTAAATAAATGTATATGTAGGTAAAGTAGGCTTGTGGATTATGTAGTGTAATGGTCAGAGTGTCAGTCTAGGATATTCAAAAAGAGTCCAGTAGCACCTTTAAGACTAACCAACTTTATTGTAGCATAAGATTTCGAGAATCATAGTTCTCTTTGTCAGATGCATCTGGCGAAGAGAACTGTGAATTATTGTCGAAGGCTTTCACGGCCGGAGAACGATGGTTGTTGTGGGTTTTCTGGGCTGTATTGCCGTGGTCTTGGCATTGTAGTTCCTGACGTTTCGCCAGCAGCTGTGGCTGGCATCTTCAGAGGTGTAGCACCAAAAGACGGAGATCTCTCTATGAAGATGCCAGCCACAGCTGCTGGCGAAACGTCAGGAACTACAATGTCAAGACCACAGCAATACAGCCCGGAAAACCCACAACAACCAGAACTGTGATTCTTGAAAGCTTATGCTACAATAAAGTTGGTTAGTCTTAAAGGTGCTACTGGACTCTTTTTGATTTTGCTACTACAAACTAACACGGCTAACTCCTCTGAGTCTAGGATATGGGATAGATAAAGGGAAAGGTAGTCCCCTGTGCAAGCACCGAGTCATTACTGACCCATGGGTGGGTGGGTGGGGGGATATTGCATCACGACGTTTTCTTGGCAAGACTTCTTCCCCAGGAAACTGGGTTCTCATTTTACCAACCTTGGAAGGATGGAAGGCTGAGTCAACCTCGAGCCGGCTACCTGAACCCGGCTTCCGCCAGGATTGAACTCAGGTCATGAGCAGAGCTTGGGCTGCAGTACTGCAGCTGATGTTCTGCGCTACAGGGCTCCTACGATCTTTAGGATCCTACCTTTAGGATCTGGGATATCCTGGTTTAAATCTCCACTTTGACATGGAAGTTTGTAGGGTGATGTTGGGTCTCTCTCTCTTTCAGCCTAGCCTGCCCCCCATAGTTGTTCATGTGAGGTTAAAATGGAGAAGCAGGAAATGATTTTATAAGCTGCTTTGGTTCCCCATTGGGGAGAAAAGCAGACGATAAATAAAGTCTGGCAGGTTTTTGTACGGAAACCTGGAAGCATTAATATAGCTCACCACCTGTAAAGGCTTCTCTATTTATCTGAATGGGACCACTCCCTACCATGAAGTAGCTGCTCAGGAAGAAGAGCCATGAATATACAAATATATATATGGAAGAGTCTTAAAAACTGGTTGGTGCTGCTTGTAACAGGAGAATAACTCCTAGGACATAGTCTGCATTGAAGTTACATCATGGTTGCTTTATAAAATTCTACCTGTCTAGAGAGAATATGCCAGCACAGAATACCGATATCCTACCCATTTTCACCCAATATGGAAGAAAAGTAAAGGTCATCACTACACATGCTGGGCCAGTACGTAACTGTTGCCTCATATATATTTGAAAATTTTGTTTTTCTCCTAAGATTTTTGACTAGGGACAAAGCTTTTGGCAAGCGTCCTGTCTCTGCTCAGTACATTGTGGTACGCCTGGACAGAACAAAAGTTCTTAAAGTGAAGTTCATCCATACCGTATATTTCAAAGATATGTATATATAAAGAAGGAAGATTCACTTAATAGAAATTCATGATTCTCGACATGAAGGCACCAGGAAAACCCAAAACTAATGGTGCGGTTGAAAATCACAATAATCATGAGTCTTGTATTATGGTACTGATGGTAATTATGTTCGTGTTTCCTATTATACTAAAGGATGCCAGAAAAGCTGTATACACAAAGGATACTAGTATTAAGACTGCCAAGCGGCTGGATAAAAAAAAATGCCCTGCCCCTTAACAGAGACTTAATGGGATGTTATTTACCAGGTGATGGTCTTTCTTTACCTCCATGCCATGAAAAGTCTCAACTGCCCATTTCTACATGTTAACCCTCTGTTAAAGGGACAGGACATTTTTCTCCAGACCTTTTTGTTGGTTGCCCTTGTTATTATTCTGGGAGGGAGAACATCAAATAATAGGCAGTAATACGTGCATTTTTACAGGGTCTACGTTCGTACAGAGATACAAGAAATTTGCTTTCCTACTGATTATGGCCACCAGCCCTGGCATAATTTTTCCATTCCTTCTGTGGTTTACTGTCTATGGGTCTGATTTTTAAAAAATCGTTTCAAATTGAGAAAGATACTGCTGGAATTCTAACACTGTAATGTTTAGCCTCTTTAACAGTTCCTCTAAATCCTTTAATCTGTTTTTATCTCTGCAATGCTTGAACGTTCTTGCTGGTTGAGCAATGTAGAAAGCTCTAAAAGGTGAGTCCTTTAGAAAGACAAGTAGTGCTTGGGAATCCTAAATTGCAAAGGAGGCCTTTAGATTATATTGAACAGAGAAGAACCAAGGATGTTGGTTGCGAAAAGGAGAGTGTCCATAAAGGCAATGACGCTAGCGCTGTTAAAAGAAGAATGACTGGTCATCACACTGGACACAAGGCATAACTAGATGGGCTATGAGCAATGTACAACTGCTGAGAATCCACTCCTCTCCCTCACAGCTCTTTAGTAATATCTAGTACCTACAAGAAACATGTGACACCATCTTTGTCACCTAGAAGGAGCAACCAATGAATTGCAGGGACAATGGGAAACTGCTACAGGACATATATCTCTGCTAGACACATGGGTGGAGATATCAGAAACTACACACCCCCTGCAGCATCTACTTAGGTAAGGCACAGGCGGATATTCCTGAGTTCTGTTTTCCTCAGTCACTCCCATGGATGTTGTAGAGGACTACCTCAGCCCTGATCTGGTGTTAGTCACACACAGCTGGTGTTGCACCATCACAACAAGAAGCTCTGGACAGAGATGCGTATTCCCATCTACATCAAGAGTTTCCAACCAATGAGTGTTTTATTGCTTCAGACCAGTATTGTGGTCTGGAAAGTCAGTAAATGCCAGATTCTGCCTAGGAACGATCAGATTTTGTCGAGTAACACAGTTACCAGTTTCTCCTGTAGCTATTGTGAGGGAAATATAATTAAATATCCCAGACAGTCCTCATGATGGGGCAATATCCCTTCACTCACCAGGTGCAGGATATACCACTGTATAGCAGAGACAACAGAAGAATCCAGTGAGAAGCAATATCATCTAAGAAGATAATGTTTAACTTCATTTAATAACTATTTACAGTAAAATAAACAACAAACTGCGAGAGAAACATATTCATGGCTTATACACAGGAGAGAGAGGCAGTTACAGCAACAGACGTCTTAACTGACACGGAAGGAATGTTCACTCACTGCAGGGAGGGGCCAGTTCCACAGCAACAGATAAACAGACACGATACAATGTATCAAACCCCTTCACCTGCAAGCACTCTTTCAATTCAAATTAGGCTACAGTGATTTATTCCAACAGCTATCATCCTGACCTATCCGATCTTGTTCTGGCTTTGTCTCTGCCCTTCTAGATTCTTCCTTGGATCTACACCAGACACCACTCAAGGGACTGATTTTTTTTCACGATTAAAAGAATAAGGTTAAACTGAACATCATGCAGGGGATGAAAGCATACATCCAAATGAATGTGCACAAGACTGCTTCCGTGTCTTAAGTCTCTCCTGCTGCATCAGGACTAGACATGGGCACGAACAGAAAAAAAAATGAACATGGTGTTCGTTGTTCGTTGCCATCCATGAACAACGAACATTGACGAACATGATCCTGTTCACGCACACGTTCATTGTTCATTGTTTGTGGGGGCCAGCAGGCTCTTCTCCCTACTGCACCACTCCCAGAAGCCCTACCTGAGCAGGCAGCAGGAAATCTACCAATAATAAACAATAACTTGGCCCCAGAGCCTGGCAGCAGCCTGGAACTTGAAGGGGTAGATCGCTATCCCAAAACACACAAAGAAAATTCAAGCTCCAATGCACTCACCCTGTCTCTCTAACTGCAGCCTTCTCTCCCTGAAAGCCAGAGCTGGGAGCTCCCCTCCCCCCTGGTCTTTTCCTCTTGTAACAAATTAGGAGCTCCAGTCCATACTTGAAAGGAAGACCTGCCTATCAAGCTAAATTGGGCTTAGATTGGAGTTTCCAGGGCAACAGCAGGAGTTCAGACAGAGTTCAGACAATCCCTACCTGAGTTGCCATGGGAATGGATTGCAAGTGCCAGACTGTCTGGCTTGAACAGCGACGAACAGCAACGAACAGCAACGAACGAGGCTTGCAACAACCACCTATTCGTTTAGAATGGGGCCTCATGAACAGCTTGTTCACGAACAGCAGATTGGGCTGTTCATGGGGTTTTTTTAGTTCGTATTGCTGTTTGTGCCCATCTCTAATCAAGACACATTGCCCGGCCTAGTTTCTCCTATCTGTTTTCTATCTTCTTTATATTACATCGACCATCCTCTTTTCTCATGCGTCTTTGCCTAACTTGGTCTCACTTGGAGTTCCAGTTGGTACTGCATAACAATAGGTGATGTCAGACATTACTTTGGTTGAAGTTTGATCAACGGTAGAAACATCTGTTTCAACATTTACCACCTGAGACTTTTTGGCATGAAGAGCATTCAAGAAACAGAAGATGCTGAGAACTGAATGAAAATATAGTATAGACAGGGCTTCAGTAGGGCCAAAGAGGGCTACAGAGAGGCAGAGCCCAGGACACCTGCAAAGACAATTTTGGTGGCTGTTGAAGCCATTGAGGAACACCACCCTTGCTGAGTTTCATTGGCTTATCTCATCTGTAGGTTTATGCTGTATAGATAATACCGGCCCATTTTCAAAAGACTGATCACCTCATCGGCACACTGGCAGCAGATTTCAGCATTGCAGTAAAACTTGACTTTTTCTCATTTCTTATTCACTGCCTCATGGCAATGAAACAAGGAATGAACTTTAGCGATGCTCGAGAAGCCATTTTCTCAAAATGCCATTACCTCAGCGGACTTCTTGCAGTCAGTCATATTTTTATAATTTTTTTTTCAAAATCTGAACTCAGTGTAAGGAAGGAACTGATCATATACAGAAGTGTTTTTTTTAAAAAATGAAATCTGTGGTGCAATTAATTAATTAATTAATTGATTGATTGATTGATTGATTGATTGATTAATTAATTAATTAATTAATCTATAGCCTGTCAGCGACAGCACAAGATATTCAGTAAACAATGCAATATTGCTTGGATTACAGAATCAGAAAACAATGCAAACAGAACAATGTCTAAGTCATGATATACCATAAACAACGTAGAAAGTAGATCACAGGGGCAGAAGACAATGCAGTAAAAAGATGTACGTATAATAAACACTACAATAGACTGCAATCACAGGGCAAATCCACATGCCCTCGGAGCGTCCCAGCGTTGCGCTAAATGTTCGCTAAACACCCAGAAGTATAGCATCTTTCTAGTGTGATTTCAGAAATTGCTCTAGAAAGACGCTATACTTCCGTGTGTTTAGTGAACATTTAGCACAACGTCAGGATGCTCTGAGGGCATGTGGATTCGCCCATATTCTTTTATAAAAGTGTGTTTTCTTTCTGAACATTTCTGTTTTCCACATTCTGTGAAATGATAGAAGTGTGTGTGTGGGGGGGTCTTTCTGACTTCCTCTGACAGGCTATTTCAAACAGCAGCAAAAAAGGTGAAAGCAATCTTTCATCACACCTATGGGGAGCACTCCCGCTGCGCACTGGCCTAAGAGGTTTCTTGCCTCCCAAGCCCGTTCCCTGGGGCCTTTTTGGCTCGCTGGCCAGGTAAGTGGTTGCATGGGGCAGATTCTGGGAGCGGGGAATCCCTCACCCCCACCAGGGAGACGGCAGCCCTAGATGAACAACATGGACATGATCTCTGGGACCAGGGCCTACAATAAACCAGTATGCCAACTCTGCCCCACAGTCACTCCAACAACACAATCACTGAACCTAACAGCACCAACTATCACCAACGCAGGCTCGTTCACTTGTTCAGGGTTGAATCGGGACATTAGATTTTTCTCACATTACAGATCCTAATTTTCTGCACTTTGCATCCAGGCTCTATAAAGCTAAGTACAACGTACATTATAACTAGTTTCCTGACACTCTAATTTACAATATCCCTCCCAAGCTATCCCTGGATTATAAGGACTCTTTCCTTTTTTCACTCCTCATATCTGACGAAGGGAACTCTGACTCTCAGAAACTCGTACCTTGGAAATCTAGTTGGGCTTTAAGGTGCTACTGGACCTGAATCTTTATCAGTCACGTATCCAAAGCCATCCATTGTATATACTCATGTGTAGTGTGAATCCCATTTATGGATATTCCCATGTAAAATGTTAGAAGATGCACTTGTATGGCATGACTTGTCCAAAAAAAAATCTGTTTCTTTCTACCGGCAAGCAGCCCTGTGGATCTTTGTCAAATGGAGAAGAACGTACCTATATGTTTGAATAAGGTTTGTGGCCCAGCAAGTGTTAGCCTTTTGCTTCCTATTTCTTTGTTTTCAGATTCTGCCACCTGCTGTTGAACTTGTGAAAGTACCACAAAAAAGGGTCATTTTTTTTGCTGTGTAAGTTTTCTCCATACAATAGGATTAGAATGACCAGGGCTTTTTTTCAGCTGGAACGCGATGGAACAGAGTTCCGGAACCGCTTGAAAATGGTCATATGGCTGGTGGCCCCGCCCCCTGATCTCCAGACAGAGGGGAGTTTTGAGTGCCCTCCACATCGCTCAGCAGCGCAGAGGGCAATCTAAACTCCCCTCTGTCTGGAGATCAGGGAGCGGGGCCACCAGCCATGTGACCATTTTCTCCAAGGGCAACCCACTGAGTTCCACCACCTCTTTTCCCAGAAAAAAAAGCCCCGAGAATGCCACATGCTTTCTGGGGAAGGGGAAGGTTATTCCTTCATAGAAGAATATGGCTCAAGATTGCCTTTCAGCTCTAAAGCTAATATCTCATCCAGTATTTTGTACAATATGCATTTGTATATTTATTAGGCTTGACTTTGTCAGAATTATGACCACGGGTTGTAATTGTAATATCAATTTCCATCGCTCTCACATCCATGAAGATTAAATGCAGTACAAATGGATACACAACAAACTATGCAACAGTCTTATGTACAGGACAGCAAAACACTATGGTTTGGGGGGGGATTATTGCAGGTTGCCAACAGGCCAGGAGGAAAATGACCTGTTCCTTTAGCTAAATGTGTGGAAGTGTTTCATGACATGGAGGTAAATATAATCGTCTGGTAGATATCATCTCGTTAAGCCTCTATTAAAGGGGAAGAACATTTTTCTCCAGGCCTGTTGACAACTCTGGTTATATTATGGAGAAACAAATAGCATGCCCTATACAATTAATGGCTAAACAATACATATGAAAATTCAAGAGATATATGAGAGATTCTTTAGATAAGCAGGAGTTTCCCTTGCATCCTCAGAAAATTCCACATTAAAATCATAAAACTTATTAACACTAAAAAATAAAAAAAAATCTTGCTTGCTACTATACCCAAATAGGGTTTTAAAAGCATTCATTGTATTTGGGAATTTCCCAGTGAAGTATTAAACAAATGAGCATTTAAGAGTACAGAGGATTCCAGTATATAGGTTTATTATGCAATTGTTGGGTCCAGTAGCACTTTAAAGACCAACGAGATTTCCAGGGAATGAGCTTTCGAGAGTTAGAATTCCCTTCAGCTCTGACTTTTGAAAGCTAAAACCCTGGGAATCTAGATGATCTTTAAGGTACTACTGGCCCCAAATCTTGCTCTCCTACTACAGACCCACCTGAAATTATGCAATAGGGTTATCAATTAAGAAATTAACATAAATAAGTATTTTGAGTCTGATATAAATTAAATTTTCCTTGTTGCAAATTGAGATTTATTTGTTTTATATTCCACTTTTCTTAAAGAACAGATCAGATGACAAAACAATTACAACCTTGGTTACAGAATTCTAAGGGTTAAAAAATCCATTTTCCAAAATCAGGTTCCAAGACTTGGAAAACAATAAATCTCTTTGAGGCCTGAGCACGTTACCCAGTTAACAAAGAATCAAGAAGAAGGAAGTCTACTACAACCCTTCTGAAAATATTTGATATGAACAAATTCTCCATCTCCTGGGAGCTTTAACAGGGAAAAAAAAACAGCATTGGCAAAAAAGTACACATTCACTCCATTGGCGATGAAGATCCATTAAAACTAAATAATGGCAAAAATCAGAGGCTCGTGAAAGCCAATCGGAGTTGGACAAGAGACTGATGGCCTCATGCAACCCAAGCCAGGTAACAATCTCTGTGCCTTGCCACAAGACGGATTAGCATTTAAATTGGGGAAGTTCCAGAGAAGAGCAGGACTTCCTGGATGACAATTTCTGGGAAAGCTGGGTCAGGGGGGAAAGGTGTGACCAGTTCCTTGTTGTGTGTGGATGAATGACTTGATTACACCAAGGAAATGCAAGAATCACACAGACTAAACTGGCTAGAAAAGCTGCATTGCAAGCACTACTAGCTCCTAAAATCAGGGGCTGGGCCTTTTAAAAAATGGGTGCCAGCAGGGCTTTTTTTATGGGAAAAGAGGTGGTGGAACTCAGTGGGTTGCCCTCGAAGAAAATGTTCACATGGCTGGTGGCCCCACCCCCTGATCTCCAGGCAGAGGGGAGTTTAGATTGCCCTCGGTGCAGAGGACAATCTAAACTCCCCTCTGTCTGTAGATCAGGGGGCAGGGCCACCAGCCACGTGAACATTTTCAAGAGGTTCCAGAACTCAGTTCCACCATGTTCCCGCTGAAAAAAAGCCCTGGGTGCCAGTAATGTCAAGCAGAAGTCATCATCACTGGCAATGTAGGCAGAGTTTATCACAAGAAATGTCTCTAAAGTTGATTGGAAACAGATAATTAATTGTTTAGCAAGAGCCAGTGAATGCTAAAGATAGGGAATCTCAGCAGGGACCATTTAATCTAACTTTGGAACTAGTTAATCCAACAGCCTGGGAACAAAAATGTACATTTTATAATGGCAGGAATAGAAATAATGGTTTATAAATATATCAGGTATTAGAGGAACCCATGTGTCTACTTTGTCCAGCAGTTATGATTGTAAACAACCACGAGGAGGAAAAAAATGTCCTGTTGCTTTAATAAAGGCTTAATGTGTGGAAATAGCTGCTGAAGATTTTCATGCATGGTGGTAAATAATGTCACCCACTAAACATCATCCCTTTAAGCCTTTGTTAAAGGGGCAGGGCTTTTTTTCTGCAGGTTGCTGCACGACTACCAGCAGTTTCTCCTTGTAGTGCCTTCCTTGCCAGTTCTGCTACTGTCCTCTTGAAAGCCTTTTCCAGTGCTAATCTGATCTTGTAGAATGGGTTTCTGGAAGTACTCCAAACGTCTGGTCCCACACAGCCTTTTGTGAGGCCTTGCAAGACTGTACTGGGTGAGCAGCGTTTGGCTAAGGGCTTTTATGCTGACAGGTCCACAGCTGCTTACTGACAGCTGCACTTTGATTTGTTGGTTGACATTGACTGAAATTGCCAAACTGGTTTTATGTGCGGAAAGTTTGTTGTGAAAACTTTTTTTTTTCACTTCTTGTTCTGTTTGTAAAGTCACCTTGAGCTCCAGAGAAGGTTGAGACATAATTTTTTTGCTTAAATGAATAAATACAAAGAATGAATAAACAAAGAAATAATGCTCTTACAGGAGTGATATCCCATGGGAATAAAGTTATCAGCCTCCAGGTGGGGCACGGAGTTCTCCTAGAATTACAACTGATCTCCAGACGATGGAGATCAGTTCCGCAGGAAGAAAGAGCAGCTTCAGAGATCAGATTCTTCGGTACGACATCCCTCCTTCCCCAAACTCTACCACCTGGCACCATCCCCAAATTTCCAGGAATTTCCCAAGCCAGAGTTGGCAACTCTACTGTCTCTATTTACAACTTCTTCCTTTAAAAACACCATAAGCTGTTTTCCCACTTGGCAGAGGAAAAGATGTGGGCATTTTGTATTCCACTGGTGTGTGTGTGTGGGGGGGAGAGTTACTTGGTAGAATTTTGAGTGGAAAATAGCTAAAGGAGAAATCGTTAAACACCCCATCCCACTGTTCCTCTGTTTAAACGTGTAGCCTCTTAGCACAGTTTATGATTTTAAGAAAATTAAGAGACTGTTCCACACAATTTTGCACAACTTCTAGTAATCAGCATTATAGGTTACAGCCAGTTCAAAAAAAAGTAATGAATAGTACAGTTGTTGCAGGCACGTGTTTCAGTCAGAAGCCTCACTGCGGCTTGCTTTGCTCGTTCATCATCCTTTATATATCTTGATCTTGCTGTGAACTGATGCATAACATGTACTATACATTTATATTTTTAGTATTGTGGTATGGGCTAAATCAGCTGTCATCTTTTTTTCTCACAGAGTTGGAATTGCTCTGATAATTAATCCAACATAGTCTTATTCTCAGCCTGTTTTTTGTCTCCTTGAAGAAACTATGATTCAGCTCTTGTTTATGTAGTCATTAGGTGTAGGTAAGAAATTCGCAGAGACAGCCCTTGCTACTTTCTGATTGACTGTCATTCTAATGCTACCATCTCCTTTAGAAACAGATGTTCAGGTCTTTCACTCACTTTTTCTTCTAATCTGAAGGTACTCCTCCCCCAAATCTTTTCTATTTATGATTTTCAAGATGTCTTGCAGATTAATCAATACTCATAAACTCAAAAAACAAAACATGAGGGAAGCCAGAATTTATCATAAGTACCTCAAGTCACTCTCATAATAATATTAAGGCAGTCTCCGCCTCAGTAGTTTTCTTTGTGCTATCTTAATGGTGTTTGCCATCCCATTCAAAGCAGAAAGAGAAAATTACTGCTATCTGCTTACTGGGAATGGTTTAGCCTGAATGGGACTTGAGCCCTGTTGCCTTCAAAGAACAAATGTTAATATTTAACAACTGGGGCTGTTTCCGCAATGGGAGTTAATTGTTAAGTGGTAATATCCTGATAGCTCTCTTCTTGAATGATAGTTTAAGAAGAATAAACCAGTAGTCTCGTTTAAACAGCATTAATTCCATTTTTTTAATTCCAGCTTACTTCATCAGAGGCGCAAGAGCATAAATCTATCAAGCTGACTGATACAATAGAAAGTTGTGCTGGAGGCATGAATAATGGCCATTCCACATGGTCAGTTTACGGTGACTTTGCTCTGCTTTTTCCTGACTTTTTTACCTGCGCACAAATGGCAATTTTTTTAAAGCTGCTGTTGAGTCACTCGCTGCTGATGCAACATGTCTATGCAGAATTCTTAGTTCTGTACTGCTCTCCCCCACCCTGCACTTTCCTTTCCCTGGCTGCTAATTGGTTAGCCACGTGGCAGGGGTGGCACCAGGGTTTCTGGCACCCACAGCCGGGTGAATGTGCACCACACTGCATGATGACATCAAGTGTGACGTCATCATGCAAGCTTGCACTGAGAGGTGGCTCCATTGCTGCAGTGGGCGGCTGGGATGGCTCACGGGTGGCCTCCCAGCTCTCCCGCTCAGTTGCCCTGCGCCGCCCCAGACGCCTGCCACACCTGGCCCACGGCTGCTGTGCTCGGCCGGGGGCGTGTGCTGGTGGCGGCAGCAGGGCGGTGCGGGAGGACTGGGAGGCTGCAGCAGCTGCGGCTTCCCATCCCTCCCATTCAGCCCCCAGTGCTGCCACCACCAGCTCCATGGCACGCGCCCCCACCCCCAGTGCCTCCTCCGGTGCCCCAGCGCTTGCGGCAACCGCCTACCTGGCCTCAATGGGCGCACCGGCCCTGCCACCTGGTGGAAACCACTCCCTCCCCAGTTCTCCACACACACACACACACACCCTCTTTATTATTTTTTTTAAATGAGGGAATGCTGCAATGTCATTTCTCATACAGCTGTATTGTGAAACGTTTCTGTATTTATTGTAAAGATCAAATTGACTCAATTGCCCATATCCTTTTTAGTTGGGCCCATTAAATCTTACTTCATAATCAATATATTACTCCCTGGACTGACCGGCTACAGAACATTTCAGGACAACAGAAATTAAAGATCATACTGTCAGGCAAGATTAAAAAAAAAGTGCACATGTGATTTAGCCATGTTCCCCTATACAGTTATAAATTACTAATAAAATACTTCAGCTTATTGTAGGCTGTTAAGTTACAGAGAAAGGAAAGGATTGTGAAATCAAGACTGCAAATTCATAACCTTGCAAACTGTATTACCAGAACTGCTATTTTAAGAGGAATTTAGCAAGCAGTTTGGCTTAAGTTAGTGCAGATCTTTATCAATGTATACCAGAGTCCGACTTCCGGATTGCTCATGCAATAAAGAGGAGGCGAATAATCAATACAAATTGTGTTTACTAAGATGTTGAATAAGCCTACAATAACACGTACGTACAAGAGACATACAGGGGCTAAGAAATAAAGGTTAGAAAAATAGAGCTGTTTGCATTTGCAGGTACCCACTTGAGATCGATGGAACGGGGTGATACTTCACCTGATCACAGCAAGAAGCAGAGACGATAGCAGCAAACTGGGGCGATATCCAATGCCTGCACTAGATACACAGAGTGATGGTCGGGGTAGGGAGAGGAATGGTGTGCGCCTCATGGCAGGCAGAGCCTGCTTAAGTACCCAAAAATGTACCCTGAGGCGGGGGCCTTCTGGGTGGTTCTCAGGAGGTAAAACAAAAGCTTGACAGCTCTATAACTACAGCTAATGGGTCACTTTAGAGTCTGAATGTATGATTGTGACACCTTAGGAAGAGGGGACAAAGGAGGGGAGGGAGTGCCGGGTGGGTTGATTGGATCCGTCAGGAAGCTGGAGTTGTCTTGATGGGATCCACCCCTGGAATGTGATGGCTGCATTGATATGTGTCCATTAGGTGTTCTGGACAGTTGGCACGTAGTTCCCATCTCAGGGCAGCTTCCAGCGATATACATATCCAGGCAAGGCTGGGCTCGGTGAACGTGACAGGAGCCTGGTCTTGGAATGGCAGCCTTAGAGCAAACTGTCTATGGTGACTTTCTGCTGCCTGGGAACATGGCTTCTCTCCTGGCATGCATCGTGGGCTGGCTAGCAGCTGCCCAGTGGCGGGGGCAGACCTAGTAGCCATTCTGCGAGGAGCTCCCCGCGGGAACATGGTTCTGGGCCCAGGTGGGGTTTGTGTCCAAGGAGGCAAGAAACAGGTGTTGGTGACACAGTCCATAACAGCAGAGAGGCAGGACGCAGGCATGGGCAATACTGCCCCTAACAGAGTTCTTGGCAGAGTCTTAGAACAGCAAAGCAGGAAGCTGACATAGTCCATAGCAGACTCCATAACTGGGTGGGGGGAGGGTCACTGGCAACAATTGTGCCCTCAAATTACATTTTTATCATCTGAGCACCTTTTTGGTGTTAGGAGAAGCCTGAAACAAGCCCCCGATAATTGAGCATCCACCCCTTTTTTTTTTATTAGAAGAGAGTCGCAGTGCTGTCCTTTAAACACAATGTCTGTCCTGTTTCTTGATGGCAATCCACATTACCCACTGATCATTGCTTGGGTTTCCTTTTTTATTTCCTTTCTGTACACTGGGGTTCACATTCATGGTGATTTGGAAGCAGGGGTATGGGATTAATCTCAAGAATCTGCTTTCTTCAGCCCAGAACACAGTCACATGATATGAGGAGGCCAATGAGAACGCTGTTTTGTTTGGGTGGCAGCATATTAATATTTTGCTCTGGCAGAGAAGCGCTGTTTTATGCCAAACAGACAATTCAAACCACACCAGAACAATCTGCTAGCAGCTAGTGGAAAAACCACAAAAATTAAGTTTCCCTCCTGAACTCCACGCCCAATTCCCTCTCCGGATTTTTTTTTTTAATGGTGGGCACGGGACTGCCCAATCAGCAAATATAGGGATAGGAGGAAGGAGGGGGATGATGGACACACTGAATGTATTTTAACCTTTTAAACAACTAATTTATGATGATCTTATTTTTTTACTCTTATATTTATTCATCGATCTTCCCCTGTATCCAGTCTCAACTATT
Organism: Eublepharis macularius; assembly: GCF_028583425.1. Taxonomy (NCBI): domain Eukaryota; kingdom Metazoa; phylum Chordata; class Lepidosauria; order Squamata; family Eublepharidae; genus Eublepharis; species Eublepharis macularius. Next base: position 42,533,045 of record NC_072790.1, read on the forward strand.
TTTAAACTCATTTGCAAATGGTTTTATAAGTACTGGTCGTAGACTGTAATAATAAACTTGACTTGACTTGATACACTGGGTTCCAACACTGCACTGTTACAACTCATGCACTGAAATTTAAAACAAAAAAAGTGATGTTGGCTCTAGTCCCCACAAAAAGTGACTTCAAACAGACACATCTCAACTTGTCTGGAATAAGAAAGCAGACACCAAATTGTCTCAAGGTTGTGCAATACAGAATGCCAGGAGCCCAAGCTGATTCAGCAGCACCGATCAACGTGAATACTCAGAAGTGCCGGCTAAAAGTGTTCCATGTGGAAGGGGCCAATGTTACAAAGAAAGGCTAGTTCAGAACAGCAACATTCCAGTCAAGTAGCACCTTAAGGCCCAACAAAAGTTTCAGGGTATAAGCTTTCAAGAGTCATCTACTCGAAAACAAGGCCCAATATAAAGTTCACTTACCATGGGTGTGAAACACACCCAACAGTTATTAGCTAGCAAAATATAAAACCTAATGCACAATTATATTAGATTAGAGATGGACACAAACAGAAATACAAACCAAAATTAAGCATGAGCCAGGCCAGTTCGTGGTTCGCGAACCAGCGGTTAATCAGATCTCATTTCTGATGAACTGCCACGAACTTTAGGCTGATTCGTTTGGTTCGTTTTTTGGTTCGTTACTGCAGACAGCCTGGTGCCAATCAATCAGTTTCCTAGGCAACAGGGAATTGACTTCCTGCAGACTTTCTGCTAGCCTGGAAGTGATGATTTTCTGATCTGGATGTGATGTTTTCATGAACCAAATGAACTGGTTCGTGAACCAGGGGCAGGTTCGTGAAAGTTCGTGGTTTGTGAAACTTGATGAACCACGAACCATATGGTTTGTTTTTTTCCCGGTTCATGCCCATCTCTATATTAGATAAGCAGGTACAATCGAGCTGAATATTTAAGGGATAAGGGATATGCAAGATACTGGCACCTTTAGTGAGTTAGTAATCTCAGGTTCCATTTAAGTCCTCGGGAGGGGGGTATGTTGGTGTTGGTTAAGGAATTCTAACTGAGCAATTTCACATTGAATTTGAAATGTCTTTGTAAGAGAAGTATAAGCTTCAGATCAGCAACAGTATGCAACTGGAAGATTAAAATATTCCCCCACTGGTTTCTGAATATTGTAGCTTTCAATGTAAAATTTATTTTCATTTATTCTTTTGAGTAGCAAACTGGTCTGTTTGTCCAGTATTGAAAGCAGAACATTGTCGACACCTGATGGCAAGAGAATAAACCCAAGATGGCATAGGTGACTTTGTTATTAGGTCCAGTGATCATGTTGTTTGAGTTTATACATGAGGGAGACATAATTGATATCTGATTCCTGTGTGTATTGCTTTAAGTAAGAAGTTGTTTTAAGACTAAGGGTTGCCAACTGGCCTGGAGAAAAATGGCTTGCCTCTTTAACAGAAGTTTAACATGTGGAAATATGCATCTGAAGCTTTTCATGGCATAGAGATATATATCACCCAGTAAATAGCAAAGAGCCCCATGGTGCAGAGTGGTAAGCTGCAGTACTACAGCCCAAGCTCTACTCATGACCTGAGTTCGATCCTGACGGAAGCTGGGTTCAAGTAGCCGGCTCAAGGTTGACTCAGCCTTCCATCCTTCCGAGATTGGTAAAACGAGTACCCAGTTTCCTGGGGGTAAAAGTCTAGATGACTGTGGAAGGCAATGGCAAACCACCCCTTAACAAAAGTCTGCCAAGAAAACATCATGGTGTGACGTTCCCCCCATGGATCAGTAATGACTCGGTGCTCGCACATGGGACTACCTTTACCTTTACCTAAATAGCATCCTATTAATTCTCCATCAAAGAGGCAGGATGCTCACCCCTCCCCAGGCCTGTTGGCAGCCCTATCCATGACAGACAGCTTAGGGCCAAGCTAGAAGTGACGAGTTATACTTGAAAGGCAAGTGAACAGACTCACATGAACAGACTCACAAGTGAACAGACATCACTATGTGACTGAGTGGAGTGCAAGTGGAGCGCAAGTGAACAGGGAGGAATACACGTGAGTCTGTTCACTTGCAATTCAAGTGTAGCTTGGCCCTATGAGAAGGGGACCCTTCCCAATTGATGGGAGAGGGGCAGGTGTGTGCTTGTGAGAAAGAGAGAGAGAGAAAGCAATTTGTGATGAAGAACCAGAAGCAGACAAGGCGGTGTAGCTAGCATAGGGTAGTAGTTTGCGTGTCAGACTAATGCAGCTACCCCTCTGGAATCATCTGAAGAAGTCCACAAAACTTTATGGTAGAATAAAATGTTATTTGCCTTTAAGGAGTCACACGACACCTGTTTATTTTTATTGGTCAATCAGTCAGTCATCCCAAGAGTGCCTTGTTCCGTGAGAGGTACATTTCACCTGTCAGACAATAGTGGGAAGATTAGCAAGAGTTGAAGATCTTTGCCCAGAAGATTAAGTATCACCTGCATATGAAATGTCTTGTTCATCTGATAAAACATACTTTGACTGACTGGCAGGACATTAAAAGAAAATACTAACACTGCCCAAGGCTCATGTAGTCTTGTCTAGAAGACATTAAAGGAAAGAGTTGATAAACATTTAAAAGATACTCGCATGAGCAGGGGTGGGGGTGGGGAAATGCTCCAGGACTTGATTTTGCTCCAAATGAAATCATTTAGTCAGACAGCAGGATGGGGCTAAGCTTTCCTTCCCTCTTGATTTTAGAACCTTTTTGCTTTAGGGCTTCCCTAAAGCGGGAAGGGCTCCAGACAGTCTCATTGTAGATTAATACTTTGGTAAGTTTACCTTGAATTGACCCCCCACGTGTTACTTTCCAGGGCATTGATACTTGCAGTGTAATCCTAACAATGCTGTCCTATGAGTAAGCCCCATTGAACACACTTGTATAGGATTTTGTGTAGAGTATGTTATGTGCTGTCAAGCTGATTCTGACTTATGGCTCCTCTATGAATTAATGATCATTGACAAACTTCCTCAGGTCTCGCAAACTGCAGGCTGTGGTTTCCTTTATTGATCCACCACCCCATCCCGGGCCGGTGTCCACCCCATCCAGGCCGGGGGCAGCTTCAGGGCTGTTGCCGCTCCCATGCGCGCGCGCATGCATGCACATGTGCGCACACATCCAGACTACTCAGTTGCCCCGCACTGCCCTGGCCACCTGCCACGCCTGGCTCGCAGCTGTGTGCTAGCGGCGGCGGCAGCAGCAGCACAGGGCAACTTAGAGCTGGACCAAACGAGACGAGGGTCGCGCAAGTTTTCTTGGAGGGATGGGATGGAATAATGACAGAAGAAAGCAAAGGGGAAGGGAAAGGAGAAAGCGGGAAGGACCTAGAGATACAGCTGCACCTCAGGGTATGCGCTTTGAATGAGCTGCTGAAGACGCAAATCCTTCTTCCAGGCGCAAGCCCCCCTCCCCACCCCCGACACAAGGGCATCTTGGGAGAGAGCAGCAGCAGCCCACCCCAGAATGGTCTTTGGGTGCCCTCGCGTCCAGCAGGCTTGTGTCATAAGTATTATCATCATAAGTCAGCCATGACTTGATGGTACTTTCCACCATCATAATAGAAACTCTCCTCCAAAAGCACTTTTCAAATGAATCAGCATTAATGTTGCAGCTCAAATGATTTTGACGCAATGCTAGAAGCAGCAAAATTCCAGGAAAGCAACAGTGGTTACAGAACACCTGGTTTGTCATAATGAACAAAATTACAACATATAAATATACATGTGGTCATGGAACTCTGGTCAGTTGAAATCTATGTGAGAATCTAGTTACCCTTTTTATTAAATTGGAATCATTTTAACCCATCTATCTAATAATGCTAGAGCAGAAATGTTAAATTGTATATACGGTAACTGTTGATGTGTTATTTGAATGAAACTTCTCAGATTCAATTAAATTAAAATAAAAAATTAGATTCAATTAAATAAGAACTGAGGGCTGTAAGGATATATAACCAACCATCATTCTAATAGGAACCAGTCTTGTATATGCACCTATTTTTTTCTATATAGATAACTCTTTTTGTATATTTCTATGGTTTTTTCAACAAAAGATTATTTGAAAAAGAGTAGCTATGTGAACAGACAGATGCCCATTCAGTCCAGCATCCTGTTTCCTGTCAGATGTCTCAAACAGGCCCCACTGGCACAGCTCTCACCTGTTTACTACTTTCTAGCATCTGACAAGCCCATTGAGATAATCATGGCTTAACCAGTGGTAGACCCAGAGATGCCAACTGACCTGTTATGGTGGGCGATCTTCTGCTGCCACCTCCTGGCTCTCACCATTGCTCAAATGAGTGGTGGAGAAGAGGAATGGGGAGAGATGTCATTGACACATCAATGTCACTTCCAGCTAACACTTGGAAGTGATGTCACTGATGCTGTAGGGTTTTGCCAATCTCCACAGTCAGTCCCACCCCCTCTGGCTGGGAACCCTAGAGAGACATATCCTCCCCATATCTGTCGAACCCCGAGTCAGTGGCAGTTACCACATCCCGTAGTACAAGTTCCTTGTCAACCCCTCCCCGCATTTGAAGTAGTACTTCCTTTTGTCTCTCTTGATGAAATTTACTGTCAATCACAGTGCCGTCGTAAGCAGAGTTGCACCCTTGTAAACCTATTGACCTCAGTGGACTTAGAGAAGTATAACACTGCATAGAATTGTTCTGACAATTTCAGAGGGTGACACGGAGTCTAATATTATTGCGAGGAAGGGGAGAAAAATATTTCTCTCCGTTTCTTCCACACAATGTATATTTTTGGTAGACTTCTGTCTAAAAGAGGAAGGAAAGTGAAAATTGGCAAGCAGTGGAGGAATTAAGTCCCTCTGCCTGCACCCACCATGTCTGGCCTACCATCCTGTGTTTTCCTTCCCACACTAAGTTCCATCTGTTATTTTTCTTCTCATTTATATTAATGTTATTTTTGTCCTCATCTTCCTTGATTCAGATGTTTGTTGAATAATTCCCCTGAGTTAAAAAAAAAAAACTTTTTAAAGGTATAAAGAACAATCATTATAAAGACCCTGTATAGTTAATGCTTTAAAATATTAGTTTTTGGGGTTTGCTTAATGATTCACTAAAGATATAAAAATATAGCATTAAAAGTATAAACAGGGCTGGTGCCAGAGTTTCTGGCGCCTGAGGCCAGGGGCAGCTTCAGGGCTGTCGCGCACCCAGACTGCGTGATGACATCACTGTGTATGATGTCATCACGCAGCATGCCGCTGTGAGCCGGCCCCAGCTGTGTGCAGGCGGTGGCGGCAGCACAGGGCAACTGAGCGGGAGGGCTGGGAGACTGCCTGCTCAGACTGCCCCATGCTGCCGCCGCCAGCACACATTCCCTCCTGGGTGCAGCAGCTGTGGGCCAGGCATGGCATGTGGCCGGGGCGGCGCGTGGGTGGCTTCCCAGCCCTCCTGCTGCTGCTGCCAGCTCTGCAGCATGCACCCCCATCCCCGGCGCCCCCTCCAGCATCTCAGCGCTCGAGGCGGCTACCGGACCCACCTCCGTGGACGCGCCGCCGCTGAGTATAAACAAACACTTTTTATATGTGTCCAACCTGCACTTCTGCCAAGTCCAGGAAACCTTGAGATCTCTGCCATCTTTCAAGGATCACAGTCAAAAGAGCATTCTGAGGAAAGAGTATGCAGCAAAGAAATGATTCTTAAAATCTGGACCAGAGATTGGCTAATTAGTGACTAACCTTTGTAAATTTCAAACGTATTTCATGCCTTATGTGTTTGACTGGAGTTGCCCAAGATGCTTTGGAACTAGTTCCTGCACAAATGTAATATAATTTATCATCGGTAACTGTAAACTGTTTTATGTTCCACCTATAAAGCTGAGTCATGCTATTATACAATTAGAAAAGACTTATGTCGATAATACAACTGTTGCTAAGAGTGAGTTTGCACTTTTGATCATGGTGTTTGGAACAAAATGTGTTCTAGAATTGCCCTTCTAAATTCCAGGTAAACTCGTGTGAGTTGTATCACCATTCGAAAAGGTAAGGTTCGTAGGCATTTGGAGGCATTCTGCCCATCTGTGGTTGCCCTGTGTATCTCCTGAGTAATGTTGTAATAGAAGAAATATATGCTGCCACACCACGGTGCTCAGCATTCCACCCTCCTTCCCACAAGTGGCAGTGAATGAATTTACAACCTCGTAATACAGTTATCTAAATGGAGGCTATTGTACTTTGGTGGCATCAACAGATGACAAGACTCATTGAAAAATACAATAATGCTAGGAAAAGTTGAAGGCAGTAGGAAAAGAAGACCCAAAATGAGATGCATTGACTTAATAAAGAAAGGCCTGGCCTTTGTTTTGCAAGACCTAAGGAAAGCTATCCGTTTGGGAGGTGATTAATTCATAAGTTTGCCATAAGTCAGAAGTAGCTTGACAGCATGTAACACATATACAATACAATTAGGCAATTTTTAGACCTTGGATTTAATAGTCCCCCATCTAATGTAAAGCTGCAAGCTGCTTTTGAAGATCGTCTACGAAATCTGACACTGCAGCCTTTGACCGGACCCTCAAAATCCAGGGAAGTAGGTTATGCGTATTTAAATAAAAGAAAACATCACAGATTGAGTGTGGCACAGTGGCTAAGGGGCACTGGGACATGATCCAGGAGTTCTTGATTCAAACCACACTTCTGTGACCAGCTCGCTGGGTAGCCATATATAAGCCACTCTCTCTGTGCCCCTCTCATCTGTAATATGGGGGTATTAATTCTGTGTGAGGCTCCTCCCTCACTGGTGCCCCCACCTGCCAGCCTACCAACGCTCCAGGCAGGCATCCTCTGGCCTCAGATGGGCAGAGAAGGGGGTTGCACCACCTTGTTCCTTCTCCTGCCCTGGAAGTGACAGCATGTTCCTGCTACCCCTCCCTACAAATCCTCCTCAGCCTTCACACGAACCTGATTTTAAAGGCCTCTCCTTGCCCCGCCTCCCTGGCTCTTCTCCCAATCTCCACCTAGCCTCTGTGACTGGCCCTTCTCCCTGCCGTGCCTATTTGATGGGAAGCCTGGATATACTCTGCAATCTCTTGGTCCCACCCACTTTATCCCAGCATAGGGAGGAGCATTTGGCCCACTCTGCCTGGCTTGGCCCTGCTGCTTCTGAAGCCTCTCCAGTGGCTCCCTTGGCAGCTTGGGGCCGGTGTCTGCCCTGCTCATGCTGCCAGCAATCTTCTGAGGCCCAGGCTGAGGCTGAGCTGCCTGGAAAACTGCAGCCAAAGAGTGAGTCAGCTAGGGGGCTGCAGCTGTTCCCCAGGGTTGTGCCTGGGTGTCGGCTGCTGCTGGCCTAATGGTGAAGGAGATCTGGGGCCCTGTACAGGCACCTGCAGCTGACGTACTGCCAGAGGTGGTGCTGCAGGGCCTGAAGATGGTGCCTGCTGCTGCAGGGCTGGTGGGGTGCGTGGATAGAAGGATGACGCCGCCGGACATACTGGCCTGCTCCCTAGTATTGTAAGGATTAGAACAGGATAAATTATGTAAAACTCACGGAACATGAAGTACTATATCAATGCATATTCTGCCTAGATGGAGCAGCCGTAATGCAAATAATTTTGCTCTGAGGACAAATCGGTAGTATATCAACATTGCTGCAATAAAAGTCAGTTCTTACAGAACATGATGAGAACACCAGTGCATTGTGCCAGATAATTCATATGACCTGTTTGCCATGTGCACACAGTTCATTTCAGTTGATTGCGTGAAGCAAAAGCATCGTTACTAGTCATGAAGTGAATAGCAGAAGATAATAAGGGATTTTACTCTCTTGGGAGGGCTTGTGGCTACGTGGAAGAGCCTCTTCTTTGCATGCAGAAAGTCCCAGATTCAATCCTTAGTATCTCCACTTAAAGGATTTGGCTGTAGGTGATATGAAAGACCTTTGCCTGATACCATGGAGAACTACAGCCAGTCTGAGTAGACAGTACTGATCTTGGTGGACCAACGGTCTGATTCAGTATATGGTTTCACCCAGAGATCAGAATCCTAGAGCACCACTACTTCGTGGTTTTAACCAGAAGTGATGTCAACATGTCAGCAACATCTCCCCCACCCCACCCCGTACCCCCAAAGTCTCCTGGGAGTTACAGACATATGCCTGGCAACCCTCCTGGGAACTCAACTTGCAGGTTGTGTCTGACTAAAAGTCCTCACGGCCAACTTGGACAGGACCCAAAGACTTTGCAATGGCCGTCAGTTTTTCAGATTCTTGGGCTGACAGAGAACTGGGTGTTCAGGGAGGGTGACTTCCAGGAATGTAATCGCTGCAGAGGAAGATAAGATGCAGGGAGAGAACAAAGATAATGATACTGGAAACTTAAGTGACAATGCATGTCAGTATGTTTCCATGTCATCACTTCAGATATCACATCTGTGGTAATTACTTGTTTTTTTCATATGTACTTCTGCAGTCATGAACTATTCCGTTTTGTGTCATCATGTACCTCATCTCTTCCCACTATGTATCCCCTTGGTACCATTTCACCAACATTTTCTCTTTCTTCTACTCACTTCTGATTTCTTTCTTTCCTTTCTTCCTTTTATGGGGGGGGGCAGGATTCATAGTTTCAACCCCCTTTTCCAATACATTTTCCTATTAGTGACTATGCATTTTAGGATTGTTATATTTTAATAGTTTAGAACATTCCCCCTCTTTTTCATTTTATATATACACATATAGTAATAATAAATTCTAAAGCTGCAGATGAATGTGTGTGTGGGGGGGGGGCAAAACCTGGCAGTTTCTTGTTCTCTGTCTACACAACTGGGGATCTATTGGCTGCTTCCACACACATTGGATAATCCACTTTCAATACTTTTTAGTGAATGGCTGTTTCCACATGTTGTTAAAGCAATGGGCTACTTACTGAACGCTGTCGGTTTTTTTACAGATTCCAGATGCCTCCGATTTCAAAGGGGAAGCAGGCAGTTTGTCTTTCATCTGATCAGCGTCCTTGACCCGGCACAGAAAAGAGCGGGAAATCCCAATCTCAGAAAAGATGCTGATCAGACAAAAGGCAAACTGCCTGCTTCTGCGCTAAAATCGGAGGCATCTGGAATCTGTAAAAAAAAAAAAGCCAGCGCTCGGTAAATAACCCACCTCTTTAACAGCATGTGGAAACAGCCAACATTTGGAACTGCTTTTCCATGTGCTTTTCCATGTGCAAGGATTGCTAAAGTGCATTGAAAGTGCTTTATTCAACATATGTGGAAATGGCCATAATCAGTGATATGTTACATGACAAACAAGCCTCGTTTCCTTTGCTGAGCATGCCTTGGTGATTAGAGAATTATTTTTTAACATTACAACCGCTTATTGAATTGTTAGCATGAAATTGTAAGTAAATGAACAAAGCTAATAAATTCTTCAGAAATGACTTGAGTTTTGACCTGACTAGCGTATAACTTTTTAGTAGTAGACAAAAGCAAAGTTGTTCCAAGTTAAAATTGGCTCTGTGTCAATATGGTAGCTGGCAAAACACTACCGTTTTGCTGAAGATCCATCATAAAACTCAACATCCTTTTATAATTAAGAGATGAACTATTTCAAAATTAAGAACAGTGGTACAGTGTAAGAAAGCCTATTTGTATAATTGAAAATACACAACTGATAATCGACATGTTGATCTATAAAGTTTCCACAGCCCAAACACTGGTTGTTGCAAGTAGAGATGGGCACAATCCAAAAAAAAAAAAACGATTAAGCCGTTCGTGGATCTGGGCCGCTGCTGAACCCAGGTCACCGATTCTAACCAATCAAGTTCCATTTCCGATCTGGAATAGGGAAGGGCAAAGCAGGAGGGCACCCCGCTGTTTCCAGCGATATAGGAATGGTGGTTGGTGGCAGCGGCCGCCAGGCCCGGCGAGCAGGGGGAGGCGGTGATGAGCCACCTCCCTTCAGGGAGGAAGGGGACATTCACACACACACACACACTTAGAGTAGGGGGGGAGTTTTTAACCTGGCAATGAGCCACCTCCCCTCAGGGTGGGGACATTCCCAGGGCCAGATCTACAGTTGCCAGCGCCCAGGGCAACTAGTCAGGCTCTTGCGCGCGCGCGTGTGCGCGCGCTCCTGGGTTGCCCCCCCCCGCCCACACAGCAAGCCGGCTGTCCCGGTGCGCTGCGGAGCTGGTGGCAGCACGAGTGGCTCGGCAGCTGCCCGTGCCGTTCACCTGCCCCACAAGACAAGGGGTGGCCGGCTTGCCCACGCGCCCCTTGTCCTGGGGAAAGGCGAACGGCGCAGACGGCCTCCCAGCCTCCCGCGCTACCTTTTGCCTTTCCTCAGGACAAGGGGTGGCTGGCTTGCCCGCGCGCCCCTTGTCCTGGGGAAAGACGAATGGTGCGGGCGGCCTCCCAGCCTCCTGCACTGCCTTTTGCCTTTCCCCAGGACAAGGAGCGGCCGGCTTGCCCACGCGCCCCTTGTCCTGGGGAAAGACGAACGGCGCAGGCGGCCTCCCAGCCTCTCGCGCTGCCTTTTGCCTTTCCTTTGTGCCCATGGCTTCAGAACACCCCCTTCCCCCTCCCTCCCCTGGGTTGCTGCTCCGTGGTTGGAAGGAAGCCTGCTAATCAAGGAAAGCTGGGCTTCCATTCGTGTTTCGAGGGCGACAGAAGGCGGGCAAACACAGCTCATTCCACTGGCTCCGTTGCCCTGGGAATAAATTACTGGCTCCAGAGTGTCTGCAATTCGGAACAGAAACCGATATATCCGATCAAGTCCCAAACAAGCAAACCCCCGACTGCTGGATCGGTTGCCGTGGATGGAACCGATTAGCTGAGTCACAATGGCGCAAATGCCAAAATCGGGGTTTTTTTGAAATCGTAATTCAGATCGTGCCCATGTCTAGTTGCAAGTACTTTATTAGGAAGCAGCATACATGAGATATCGCAGTGTCCCGTTTGGTGTAGTGGTTAAGAGTGGCAGGCCTCTAATCTGGAGAACTGGGTTTCATTCCCCATTCCCCTGCTTAAAGCCAGCTGGGTGACCTTGGGTCAGTCACAGCTCTCTCAGAGCTCTCTCAGCCCCACCCACCTCACAGGGTGATTGTCATGAGGATAATCATAACACACTTTGGAAACCGCTCTGAGTGGGTGTTAAGTTGTCCTGAAGGTATATAAATCAAATGATGATGATGTTGTTGTTATTAAATATATACAGGAGCACCTTACACAATTGTTTTAGTGGACTGGCATAAATCTGCACGTGGTTCATACTTAGATTACTGGCAACTGTTCACCTCTATCATTTCTCTTTCTATAAAGAATCCCTAAGAAACCCTTGAGTCTTGTAAAAATCTTAGCCTGCCAATCCCTTCATGTACTTTTTTATTCCAGCATTCCAACTACCCCTCTAATATACTTTAACGACTGCATTTTCTTTTTAAAGAAGTGATAGTTGGTTCCAGACTGAGAGACAGTTTGCGCTGGAGTCATAGGTTGCAGAGACCCTTGACCTATAAACTCTTATTAGTAACAATTTAATCTCCCTCCTGCATATATCTGATTTGGAAGGCAATTTACAAAATTGGCAGAAAATAAAAAACAGCCTGGCTTGTTTCATTGACTGATAGTTTCAGGTAGAAAGCCATACTGGTTTGCAATAGAACAGCAGGATTTTAGTCCAGGGGCACCTTAGAGACAAACAATATTTTCAGGGTATAAGCTTTCCAGAGTCAAAGCTCCCTTCAGATACAAGTAGGAGAGAAGAAGTAGGGTTGCCTGGTCCCTTTACTCTCGTGGTGGGAGGGTGAGGGAGGGACCCAGCACTCACCTTTTTAGACTTCTCAAGCAGCACAAAGTGCATGCGTGCTCCTGGCATGGCATGATACATCACTTCCAGGAGTGATATTATTGTGTCCATGGGGAGTGTGCCCACTGTGCACTGGCCTGGGAGATTGCTTGTCTCCCGAGCCTGTTCCCCAGGACCTTTCACCCCCACTGGCCAGATGAGCAGCAGTAGGTGATCCCCCACCCCCATCGGGGGCTGGCAGCCCTATGAGAAAAGGAGCTTTGTATCTGAAGAAGAGGGCTTTGGCTCTCAAATGCTTATACCCTGAAAATGTTACTGATGTTTAACGTGCTACCATGCTACTGGATTCAAATCCTGCTTTTTATTGACTGTGTCAGCACTGCAAACATTTCATTATGTATATAACATCATGTTTACATTAAAACGGGGAAAAGAACCTCAGATCTTGGTATTCCAACAGCTAGTTTGTATATGTTTTGGATACAGCATTCCAAGTGGCTCATGGGGCGGTGTGGCTCGCAGGAAATATCCCAGCAGCTCTCACCACTCAGTTGCTGCTGAAGGGGGAAACGGAGGCAGCAGCACTCTTACTGGATGGCATTGGTGACAAAGCTATCTGGGCTGCAGCTGCAGCACTGTGCAGATGTGCAGCTGCTGAGTGGCTAGTGGGGCTGAGTGGGAGTGCAGAGTGATGACATCATCTGCTCCATTAGCCAATCAATAGTGGTGTACGTGCAAAATGCTGCAGTTGTGGCCCCAGGAGCTCCATTATTGCCTCCCCCCCCCCCGCATGCCCACCAGTAAGAGCACCACATCTTCCTCCTCGTCAGCAGTGCTCAGTAGTGGAGGCTGGGCTACTCCCTATGACCCACCTCATGAGCCACCATTGATTCCAAGTGAACCATTTCATGTATCTAAGTATGGAAATTAATTTTTTATCAATGTGCATTTGAGGAATGGTAAGTATCACTTTGTTTCAAATCCCTCATCACCCAAATGACCGTTTCAGACAATGGCTTTCAGTGCCAAAAGAGTCCAAATTCAAGTGGTCCTTATATCGTAAACTTGAACAGGGGTCAGAAGAGAGGCTGGAGCATATGACTCACTCAGCCTCTCAACAAGGCCACCCATTCTGGTGGAAGTGGAAAGTGCCCTCAACTCATAGCTGACTTACGGAGACCCCTGCTGGGGTTTTCAGGGCAAGAGACTAACAAAGGTGGTTTGCCATTGCCTGCCTCTGCTTAGCAACCCTGGTCTTTGTTGAAGGTCTCCCATCCAATTACTAACCAAGGCCAAGCTGTTTAGCTTCTGAGATCTGACCGAGATCAGGGCCAGCCCATTCTGAGGGCTGCATAATTCCACCCACTAATGGCCACCAGCACATGAATGATATCACGCAAAGGGCAACTGCTCCTTCAGAGGGTTTATCATTAGTGGGTAACCAAGTAATTTTTTTTCTGGTTAGGGCATTGATCTGGAAGGGGGAACAGGAGATTGGTATGGCATACATTTATCTGTCTTCAAGGAGTTATAGGTCTTGTTGTTCTGCCTGCAACAGGCTAACACGGCTACTTCTGAAATTTTAAAGAAGCAGCTGGTATTTTATTGCTTTTTTTGAGGCATTGTTTTTTGGCATTGTTCCATCTGAAGCCCGGTGAATATCTCTTACCTAGGATTTGCCTGCCAGAGCTTTATATAAATCTTACATTAATGCAGCAATTTAAAAACAACAACAACAACAACAACGGCAACATTCTGACACAGAACTGATATCTGAAGATAATGGGCAAAACTTTTGGCATCCGCAGCCACTTCGGCTGTTTAGGATGATGGAAATTTTTTACAAAGTAATATACCAATGGTATTTAATCCTCCAGAAACTAAACTGACTATATCATACTGTCAAATACATATGCTGAAAATGTGGCCATAATGATGATGATGATGATGATGATTTTGATTTATAAACAGCCCATCCTCAGGGGCTCTTGGCGGTGGACAACAGTTAAAATCAATAAAAACAAGAAAATAATAATTCTAAAATCAACATACAATAAACAATAGTAAAATAAATTAACCAAATACATTAAGGTGAAATGGTGGGGAGAACCCCCCCCCCACTCCAAAGGGGGGAGGCCAACATGGCACCGCCCCCTTCAACCACCGAACACCTGGTGGAACAGCTCTGTCTTACAGGCCCGGCAGAACGATAATATGTCCCGCTGGGCCCAGGACTCCATTGACAGAGCGTTCCACCAGGCTGGGGCAAGGACTGAAAAGGCCCTGGCCCTGGTTGAAGCGAGGCAGGCTTCCTTAGGGCGGGGGACCACCAGTAAACATTTATCTGCTGATCGAAGCGGTCTCCGGGGAATGAAGATATAAATGTAGATATTAAGCACATGTTTGGGAAATACATAATAGTTGAGAAATTTTGGGGTACTAATCCACAGAAATCCAATGAATAATTGGGACATATTCATTGAATATGAAGCAAAATGCTTCTTGTTAGGGCTGTTACCTTACTAAATTCCAGAACTGCATAAAAGCATGTTCTGTATTAATAGCCAAGTGGCCCTGATCTGTGGATGCTTATATCTGGAGACTGGAACCATGAACGGACAAGACAGATCTTCCTACGCACCGGGAAAATGCTCCAGGTTTGCAGAAAAATCTGAAATCTAAAAATAAAATATTGGTAGGGTTTAAAAACATCAAAAATGATAAAAGAGGTCTCCATAGCTTTAAGAATCAGATGCCCTCAGTGACTGTTGCTAGGCAACCATAATTCATTTATTTATTTTATTCGATTTATACCCCACCCTCCCCACAGATAGACTCAGGGCTCAGTCCAGTATTCCAGGCTTGATTTCTGTCAGTAAAAGCAGGGGGAGAGGTCAGGGCACTTTCCAGGGCTGTTTGGGACTTTGAGGGAGGACTTATTGGGTCCAAACCTAGAAGCAACCACCAGACAACTTGAAACCACATGATTTGTATGATTCACCCAGGCCTGGCTGCTTGCTACCATTCAACAGCAACCCCCCTTCCCAAATAAGGTTCCCAGGTGCCTGCCGGTGGCGGGCAAACGCCTGGGGATTTGCCCCCTTGTCCGCCGATCACCCAGTGATCTGAGGGAGAGGGCAAGCTCCTGGAGCTTGCCCACCGCTGGCAGGTATCTCAGGAGGAACGTCATTTCCATAAGTGATGTCATCGCACTGCCTGCAGGAGTGTTTCTGCACCTTGTTTGTAGCCGATTTGGGCCCCAAACCAGCAGAATTGGCTCCGTGCAGAGCGTGGGAGCGCTTGTGCAGCCAGCACAACAACGTCACTTACAGAAGTGATATTGCTATGCAACCGACGTGGTGATGTCACTTCTGGAAGTGACATCATCACATCAACACTGGAGCGCGTGCACAAAGCTCGCATGCGAGTGTTTGAATGGGACCGGCAGAAGGTAAGCACCAGGTCTCAACCCTCCCAGCGGGAGGATAGAGCGATTTGGCAACCCTACCCCCAAAGCCAGTGTAGTGTAATGGTTAGAGTTTCAGAGTAGGTTGTGGGAGGCCAAAGTTCGAATCACCACTCTGCTGTGAAAGTTCACTGCTACACTGAGTTTGGGACTTAAAACTTGATTCAAAGTATACTGGCAAGCGCTTCCTGCTCAGCAAATGAATGGAAGTGTGTAAGATGTAATAACAGAGGCTATATTCTGCCGTTTACATTGGATGAATTTTTAAAACTTTTTCTTTGCTACATAGGTGGTTGATACCATTTAGGAAATTAATTTGCTTTGTCATAGGTAATGGTGCTAAGTCTGGCTACCTGTTTTTATGCTTCATTCATTTGGCAGCATAAAATCACTAGCTAAGAAAAGAGTAATGGAAGGGAAGAGACTAAAATACATTAACACTCTTGCATCCCCATTCCCCCTCCACTCACAGGACTTAAGATTCCTGAACAATCATTTAGTCTAAATTCTAGACAACATTAGATTCAAAGTTTATAAAATTTGTTTTATAGTTTTTTAAATATATGTAGTTTTATATATAAAACCTATTTCTTTGCTGCACCAGGTTAGCTAAGTCTTGCAAGTGTGACAGCGTGTGCCTGCACGGTGAAATGGAGGGCTTCAGAGGGCACAGCTTAGCCTTCAGCTACCACTTGTCCAAGTAATCCCAACTGATTGGACGGCTGGTGTCATAGAGTGAAAAGAATGTCAGATGAAGACATAGGAGACTTATGTTGAAATCTTCCCTCAGCCGTGAAGCTCACTGGGTGATTGAGCTGTTTGCGTGGGAGTAAAATATATGCTGCCTTGAGCTCCTTGGAGGAATGGTAGGATAAAATTGGATAGACAGATAGGACAGATACTCACTTCATTCTCCGTGGGTCTGCATGTAGGGTGGTGTAGACTGGGGTCTGGGAGACCAACATTTGAAATCCCACTGTGCTATGTAAGTTTGCTGGGTGAACTTTGGCAAAAATACTAACTTTTACCTAATTCGGTAAAATTTAGTATTACTGAACTTAAGAATGCATTACTGAATAACAAATTTAAATTTACCAAATTCAGTAAATTTTGGTAAACTTCGGTAAGCATTGCAGTGCTGTTCCTTTGCTAAGGAACAGCAAAGAAACACTGCTTCCTGCCTTTTTTTACCAGATAGGATGGGGGAGAAGGGAGGGGGAATGAGTCAGAAGCAGAAGAGGAAAGGGGGAGGGAGAAGGGGGGAGGGAGGGGGAATGTGAGTGGCCAATCCTTGCAGCAGTTCTCCTTCTCTGGCCAATGGGATTCTCAAGAAGGAGAGTGCATTTTTAAAACTGCTTTGAGGAGTTGAATTAGTAGGTTTGCCTCAGCCAGTCTTCATTTGCTGTGGCCTGGAGATTGAGTGACACTGCCTGCTTGCTGCTGTTTGCTGTTGGTTTTCTCTTCTGACTTTTTTGTACTGTGATGGGATCCTACTGCCCAGTGAGTAGAGTGGATTCCTGGCAGCTGCCTGGTTTGAGAGTCGTAGACTCACTGGATTTTTTCTCTCTTTGAGGGGAGGGGGTTGCCCTGGAGTCTGTTTTTTTATTTAGTTTTTTATTTAGTTTGCATTTTAAAAACTGCTTTTTTGCTGTTTGGGGGGCCTTCGGTTGGACTTTTGTGTAGGGGCGGTTTTGATTTCTGGCTTTTGAAGTTCATTATATTTACTGTTCATTTTGCTGCTTGTACTTTGGAGGGGTGTGTGTGTTTTCCCTGTTATTGGGCTTTCTTTAAAAAAGTTTTGTTGATGTTTCTTGCCGGGTTCTGATTTCTGTTGGCATAGACATTTGGTTTGGTCAGGTGTTCAATTGTTGTTCGTTCTTCTTTGGGGAGTGTTTGTTGGGGTGCTTGGTTCAGTTTGTTAACTTAACTTAGTAGTGTTTGGGTGTACTTTTTCGGTATCCTAAGAGAGTTGTGAAGTGTGAACTTTTAAAAAGATAGGCTTATTGTAGATTTTCCCCTTAGGAAATAATGGAGCTTGAAGGTGCCTGGGGGCACCTTCTTGGGGGTGCCATAAATTGCCCTCCCGATGGTCCAATCTTCATGAAACTTGGGGGGTCATTCGAGCAAAGTTAGCAGAGGGTCCTCTGAAAATGTGGTGGATTTTTTGTGCAAATGCTACCTCCAGCCTCCTGGATAGGCCCCATAGTTTTCCCCATAGGGAATAATGGAGATTGGAGGTGGCGGGGAACACTTTTGGAGGGCCATAAAATGCCTCCCCCTGGGGTCCAATCTTCATAAAACTTGGGGAGATTGTTAGAGGACAGGTAGGAGTAGGTCCCCTCCAAATTTGGTGGATTTTGCTTGCAAAATGCCACCCCCTCCAGACCACTCTCCAACAGACTCCAACTGTCCCTGGTTCAGCATTCCACCCCCTCTCATTGGTTGGTTTCTCAGAAGAGGCAGAGCTGGAGCCAGTCCTGTTCATCACAACTTCCTCTTTTGGAATCTCTTCTTCCATGTATGTGCCCACTGCTCTAGCCTCCCCTTCTTTGGCACTGAGAAGGGTTTTAACTTCTTCCCCATGGTGCCCTGATGCTCATATGCAGGCAGTAGCATTGTGGCTTTTCAAGCCCAGCTGTGTAAACATCCTGTTGGGATAATTGGGCTGTGATGAACTGCCAGGAGGCCTGAAGCATCTGTTGGATGCGTGAACACACCATAAGCAGTAAACCTCTCTTAAAATGCCTTCTACTTTCTGGAAGGAAAAAAAAGAAACACACTATCATTGTCTCCATCTTAAATTAAGATTGCTATGTAATGTGTATAACCAAGCCTGAGCTACTTCACAGTGTCACAGCAAAGATCCATTGCTATAGATCAACACATCTCTCAGCAATTCAGTAATTTGAGGATTTTGGTTTCTGGCCACAGAAACATAGGTATGCAATTAAGATTTGATTTGCTGCCCAAATGAAGGAGTTCAAGTCCTCAATTTTGTGTAAAGTGATGTAGCAACTTGTAGTATTTCACTGTAGGGCAAGTTTAACTGAAAGAAAAAGTGATGTTTGTGTAAGAAGCGCTCTTGTCATTAGTGCCAAGACATGCCTATAACATCATGTGCTCAAAACGCATTCATAAAAGAAGAAAATGTCATAAAAATAAGGAGATCCTTGCTGGATCAGACCAAGGGTTCCTCTGGTCCATCATCTCAGCAGTGGTCAACCAGATGACTCAGGCATACACACAAACGGGGGGGAAAGCCCAAAGCTTTCGGGTGCAACTGCTTGCCACATCCTACTCCTCCAACAAGGAGGTGACATGGAGGTTCCGTTTAGCTGTCGAAGATTATAGCCATTGATAGATTCTCCATAAATTGGTCTCATCCCCTAAGCTAGATCTTGGGGCAGTGAATTCCAGGTTAATTTTGAGATGTGTGAAAAAGTTCATCCTTTGGTCTCGCCTGAGTGTACTGCCAATCAACTTTGATTGGCTTCAAGTTCTTGTAGTATAGGAGAGGGAGAGGTGGGGGGGGGGAATGTCTCTTTATTCTCTCCACACAGTGTATAATTCCCTGAACTTAGGTTTCTTGCTGAGATCCAGGGACCATATTTGCATGCTTGGACGCCTATGTCCAGTTATGTTTATTATTTCAATTATACCAGTAATTGAAGGTACTGGGGGTACCTTCTGGGAAACAACACTGCATGAAACAGCCCTGTAGCTAGAAATTACAGCACCGTTCTAATGGAGACTGGACCAATTTGGAGATAAACAAAACAGATCTTTCTACAAACTTGAGAAAAGCCCAGGTTTGCAGAAAAATCAGAAATCTAAAAGAATTTTTTTTTTAAAAAAACCCCAAATAATAGAAGCAGAACCTATACCTTTAAGAAACAGATGTCCACTGCACCATGTTGGAAAATGAGGTTATTTTCTGGCACAATGAGGGAGCTAAGGATCACGGCAAAGCACAGTTAACTAAAAATCAACTCCAAACAGGTGTTTGGAGGCAACTTTTAACTAAGTACCCCACTAAGTACCCCATTTGGGGACGATTTTTAACTAAGTACCTCAACTTAGGAAATGCCTAGAGATTTAGAATACAGTTGCCAACCTCCAGGTAGGACCTGGAGATCTCCAGGAATTACAACTCCAGACTACTGAGGTCAGATCCCCTGGAGAAAATGGCTGCTTTGGAGGGTGGACTGTATGGCATCATATCCCGCTGAGGTCCCTTCCCAGGCTCTACCCGACCCCCCAAATCTCCAGTAATTTCCCAACCCAGAGTTGGCAACTCTGTGTTTGGGGGCGGATCCTGGGGAGGGCGGAGTTTGGGAGAAGGAGCTGAGCAGGGATGTGAATTCATATAGTTTGCCCCCTGAAGCTGCCATTTCTTCCAGGGAAACTGAGTGGCCTGGGGATTAGTTCAAATTCCGCAAGAATTCCAGGCCCCATCTGGGCTCTGTATCTGGGTTCCCATTTGGGGTTGGAGAAGTGAGAAACAACATTGACCAACTGGAGCTGAAGGCAACTGCTGTTTTTGAACACTTGAAAAAGCCCATCCGAAACAGGAGTATAGCTTGCACCCTGTTGAGCGTTTCCTGGTGGCTGTGGATTCTCTTCCCTGTGAGACTTGGATGTCCTCTTGTGGATTCTTCTGCCTGGGAGGGGTCTGCCATGTTAGTGCCCACCCCTTGGCTGGATTGGCCCCAAAAAGGAATAAAAAAGACTTTCATACTCTTAGAAGATTTTCTTATGGACAATATTAATGATAGACTTCCCTGTTGACTCCAAGTCTCCACTTTGACGAAATAAGTACTTACAGTCTGGGAGTAGAAGTATACTTCCTGGTGACAGGATTTGAGAAGTGAATTGGTATATTTATTAGTATTGGATGTCAACTTTGTGTTTATTCTTGTCAATTTGCTGTTATTTATTACTGATTGAGCACTTTGCACTTTATATACATGAAATATAACTTCCTAAAATTATAACATTTTCGCATAGTACACTTTAAGAACTTAAGGTCTGTGGATTGTCACCGTGACAGGTCTTTGTCCTTTTCTTGGTTCTATACTCCGCGGTGCCCCTCTTTTGCTCTCACCCATCTGGAGGATGGCAAGTTGCAACCCAGCTAGGCCCAAAGAGAAAGCTGGAAATAGGAATATGTTTTCTTGTTGTTTTACGCATGCCAACTTTTGCCCTGGATCTTGTAGATCAGTGTTGTTTTTGTAAACAAAAACATATCCCATAGTTAAGCTCAGGATCATCTATTAGCTGTGCTGTCCTCACAACTCAATCAATATGAGATACAACCGCTCTGTAAGCTAGACAGTTATTATTGATTATGTTCACAGGTTAAAAAGAGTTGCCTTTTCCATAGAAGCTGAGCTTTTTTTACCAGAGCAAGGTATGTGTTGATTTGTGGCCCACCAGCATGAGGGTAACGTATACCTCATCATAAATCTGTATTGCAGCCTGCCTGGAATTTTAAAAAAGAGAGTTATTAAGGATCTTCGATAAAACCATACGTGGATGGTGGGCTGCAGGCTCTTCTGTAGGTCACAAGTTGTACAGCCAAAGACATGTGCGTGTTGTACCACCAACTTGGAAAGAACACTTTTATTTTCCAGGCAACCTCTGAAAAACAATGGCTGTGTAAAGGAGGCAAGGAACAGCTTTCAACAGGAAAGAACAGCTTCTGCTGAGCTTGGCAACACGTCTTCCATTCATTGTCTGTCTGGTCACATTCCTAAGGTATAAATTGTGTGTTTTTTGCCTGGTGAGGGATGGGGGAACCCGAATCATTGGCCCAACCTTAAATTATAACTTGGCTGCTGTAAACCTGCATTAGATAGCGCATATTACAATTCATTCTATCTTCCTTTTTTTTTGCTCTCTTATTGTTGGTGCCATTTACCTACACAAATTATTCTATATGTGGGTTATGGAGTTTGCAGACTTGGCACTGTAGGTAAGCAGACTTTTACTTAAGGGTTTGAAATTTGGGTTCTCATGAGGACACCAAAAGCAAACAACGTTACATGTAGATAAGGCATACTTAAAGACTTTAAAGATAAGCATTTGTCTGCAGTAATTCAGGCCATCCTGTAGAGTAATTTCTGTGCCACAAAAGGCTACAGTTGATTTATAGAATTTGCATAATTGCCTATATTACAAACGCTTTGTTAATTAAGAGTTGTTAAATCCAAGCAGTTTATGTTTTTTGCTACCAGGAAGAAAGGGGCGTACCCTCAAACTGTTTTACATGAATTTATACTAAGTGTGGCACTGTGAAATAAGGTTAGGAAATGCAACTCCCTGCAGTAAAACAAACAAATTCACAGGAAAATCACAATACCTTACAGGCTAAGATGCAAAGGAAAGAGCTGAGAAACAGTATTCCCGGGTAAGTGAATAAAAGTTTACATTTTTAATCTATTAAAATGTATAATAATCCATTTAGACTTTATATCTGCATTCTTCCATTCCACTCAGCAGTGTTTGAACTTTTCTCCAAGTCTAAAAAACTTTTCTCCAGCCTAAAAAACTTAAAAGTTTTTTAGGCTGGAGGTATTAAAAATAGTAATATTTTGTTTGGCAGCAAAGTTACCCAGTTAGACGCATTTTCCCCAACATGCAGTAATTAATCCTCAGGTAATTAAATAGTAGAAAAAAGATAGAACTTACAGTTTATTGATGCAGGTTCCATTCACAGCAATTTCTTGTAGAAGAAAGAAAGAATTCCAGTCCTTAAATATTACTTTCCCTATACCATGGCCAACTAGTTCAGCATCGTGGCTGCTTGAGTGTGAGAGGGAAAATTCCCATTGCAGGGGGGTAAGAGGTAGATACAACCTCTCCACCTGAAGACTACAAAGCAAGAGAAAGAATCTCTCTCAACGAAGACAGGGAGATAGGAAACGTCTGGAGGCATTGCCACCTTAAACAAAGGGAAGTCACTTGCTTATTGGGAAGATCACACACAGAGAGACACATGCAGTGCCCCCCAATGTCCAAGGAATACTGAGTCACCTATCCTAACAGGAGGAAGGCCTCAAATTTTACTGAACAGAGTGATAGGATACAACAACAACATTTTATTTGTATATCACTATTCTGCACAGATTAGTGCCCTCTCAGAGCGGTGAACCAAGCCCATGCTGTTATTCCTACGATACAGCTGGGGCTGAGAACAGTGGGTTGCCCAAGGCCTGCCCGATGAGTGCCTAGAAGTAGTGAGATTAGAACGAACAAAGTGCTGCACTGCACTATACGCTTCTTGTGTCTTTTTAAACAGTACAAGTGGTGATCTAAAGAAGGAAAACCTCCACACGTGCAGGTAGCCAGAACCTGAGTGTCTGTTTTTGATGAAGTAGTGGACACTGCTGAAAAGGCAGGCCACATTTCAATGGTCAAAGTGGTTTATCTCTTCAGTAACAAGAATAGCGTTGCCAACTGTTGTCAGGGGAATTCCTGGAGATTTGGAGATGGTGCCTGAGGAGAGGGGAATCTGCTGAGGGATTTTACCTAGAATCTGTGGTATACCGTAGAGTCTGTCCTCTGAAACTGCCATTTTCTTCAGGGGAACTTTTCTGTTTAATCAGGACAGTCTAATAACTATTTTCCAGTCTCAAATGTACCATTTCCAAGAAAGGTGATTGAATGAATGCCTTTTGATACTATTGATCATGGTATTCTTCTGGTCTGCCTTTCAGGTTTAGGACTTGGAGGTGTCATATATGTCTGTCTACATATCTGCCATGAGTATTCTCTGTGCTCTGAATCATGTGCTGATCCTCTGAGTGTATGTGAAGTGGCATATTGGGGCCTGTTTAGCTGAGAGTTGCTTATCTTACAGGTGTCCAACAAAACAAGAGGAACCTACTTGAAAGGAGAAATAGAATGGGTGAACAACACACGAGTAGGAAATAAGGTTCAAACAGTGAAAGTTATCACAGCAATATAATCAGGTGAAAACTCTTCAATCCAATCAAAGATGTCAATATCAAAATGTCAAAATGTCATGCACCCCAAACTAATTAAGTGCAGTGAAAACTGTCCACATGGGGAACAATACAACCACTAGGAAGATACCTGTTGAATATCTTCTAGGAAGATATTCAACAGGTAAGTATCAATAAAGTAAATGGACAACAATGGTACAAGAATTGATTAGTACTATTAAGTATTGATGGCGAATACAATTGTGAAAGTCCACAATAACCACTGATACACCAATTGGAGCAGGAAGAAGTTCAACAGGTAAATGTCAATAAAGTTAATAAATATCAATGATAAATATTCTTCTGCTTTCCTTTACAGATAAGGTGTTGGTGGTTATTCTGGCTCCGTTGCGCCAGAATCCTAATCATCCATATCCTAAAGGCGGGAACTTTCCCTATAAATAACCCCTCCAACCTTACACGCATCACTTCTGCCAATACCCTTGACTGTGTTTGCTGATGCTGACGGATCTCTAATAAAGTAACTTTAACTCATACATTGGAGTGTGTGCAGTGGAGTACTATGGGGATCTAACTGCCAGAACCTGACAGGAGGAACCATTTTGTGGTGGGTTTGGTCCTACATCTTGTAGTTAGGTTTCAGTGTGCTACTTTTTACCAGTTTTGCCATAGAGTTTTTGGCAATTCCTAGAGCAGTATGACATCACTTCCGATTTTTACCGGAAGTGATATCTCATGCATGTGCCACTAACAACCCCACATGTCCTCACCTCCAAACTCTTAAGTGCTGAATTGGATTTTAAAAATAAAAGTCTTGCTCTTCCCTCTTAAAATTCCCAGTGATTTCATAATGAACATTTGCTCACATACTTTTTATCACGCAAGAAGACTGAATCTCCTGATGACTTTTGCTAATTGAATGAAATTGACAAAACACTTTTGTAGTCATGGAGGCACACATTGTCTGGAAACATAGAACTAGTTTTTAAAAGGAAAAGTTTTCTAGTGATGGGGAGCAAGGAAAGAGAAGGAAAGGGAGAAATGCCACTATTGTCGAACGACACCAACTGCACAGAAACAAAAGCAGCTATACAACTTGACTTACCTGCTTTCAAAAGAGACATCCCACAATGACATCTGAGCAATCAGGCATGCAAGAACAGCAAGCTAGTAGGGTGCCAACCTCTAGGTGGGGCCTGGAGTTCGCCTGGAATTATAACTGCTCTCCAGACTGCAGATATCTGTTTGGGAAAGATCCGCAAAAGGCTAGGAAAACTCTGGGAAGTGCATGAATGCACCTCAGAGGTGGAAGGAAACCATTTTCCAACAGCATTGTAGCAGATACAAGTAACCAGTGTGGAAATGGCCTCTGCACTGTAAGGTTTTGGTTTACTTTGTGGACAATGCATATTCCTTGCATCCTCTGCTTTGCCTTATCCTCACCTAATGCCATGCAACACATTCCCATTTTTGTCTGTCCGTCCATATCCAGGGCTGCAGAGAACTTTACAGAAGCAGGATCAACATTTTAACTGGCATTGTTGTGGATTCAGCTTGCCAGGTACCCGCCAGTGGTGAGCGAACTCCTGGCTGTTTGCTCCTCTGTCCCCTTGCCCCTCGCAGGTAATCGGCAAGAAGTGGCAAGCCACCCAGTGGTCATCTGTCCCTGGCAGGCAACCTGGGCAACTGGGCGGTGAGTGCACTCCCAGCCAGTGTGCGATGACATCACTTCTGGCAGCGACTGATCCCCAGATTACAGAAGCAGTTCCCCTGGAGGAAATAGCTGCAGAAGTCCCTCCTCAGGGACCAGCCCCAAATCTCCAGGAATTTCCAAAGCTGGAGTTGTCAACCGTAAGCTTCAAACTAGCTGAAGTGCATGAATGGGAAAACATCAACAGGCCAGCACTCTTCCATGAATTTAGTTTATTCTCTGCTGGGCTACAGGACAAGAGAGGAGGAAAATGGCAGGCAGTGAGCTTTTAACAATAAGTAAGGCTTTTATAGTAACAGTCTGTATATAATCTTGGATTGGGCATGTGCCCTTGAAGCTTTCTTTCTGCTATGGAAGCACTCTGTTAACTACGTACCCAAAAGATGTTGAACTGTCTGAGTCTGACACCAGGAGGTGGCGTTTTCTTGGTAAGTATAATCCTAGGAATGTTCTTGTTTACAAAGTCCTAAGTGCAACAGTGCTTTTCAAAGAACGGTGGACTTTCCAGGAAGTCTGTAGTTCGAAGCTGAGGACTGGAATATCAAAAAACAGTGAAGTGAATACAAGTCAGCCCCTATCTTCAACAGCCTTGGTCGTTTATGACCCTCTATAATCAGTTCTACGACAACCTCTCATTTTTTAAATGAGGCTCACAAATTATTAAATAAAGGCACACTTTAAAAGCATTACATTTATTTTGCTAAGATATCTAGTCGTTGTAAATATTTATGAAGTGAATTCCAACTTTAAAAAAAAATTAAGGCACATAATGTTATTTATCATTATATTCCCCCCCCCCCATTTTCACGTTGTGTACTGGCAGAAAGCTATGTCTTCTCAGTTTCGTAGAGCTTGAAAGTCTCTCAGTGAGCGTTTATCAGGGGGTTGGTCTGGATGAAGTACATCATAGTTGCCACCTGGCTTGAAATTAACCAGGCAGACCAGTTTTCTTCACCAGCTTGCAGAAGGTTTTCATTTTGTTTGAGGAAGTTTTCCTGAGCGGGTCTTTCCTCCTTGTCCTCTCTAGGCTTCTTTCCAGGGCTTTTTTCCAGCTGGAACGCGGCGGAACGGAGTTCCGGCACCTCTTGAAAATGGTCACATGACCGGTGGCCCCACCCCCTGATCTCCAGACAGAGGGGAGTTTAGATTGCCCTCCGCGCCACTGGAGATCAGGGGGCGGGGCCACCGGCCATGTGACCATTTTCGCAGAAGGCGATTTAAGCTTTAACCTCCCCTTGTTCCAGCTGACTCAAAGTGACGTCATTGTGCGGTCCTGATTTCCACCACGTCTTTTCCCAGAAAAAAGCCCTGCTTCTTTCAAAACAGCATGCAGCTGGAAGCTACCTATGTTCAATAAAGATTTCCTGCTGTCGACAGGGTAGCAACACTGAAGGGATTTTAGGAAAGTTCCAGAAGCCCCATTGTTACTAGTCATGTGTAGCTTGCTTTTACAGAGGTTTTGGGTAGGATTACCAACTGACCAGAGGGAAGAAAACGTCCTGTCTCTTTAAGAGAGGCTTAATAGGATGTTATTTGCCAGGTGATGTCATTTACCTCCATATCATTAAAAGTGACTCTTCCTATTTCCATATATTTAATCCCTATTAAAAGGACACAACATTTTTCTCCAGGCCTGCTGGCTACCCTAGATGGGGGTAATTTGAGGTGCATTTGCAATGGGTTAAGAAGGTGTTTAGAGTAAGTATGAAATGTGTTTGTGGTGGGCTTAGGGAGTGTGGGTTAGGTTTGGAGTATATTAGAGTGGATTTGAGGGTTCTGAGGTAGATTTGGGATGTGGAGAAAAATAGGTTTAGTCTATATAAACTCTTAGTTGTTCCCTTTTTTCTTTTCCTCCTCACATTTCTTTTCTTTTATTAGTTCCCCCCCCCAGCCGCCATTTCTTGTGTGCATCTCTTTGGTCCTTTATCTGTATTGGCTTTTATTCCTGCTCTTTTCTTTCCCCTCCATCCCAGGTGCTGAGTGGGGTGGTTGGTACATGGGCAGCCTGACTACGGCTGCCTGCCCTGCCCTCACAAAGAGGCAAGGCCCCAAACATGCCCGTAGGGAAGAAGAAGCCACTCACAAGAAGCAGCCCACAGATCGGTCTGAGGTTAATCAGTAGTGAGGAGGAAAATGAGCCCCGCATAAGCTCAGAGGCACTTTCCTGCTTGCAATGTTACAGAGAACATTACTGCAGCTTCCAAATTGGTAAGCTGGGGGGTACAGGTGTTTATGATTACTCTCCAAGAAGAAGAAGAGAGCCGGTATATCTCAAAGTGTAGATACACACAAGGAAAACGTACTGATGTAGTTCTGTGTGACACGCCCCAAAGAGGTGCGTACAACTATCATGCATGTACTTCCAGTAACCCCACTAACTCCAAAATTCACCAACAGTCTTGTGAAGTTCTAAATTTTTCTTAGGCAGCGTCCTGACTTCCTCCAGATGTTATTGAAGACAAAACATGTGGCTGAATTCTTAACACTTGAATACTATGGCTGTAGCTGCATTTCAGAAGAAAAAAACTACCATCTGTAATGGGTTGGATCCAACCAGCTTTTCCGCTGCTGAAAAATAGAGCAGGGAACCCCTTTAACTTCCAAAAATCTGGGTGAAGGGACATGGCTGGTGTCCACATACCTCAAGATTGGGTAGCTGCTGAGGTCCAGGGTTTCCAGTGGGGCCCCATTGATGTCTTTCCCTCAATGTGCCTTCCTACTGGGGATACCAGTTCCATCAGGCTCTCCTTTCTATGAATCACTGAAAACTCTATGGTTCTATCATAGAGTTCCTGGCAAATTCTAGAGAGGCATCACATCACTTCCAGGTTTTCAGAAGTAATGTCATGCAAATGGCCCCCTCTCACCTCCCCATCCTGGACTCCTGTTGGTTGTCAAGCCAGGCCTGGCAGCCCTACTCCCCAACTACCCTGCCACCCACTTGCTCACAAGCATGCTTAAGATCTGTGAGCCCAGCATGCAGGTGTTGGCAAGGGGAAGGACACACTGGTAGGGACATGCAAGTGGTCAGGGAATTGAGGCCTCAGCAATCTCTGCCTCCCCCCCCCCCTCCAAACCCTGGAACCAGCACTGTCAAGGGACCTGCAGAGACAAAAGCCATGTAGAATGGGGGTTGTAGTGTGCAGGGGAATTGAGTGAGACGGAGTGAAAAAGCTGGCTGACTCTAATCATCTAACCCCAATGTAAAAATAAAGTGCTAAAAAGCGATGGTGTTTTATGAAAAAGATATTGAAATCAACAGATTTCAATTCACTATACTTTGAGTATAGTGAATTAATCTGACAATTACTTATTATTTTGTAAAGGACATAGCATAGTTTCAACAGCTTTTGCTGTCAGTATCCCATATGAAATACTGTCAGTGACTCAGAGTTTCTCTACACAAGGCATCTGACACATGAAGAACACGTCTGTAGATGCAATGTTAGTTGGGAAGGGTAGTTTTAAAAGACAGAGCCAGTGGCAGGGCAAAGACTTTGCTATACACTGGAGATGTGAGAAGGGGCTGTGAAATGCCAGAAGGGAAACTTCAGCCTATTATAACCTCTCCAGGTCCAAGCCCGACTCTAGAGGGAGGCTCCAGCCCATTTCCATTCCTCACTGTGCTCTAGTTGTGATCCCACATATTTTTAGACGAGAAAGGTGAAATTGACAGAGCCTTTGCGGATGTGAAGATGAAATTAACAAATCCTCTGAGGAGCAATCTCTGCCCACTCTGTCTTTTTAAACTACCCTTCCTGGCTAACATTGCGTCTCCCTACACTCGACGAACACGCACTGAGGCATCTTGTGTAGAGAGAATCTCAGTAAACTGAGTAAACTCATGTGTGCTGGCAAGAAAATATTAACAATGAGCAACCTTTTAAGAAACTTGTAAGCTCTGTGCACATCATGAAGGAAGGTCACAGATGACTATGAAATATTACAGTGTCTTGGAGGTTTAGAGACAGATCTTTATCGAGACTTTTCGCAAAATTCATGATTTTCTGGAGGGCCATCTGATCCCTTGGGGCCTGAAAGATGATGATGGCAGAATGGTAAAGAAATAAAAATGGATTAATATGTAGCACTTGTACATTGTGATATACAGCTGTTTAAAAACATGAAAGGAACGGGGTTTCAACTTCCAAAGTTTTATAACAACAACACTCAACAACAACATTCCATTTATATCACCCTTCAGGACAACTTAACATCCACTCAGAGTGGTTTGCAAAATGTGTTAGTATTATCTTCACAGCAATCACCCCGTGAGATGGGTGGGGCCGAGAGAGCTCTAAGAAGCTGAGATGGACCCAAGGTCACCCAGCTGACTTCAAGAGGAGGACTGGGGAACCAGTTCTCCAGATTAGAATGCTTGCACTCTTAACCACTACACCAAATACTGACTCATGGATGACAAAGTAATACAGATGTGAAAGTCCTAATCTACTTTAGTTCTGAGGAAATGGAACCCATTTGGGTGTGATTTCCTGGAAGATATTTTTTATTAGTTTGCTCTCTTGGAATTAGGAGGATTTGTTTGTTTTTGGTCTATTTAATCCATCCTTCCTCCAAGGAGTTTAGGGCACCATAAACGGTTCTCCCTTCCCCATTTTAATCTTATCACAACCCAGTAAAGTGGCTTAGCCTGAGAAAGAATGGCTGGTCAAGGTCACCTAGAGAGTTTCATCCCCCAATGAGGGGGATTTGAATCCAACTTTTCTCTGTGCTAGTCAATCATTCTAACCAGTATAATACACTGCATTTTCCTTGCAATATCCCCCTTTTTGCTGACTGGGACTGGGAAGGGGTACAGAAGACATGCTTCGGATTTAGGAACTGGGGGTGGTGGTGGTGATATGTTTTAATATAACAACAACATTCGATTTATATACCGCCCTTCAGGACAACTTAATGCCCACTCAGGGTGGCTTACGAAGTATGCCATTATTATCCCCACAACAAAACACTTTGTGAGGTGGGTGGGCCTGATAGCGTTCCAGAGAACTGTGACTAGCCCAAGGTCACCCAGCTGGCTTCAAGTGGAGGAGTGGGGAATCAAACCCGGCTCTCCAGATTAGAGTCCCGTGGTCTTAACCACTATACCAAACTGGGTCTCGGCAATGAGTGGGATGAAACAAGGATTTGTATAGAATACTTGACATATCCACCATCTGGCCTGGAGAAAAATATCCCCCTTAAAAAATAAACCCCGATCTAGAGAAAAATGCCCTGCCCTTTTAATAGAGGCTTAATGGGTAGAAATGGGGAGCTGAAGTTTTATTTGTTTATTTTATTTGTGCCGAGCGGCACAGAGGGCAATCTAAACTCCCCTCTGTCTGGAGATCAGGGGGCGGGACCACCAGCCATGTGACCATTTTTAAGAGGTTCCGGAACTCCATTCCACTGCGTTCCAGCTGAAAGAAAGCCCTGCAGCCCTCCTATCTAAGTAAAAAGCCTTTTTGAATAATTCGGTTTTGCATCATTTGTAGAAAGCCAGGAGAGTGGAAGTTCTTGTGACCACCTCGGGCAGGCCATTGCACAGGGTGGGGGACACCACAGAGAAAGCCCGTGTATGGGCTGCTGCTGATTTCACCAATGTGCAGGGAGACACCTGCAGGAGACCCTGTTCGGAAGAGCAAAGCTGCTGAGAAGCATAGGGAGGGAGGTGGTCCTGTAGGTACACTGGACCAAGGCTGTGAAGAACTTTGTGATAACCAATACCTTGTACTGAGCACAGTAACTGATGGGTAGCCAATGGAGTGACTGCAGGGAGTGATGTTCATGCTCCTATTCCCTCCTGATAACAGTCGAGCCGCTGAGTTTTGCACCAACTTGAGTCTCTCAGTTAGTTTAGATGGGAGACCTATGTGTAGTGCATTACAATAGTCAAGTTATCATAGCATGGATCCAGGTGGCCAGGTTGGCCATGTCAAGAAGACATTTTTTAGGCTAGGGAGAGGTTGTAGAAAGTGTTTTTTGCAGCTGCCTTAACTTGTTTTTCTAGTAATAGCGCTAGATCCAGTATAATCCCTAGGCTCTTAACCGAGTCTGCAAGGGTCAGACGAACTCCATTGAACGTGGGGAGTACAATATCCTTCAGGATCTCTGCCTTCCCAACAAGCATCACTTCTATCTTGTCTGGGTTTAATTTCAATTTTTTTAAAATTTTTCAGCCATTTCAATACAGCTGTCAGGCAGTGATCTAAGATTTCTACTGAATCTTGTGGCAGCCTGGATACCGAGCTATAGAGTTGGCTGTCATCTGTATATTGATGACATCCAACTCCACAGCTGAGTTCTCCTAAAGGCTTTACGTAGAGGCTGAATAACATAAGAGATAAAACTGCGCCCTGCAGAAGCCTGCAAGATAGCTCCCATTCTGAAGACATCTGATCTCTGACAGCAACTCTTTGAGTCCGTTCCATGAGAAACGATTTAAACCAATCCAAGGCACATCCTTTGATGCCCACTTCTGTCTCCAAATGCCGTAACAGGATAGTGTGGTCTACTGTGTCAAAGGCTGCAGATAGATCCAGGAAGAGCAATAAAGAGGCATGACCTTTGTCTATGTTCAAATGGAGATCATCTGCTAATGCTACTAGTGCCGTCTCTGTCCCATGCCCTGGTCTGAATCCAGACTGGAGAGGGTCCAGAGCGTTAGAGTTATCCAAGGAAGTTGGTCAGCTACTGCTCTCTCGGTCACTTTGACCAGAAAGAGCAGATTAGAGACTAGGCGATAATTGGCCACATTATTTTTGCCTAGGGAAGGCTTTTTAATTAGCGGATGGATAACCATCTGTTTGAGCGGCCAGGGGAAGGTGCCATGAGTTAGCGATGGAATTACACTAGACCTCACTTATGTGGTTCACTTACGTGGTTCTTACTTGATTTTAACAGCCAAGATGGGCAAAGGTTGAGCACACAAGTAGTGGCTTTCATAGATGTCAGAATCCTGTTAAGGTCTGTCATTGTAATTAGTTCAAGGCAGTCTAAAAATAAGCCAGCTGGTGCATTAAGCATTTCTTCTCTCTTGTCTGCATTGCAGCTAGCATCTAGATCAGAGCGTATTTGTGCTATTTTATCAGCAAAAAACTTAGCAAAGGTCTCGCTGCTAATTGTCTGTTCCTGGGTTCAGATTTAGGAATTATAAGGTGTCTGGATATCTTAAACAATTGGGATGATCATGAACTAGCCGATGCAATGATTACTGAGAAATATCATTTCTTTGCCGTCTTCATTTCCACTTCATCGGCCCTCCAGTGGCC
This sequence comes from Eublepharis macularius, assembly GCF_028583425.1. Classification (NCBI taxonomy): domain Eukaryota; kingdom Metazoa; phylum Chordata; class Lepidosauria; order Squamata; family Eublepharidae; genus Eublepharis; species Eublepharis macularius. The sequence continues at coordinate 42,565,266 of NC_072790.1, forward strand.
TTTATAGCATGCTCAATCAGCTTCCATATGAGTTTTTTCCCCAGCGTCTTTCTAGACATCTTCCAACCCTCTTTAGGTCAGCCAGCTCCATGGTAAACCATGGGGTTGGCTTCCGTCCCAGGGGCCGGAGGCGTCAACAAGGAGCAATGGTGCCTATAGGTTCAAGGAGCTTTGCGTTCCATGTTCCTACAGCAACTTCCATAGAGCATGTGTCTGGAATTCTAAGACTGCATCTCCAACGTTGAAGCAAGACTTTCCCTCAAAGGCTCAGTGCAAAATATTAAGTCCAAAGTATGGCCTGTTTCATGTGTAGGGCCTGTCACTATTTGAGAGAGACCCAGGATTGCTTGGGAAGCTATCAGTTTCTGAGCTGGGCCTGACTTTGAACACTCAGCATGGATGTTGAAGTCCCCCAGCTGCTAGTGGATATGGTATCTCCAGCACCTTATCCGCTAGCAGCTCTGCCAACTCAGAAAAGGTGTTTAATGGCGAGCTGGGCAGTCTGTAAACAATCAGGATACCCAATCTGCCTTTAATTCCCAGAGACAGGAACATGCAGTTAATACCAGCTATAGTTCATACTGGGAGTCTACGGAAGCTGAAGGACTCGCAGAGAATAATAGCAACCTCTCCTCCCCGCCTACCATAGCGAGGTTGGTGTAGGACAGCATAGCCAGGGGGAGTTAGTTGGGACACACACGCCATGTCATTTTCCTGTAGCCAAGTCTGTTAGGCAAGCCACATCCATTTCCTTTTCCTGCAATATTCCAGCAATGCACGTAACCTTATTCCTAACAGATCTAGTATTGTATAGTATTAGTACAGCAGAGGAGGCAGAAATGGCCCCATTGTTGGCAGGTGGGATGCTAGGGTGATTAGACAAACAGCGAGCATTGTTGCTTGATGCTGGTTGCTTTTGGCCAATCCTGCCCCCATATTTACCAGCACCCACCTGCACTTGAATAGTAAATTCACCAGCCATTTTGCACCTCACAAGCACATATTCAGATATCAAACATACTGGTGGCCATTACTTAGACAAATTGCAGGACTACGTCCATGGTGTATTTAAGCAGGCAATAGCCAGCAGGTGTTGTATCCATCAGTACATAGTTGGAGGAGCTCTTCGATCCTCTTGTGTTCTCCACCTTGTGCAAATGATGCACGCGCCCCAAGCTAAGAGCCCTTGTGCTCTCGCACGTTGGTCCCTGCCCAGTGCCCCTGTTAAATAGCCAGCCTAGCAAGCAGCACCTGTGAAGAGAAGGGAAAGCAGGGTGGAGCTGGGGTCTGCAGCCAAATGGCCCTCAGCTGCAGATCAAAGGGATGTCCTGCAGGCATCCATCCAGCCCTTCAGCAAGGTCTCCTCACAACATTGTAAACCAGTTTAAAACACAAGTGGACTTCCAAATTATTTTTCTTATGCAAGAAATGTATGTAGCCTCCTGCAGGGATAAGATGCGATTAATATAAGACACGAGAGCAATTTTCATGACATGGTAGTAGGAAAAGCTGCCCTTGCTGAATTTTTACCCATCAACCCAGCAGTTAAAGGCACAGAGTTACTGCTACCCTACCCACCAGGGTGGGATGGGGAGAGCAGCAAAGAAGGCCTCTCTACAGTGCAGGTAGGCACCAGCTTTTCTTTTTGATTCTGCTGCTATGCCTTAATGCTAGCTTGCCCCACAGAAACGAACCTGCAGAAGTTTCTCTTAGTATAAGAGAGAAAATGATGAAGGAACGGAGCTTTCTGAGGTTCAGACAGCTCTTAAACTCATAGATCTTGTTTAAAAGAAAATAGTTTGGATGCTGATGTTGGCTGGAACTTGGATCCAATCGCACTACCACCTTCGTTTGTTTAGTTGGGGATTATTTTTAAGGGGGGAAGAAAAGACTGCCGTATGAAAAAGCGAGGCTCCTTTCCTTTGAAGAATACTGCAGCAGAATGAAATTTTGGTACATGCAGGTTTCCTAGCCTGCATAGAAGACATGCTAGCCAAAGTTTGATCCAACTGAACAGAAGAGAGAGAACTGGAAATAAAAATCAAAAATGGATTCACTGTTGCAGAGGGAGGCTTAAAGGCCAGTCCCAAATCTTAAAATCTGAAGAGCACTGTGCTAACAGAAGCCAGAATTTGTCCTCCTTTTATGTTCCATTTCTCAAGTATGTTATCTGGGTCAGGGCGTGCGGAGTTTGATCAAGGCCTGCAAGCAATGCGATCTGCCAGATTCTTTACTGTGCCCTTCATCCTCTTGCTGTGACGCTGATTGATGGCCCTGAGAGTTCTGGTTTTTGTTTGAACCTATCACAGTTCCTTGGAAAAGGCCATTTGCTACCCAAGTACAGCTTTTTTACTTGGAAATAAATTAAACTGGATGCCAGAGTTTACTTCCCCATACATTTGGATTAGGATCTGTCCATTTGAGCTGTATGAAAGAATTCCAAACAGTTATTAATTTGGCGCCTAGAGTGCTTGTTCCAGGTTGGGAAATCCTGGAAGCTGGGGAGGGCGGTGTTTGCAGAGAGGAGGGACCTTAGAGGAGTAGAATGCCATAAATGCCACCCTCCAGATGATGCAATTTCCTCCATGGATCTGATCTCTGTGGCCTAGAGCGGAGTTGTAATTCCAGGCTCTCTCCAGCCACCACCTGGAAGTTGTCAACCCGATGGCGTAACATAAGACTTTGATATGGTGCCGCTGAAATAAAAAGGAAAAAGAAAATGGGAAGGCACGGTTGATACAGGGAGAAATCCTGAGCCGGTCTACTCAGAAGTAAGTCCCCATTTTTAATGATTAAAGTCTCGCTCCCAGGAAAACAAGGAACCTTTTGCCCATATTTATTGATCGTGCAAGTTTGGAACCCAAAGCAAAAACCTAAACACGCAAAAAGACCAACCACAACGGCATCCAACAATACACAAGCGTTGAGAGTTGAGCTACTCCCCAAGCCTCGCCGCGGCCACGCCTCCTCCGCTCACTCCTCCGCTTCCTTTCTTCCCCGTCAGTCAAGTCATACCCAAGGATTCTTCGCTCCGCCCCCCAATGACGTTGCAAGGGAGCCTTTTCGTGATTCGTTGGAGTGGCGGGGAGGGGAGGGGCGCGTGCGGTAGTGCGGCCGCCCTCGCGTTGTTCTCAGAGCGCGATCCAGACTGAGTGGAACGTCTAGCGCTAGGCGGCAGAAGGGGGTGTTGGTGTGGCCGCCATTATCGGCACCGCGATGACGTTCAAGCGGAGCCGAGACCGCTTCTATAGTACTCGCTGTTGCGGCTGCTGTCATGTCCGGACGGGCACCATCATCCTGGGCACCTGGTGTATGGTAAGCGGCCGGTATTTTAAAGGTGGGAACAAGGGGGGGGGGGGTACGTTTTCTTTCCCTTCTGTGTAATGCGCATGTTCAGAAGAGGGAGAGGTGCCGGCTCTTGGTCTTCGTGGCGCATGCGCGTAGTTGGTCCAGGGGAGCGCTGGAGTGCTGCGCCTGCGGGAGAGGGACGCGCCTTTGGATCTAGCGAACGTTATGGAATGTTGCGCGTGCGCAGTGCCTCTCCTAATCCACACGGGTGTACGTAGGGTATAGAAGGACGTCGGTAGGCATTGGGCCTCTGGTGTAGGTTCTGTAATGTGCTTGCTTGCACGCAGGTTCAACATGGGCTTTTCTAAGTGCCAAAAAAAAAATTATAGGCTGGAAATGCAAAGAAAAAAGTAAACATGTAATCTTACTCCCAAGGAATCCTGTAGGGTTTAGGTAAACTAATTTATTTTGCTTTCGCAAAAGAGATCCTGAATTGCTTTCTGATACCTTTTTCACATACCCCCCCCATACAATGGACTCATGATTCTAGTATTGCTTCTTTGTTCTGTTGTATACAAGAGTCTCTCTTACTCTGTACCTTGATGCCACAGAATGAGGGAGGAGAGGGTTTTACTTATTTAGGTATTTACCAGTGGAGGATCTGCACACACTTGTGGGGTGGCATGTCATTTTCCCCTTCCCCCACTATTTCCTCTTTCCCTTCCCTGGCAGCCCCCAGCCCCTCACCTTTCTCCCCACTCAACAGTAAAGCCTATCTTTATCTACCCCTTTTGCCTCCAGTTTTCCCTACTTCACTACCCTTAGCAGCCTCTCCCTGGGAAAAATCTGGCAGAGCTGCACGGTTCTGGTTGCTGGATGTGGCCCAGTTGGACAAGTTGTGAGGGGCACATCACTTCCCCCTGTATCCCTTTCCCTATGCTATTTCTTACTTCCCTTCTTTTGGTGGCCCCCATACCCTCATCTTTCCCTGCATCCTTTCCCCCTTCCCATCCACGAACCCACATTTTTACCTGCCCCGCCTCCATTTTCAGCTGTATTTATTATAGCTGATAATAATAACACACTTTGTAAACCACTCTGAGTGGGCGTTGAGTTGGCCTGAAGGGTGATATAGAAATTGAATGTTGTTGTCGTTATTATTTACTTACTTACTTACTACATTTATACTTGGTCTTTCTCCAATCTGTGCACCCAAAGTAGCTTACATAATTATTTTCAGTTTTTTTTAAATCTTCACAATAACTCTGCTAGTTGGTAGGTTAGGCTGAGGTTATATGACTGGCCCAAGGTCCACCCAGCAACTTCCCTTGGTAGAGTGGTGATTTGAACTTGTGTCATCCAGATTCTAGTCTGAAACTGTAATCACTCTGTTACAGTGGGTTTTGTGGGATGGCTGTTGCTGGGCCTGACTCCCGTGAGTCCTTCCTCAGTGGCCAGAACAGCCCCCAAAGGGCCTTCTCCCCTCCCCCTCTTACTGACAGAGACCAAGTCTTCAACTGGCAGTATTGTTGAGGTTACATAGCAGTAGCCACAGAAGGCATTTGTTAAAGCTACAGGTGCTGCTGCTATTATTTCGGGAGATTTTAGTCCCCTTACTGTTTTGTTTCGTTTAGATTTCAGATTTGTCAGCAAACAGACTTTGCCCAGGTTTGTAGAAAGATCTATCTTGTCTGTTCATGGCTCCAATCTCTGGTTATGTATCCGCAGATTTGGCCATGCTGAAAATTAGCTGTATCGGTGCCTTTGGCTTTCTCCCCAGCGTGGGCCCATATATTGTTCTCTCACATTCATTTTCTCCCCACAGCAATAGCCCAGTCAGGAAGATTGGCCAAGAGAGAATAGGGAGGATCCTACTCCCATCCTACCACTCTGCTGAGCGAAGCTTATTTATGTATTTATTAACTAAAATATTTATACCCCTCCTTTCCTTTCGGCTCACATTGGAAGCCTTCCTCCAAGCTAAGGAGTCTTCCTCTAACTTAGCAGGTTCTTCCTTCAATGGAAAAGCCACTGAAGTTGGAGGAAGGCTGCTCAGAGAATGGTTGGATCCACCTCACTGACTGGCCCATGGTCACCCAGTAAAGTTCTATGGCAGGGTGGGGATTTGAACCTGGTTCTTTTAGATCTAGTCCAGTACTCAACCACTACACCACACTAGAAAACCTGTGTTGCCTTTTCTAGTTTACATATGCTGCACATTATAGACTGGTAAGTCAAGTAAGATGTTTTATCTGACTTGACTCTCTTTGTGTTAATGTTACTAACAAGCGACGACAAAGATAAAGCCACTGGGTGAGTTTTATAAGCCTTTTTGATGACCTAAGATTAAAAGATAATGAATACCGCAGGAGTTACTAATAAGAACATCATAAGTTGTTTTTTTCTCTAAGCAGGGCCGGTCCTTGAGTCAGAGCTGAAGCCTGCTTAGATCTGTGTGCCACACTGAATTTCCTGCAGTGCAGTGCTGTGCTTTTGTTTATTCGGAAATAAGCCCCAGTAAATTCAGTGGGGCCAATTCCCCAGGGCATTTACTAAGCAATTTATTTGACATACACATGTTGATTTTGTATCTGTCTTACCGTTACAGCTTTCGCCAAAGAATCATGGGAACAGTAGTTTGGTGAGAGTTCGTTTAGAGGCCTATAGTACTTCTGTGAACTGCAGCTCACAGAACTATTAATTTGATTTGGGCTTATCTGCACCACAAATTTGAAGACGCCTCTGATCAGCAGCTTGGTGTGAAACACTTTTTAGAACCTTGTGGCCTTAGCGTAAGGTCTGTGGTGCTTATCTCTGTTTAGAAACCGTAAGTGTAGCATAGAGAGGAAATGACTGACACTTGGATGTGAGGAGGAAATAGCGTGTGGAAATGTAATGTGTGATATTGAAGTAGCAAAATGATAGGAATAGAGTTCTGGAGACAGCAGAAGTGAGCTAAAAGATGCTTCTTATTGTGAAAATTCATAAAATGGAACAATTATAGCAATTCTTTTTTGTTCATGGAAGCTGAGATGGAGGCAGTCATGCTTGTTTCTTGTAGCTTGTGTTTGCTTGTAAAGGAAAGTTGAGGTGCCATGAGGTGAGTCAACATATTACTTCCCAAGACTTGTCAAGTATTGTTTATCTTCTCAACAGCTCATCTTTCAGCGAATGATGTTGCTTTGCAAATTCATAGCTGTTCATGATGAGGAAGCCATTTCAGCCTGGCGTTTCTCTTGTGACTGTTTCCTTCCTTTCATCAGGAAGTGATATTAGATGGGAGGGACTCTGATCAATAAAGCTCATCCCACACAGTAGTAATTATAGAAGTTAGTTGTGGGCATTTACATAATTGAAAGCCTACAAGAAGTGGCCACATTTAGAGCCACGAAGGGTACCTAAATTAACCATGAATTCCCCCCTAATCTGGCAACCTCTCCTGGCCTTCCTAGGGTTTTGGAGAAAGGCAGGGGATATCCAAGACATTGCATTATGCTTTAGAGACGCTCAGAAAGTACTGCTGCTTCCTAAGCCTCTCCAAGGTTCAGGGCAGACAAGAGCAGGCATGGTGTTGGAAGGAGCTTTCTCCCCCCCCCCCCCGCCCCCATATTGGGTCCTGGAACCAGTAGAAACATGATATCCGCAAGCATGACTCTTCCTTTCCCTCTTGTGCAGGCTTAGTGGCAAGTATGACGTTTGTTTGGCTGCCAGGCCTGACCAAAACTTCTAGCTTCCTATATCAGCTGATTACTGCTGGTGTTACTCACGAATGATGCCATATTTAAATGTAGAGAAGTTGGGATTTCGACATCCTAAAGTTGGTGTTGCTCCATCGTACAAGTGGGTGAAAATTGTTGAATGTAAATAAAAAGCTTTCTGGTCATGGGGCAGGAGATCGATGCTTCAGGGATCTGTTTCTTCTTCATTAGAAGCTCCATTGCCATCTTCCCAATTAGAGTATCTGAAGCTCACCCGTGTAAATCGCACACAATAAAAATAATGAAAAGTAGTGTTTTAGGCTGTAACTTCACTGAATGTGTATGTGGAGTTCATATTCTGTGCAAACTGATCTATATCATTTCCTGTTTAGAGTCTGGGTCTTAGTGAAATTAGAATATTTAACAAAAGTTGTTTAAGGGATTTAGTTTTACGTGGTAGTGATCTCTTGTGTCAGAGAAATTGGAGATGTTGGCTCATTCGGAGTCCTTGGGTTGGAGGAAATGTAGAAGGATTGAGATCACATTTGCAGCCAGCCCTCTGGTTTGGTGATTAGCACTGCAACAATGGAAGTGATTCTGGCTACTTGATCTATCATGATCCTTGTGCAGTCCCACTTACGGTTGTTGTGCCAGCATAGAAAGACATTCCCAGACGTTCTAGAATTACAGCCAAAGAAACTGGCTGTCATGTCTCCTCCCTAAGAGAGGGAAGGAGCTCTTTGTGCTTGCCTCAAGAGTGTCCGATCAGGCCCTCCGAGCCAAATGTGCCCATGCAATTAATGCTTGTTTGCGATCTCACGGGATGGGTAGAGAGCACTTGAAGGGCTTAGCATCATGCTGTTATGTGCTGCTGTTGCAAGCTGAGGATTCCTTGTAGTATTGCTGATGCACACGATTAAAGAAATGAAATTGAAAGGAGTACAATGTTAAATGCTTGCCAGTGAGAGTCTTACCGTTGATGTCATTTTTGAGAACTTGTTCTCAAGATGGTTGTAATATGCCCAGTATTCACTAATGGCATTGCAACAACTAAAAATAAGGATCAAGATGGGTAGCCGTGTTAGTCTGTCTGTAGCAGTAGGAAAGAGCAAGAGTCCGGTCGCATCTATAAGAGTAACAACGTTTGTGGCAGGGTATGAGCTTTCATGAGCCTCAGCTCACTTCTTCAGATACATTCTAACTATATCTGAAGAAGTGAGCTGTGGTTCGCGAAAGCTCATAGCTTACCAGAAATTTTGCTAATCTACTTAGACACATGCTCTTTTCTACTACTAAAAATACAGACATTGATCCTACTTAAAATTTCTGTCAGTGCAAGCGGAGTGATGGTTTACCAGTCCCATCCATTCCTCCCTCAGCAGTGGCCCTCAGATGCTTCTCCTGGGACTCCCCAGGAATTGCTTGGCAGTGGAAGTTGGTGAAAACTGCCCCCCCCCCCGTCACCCATGGAAGTTCTAGGTGGGATCCAGCCACCGTGTCCTCTTGGCATTTTTTTTGCACTTTTTCCTAGTTTGTTTTTGGAGCAATCAAGTCACATATTTTAGAATAGCTGCAGCTTGAGTCATCCTGTGGTTAAAACAGCTCTGTACTCAGTTGGGGATGTGGAGGGGAGAGAATTATAGGTATTACAGGCCGCTTTGTTTTGTATTGGACCTTCGGGCCTCATTTCCATCCAGTTGCTTATCTGCAGGATGAGCTCTGTCCTTATCGAAAATTACCTTGGCAACAATCTCTACATGTCAGGCTGTGAGATAGTGGCTTCTTTTAAGGTCACCCATGGATCGTCGGGGCCAAGCAGAGGTTTGAACTGTGGACTCTTATCTCTAAACTCAGCGCTTCATCTCCCCCCTGCGTGTCCCAGGTCAGCTGCTCATTAAATCTTGCAAAAACCGTAGTCTTAACACTGCTGTAATCTGAGGGCTGTGTGTGTGTGTTCATTGTATGGTAAGCTGTTGCTGGTGACAGTATAGTGTATCATAATACAGTTTTTCAGCCACCCCCCCCCCCCCAATATTTGGTCTTCTGACCTTAACTTGAACATGATTTGACATGAAAATGAATGATAGCAAAGATGTTTGCAATTGCATAAGCCCCCCCATTCCCTTTTTTCCCTATTGAAATTAACTGCATCTACTTCCTATCATGGTTGGGATGCCCCACCAGTTAACTTCTTATTAGCTATATTACTGCAGTCCATGAATCCACAAGTACCCTGTGTAGGTAGCAGCCAACTCTTTTAAAATGAGTGTCGTCTGATAGCGAAGGATCTTTGCCATCCAGACTGAATGAGAGAGTATATGACAGGGTACCCCCCCCCCCCCGCCAGTCATAGTACTGTTGCCGTGACCACACTTTAGATGTTTGTTTTGGGTTGCACAAAGGAATGCAGGCTGACTGTGGGGTTCCAGAATAAAAGCTCTGTAAACTTTTTTAGTCTCTTGGTGGTTGTTTACAAGCATTTCCCTTATATAACCTTGCCAACTGTAAGAAATAATTTGTAGTCATGTCGAATGTCATTCATTGTTCTATGATGATTATGCAAGATGGCAGTCTTGCCCACATTTGCCTAAGAGTCCCACTGAACACACTTGAACTTTGGTATAGATGTACGTAGGACTGAGCCACGCCTTATGTTTTGGTAACTAGCTGGTGTCTCTGGTTCCATTTCTCCTAAATTACTGCTTCAAACATTTCACCATTGTTTGGTCCTCTTTGGGCTGCCATCTGATTAGCATCCTATGAAAGCCTTTTGGTGTATCGAATCTCTTATGACCGAGAATAATCTTGTGCTATGAAATGCAAGATGGTCTCTGCTCTGGTAGATTAAAAAGAGAAGTTGGGAACACAAATTGTATAATGTTTCTCTTTTTATGTGTTACTTTTTTATTTTCTGTCACAAGTTATATAATGTATTCTGCTGAACTAAATCCTCTTGTAAACTGTAAGGACATTCCATTGGTCCCTATTATAGGTCTCTATTATATATCTGTCTCTGTTGCTGTTTAGATTCAATCACTGGATTACATGTTTGGTCAGTTTTGAACAATAGTTAACTAGAGCACTTGAAAACAGAGTCGTATAACTTACGGTATAAACTCAATGCTTCCTCACAGTTTTTGAGAGAATTGCCTATCTTTGAACAAACATCAAGAATGAAAACCCCAAAGACTTGCAGCTTCATCTTTGGTTATACTAAAAATCAAGTTTGTGAAATTGCCCAAGGAGAACAAAATATCAAATCCTCAAATACTTGAAATACCAAATAAAATCATCTTACTACTGCTTTGGGCTGGTAGGAAGAATTGAACCCAAAGTTGCCACTTATCACTGGCACGTGAAGGGGGGGGGTGGTATTTCCCTTATTGTTCTTATAGCAGCTTCTTCAGTGAATGTAAACTCCTGTTGGAAGATTCGCTTGGCAACTTCCTTTTTGGTCAAGTAATAATTACTGTTAATATTGTATCTCAACATTGTGCACTTAGTGCATGCAGGAAGTAATAGAACTGCAGTTGCTGCTGGTATGTAGGGTGAAATTGCTTTTCCAGTGTGGATGGGAGCTGGTAGATAAAGGATTTCTATGGGTTTATCAAAGGCAGCCAGTATTAGGTAAAAATGCTCATTGTTTATCTAAACCTCTCTAGTATCCCAAGTGCTGACGACGCAGGGGCCACTCCCCCCTCCCCCGCCGCTACACTAATACTATGCAATGCCGGACCTGTTAGGAACAAGGTTGCATGCATTACTGGAATGTTTTAAGAAGAGGAAATAGATGTGGCTTGCATAACAGAGACGTGGCTTCAGGAAAATGATATGGTGTGCCTTTCCCAACGGACTCCACCTGGCTATGCCGACCTACCCTGTCCTTGCAGCATAGCCAGGAAGAAGGAGTTGCTGTTCTTCTTCATGAGTCCTTCAACTTCCGCAGGCTGCCAGTACAGGCTATATAGCTGGTGTTGACTGTATGCTCCTGCCTTTGGGAACTAAAGATAGATTAGGTATTCTGCTTGTTTATACACCACCCAGCTCTCCGCTAACCACTCTTTCTGATTGTTCTGGGGGACTTGGCTTGTTCCAAGTTACGGTCGGCTCAGGAAATTGAAGCTTCACTGGACACCCCGGGAGCCTCTCATATAGTGACAGGCTCTACGCGTGAAAGAGGCAACACCTTAGACTTAATATTTTGCACTGAGCTTTTGAGGGAAAGTCTTTCAGCATTGGAGATTCAGCTTGAACCATGGTCAGACCATCATTTGCTGAAGGCAAAAGTGAATATAGCCCCAACACTCTACAAAAAAGGACCGGTTAATATGATTTGCCCGCAAAGGCTCATGGATTCTTCTAGATTCCAAAATGCCTTGGGGAATTTTAGAATTCCAGATACATGTTCTGTGGAGGCTGCTGTAGGAGCTTGGTATGGGAAGCTCCTTGAAGCTATTGACACCATTGCACCTTGTGGACCCCTCCGGCCCTTGGGATGGAAGCAAGCCCTGTGGTTTACCGCAGAGCTGAAAGACATTGGCAGAAAATTCGTGCTGAAACTGATAGAGCATGCTACAGAACCTGTTGGATGACCTATGAAATGGAAATGAAAGCAGCAAAGAAATGTTATTTCTTGGCAACCATTGCATCAGCTAGTTTACGACCATCCTAGTTGTTCAAGGTATCTCATCATCTCTGAACTAAATCTCAAGAACAGAAATTAACTGAGAGGCCTTTGCAAAGATTTTGCCGATAGAATAGTACAAATATATTCAGATCTGGCTGCTGGCTGTAATATAGATGAGATGAAAGATATACTTAATACACCATCTGGCTCATGCATGGACTGCTCTGAACCAGTTACAATGAGAGATCTTAATAGGATCCTGACACCTGTGAATTCTATTACTTGTGCACTGGATCCTATCTTGGCTGTTAAAATCAAGCAAAGACCACATAAATGAACCACTGAGGTCTATTGTAAATCAATCGCTAACTCAGGGCACCTTTCTCTGGCCGCTCAAACAGGCGGTTATTCATCTTCTAATTAAAAAACCATCCCTAGACAATAAGGATGCGGCCAGTTATCACCCAGTTTCTAATCTGCACTTTTTGGGCAAAGTGACTGAGAGAGCAGTAGCTGACCAACTCCAGGTCTTCTTGGATTACTCTAGTGCTCTTGATCCGTTTTAGACCGAATTCCGACCAGGGCGTGGGACAGAATGACTAGTAGCTCTAGTGGATGGTCTGCATCTGAATATAGACAAAGGTCATGCCTCATTATTGCTCCTCATGGATCTGTCTGCAGCCTTTGACAGAGTAGACCACGTCATCCTGTTGAGGTGTTTGGAGACAGAAGTGGGCATCAAAGGATGTGCCTTGGACTGGTTTAAATAATTTCTTAGTTGATCTCCTTTGAGTCCCTTCCCTATCTCCAGAATGGAAGTTATCTTGTGGGGTTCCATAGGGTGCAATCTTATTTCCCATGTTATTCAACCTCTATGTAAAGCCTTTAGGAGAACTCACTCATAGCTTTGGACTGGGATGCCGTCAGTATACAGATGACATCCAACTCTATATCTCACTATCGAAATCACCACAGGATGCAGTAGAAATCCTGGGTCTCTGCCTGACAGCTACGGTCAAATGGCTGAAAACGAACAAATTGAAACTCAACCCAGACAAGATGGAAGTGATGCTTGTTGGGAAGGCAGAGATCTTGTGCTCCTTGCTTTTGATGGACTTCCTCTGACCTTTGTAGACTCAGTTACGAGCCTAGGGATTATACTCAATATAGTACTACTGCTAGAAAAGCAAGACAGCTGGAAAAAATGCTTTCTACAACCTCACTCCAGCTCAGAAGATGGCTTCCTACCTCTGCATGACTGACCTGGCCACCTGGATCCATGCTGTGATAACATCAAGACTTCACTGTTGTAATACATAGGTCTCCCATCTAGAATACTCCAGTTGGTGGAGAGTGCTGGAGCTCAGCTGTTACCGGAAGCAAGCAGAGCACGGATATTACTCGCATTCTGCAGGCACTCCATTAGCTACCTATCAGTTACTGGGCTCAATTCGCGGTATTTGCTATTACATACAAAGCTCTTCATGGCCTTCATCCAGCATACCTACGGGACCACTTCTCTCCCTATGTTCCCCCACAGCAGTTTTACTCATCTAAACAGGGTCTCCTGCAGATACCACCCTGCACATGGGCCAAATCAACAGCTGCCTGTACACATGCATTCTCTGTGGTGGCTCCTGACCTATGGAACAGCCTGCCTGAGGAGGTCAGGAAAGTTCAACTCTCCTGGCTCTCCACAAATGATGCAAAACGGAATTATTCAAGGATGGCTGTACTGTAGGGGGTGGTCTCAAAGAGATGCTTCACTAAACATAGACTTTGCTACTATGTGCTATCTGTTGCCTTACGTCATCTGTTGCTTTAAGTATTTGCTTCTATGTACTTATCTGCTGCTTTAAGTATGATCTTATTGGGTAGTTCTGTGTTGTTTAATGTCAGTCTTAGAATTGTTTTATGCTGTGGGTTTGGGGGTTTTTTTTGCTGATGTTATGATTTTGTAGGTTTGTATTTGTATTTATATTCCCTATGGCATTACTTATTGAAATGTCCTTGATATTTTGGGGGGGGGGTTAACAATCTATTCGCAAATAAATAGTAACAAAAAGGTCTTCTATAGTCAATACAAGGATAGGTTGTCTTTTATCTTTTATTTTTTTTATACATTTTTTATTGGATTAGATTATAATATCATTCAACACATACATTACCCCCTTGTAAGTCTATTTCTAACCCCCTCCCTTTCCTCCCCCCTTTCTAATTGACTTCCAACAGTTTTCCAACCCTTAGTCTATCTTATTACTTAATTACTTAATATCTCATATATTCTATTAAACACACACTTAATACTCTTTTCTCTAAGCTTGTTAAATCTCTACTAAGAATATCTCTGTAATACAAGTTTTCCTTTAAATACCTCAGTTAAACCATATATTCTATATAAGATAATGCTAGCATAATAATATATATTAGCAATCAAGATATTAAAAATATAACATTATATCCATTTTACTTTCCATTTACTTAAATTCTTTACTTTCCACAATCATCCTGATTCTAATATTAGCTTAGACTCTAATATTCTATTACACACCCATCTTTTACTATTTCTTATTCTAAGCTTATTTTAAGTCTATAAGGTAACTGCTATACTCAAATATCCATTATATGCTCTTTACTTAAGCTATATATTGTAAATAATATCTAACTAGCTTAATCTTATATATCCATAGTAAAACATCTATTATTTAATACTCTATAATTTTTAATTTTATCATAGCCCCAATGGTAGCTTAGATTTTTATAATTAAATTCCCTTTTTCCCGGTAAAGTCACTTCTCTATTCTTCTGTTACATTTCAGTAATTCTTGAACTGCCACAGTTCCCCTTTCACGTCCCATTTTTTTTCTAGATATTGTTTCAATTTCTCCCAATCTGCATTAAATTGTTCTGGATCAAGATCTTTAAGTTTTCTTGTCCTTGATATTGATTGTACTAATCTCACACTGTGTAATCCACCTTGAGTCTCAGTGAGAAAGGAGGACTATAAAGTAAGCTGAAGAAAGGTAAAAATTTTACTGCTTTTACTTTGAAGCAGCTCTCATGGAACTGCTACAGAAATCAAGGGCATGTTAGATTTGGGATACAGGGAAGAATGTACCAAAATGTGAAGAAGTTTCTTAATTCTCAGTGGTTGGGGGCGGGCAGGGAAAAGGGGCTGAATCCAGGTAAGGTAATAGTGTAAAACATCAACTTGTCTATAGAAAACAGTTCTTGCAAACAGTTTGTTGAACATAGTCATTGTTTGGGAAACTGTTAAGAAAATGCTTTCTTTCAGGTTACATAACCTAAGAGATAAAAAAAATCTTGTTTCCCCAAAAACTTTCTAGGATCTCTGAGTGAATTTTATGGCTGCAAAGTGTTGCAGTCACGTACAGAATTTTCCTCAGTGCTATACAGTACAAATGTGTTCAATTCTAGCTTGACATGCGTTTTCGCAGTGTAAACCAACATGTTTCGCTATTTGATATTAAAATTAAAAATAATTTACTATGCTGCTTCAAACCTGGTACCACGCTTCAAACTGAAAAATGTTTGGGTTTTATAGCAATACTTGGTCCCCTGCGCTGTCAGTGGGAACAAAGGCAAAGAGAGCTGTAGTTACCAACACAAAGGCAGGGCATAAGGATAAACAATGAAGGTAGTTTGGCAAAATAGCTTACAGTTCAAACTCAGCGGCTTGTTTAGTCTTCCGTAGATTTCCTTGTAGGGGGGCACACTGGGACACTCGAGACACTCTTTGACTTTTGTGGGGGGTTTTATGATGGTGAATGTATATTAAATTCTAGCCCTCTGCTTTATTGAGTAGGAGTTATAGCTTCTTCAGCTGTTGTCCCCTCACCCATACAGCACAGTTACAAAATCGTATGCAAAGATTTCACAGCTTGTTTCCCAACTCGTGGCAAGATCTGGTTGGTGATGTTTTGAGAAAATGCTGACTGTGTTATGGGAATGCAGTAAGCTTATAAGGAGGGTTGTTCATCTTCTGCAGACAGTGATACTGGACCTTCGACTGTTATGGGAACCTCGACTGTTATCTTCGCTAGATAGCTGGGCACAGGCTATTCAGGCATAGTTTCATTTCTGAGAAGATACGGCCTTTTCATGACATGGCTCCTTTCAGAAAGCTCTGTTTTGGCCTCCTCTAGCAGGCTGGTTAATGGCCAACACTTGTGAATTGATCGCTTCACCGCCACCTATTTCCAGGTGCCGCAACTGGTAACCTGAAGCCTTAGTGAAGTTTGTGTGAGATGTTGCAAACAATATCAACTCCTGGAAAACAAGACGTTACGCTGATACGGTTTTCTGTCACATTTATGATATATACTTATTAAAGATTTAGGAGGTTGAAAATAAATAGAAGATGTTTCGCCAAATCGAGCATTTTTAATATTCTGTGGTATAGACACTTTCAGTTCTGTAACCAGGCCGTAGCCTTGAATTTCTTGATCCAAATATTATCTTTTAAGTTGTCTGGGCTTTATTGGTTCTTTCAATGCACAAACTGTGGCTAGACCCTGTGAGAGAGCTGGTCTGAGTGAAACGGAGTTGTTTCTGTGGGACCGCTGCAGAGATTTGAATGTATACTAACCAGTCACATGCTTCATTATATTCAGAAAACGATGCCACACAATATCATTTTACCTTTGAGTTTTGATACCTGCTGTTGTCATAATGTTTGTTGAACTACTGGGAATGATGACTGTTTCAAGGGATATTAATAGATCAGCTAAGTGTAACAAGAGCGGCTTCTGTTTTATTAAATGGTTATTCTGCTGCCTGACAACTTTCTGCCTGAAGGATCATCTCTTCCTTTGCTTTTCAGTCTGCAAGTTGATTCCCAAACTGTGCTTTCCGTCTCCCCATCTTCCAATGGCAGCTAGAGACAGAGCATTTTCTGTGGTGGCACCTTGCCTTTGGAACGTCCTCCCCCTGATGCCTAACATACTGTCTTTTAGGCACTAACCAAAACCTTTCTAGCTAAGGAGTTTTTATCTTTTTAGCTGTTTTATGGTCTACTTCTGGTCTGATGTCTGTTTTCCGAATGTTTTTTAGGGTGTTCAGTGGTGGCTCTCTGCTGTTTTTATGGCCTGGCTTGTTTTTAATATCTTGTGGTATTTTTATATTTTTTGATGGTATTGCTTGTGTAACCTGCCTCGAGCAGGGCTCTGGAGAGGCGGCATGTAAACTCCAAAAATAAATAACTTGATAGTGACTGTTAGCTGCATTGGCACTTATGAGGGCAGAAAGGCAGGGTATAAATTGTGTATAATTCTGAAGAACCCATCTAGTACAGTGGTCAAAATGTTTTAAGTTTTAAGACCTGGAATCAAATCTCTGTTTTCCATGACCTTGGACCAGTCATTCACTCATACTCATCTTAGAAGGTGGTTGAAAGGATGAAATGAGGGTGAGATGAGAGAACCACATAGGGTCCCCAGAGCATCTTGTGTCAGGATAAAAATGTATTAAATTGATCTGCCTAATCTAAATGGGCTAGGAGGGGACCACAAGAAAAATCTTAGCGTGTTTGTTTGCCCCTCACTTGTACAGTGATGGTCATCTGCCTTGTTAATAACCTTGATAGTTGTCCTTAGCGAACGGCTTGTATAAGATCTTCCTCTGTAGAATTGCCACATCCTTTTCCATTTAGGCTATTCGTTGACTGAAGCTGCTCTGGGGCCCCTGCTCCTGCTTCTATGGTGTCAGTTATCTGAATGGACAGAGTAGTCCAGGGGAATTAAATCACTCCCTTCAAAGTCAACTTAAGGTCTCGTGGGGAACATCCGACACATCATGACTTTTGTTTGGTTGCTAGGAGACTTGGGACTTCCTGGTTGATAAGCGCTGGCTCCGCATTTTGCCTTGCCAGCAACAGGATATGCTCTGGAACAGAATATTCTCTGGATCGTCTAGCTGTGCTATGCCAAATCCCTTCTGTTTTCTAGAAAACCTTATCAAACATGCCAAGTCCCCTAGAAATCTCTTAAGCTTTAGCCACAGCTGAACAGAAATGGTGTCCTGTGTAAAATGAAGGTCACTACAGATGTGAAAATCCAGGGGGGGGAGATGTAAAAACAAATGGGATTAAAGGGTTTTCCCTGTTTTTTTGAGGACTTTGCAGTTTTTCATGCAGAAAAATGAGAAATTTTACAGAGTATAGAAAATATACTGCATGCATTTTTTTTCTTGGAATGAGTAAAATTCTTTTAAGATGGAAATTTTACTCAGTGGTTAGTATGAAGATTTTTATGCAAGACAGTCTATTGCATTCGATCATGGTGACTCCTCTGTAGATATAAAGTATTTTCAAGGAGATCATGTTTTAAATGGAGCCAATTTAGTCCACAATTAAATGTGTATTGTGATGATGAACACTGGATATTTCAGTGTTATCAGGCCATCTCTCATCTTGTGACTTTGACTCTGGTTCTGTCTGTGCAACACTTCTTCATTTCTTAGCGTTTTCTATTTTCAACTTTTATTTCCCCCCTGCCCCCTCAGATGGCATAAACAAAGATACATGTGCTAAGACAAGATAAGATACAGCAATGTGCCATACTCCCTCATTGGCGCAGGGCATATTTGCAACTTCGCTATTCTTCATAATTTCAAAAATGTGCCAAATAGTGAAGCTTAATAATAAATTATGTATTTTTGATAGAGCAGTAGAATAATAGTGCAGTGGTTTTCAGTTTAGAGTAACTATGCCAACATTGCACTGTAAATTGAGAAGAAAATTCTGTGTATTTCAACTAAATTTCCTTCTCCCCCCCCACAACCCTTCTTCTCCCCCCCCCCCCACAACCCACCCTCTCCCCCTAGGTCTCTAATTCTTTTGATCAGGAGCAGTGTATGGAAAAAGGAAGAGTACCTTCCTCCCGTATTCCCATTGTAGAAGAAATAATTGACAGCAATCCCATAGAATATGGCCTTTATCTCTTTTCTGTGTCTCTCTGTTCCCTCTTCCACCCTAATCCTTTCACACACCGTTTAAACACACATAGTTAATTGACATTCTGTGGGGTTTGTTAAAGAAAATGTGTGTTTTTTTTTAAAGCTGCAGGTTATCATCCAAGGCTAAAAACAAGAGGAAGTAGTATAACATGACCTCTGCTTCATCCCTTGTCATGCTTGAATTATGCCAATTCAAACAAATATGCTGGAGCCTAGAAGTTTTATTGAGGCGGGGAGGGGAGGTTCACTGAAGTCAGTATGGACACCTTTCCTGTTATGTGGATGCAACTCATATGACACTTAATGAACAAAAGGTATCTACACCTATTGTTAAGCTTAATCCTTGTTCCGTCTTTTCAGGAAGAATCAAGTGCAGTATTGCAGCTGTCCTAACCAATTGCATTTGGAAATGGTCTCCTGTCCATGCAGTTCCTATTTCTGCACCAGCCATGGGGACCACTAGAGTCTCCTTTAGGCAGTCCAGGCAGTCTGTCCTCTTGGAACAAGTAGGGTGTTTCCTCTACTTAGAGTGCCTCTGCAGCATGTGATCAATAGTCTTAATGTTCTAGGAGCCTTTTTATACATTCTTGACTGAATGCAGTGAGTTTTAATTGGTCACTGCCCAGTGAGTTGATTTCTGTTGTTGTTTCTAAGCTAAGCAGGGTCGGCCTTGGTCAGTAATTGGATGGGAGATCTCCAACGAAGACCAGGGTTGCAGAGGTAGGCAGTGGCAAACCACCTCTGTTAGTCTCCTTCCATGAAAATCCCACCAGGGGTCCCTAGGCCAACTACGACTTGAGGACATGATTTCATTTCAAATTACATTACCCTCAAGTTACTGATTTACCCAAAGGGAAGGTTGTTGGGAGTCATCTTACATTTATATACAAATGTACAGTAACTTTTTCCAAGTGTAATTATTTTAGTGGGAGTTAATCCAACATCCAGGGCCACAGCAAAATCAAGATAACATTTTCACTTGTAGAACTGCTTTATTGCCCATCTTCAGGAAGTTATTAAATCAGCACACCATTGATCCTACAGTCACTTGTTACTCCTTCTTTCTGTCCACTTTCATAAAAGCTTTTGAGGGAAAAATGCATTGGAGCACTATTAAGCTATCCCTCCTGGTCCTTAAAGACAGTGAAATGACAATAGCAGCATGAAGTATGGAGTGTCAGCGTGTTGTTTCTGCTCTCCCTTGCAGCCAGGCTTGGGAAGAATGGCTACAGGAATGGTCCCATTGTAGCTTTTGCCCCGGGGGGACTCTTCCTCATCCTTGGGGAGGATTATTGCTGTGGCCTAGAGATGCTTCAGCTGCTTAAGAGAGACATAGATCAGTGGCTAACTGCGTTTTGTGTCACAGCTGTTCTTGAAAAACTCCCAATCATATGCTGTTATGGTGGGGAGGGCTGGAAAGGTAGCGTAACCTTGCTGAGAATCTTTTAGTCCAAGGGTTCCCTGTAAACCACCCAGGTAAATGGCTCCTGCCACTCGGGTACTCCGGAGAACATCTAGACTCATCCACTGAGAAGAGACCCTTTCAGCAAAAGGAACAGGGTAGAGCTGTGGAAAATAGAGTAATTGTGTAGCACCTGTGTGATCTGGCCTGTAGGTAAATGATTTGGAGAAACATCCAACAGAAATATATTGTACTACTCAAACCAAAACAAGTGTTTATGAAAGATGGTTTATTGTAGGAAAAAATTGGGCAGGGTAGGGGGATTGGTTGGATTTCAAAGGGGGCAGGCAAGGGGACAGAATACAAAACAGGGAGAGAGCACACTAACTCACACACAGTCTCTTAAATAAAAAAAAAGTTGGTCTAACGTAGATAAGTACCCTCTACCTAGATTGTAGCAAGTTCCTCAGAGCCTGTACAGAATTCCTTGCAGTACCAAGATAGTGAAAGTCCTTAACCTCCCACCTTTGGGGTGGGGAAGGTTCTCCCCACCACTGCACCTTGTTAATTTGTTAATTTGTTTTTATTATTTGTATATTGATTTTAGTTTTTGTTTTTATCGATTTTAACTGTTCACCGCCCAGAGCCCCTGGGGATGGGCGGTATATAAATTGAAAAAATAAATAAATAAAATAAATAACCTCTGGCCCACTGGTCTTGGGGTCTCCAGATGTTCCCAAGTGGGGACAAAGGAAAGGCCCAGAGCTCCCAGATCTTTATGGGAGTTGGAATCTGACCTCAGCCCGCCTCCTCGGTGAGATTGGTTAGGGTATCTAGCCAATCCTAGGCAAAGTTCCATCTTTGATGTCCAAGGCTATGGCTTGTAATCAGAGAATTATTAATGGCTCTGCAGTTCCATGACAAAAAGGAAATCTGACTTAAGCTGGACGTCCTTTCTCAAAAAAGGATTAAGTTGACCAAGTAGACCTGGTGTGGAATGGAAAGCAAAGCGTTATTCTCATGTAAACCCCAGGGGTCCAGGAACCCAGATAGCCACATTGAATCTAGGGTTTCTGTCACATATCTTGAAATGAATTATGAGAGTAGGTTTCTATGTGCATTTTAAAAATCCTTTTCATGATTACCAGATTGGTACAGCTTGAGCTGGAGAATGTGGGAATGAAGGAAAAAGCCCGACGGCTGCCATGATAAACGTGCTCATTGGGGAGGAAGCAAGACTCAGTGGGATTGGCTCTTGAGTAAACGCGCTTGTAGCCATGCTGGAAAGTTGTGAATTAGTAAACCTTTAGCTCAGTGAAGTGTTTTGTCTTCTGGCTGCTCAGTTTCTTTCAACTGTGTTCTCTTTCAGGTGATGAATCTATTGATGGGTATATTGTTGACTGTTGAAGTGACTCACCCCAATACTGTGCCAACAGTTGACATCCAGTATGAAGTCATTGGTAACTACTATGCCTCTGAGACGGTGGCTGGTAAGTATATATAGTTATATATTCAAAAACTCTTGCTCTCTTTCCCCATACACAGAAAAGCCCAAATAAGTGCAAATTTGTGTCTCTCAGAAAGCCTTTCGCAAAAGTAGATTGATTTGTGGAGTACGCTCTTGAGACTGTGTTACTAAGTGGAGCCATAGCATCATTGCTGCTTATTCCCCCCCCCCCCCCGTCCTTCATGTGCTCCAAGAACATAGGGGAAGGAAAGAAGATGTCTTATAAATCGTATTACTGAGCCTTGGAGGTGGCTGAAACATCAGGAGAGACTTGGTGCTTCTGCCAGCTCCCAAACTGAGATTCAGCCCCACCCACCCCGCCCCCCAAGAAGGAGGAAAGGTTTTCTCATGTAGAGATCAGGACCCTTGTCCAGCAAAGCTGGGTGGATTTGTAGAGGCCATAAAATGACCTTTCCTTTTTCAATAATAAAATATTCACCAAAAAATCTAAATGAGACAGTTCAGTTGGAAGTACACTTCCTGTAAATTGTCAGTTTGGGGGCAACTTTTATTAACCAGAGATCATCTCTGTTAGAAATGCCGTTTGCAGCCGCTCCCTTCGTTGTTTCAAATTTCTTTTCTTGAGTCAGGTATTATCTTATTATTTGGGGGAGTTTAAGTTGTGTTGCCTTCCTCTGTGTGGAAAATTGATTTTATTACTTTGGGTCGCTGCCAACGAGGAAAGTACTGATAATGCATTGTGGATTTGGGACTACAGCCATAATCTCGCTTGGGTCTTCCTCCATTTTTTGACTCCTCTCTTGAACAAGTTGAGATAAAAGAGGATGGCTGGGATAATATTCACAGTAAATATGCTTTGGACGTGAGGGTCTTTAGACAGACCTTTAGCCAGAATCAGAGATGCAGTTCTGACCATTATCTTTGTAAAGAGTGTGTCTGGTAACATAAGAGGGCTCCATTAGGCTTCTAAGTGTACTTCTGTTCGTAGCATAAACATTCATCCAGATAGAACTGCAGTGTGCTGGAATATCCCTTTTGGCCTTAGGGAAATTCCTCCCAGTCCAAAGCAGTGGTTAGAAATCTTACAGAAAAAAGAGATGTATGCAACTCGTGGTCACTCGCTAAGCTGCCTTCCTTTCTACCACATTTAACCCCCTGTGCTGTGTTTTAATGCACACTGTTAACTTAGTCTGCAGTGCCATTTCAGTCACCAAACTACACATTCAACAAATAGTTTTAGTGAGAGCACCAATTTCGTGTTGTATTAACAGCATTTGAGTCTTGATGGGCACTTTTATTTTTGTTTTTCCCCTCCCCCACCAGAAAATGCATGTGTTGTCTTCGCCATCTCTCTCCTCATGTTCACAATCAGTGCTATGATGGTGTATGGAGCCATTGCGGTGAGTATACGTGAATGCTTTTCAGATCTAACCAGTGCTGGTTGAATTTTAACGCTGACCAGCTCTCTTTTTGTTTTGGGTTTCTAGCATCGAGTCGGCTGGCTGATTCCATTCTTCTGTTACCAGCTTTTTGACTTTGTCCTCAGTTGTCTGGTGGCCATAAGTTCTCTGACGTACTTACCAAGAATAAAAGATTACCTGGACCAGCTCGTAAGTATCTGAGTGGTGCTGTTTATCTTCATGTTGTTAGCCCATCCTCTTTCCTTCTGTTTTGTCTGTGCAACAGACCTTCAAGGTAGTTTGGGCTATTCAGAATAAGCCTTAAGTCACCTGCTGAGCTTCCTGGAAGAACAGGGATTTGAACCCAGGTCCTGGTCCAGCCTTGTAGCTGCAACACAACATTGGCTCTGCTCACACATACTGTCTGGGGATTATCTAAACTCAATATTTAATTTTTTAAATGTACTTTACTTGGCGAGAGTGATTATGGAATTATACAGTCTACATATCTGCTTTATCTCTTATGCATGGGTGGGTTGCTTGTATTTGTACATCTGATGAGATGACAATACAAGAGGTTTTATAAAGTTTTTCTTTTAATGCTACCCCTGTAGTTAATATGACTTCCATATCATTGTTGGTATATTTCTCTCTTAAACTTGGGAAAGTGTCTTTGAGAATTAGTCTCTGCTTTTGATTCCAGTATAGTACCTGTTCTTTTTCTCAGCAAAGTAGTATTGGAGTAAGTCATGAGACTTGTATAGGTCTGTCTGCAGTGGTAGTGGTGGTGGTAGTAATCGTGGCAATCACAAACCGTATGGGTTCCCTGGGCAGCTGGTTTGCTGTTTTCTTTGCAGCAGGATGGAGACTAGAGAATGAAGTCAAAAAGCAGCATTGCATAATTGCCTTGGAAGAAGTGCCTGCCATCAGGTCTCCTTTGAACCTAGCACGATTCTGGCATTTACTGTGTGACTGTTTTCTTTAGCCAGATTTCCCGTACAAAGATAAACTCCTTTCCTTTGATTCAAGCTGTCTTCTGTTCATTGTCCTGGCGTTCTTTACCTTCGTCATCATCTTAAAGGTAAGTTTTTCAGATCCTGTGAACTACTGTGTCTTTCACTGAGGTGCAAGTGTCCTCCTTATGTACTCTTGTCAGTTTCTGTATATTTAGGACGGAGCTGTTGGCTTGAACATTCTGACTGATCTTTCCAGCGTGCCTGCTCTCAATAGCAGTCCTTGAGCCCCAGCAGGCACCTGTACCAGCCTTACTGCCTGAGATCTTTTTACTGGAGTTACTAGGGCATCTAGACTTTACATATGCACAGCATCTGCTGTATCGCTTAACTATGGCTCCTTTGTGCCACTTAACTTGATAATTTGAGTGTGTACTAGTGTTAGCTGTAAGCATATTTAGTGGCAAAACATCTATTTTCATTTTTTTTAAATCTCAAAAGCATCATTTGTGCCTGAGAGACGAGGACCCTACACATCGATTGCAGTTACCAGGTATATCCTGTGAACTGTATTGCCCAAACTGCATTGGGCATCATGGATACCCAAACTACTTTTGGGGAGGCAGCAAGAATTTTGTTCTTTGGCTGCCTGCTGCTGTAGAAGTCAAGAAGGAAACTTTTTGGCTCAGATTTATCATCCAAGCCAGAGAATAATTCATTGGCTCTGATCCACACTTTGAAGGTGGACTTCCTGAGCTAATGAAGCCAATACATGAGGCCAAAGGGGTGTGAACTTCAAAACCATCTCTAGCAATGGCTATACACATCCATGCTAAATACTAATGCCCAGTGTACAAAATGAAAGTGCTGGTCTTTTTCATAGGAACTAGAGATTTGAACAAAAATACTTGCGGCCAGTAACAAAAACGTTGCTAACAGGTTGAAATCTATTAGTGACCCTTAAAAACAGGCTCTTTGCGGGCAGAGGGGGTTGCCTCTTCCTAATTTGCATAAACCAGGAGAGCTTGCTTGATTAGAATGAGGAGGTGATCCTAGGTGAGCCTTGAAACTCAAATGTGGAATTGCATATTGTTGTCGGCCCAGGACATTGACTTGTGTATATTTGCTCCATTAATTTAGCTTTTCTTGTTCTAGAACAATGCTTTCCTGAACTGTGTTGAGTTTCTTGGGCACACTGTTTCTCCAGACTAAAACAGCTATCATACTTCACTCTGTGTTTGTGTGTGTGTGTGTGCACACATGTGTATTTCCCAGAACAATGTGAAAGGGAAGACAGTATTAACTGGGCTAACCTGCATGCAAGCTACTTGCCTATCTAGTCTATTAAGGGTGATACTTTTGCATAGTATCGATGCCTGTCAGCAGGAATCTAGTGGCAGCAAGAAGACTTTTTACTCGCGCATGGACCTAGAGCCTGTTTCTTCAGATGCATTGTAGCAGGTCGAAGGCAGACTTTTATTGTAGGAAGTATGAAAAAAAATTGAGCTATAGGGTCAAAAGGTCCTGAAAAGCAGGGAGTCGGGGGTGACATATAACTAGATTCTGGCTACGCATTCACTTTAGGGCTGAACCCACGAGTTATATTTATCTGATGCTCACGGATGTCTTTATATCTAGCTGAGCCTCTCGGATTCTGAAGAAATTACAGTCTATAGGGATCTCTTTTGATTCCCTCCTAATGTTAACTGAAAGGCAAGCATATAGATTCCTAAATCAAAGACTGGTAGATATCAATAGGCAAACCCTCTGTTCTCCTGCACAGAAGACCTGCTCCCCACTGGAGTTCAGAATCACTCCTAAGTACAGAACCCCTGCTGCTTACCTCTCATTATGGACTTCCCTTTGATTATGCTGAGCTTTTATGTTCACATGTTTTAATGTTTTACCTTCTGAAATTCTGTTTGGGAGATTTACAAATACACCCTGTCTTAAAAGACTCTGTCCTTGCGGAAGGAGGCAACCTGAAGCAGTAATTCATGTTTTATTTTATTGTGACTTTTATGTTTACGTGTGGGATTCCTTGATTAGCCCTTTATTGTCTAACTGACAGGGTCAATCTGACAGAAGGTTAGTTTTTTTGTTACTATCAGACCAGTGCTCCCATATCACATATACGGTTGCATTGTACTTCTCAATTGCCATGTGGATTAGGGAGTGCATGGTTAATTCTACTGCTGGCTGATCTTGTACTTCGGCTCTGTCTCTCCTGATGTAAATTGTTTTCTGTTTGAATGCCAGTAAAAGGTTATTGAGACCATTTCTTCAGATGCATTGTTGCAGATTGCAGGCAGACTTGATGTAGGAGGTATGGGGGAAAAAAGTGAGCTATAGGGTCAAAAGGTCCTGAAAAGCAGGAAGTCTGGGGTGACATATAACTATGTAAAATTAACATCTAATCAAGAAAAGTACAGATACCATTGATTAGTTTTTTCTAAAGTAGTTAAGACTAGTAATGGGTAGAGAGTCCCAGGTTTTACAAAGATAATAAATACGGTGAGTAAGAAATCACACATCTTTGTTCAGCCTCGGGGGAAGACAGTATTAAACTTCTCAATGAATTCTAATTCAGCACTTCCACACTGTATTCTGCATTTGAAGCTATTGGAGGGGAGGGGGCTGGTGCATCCTTCCCTGGGGAAGATGTCAAGTGTCCCTTTCAAAGTGTTTATGTTCAGTAAAATCGAAGAGTCCAGTAGCACTTTAAGAGTAACCAACTTTACTGTAGCATAAGCTTTTGAGAATCAGAACTGTGATTCGCGAAAGCTTATGCTACAGTAAAGTTGGTTAGTCTTAAAGGTGCTACTGGACTCTTTTCGATTTTGCTACTACTACAGACTAACGCGGCTAACTCCTCTGGATTTATGTTCAGTATTGCCAAAGGTCTTACCCCTGTGCTAGAGATGGTAAATGCACCCATCATGATGGCTTGTCTTTTCCAAACGAGACGTTAACCACTCTCATGGTGTGCTAACGGGCATTTGTATTCTCAAATTTAGATTTCTGCTTGATGTACTGGCCCAACACTTACACAGTTGCTGTTAATCTATTAAGGATTATATTCTCTCACAATTCCGTTTGCGAGAATGGGGGATTTAGGGACAACCCTTAAACCAGGAGAAGGAACGACAGGGCACCAGTTGTAAAACTTTCTTCTGTGCTTTGCTTTGGTCTTCCTCTGTCACTGCTCTGCTTCTGTTGGCGTGCTGTTCAGTGAAGCCGAAGGTATTAAGCTAGCTTCTGGTGTACTGGAGATGTGTGTTGATGCTATAGTTGTAGTGGTGTTCATAATGGACAGTACAGCAAAAGTTGTAGCTGTAGTTGCCTGTAGTCCGTTACACAGCAGTGTATTGTCAGACTGTTAGAACAAGTAATTTAATTAGCTTCCCTAACATGGTTGCTGGTGTATATAGGTGTTAGACTTGGAGTCTGTGTAGTTCACAAATCTGTTGCTGTTTGCTACACTCAGATGTCTCCTTTCTCCCCACCCCTAACTTTTTACAGGCCTACTTAATTAACTGTGTATGGAACTGCTATAAATACATTATCAACAGAAACTTGCCCGAGATAGCAGTGTACCCTGCATTTGAAGCACCTCCACAGGTAAAATCTCCATAAAGCCTAACGAATTAAGCTGTCAGTTTGTATTCTGAAAGAGAATTGGTGGAACAGTGTCTCTTGTTTGGGTCAAACAAAATGTATGCATGCTTTCGCATTTTCATGTTCATCAAGCATAGGTTTTCTAGAGGCAAAATCTAACAACTGGGAAGTGGCCCATGGCTGAACGGTAAAGCATCTCATGTCATGCTGCATCTCTTGTCATGCAGAAGGTCCCAGGTTCAAACCCCACCATCTCCAGTAAGGGTTAGGTCAGAAGGTGGCGGGCAAGACCTCAGCCTGAGACCCCGGAGAGCCACTGCCATTCTGAGCAGATAATACTGATTTTGATGGACCAAGGGTCTGATTCAGTGTAAGCAAGCTTTTATGTGTTCAGGTTCCCCCAATTTTGTGAGAACAACGGTGGCAAAGACCTCAGAAGCTGTGTAGCGAAAGAACAGCATAATATATTTAAAGCAAGGCAATTCTCTGAAGTTTCATGGGAGCTGGAAAATTCCGTTCATCCAGTGACGATCTGAACACATACCTCTGGTGATCTGGTAGCTTTTATACTTAGTAGGTGTCCCTCTTTCGAATTTGATCTTGCAATAGAGAAACCATTTGAATTATAATTATATAAATAGCTGCTGCATTATTGTAGGGTACCTAAAAGCAATGAGGTGTAATGAAGAGACCTTTATTTGTTCAGTATTTTTAGTTCAGCGTCATCTCTTTTGGGTGTGGATTTCTAAGAGCCTGTGCAAAGTTAAAAGTTTCCAAAGGGATGGTTTCAGGATTCTCGCTGTGATCAATGCATTCTTTTTGAATGAGATATAAAAGTGATGATTCAGGCTGCCACTTTTTGAGATAAAGCGGTCACCTTACAGTGACCTTCTCAAAGTTTCGCTGATAAAATAGTTACGCAACTCGAAGATCAAGTTGGTGGTAACTTCTGCAACACCAGAGGAGGGAGTTTTTTGTAAGACTTACACTCCCTTAAGAGGAAAGACTCCCCAAGTGACTGGCAATGCCATGTTAAGCGGAGTTACACCCTTCTAATTCCACTGATGTCAATGGGCTTATAAAGTTACAACTCTGTTTAGGATGGCTCCGTTGGTGACTTGAACTATCATTTTTAAGTTAAAATCATCCATAATGGTATGGAAACGCATCGACTCGGCAGCTGCACAGGTTCTAACACCCAGTGCTGCTCATGAGTTGACTGCACTTGCTTAGGGGCTTTCAGCTAGAATAGCTTTCATACGGTGTTAAAAAAAATTCCGCAATTGAGCCCTGAACGATTGTGACGTGTGCAGGTAGTAATTCTGGAATAAGGTTTTCACCCAGCAAGCCAGAAGTGGATTGTCTTTGCATGCACAGTCTTATAATTCTTCCCCCTTGTGCTCTTTCTTTCCCCCTCTTACAGTGTGTTCTGCCAACCTACGAGATGGCAGTGAAAATGCCTGAGAAGGAACCTCCGCCTCCTTACATACCCGCTTGAAGCAACGCAGCCGATAATGGAAACATCTGTACCAGCTTCTCTTTTTATATACTGCAAAACTGCTTAAATAAATATTCAGGGCTTTAGGAGTGAAACTGCGTGGTTGAGTTGAGAGGCATTTGATATAACCCTACTAAACAAAAAGATTCGTAATGGTATGATTTCCCCCCCCCTCCCATCTTGATAGCTTTTAATTTTATTGGTCTCCCTAAGCCTCTTACACAGTTACTGCCTTACAGTTTAATTCTGCAAGTACCTCTGTATTTGTATATAACTGGTTCATGTTTCTGTTGATTTTTTTTTTTGCATTAGTATGGATAACTAGGAATAGTTTAGGAGATGAATGTTTGCAAGATTAGGCTCTTCAGAAAGATTATGCTATGGATTTGTTCGCAAGGACAATCTGGTCAGACGGCAATAAGTCAGGTTGGGTTTTTTCATTCCTCACTTGATAGAAGGAGAGAAAGGTGTTCAAATGTGGTATACAATTATAAATATATACTTTTTTGCACTTTTTCCCTTTATCGTACCTTACTGTGTTATCCAATGCCTTGAACCCATATTTTCAGGAAGCCTGAAGTTGGCACTACAGTTTGAAGTTTTTACTACATGCTGTGAATGCAGGGAAAATTCACACAAAATTACATTTGTGTCAGATGTCAGTGCATGCTTCTAATCTGTATGTATTTTCATCTTTGTTATAAATGATGCTTTAATAAATCTTGTTTTAAAAAAAATTGCCAGCAGCTTTGATGCACGATTTTATCAGTGGTTGTTGTGGGTTTTCCGGGCTGTATTGCCATGGTCTTGGCATTGTAGTTCCTGACGTTTCGCCAGCAGCTGTGGCTGGCATCTTCAGAGGTGTAGCACCAAAAGACAGAGATCTCTCAGTGTCGCACTGAGACACTGAGAAAACCCACAACAACCATCGTTCTCCGGCCGTGAAAGCCTTCGACAATACATCGATTTTATCAGTCTTGAGTGGTGTAAAAATAGTTTTCTGGTATCATTCTTTCTTGAAATAAAATCTCAAGAGCCTCTTCAGGTTATTACTGATCTGATAATGTGTCTCCAATCAAAAACTATTATGGGCAGGAAACACGTTATTTTTAAAAAGTCTTGTGTTCTAATGACTGACTGCATTTTCACCACCACCACCACCCCCAACTTATATTTTGTCATCTTGCAAAGTTTTCTCATTGTGATTCATAAAGTCATTACCAGTTGAAGATGAATCCAGTGCAAAATCATGGCATATTGTTTATTTTAAAAAGGGGGGGGGGATGCAAGTTCTCATTATCTTCAAACACACAAGTGTTTTTATGTGCTGTAAGCCCTGCTAGTCAAACTTGTGCCTAAACATTCACAGCACTTTGGTGTAACAATGGCTTGGATCTTGCCTAGATTTCAATGGGTTGTGGCTGGTGGGGCAATTTTCACTGATCTTCCGCTTCCATGGGAGTCCTCAGTTATTCTTGGGGGGGGGGTTGGTCCCCCAGGAGACTTTTGTGGGGTGTTTTGGGCTGCCGTGAAAATTGACAAAAACCCTTGTGCCCTTGGAAATCTAAACAGGATCTAGCCCATCATTTTCTGGTTCCATAGTCTCTGTGATTGTCTTGACCATATTGGCCAGTCCAAACTATACGGTCTGAGGCTCTGTGAAACACATGTTTTGCTTTCACGTTAATTAGGTTGAGGTTGTTAGGAATACAGTTACAATGAATGTGCCTTGAGCACTCTACAGAAACAGCCAAACTGGCTGCCGCTTCTCCAAGTTTGCAGAAACTGTATTTGCTTTATTTCGAACCTTTTAGGCAGCCTCTCCAGGAACCTGCCTGTGATGGCTTACAAAATAAAAAATCGCAGCCATTAAGATCTTAATTAAAACCCAGCATTAAAATACTGCAGCAGAATGCAATGCATTCATCATAAAAACAAACCATAGACAGCTTAAACCAGTTTCTGGGCTGTGTAAAAACCAACCCCTTAATTAAAAGCCTGGGAGAGCAAAACCATTTTGGTCTGGTTCTTAAAAGAAAGCAATGTTAGACAATCAGCTGAGCTTCAAGGGGAAGGGCATTTCACTACTGAAAAAGCCCCATCTCTGATTGCCACCCACTTGACCTCCAAAGGGGGGCAGAGAGACCGAGGCTTGAGATGCAGACATCAACTGGCAGGCTGCATGGCTAATACCAAAATACAAAAATCAGCGGGTTTTCCTTCAGGAGCTCAGAGAGGAGGTGGAGGTGGGGATGTAACGGGACCCTGCCAGGAGAAGAAGAATGGGAGGGACTGGGTTTCTCTTTCACTTGCAAAACACCTCCGCTTTTTTCCTGCCTCTTGTTATGTTGTTCCCAACGTCCCCCCACCCCCATCCTTAGCTCCTGGAGGACTTTTGAAAGAGAGAGAAAGTGTGTGTGTGTGTGTGTGAGAGAGAGAGAGAGAGTCCTTCCAGTTGCAATTCCCCCCAAGTGAGCTGAGGTTCACATTGAGCAGCTGTTTTTTTTTTTAACTACAATGCCCAGGGATCCTTGCAGGATCCAACACTCCCCCGTGCATCTCGTGCGTTTTGACTAGGGATGGGCACTAACAGGAAAAAACAACAACACGGTTCGTTGTTCATTGCCATCCACAAACAGGGATTCATGAACATCGATGGACACGACATGTTCACGGACATGTTTATGGTTGGAGGTTCGTGGGAGCCGGAATGGCCCTCTTGGGACTTAGCTGAACTTGAGTCGGGGAAAGGAGAGTCCATGGGTCTCCTCCCCCTTTCATGTCATTTTCTCTTCACAGTGGCAAAACCTGGACTGTCTGCTGGAAGCTAATTGAGGAGTTACAAACTGACCTTCCCAGTGTCCAATACCCACCAAATTTGCAGGGGACAGAGTCCTCACTGTCCTCTGAAGACCCCCCAAGTTTCAGAGAGATTGGACCCTAGGAAAGCCTTGATCCATGGGTCCCTCTTTCCTGTCATTTTCACAGTGGAAAAAACAGGACTATCTGCTGGAAGCTACTTTGAGGGGTCACGAGCCAGAAGGAGTTCAGACAGAGTTCAGACAGTCCATGCCTGTGTTGCCTGGGGAATTGATTGAAAGGCACCAGACTGTCTGGCTCTACGAATGGTTGATGAATGCCACAAAGAGGGCTTGGAACGAACACATGTTCACCGGGAATGGGGCCTCACGAACAGCTTGCTCACGAACAGCAGATTGGGCGGTTCATGGCTTTTTTTTGTTCGTATTGCTGTTCGTGCCCATCTCTAGTTTTGACCCATAGCCTTCAAGCTGGCATCCTGGCTGCAGTTTCAGGACAATACGTTTTGGAGTGCATGCTTTTGGCTGCTCTGCCTTACTTCTGCTACCAGGTTGGTTCTGGGATTCTCTGCTTTGGCATTGTTCTGTTGGGCTTTGTTGGTTCTGTTTTGTATTGGGAGGCATTTGGTCAGTGGTTGCTCTCGTGTGGTTGGCTAAGGCTTCTTTGTCCTGGAGAAAGCAGATTGCTTTTCTCCATACAAAACAATGGAGAGAAGCTGAAGGCACCTTGTTCAGGGGCTTGTAGAATTGGACCCATTGACCCAATCTACTTGAAAATTGTGAGGCCTTTAGAGAACAGGCAGTCCTTGTTCTGCTGCAATTTTGGTGTAGTTTGCATGAACACCCCTCCCCAGCCCCCTCTGGAAAGATTTCACCATTGGGAATAATGGGTACAGTTAATTTTAGAATTTTTTTTAAAAAACTGACCTGCATAGAAAAGTGGTATGGGGGGACCTGAATATCAGGAATACCAGATTCTGAAAAATACCAGGGTTGTCTTGGTGCACATCTCTACATATATACATACACTATACAGAAGTGCAAGAAGTACTGGGCTTCTATGCAAACGTCAAATGCATTCAAGTTAAGCACAGTGCCCGTTCATCAAAGCAGCAGTGGGTGATACACAACCCTGTTTACAGGTAACACTGGATGCTTATACAACCTGACTGTACATGTGTACACTGTTTGTAAGGAAGAGCCAGAATACATTCACTTTGCAAATGAAATGGGTATCAGTGCCTGGATAAATGTGGGGTTTTGGTCACAATTGAGTATACACAGTACGTGGTTGTACATGTGTTCACTATAACTTGTGTACAGGGCTATAATCCTGGCTAGACCTGCTGAAGTAATGCCCATGTCTTGAGAAGTGCCTGTAATCATGATTGAGCCCTAATTGAACAGTCCAAGAAATCTAAGTGTGAAGTCTAAGAAACTGGCTCCTTGGACCCACTGGGAAGGGCTTGGGCTGCCCTTCTGGCTAACTGGAGGAAACTTGATTGCAATCTGTGCACTAAGTGGCCACTATAACAAACTTGACTAACTGCATGATCTTGTACATGTTTGAGAAGCACGTCTCAGCTGGGCTCACTTGCCAGTCAGTGTGCCCAGGGCTGAGAAGCTGGACCATATTGAAAGAGTTTGGCTTTAGGATGGAGTGCATGTTAGCTGCCAGAAGTGAGATCTTTTACTTAACACTCCCACTTAACCCTCCATTTGTTTGCAAGTACATAATGTGGGAACTGTACTGAACATTGAACACAAATGAAAATTGATGTAAATGCTCAGGTCAGACTTTCTGAGCTCTTCCTTTGAGATCCAGCTTGCTCCATGCACCCACTCATTCACGAAACACTCCGCCACAAGAGTGCAGCCTTGATGCGTCTGGTTGAATTATTTTTAAAAATTGCATGGTCAAGAGCGTGCCATTAATTTGGTTTTTCGTGATGTTTTTACTTGTTGGGGTACCTTTTTTGTTTTCATGCTAATGGAAATAAAACAAGGATTGTGTTTTTAGAAGGCTGGAAGGTACCAGCTTCACTGTGCGTATCAACGTGTGTTTTCAGAACTGAGCACAGAACAGCGGGAGAATTAAGGTGAGTTTATATAAGGATGTTCCTTGTGCGGACATCTGGTCCTTGGTTTTTTGGCACCATGCTGAGAACAGAAAGTACAACTTTACCACCATTATCTAAACACTGATTTGCTTGGATCTGAACAGTCTAAATCTATCACGTTGAATTCAGTGGATACATGTACTTGGATGTACACAGAAATCCCAGTTCACCTATTAGTTTCCCAATGGCTAAAGAGGTCCATCCTTTAAACCATCCTCAACTAGATTTTTAGATGCAGGTAAGATGTCTACAGAGATGTTTAAACAAGGCTGGATAATCTTTCCCAGCTGCCTGGTTTCCTGTGAGTTTTAATTTGATTATGGTCCTTATATGTGGGAGCCTGAGTAGACTATACTGACCTTGATGGACTAGTGATCTGATTTGTCAGCTGCCTCGAGCAGGATAGGGCAGGCAGGCAGCATAGAAATATCCTAAATACACTAAATTGATTGATTGATTGATTTCAGGTGTGTTCTTGTATTGCATGCTTGGTACTCAGAAACCTCCAACCCTACTTCATATTAGCGTAGTGGCGAAGAGTCTCTATGTGAGACGTCTGACACATAAAGAACATAT
Organism: Eublepharis macularius; assembly: GCF_028583425.1. NCBI lineage: Eukaryota > Metazoa > Chordata > Lepidosauria > Squamata > Eublepharidae > Eublepharis > Eublepharis macularius. The sequence continues at coordinate 42,599,708 of NC_072790.1, forward strand.
GTCGGGAGATGTAACGTTAGCAGGGAAGGGTAGTTTAAAAAGACGGAGCCGGCAGCGGGGCAAAGGAGCTGTGTGAAGGGGCTGTGAAATGCCAGATGGGAAACTTCAGCCCATTATAACCTCTCCAGGTCCAAGCCCAGATCGGGAAGGCAGCTCCAGCCCATTTCCATTCCTCACTGCCCTCTGGTTATAATCCCTCACCGTTTTAAACCGGAGAGGTAAAATTGACAAAGCCTTTGGGGGAGGGAAACATGAAATTAACAAACCTGCTGAGGAGTGATCACCAGCTCTGCCTTTTTGAACTATGCTTCCCGGCTAACGTGTCTCCCTCTACACTTGATGAACTCACACCCAGGCATCTCTTGTAGAGAGACTAAGTTGTTGGGTTACGAATCAGCACTGAATCCCACTATTGCCATGAGCTCAGTAGGGGGCCTTGAGTAAGTCACTCTTAGCCCCAGCTCCCTATAAGTGCAGTTATTAGTGAATACAGTATATGTTTGGCATGCAAAAGGTCCCAGGTTCAGTCCTCAGTATCTGCAGTAAAAAGAATCAGGAAACAGGTGATGTGGAAGTAGGTGACGTGAAAGACGTCGCTATGAACCCCGGAGAGCTGCTGCCAATCTGAGCAGACAATACTGACCTTGGTGAACCCATGATCTGATTCAGTGTCAGGCCTCTTCATGTGTGTACGAATATTTTTCTCATTCTATTTATCTTGGATATAAGTTATCATTATAGTAAGTTAACTTGGAGGTGGCTGTCTGAGGGTTTCACAACTGGGGAGTGCTGGGAAGTCTGGTGGTACACCCAAGTTTCTGGCCTGATTGGCTCTTGCAGCTGTTGATAATTAAAATCCAATTAACTTGATTACTGGCCGAAGTAGATTTGAATGATGTGCTAGTTTTGTATTTCCTTTTTGAGGGAGCCTGTCTTTTTAAGCGTGTGCCTACTGAGAAGGCCACTCAAAGAATGTGTTCAAAGGATTCTTTGATAGAGGCGAACCTTTGCTGTCAGGGAAAGGTGGTGACTGCTTTTTTCCCACCCCTCCCAGATTAGTTCTTCGGCCAGGATCTTAATCTGCTGTTTCAAGGGAAAGGGGGGAAAACGGAGAGGGCTGAGTGAGGTGGATCATTTGGTGCTCAAACCAAAGCAGCTAAAATGTTCCGGCTGGTGAAGACCCTCAGCTACTGTCTTTGCGTGCTGCTGCCAGTAGCTTATGGGACTCGGTACACTTTTGCTAACTTCCCAATCCGAAGAGCGGACTCTGTTCCACACCAGGTCAAAACTTTGGGTAGAGCTTCCACACCTCTGGCTGACGAGCCCTACTCCCGCGGAACTGGCAGCTATTCTTCAGCAGTCTCCCCTACAGGTAATTATACTCCAGTCTGAAGGAGGGCTAGCCTTTAAGGAGGAGGGGGGAAGATGGACTTATTTATTTTAAAATTGTGTGGGGTAGCCTGAGCCTGCGTTTCCACACACACACATGCACAGTGTTTCATTTTATGCTCTAGTTTTCTGTCTTGCCTCTACAATCACTATATATTTTCTTTGTATTCTACTTTCTCTTCCGAAGAGTTCTGGTTAGTGTATTTCATTCTGTCCCCAAATTAATAACAATAATATTCGATTTATATACCGCCCTTCAGGACAGCTTAATGCCCACTCACAACAGTTTACAAAGTATGTCGTTATTATCCCCACAATAAACACCCTGTGAGGTGGGTGGGGCTGAGAGAGCTCCAGAGAGCTGTGACTGACCAAAGGTCACCTAGCTGGCTTCAAACAGAAGAGTGGGGAATCAAACCCGGTTCTCTCCAGATTAGAGTCCCACCACTCTTAACCTCTACACCAAACTAGTAGATAAAGTAAATTATTTACTTTATCTACACCCTGCCTTTCACTCCAAGGGGACTCAAAACAGCTTACATATTTCTCTTGTTTTTCTCTCACAACACCCCTATGAGGCAGGTTTGGCTGAGAAAGAGCACCTAACTCAAAGAGACCCCCTTTTGCTTCATAGCTTCGTGGGAATTGCAACCAAGGTATCCCCTGCCTTAGCCTGACAGGTCACTCGTTGCATGACAATAGTATAGTTTTTATTCTGGAAGATGCACAATTTCAGCTGGTGCATTTTTTCTCTTCTTGTAGATGTGACAGCAGATATCTAATACAGTTGTTGTGAGAATTACTGAGCAGAACAGTTCCAATTGCTGAGCCTTTTTAAAGAAGTATTCATAAGCTCAGAAAGTCAGTGGGAGAGGTATAGGAAGTAACACTCTTGCCAACAGTCTGCTGCATAACCTAGTTAGAGATGAGTACTGGTTACAAACCTGTTTGTGTGTGGAAAAACCCATGTCCTTAAACCAGAGGCAACCAAAGATCTCATAAAAGAGATCGCTGGTGGCTGTAGTGCGTAAATAAAGGTCTGCAAGGATCCCTAGACACCTGTGCCTGTAGCATTCTTTTTATGCTTTTCAGCATGAAAGTGTTTTTAATTTTTTTAAAAAAAATAACCCAAGTAAATCAACTAGATAAGATCCTTAAAGATAAAGATTTCTCTCTGGGGACCAAGATCAAGATAATCCAAACTATGATATTCCCCATTACTGTGTATGGATGTGAAAGTTGGACAGTGAAGAAAGCTGACAGGAAAAAAAATTGATGCATTTGAAATGCGGTGCTGGAGGAGAGTCAGCCGAAAAGACAAATAAGTGGGCGCGAGATCAAATCAAGCCTGAATTCTCCCTAGAAGCTAAAATGACAAAACTAAGGCTATCGTACTTTGGTCACATCATGAGAAGACAAGATTCTCTTGAAAATCAATAATGCTAAGAAAAGTGGAAGGCAGTAGGAAAAGAGGGAGACCTAAAATGAGATGGCTTTCCTCAGTAAAAGAACCCACATCCTCCAGTTTGCAGGATCTGAGCAAGTCTGTTAATGATAGGACATTTTGGAGGTCTTTCTTTCATAGGGTCACCATAGGTTGGTGGCGACTTGACAGCACATAACTCTCTCCCCCTCTCCCCCTCTCACTCCCCCCCTCTCTCTTTCTCTCTCTCTCTCTCACACACACAATCAGTTAAGCTCCTAAACTAGATTATTTGGCAAGAAAGACAGAGGCATGCTCCAAATATACATACCAGTTAACATGTACCTTCCTAGTACCTATGGGAGCTGGTGCTACCAAATAAATGTGTACATAAGTAAAAGCAAGTTCAGGTATACTTTGTAAATCCTTACATCTTGAAGTCTGCAGCAGTCTTGGATTTGTGACACAGTATCTATTGCAGAACATACATCCAAAATTGTGGTATTTTAAAAAAGACCCTTCAGATGTCCAGTTGTGAGTTAACAAGCAGCAAGGACTCCAGAGCGACAAAGGATCGTGGCCATCTCTTTAAGAATTTATCTTGCAATCCTGTCAGTTACTGAACCAGAAAAACCATGTCGCTTTCTGAGTAGCCACAGATTATCAATCACAGTAGAGTGATGGAGTCTGAATTCAAATATTTTTAAAAACTAAAGACTGTTTTAAATTTGAAAATGTTTCCCCTCACCATACTTTAAATCCAAGAGGCATGCAAAAGTGATCTAAAAATCTTAGGTTGCATTTAGAAACATAGAAACATGGGAAATGTAGGCAGCTTGGAGGAATGTTGGACATGAGAGTTGAAAAGTCCATTGGACAGCAGTCGGAGAGCCAAGCTGCAAGACCAGGATGCCTACATTTCCCATCAAAACTTGAGGGAAGCTGACAAGTGTCCAACCTGTGTCAGGCGTCACTTGTAGCTTGACCCTATGGCTCATCTTTTGCTTGTCTCTTTGATACCTCAAGCACAAATTTGAACAAATGTCTACTGTCGCGATATGCACAGGGCATCCTTACCCTTGGGACTAAATGATAACAGTTCAACACAGCTGTTGCCAATCTAAGGTGTATTTTGTGCTTAATGGGCACCTCTCCTTACAGTCTTCCTCAATTTGGTGATTGTGCTTTCTTCTTTTTTTAAATACAGCATTAGTAATGGTAGATAGGTAAAGATAAGTCTGTTTAAAACACAATAGAAATGTGTGGCATTCATAAATAATGAAATACAGAAATGAAATGGGGGCTTCAAATAGAGAGGAAAGAAATGAATATATAAGGTAGGGGGTAAGCAACCTGTGTTCTAGAGAGAAATGTTGCCCAATCAGTAGGGAACCCAAGTATGGATGTTGAAAAAAATCTTTAAATTAAGGTATAATGGAGGAGTGGGTAGGATGCTAGAATCACCAGTATGGGAAGAGAATGACTGGCAAGGATTTTTATGGAACTAAAGGGCTTCTTAGAGCACTTAACAGAGCCAAGCTACAAGTGATGCTTGACACAGGTTGGACACTTGTCACCTTCCCTCAAGTTTGATGGGAAATGTAGGCGTCCTGGTCTTGCAGCTTGGCTCTCCGACTGCTGTCCAATGGACTTTTCAACTGTCACTTGTCCAACATTCTGCCAAGCTGCCTACATTTCCCATCAAAACTTGAGGGAAGCTGACAAGTGTCCAACCTGTGTTAGGCATAACTTGTAGTTTGGCTCATAGAAAGGGGAATGAAAAAGGTGAGCAGTTTCCAGTAGTCAAATGTGAACCATGCGCAGCTTAATCTCAGTGTCCTAAACAGTCACATGGGGGGGGGGGGCTGTGTATATTTAGGATTTATAGTGAGAACTCATGTGTGTCACTTCCTAATAAAGGGCTCCCAACAACCAGTGTTTGGGTTGCAGAAACTTTGCAGATCAACATGTCAAGTTGTATATTTTCAGTTATACAAACGGCTTTCCTACACTGACTCTTTGTTGGTACCTTAACCTCTAGTATGCTGACCTCTGATAAAAGGTAGATATATTCTCCTGCTCTCTGATAAAGCATTGCTATTCTATTTCACCTCCCTCCCTTCCCCCCCCCCCACCTGATTTGATATTTTGGAGCCTGTTACTAAAAACTGCTAAAATGGTTTCAAGTCTTTTGATCGAGAGCTCTCTCTGAAATTCTCAACACTCATAGCAATCCCATCATCAAGTTCTGTTCTAGAAAGCGAACTCTTGCATTATACTTTACTATCTCAGCAAAACAAGCGCCTAGATCCCATTACATAGCCCAGGAAACTCCAGGAATTTTAATTTTCAGGATCAGTTTTTCCAAGCCCAACTTCAATAAATATGGAATTCTGTGCTTGTTTTTCTTGCAGATGAAGTTTGCCGGAGCAGGCCCCTGGATCTTGTGTTTATCATAGACAGCTCCCGCAGTGTCCGACTTGAGGAATTTGAAAAAGTGAAAACCTTCTTGGACAAAATGATTGACTCCTTAGATGTGGGAGAGGCAGCCACTCGTGTGGCAGTAGTGAACTATGCCAGCACAGTAAAGGTTGAGTTTAATCTTCGAACGTATTTCGACAAAGCTTCCATGAAGCAAGCAGTATCCCGTATCAGTCCCTTAACTGCAGGTACCATGACTGGTCTGGCTATTCAGACAGCCGTGGATGAGGCTTTTACAGAAGAATCAGGAGCTAGGCCGTCTTCCCTCAATATTCCCAAGGTGGCAATAATAGTGACCGACGGGCGGCCTCAGGATCAGGCGCAGGAGGTGGCATCCAGAGCTCGGGCTTCTGGGATTGAGATCTATGCTGTTGGGGTTGACCGAGCAGACATACAGTCTTTACGGCTAATGGCTAGCGAGCCAGTGGATGACCATGTTTCTTATGTGGAGACTTACGGTGTGATTGAAAAGTTGGCTTCAAAATTTAGAGAGACTTTTTGTGGTAAGGTCATCATTTTATCTTTCTTTGTGCTGCTGTGAGAAACAATGTCTGGTTTACTAACAGTGCCATCCTAAGCAGCGTTACACCTTTCTAAGCCTGCTGAAGTCTGCTTAGGACTGCATGGTAACTATATGTCACACTATTGTGGTAGATTTGTGGTAGATTAACCCAGTGCTTTTTTTCTAAAAAAATGTTTAGGGGCACTCTCAGTTGGAGTTGGTTTAGCGGGAATTCCAACAGTTAATTTTTTTTACTTTCTCCCATTAGATTCACAAAATGTTTACGGGTATGCGTCCCCTGCGTTCCCCCAGAAAAAAAGCACTGGTAACCCATGTGGGGGGAGATCTCAGAAATCATAAAGGTGTGTTTGTGATGTGTGACTAGTACCTTTTATAGAAAGTACAGCAAGCCCTGCTTTTCTTCCTAGTTACAGGATTTTGTAAGTTATATAATTTGGGATCTTAAATTCAAATTTTACAGAGATATGGGCCTCCATTAAATCCTACATTGTTTTCTGTCAGTGTTATTCACAGCACAAGCCATACCATATGTGAGCTCAGCTAAATGTCATTGCTAGCCTTAGCAATTATTCAAATATTCACTGGTTAAAATGAATTTGTTTGTATCACTGTACTATTTGAATTCACTTTTTCACAAGGGCCTTGTATTAAAATGGAGACTTCCACCAAAACTTACCATCTGTGGCAGAGATCTTGAAAACCAGCCTCCTCTCTGAAGTGGCAAGTCTTGGTGTGAGGCACGATTTCCTTATGGAAGTACTTTCAAACAAGCAACTAATTATGTGGAAACTGAGCGGTATAATTCTATAAGAGGATTGTACCACCCAGCTAATCAAATAAATGTTCCATCTTAAGAGCATGGAAAAATAAAAAGTTCTTTTATGGGACCATTAAACAGGATTCTGTTTGCTTATCCTCTAGCTGTGGACGCCTGTGCCCTTGGCACACACAACTGTGAGCACATCTGTGTGAGCAGTGATAGTTCCTGGCACTGTGACTGCCATGAAGGATACACTCTGAATCCAGATATGAGGACTTGCTCAAGTAAGAATGTGGGCCACTCAACCCATTTTGTGAGGATAACGTTTTTAAGGGGGGAATGGTGGTGTTAGTATAATTCCTCAACTTCTCTCTTAGTTAGGGAGACCTGTGCCTCTGGAACTCACGATTGTGAGCACATTTGTGTGAGTACCGATGACTCCTGGCGCTGTGACTGCTATGAAGGGTACACCCTGAATCCAGATAAGAAGACCTGTTCAAGTAAGAAGCTGGTAGCTACAAAATAATACAATTCCTTAGCATTTATATAGGACATTTCAAAGCTTCATGCACTTGAAATCCTTAAGAAAATATTGTAAATGTTGGTATCATTATCCCCATATTGAAGATAAGGGGCTGTGGTAGTTGTTTTCTCTGACTGCTCGGTGAATTGCTGGCTGAAGTGTGTTTTGGATCAGCAGGGACTTGTCACGTCACAGCTGAATCCTTATCCCACACAAGCCCTTGCTAAGTAATGCCTCAGTAGCTGATAGATTCATGTATTACCTCAATAAATGTCATCAGGAAGATTAAAACATTCGTATAACAGTATTATTGCTTAAAACGCTTCTCCTAGTTAGGGACATCTGTACAGATGGAAGCCACGACTGCGAGCAGATCTGCGTGGCCGGTGATGGCTCTTGGAGCTGTGATTGCTACGAAGGATACACCTTAAATCCAGATAAGAAGACCTGTTCCAGTAAATTTAATTTTTGTTTTGTTTTAACTATTTCTACTCAGCTCTTCCACAATACAATACAATACAATACAATACAATACAATACAATACAATACAATACAAATTCAATGCAATTCTGTTTAACACAGATGAAATTCTAATGCCAGTTAAAAACCCTTCATAAATTAAAACTTTCTCCACGAATAACTTCTTCCTTCGGCCTTATCAGTTAATTCAGTGCTACTTTGGCTTAAAAATGTGGCAGCTAATTCAGTACTATTTGGGGCATGAAAAGAAAAGCTTACCCTTGCATTTCGTAGCCAAAGGCTGGCTGCCGAGTGGATTGAAAAATAAAATCACACAATGGGCCCAGAAGAACCTCTAGGTTTGTTTAAAGGGAGGGGGAAGGTTTTTTTTTTTTAAAAAGTGTTATGAGCCATGTGTACAAATGTTGGCGGGGGGGGGGGGGAAGAAATTCAGGAAGCACACGACATTGTGCCAGTCACCAATACCATGAGGAAGAGGAAATGATGGGAAGGGCAGGAATAGCTATGGTGCGGTACTTGGACAGAGCAAGAGGGGAACTGAAGGGGGACATGGAGCCAGCAGCAGTAGAGGGACAGCAGGAAAAAGTGCAAACAGCAGAGGAGTGGAGGTCCAGTAGGGGCAACAAATGAGATCTCTTCCTTGTGAATATGTCCATGTTCCCACTTGTTTTCTGTGTGTAATGTGATTCCCTTTTACAGTCCGGTCTTCATCTGAGGATGTCTGTGCATCTGGAACCCACGACTGCCAGCAAATCTGTGTACCTAGTGGCAGCTCCCATTATTGTGCCTGCTATGAAGGATACACGCTGAATGCGGATAAGAAAACATGCTCAAGTAAGAATGATTGCTGTATTCATAAACATGTTGAGGAATTAAATGGACGCAAAGGATTTTTAAAAAGTTAATTTACCTCAGAGCCTTCCGTCCCATGAAGAGGAATACAAAGGAAATTGCTATCACACGGGGGATAAGAACATAAGTCCAGCATTCATTTGCCCTGAAGGACCATCAAATGGAACATAGAGGCCAAAGCCTTCCCTTGCTGTTGCCCTCTTATTACTGGTAATATGAGGTTTTTACTACCTCTAGACATGATTCTCTTGGTTAGTGGCCATTCATAGATGTGTCTTCCAATAGATGAAGCTGCCTTCTACTTAGTCAGGGCCTTAGAGCCAAGCTACAAGTGACGCCTGACACAGGTTGGACACTTGTCAGCTTCCCTCAAGTTTTGATGGGAAATGTAGGCATCCTGGTTTTGCAGCTTGGCTCTCCATTACAGCTGCAAGACCAGGATGCCTACATTTCCCATCAAAACTTGAGGGAAGCTGATAAGTGTCCAACCTGTGTCAGGCGTCTCTTGTAGCTTGGCTCTTAGTCTATCAAGATCAATATTGTCTAATGTGACTGGCAGTGGCTCTCTAGGGTCTCATGTAGAAGTCTTTCACATTGATTTGGAATGCTTCTGTGGATTTGCATACTCTCCTTTCTCCCCTTGTGTGAGGGTTCTGTCCTCTGCTTCCTGGGTTCTGCTGACCTTACTGTGATATCCAAAATGCAAACCGTACGTCAGTGCTTCCTTCCAAACTGTGGTTTTCAAACCTATTTCAAATCATTCATTCAAACTGTAGTTTGGAAGCAAGACACTGACATCCATTTACCACTTTGGACAGCACGTTATGCTTGGTGAAAATCAGGAAATGAACATGGAAGGGGAATACAAATTGCAAACTCCTTTTCTGTGAGATGGAAATATTCTTCATCTGCTCCAGCATATTCTGGAAATCTTCGGTAGTATAGAATGAGAATACACTGCATATGCTGGATTTATGTCACAAATTATCTTTATTATTATATTGTGTGCCAGTATTGTGTTGGTGTCCAAGTCTCCCCCTGCCCCAATTTATATTTGGTTTAATTTTAATTTCTGGGTAGCTCACTTCAACAGCAATAAGCCCTACTTGAAAATTAATTAAGCTTTTAAAAATAGATCTCATTTTAAATGAAGGCAATGTAACCTTTTCCAGTTAACAGTTCTTTTCACCATTAGGAGATCTTCTAAGTCCATAAAAGACTTGTGTTTCGAGCTCTTGTTTCATTCCACGGAGATTCATCAATTGCACATTCAGAGAACTTTGGTGTAAACATGAAATTAGACTTGCTGTCATAGTCAAAATTGTTCTCTCTCCTCCCACTGCCTCTAATTAAATATCAGTCCTTTATGCATAGTTCAATAGCAAAAATATTCCACAGATGGTACTAAACAAGACGGTAAGACAATTAGTTTCAACATCAACAATCTCTATTATGTTATAAATGGAAACAATCCTGAAGCTACCAGACTATTAATAGGATTTTGCATTTCATAGTCGATGGGTTGCAACTTGCAAGCAATTAACACTGTATAATTTACATAAACACATGAATAGATTGTAAGAAAGCATAATAACCTCACAGTCCCATATAATTTTGCTAAATATCGGGCTTTGGTAACCTCGTAACCGGGGCTCATTTCGAGGGGGAACATGCAGGAATGCAGTTCTGGCAGTTCCTTAGAGGTCACATGTCAGGTGGCCCCGCCCACCTGACTCTCGGCCATTTTGGGCCCGTTTCAGCCTGGATTGGGGCTGAAACAGCCCAGATCAGGCCTCTGACGGGTGGTGGATCACTCTCCCACTCAGTAGCGGTCCAATCCTGACCATTTTGGGCCCCTTTTCGGCCATTTTCAGCCCCTTTTTGCCATTTTGGGCCCAATTTTGGCCCTGAATGGCAAGGATTGGGTCCAAAACAGCCAGGATAGGTGATGTCAGGGGGTGTGACATATGCAAATCAGCTATACTAATGACACGCTTCTGGTGATGTCAAGAGGAGTGGCATATGCTAATGAGTTATGTTAATTGATTATACTAATGAGTCCCTCTAGCTTTTTTTCTACGAAATGACCCCTGCTCATAATCTTGGCATGCCCTGACCTCATCAGATCTTCTACCCTGGTTAGTACTTGGATGGGAGACCACCAAGGAAGTCCAGGGTTGCTATGCAGAGGCAAGTAATGCCAAATCACCTCTGCTCATGTTTTGCCTTGAAAAACTTTATGGGATTGCCTTAAGTAGGCTGCAACTTGATGGCGCTTCACACAGAACCTTGGCATACATACTGATAGCGCCACCCCAGACCTTGGTGCCCAGGACTAGATCTCTACCCAAGCAACCAAGGCATGGGCAGCACTGCAGTGGAGTGGGAGAAGGCAGTAGCCAGAGCTTATGCCCTCTATTGCCTTACAGATCTACATAGCTAGTAGTGAGATCAAAGGAAATCCCTGAAATGCTGATAGTACTACTACTGGAGGCTTGGCTTGTTGGGCGAGTGTCTCCAAGTACAATCCTAGTCTCTACCACCCCACAACTTCACAGGTAGATCTTGTATTTTTTTTCAGAGAGGGCAAAAAAAAAAACGTTACCTACTGCTGGTACAGATATTGAACATGGCAGCAGTCTCCAGAGTGATTGATACATGAAGGTTGCCACAGCACTCGCCAATGTACTTGCTGGCATCTGATTGTTAAAGTTCAAAACAGGGAACTCGGGGCTGCTCCCTGATGTCAGAGTGACTAACAAAGTGCTGAGGTCATCCTGAGCAAGCTTTGCCACAGCTGTGTGACCTGGGCTTGGCTATACACAGATTTCCTTTTGCGTCTGTGCTTCTCTCTGTGGTCAGAGGGAACAAACTTTGCCCTTTGAAAATGGAAATCACACAGCCTCTCTTTCCCTAAGTAAAAAAGCGGATCTAGGCTTTCTTGTGCCTCACCAGTTCAGGAGGCATCAGAAATAGCCTGAGAACTATTACCTTTGTATCCATAGACAGCTCCCATTCAGAAGCAGCGTCCATCTCATGCATTAGAACCTTCCAACATTTTGCAATTGACCCTGTGCAGCCATTTTGTGGTGGTACCTACTACTCTTGCTCAGAATTTCAGAAGTGACTACACCAGTCAATGAGTTTTGGAGGGCTTATGGAGCTATCTCCCTGACTTATGGGTTGTTTGGGGGCCACTGAAGTAAGTGACTGACTGATTGCATTAACTGAATTTTTGACTGAGGCCCACTTTTTCAATTTTGTTCAAAAATCTGTTTTTATTTTTTTTCCTCAATGCTTGTGATCCAATGTTTATTTTACTTATAAGAACTCAATTAAGAATCAGTTATTTATTTGATTTTGTAATAGTTTCTTTGTTTAATATCAAAATCAGGATAGTACTAATATGACTACTATATATTTCTTGTTTTCTCCTCAGGAATATCAAGAAGTAGTCTATCTTCTGAGGTAACAGAAGAGGCCTGTAAATGTGAAGCTTTCATTAAATTTCAAACGCTGGCCACTTCGTATTTTGAGACAATATCCACAAAACATATCCTTTCCTTGTCCACCCCCCGCTTTGGGTTTCCTTTGTGGGTGTCTTGCTTTTTCAGATCTTTCTGGAACTTAATTTGATTTACAAAATCTCTGGTGTAAATGTACCCTCCAAAAATAGGAGTTCCTATTTCTTTTTAAAGGCTTTTGAGATACTGAGTGCAAAATGTGTCAGTGAAAAGAAGAACATACTGCTTGCATTCAAATTAACTACATAACTCAAGGAGATGGATTTCAATTACACAGTCCAACTACTAGATTGCACCCAAGGGTTTCAGGCACAGCAACTAGTGTGAGATGGGGCAGGGGGTGGCGACTAGCAGCAATGCATGCCATCACTTCTGCAAAAACCCAGAAGTGATGTCATACCTCTCTAAGAATTTCTGGAAACTCTGTGGAAAACCATAGAATTTTGGGTGATTTCTAGAGGACTAAAGTCTAGACTTTTTTTTTAAAAAAAACTCTGAACAACAGAGGGAAGCTAAAGGCGGGGGCTAGAGATTCCCTGCTTTTGCCAGGGGCTTGGCACCCATATTGCACCCTAAGACTAACAGTTCTGTATATAGAAATAGGCACATAGGTTAGCATTGGAAGGTGATCCAGAGATTGTGGCCATGAACAAACAAGACAGACCTGAAAAACAACAACCCAGGTTTGTAGAAAAATTTGAAATCTTAAAAAAAATGGAGAAGAGGGGGCATTAAATTCTACAATGATAAAAGGAGTATCTTTAGCTCCCAACTAGAGATGGGCACGAACAGAAAAAAAAAACTGAACATGATGTTCGTTGTTTGTTGGCATGCACGAACAGGGACTCACGAACAACCACGAATATGGCCTTGTTCACGAACATGTTCGTGGTTGGCTGTTCATGGGGGCCAGCAGGCTCTCCTTTAACCATCATCCAAGTTTGGTCAAGATCCCTACTGCACCAGTCCCAGAAACCTGACCTGAGCAGGCAACAGGAAAGATACCAATAATAAATAATAGCTTGGCCCCAGAGCCTGGCAGCAGCCCTGGAACTTGAAGGGGTAGATCCCTACTGCACCACTCCCAAAAACCTGACCTGAGCAGGCAGCAGGAAAGGTACCAATAATAAATAATAGCTTGGCCCAGAGCCTGGCAGCAGCCCTGGAACTGGAAGGGGTGGATCCCTATCCCACCACACACAAAGAAAATTCAAGCTCCAATGCACTCTCTGTATCAAAATGCCAACAGCACCTGTCTTTCTCCCTCTCCACTGTCTGCAAACTAAACCAGAGCTGGGAGCCCCCCTCCCCCCTGGTCTTTGCTCCCTTGTAACAAATTTGGAGCTCCACACTTGAAAGGAAGACCTGCCTATCAAGCTACATTGGGCTTAGATTGGGGTTTCCAGGGCAACAACAGGAGTTCAGAGTTCAGACAATCCCTTCTTAAGTTGCCAAGCAAATTGATTGCAGGTGCCAGACTGTCTGCAGCAACGAACAGCAACGAACGAGGCTTGCAACGACCACCTGTTCGTTTAGAATGGGGCCTCACGAACAGCTTGTTTGCGAACAGCAGATTGGGCTGTTTGTGGCTTTTTTTTGTTCGTATTGCTGTTCGTTCCCATCTCCCAACCTTGTCCCAATGATGCCACTTCCACCCTTCCCCTGTTTGGGGCCGAAATTGGCCCTGTGAAGCACAGGAGCACTCCCATGGCCAGCTGCAAATGATTTCATGAATGATATTGCTGGACATTGTTCTGGTGACTCGCTGCCCCTCAAAGTTTCTTGGGTCTAGTCTGCCAAGGCACCAGTCTGCTTTATTGATCTGAATGGGATAAGCTTGAGCTGTAACTACATATAGTCACCAGTAACCAGTATGAGAAACAGATGTTTAGCTTAATTAGTGCAGGATGTAATGATTTCAAGAGATATATCTATTAGGTACAATATCTCTTTTTGATAAATCATGCATTTTTATGACTTTCAAACTTTTATTTTCTAATCCTTTATATATTAATCAGGGCCCGGCAGGACCTACTATCCTTTCGCTGGGCCTGCAAGACAGAGTTGTTCTGCCAGGCATATGGCTGAGGCTGGGCCTCCACCGACCTGAAAAAAGGGGTGTATAAAATCTTAACCCTCCCTGTGAAGGCTGTCCACCATCCTGTTTTAAACGTGTGTTAATACTCTGTTTTAATGTAGATGATTTTTTATTGTATTTTAATATGTTGTTATCCACCCTGAGCCCGCTCGCGGGGAGGGTGGAATAGAAATTTGAAATAAATAAATATTATTGCAGTTAGACAGGAGTTAGTATGGAGTTCAATCTTGTCGGTAGTCACTGGTGAGATAAACTCCATTGACTTTAGTGGTATTTATCCCTGAGTAATGAAAATCAGGATTTCAGTGTCAATATTTTAACACCCTCATCACAGATTTAACTTTATGTAAATACAATTGATTACAGTATAATTGTATTTTTAAATCAGCATTTCGGGAAATCAGGTGTCACCAAGGAGGCTGCCAGTGGCTTCCTGAGCAGAGTTTTACCCTTCCTGATGCATTGAAACCAGTGGGCTTAAAAGGGTGTTAACTCTATTTAGGATTGCAGTGTGAGAGTCTCATGATTTTGGCTCATGGACTTTGAGAAAAATTAACAATATTTACATAGTGGCAAATGTGAAGCTCTCACAGGGCCTGCCTCATATCTCTGAAATTATGTGAATATAATCTTTGGATAAAAATGGAATTTGAGAAATGTCGTAATGCAGATATTTATGCCCTGTAAAGTAAATGCAGTGAAATCTGTAACATGTCCTTAACTGTTAACCACTTGATGATCTCTCCAAGCAACTAGAAAACTACCAGTACAGAGGAGAGCACGTCTTGTAGAGATATTGACCCTGTTTCAGTTCAAATCAACACACTCTGCTATTGTACTTCACAAGATTTTCTTTCAGCAAACTAGCAAAAGACCGGATCGTATCATTATTATGACGGATTGTGCAAGATGGCAAGTCTGATTGGTGATGATATTTATGCTTGGTGCATATGTTGTCTGACTGAAGCACTATCATGCTATATATACATAAATCACTGCTTTCACGTGGGGCTTTCTCTTCTCATGTCTGCATGAGGGTCTTCTCAGTGAGAGCACAATGCTTTGCAAACTCCCTTTAAACCAGATCAAAAATAAATCCTCGTTGATCTAGCTTAAAGGGGTAATGCAGGAAGGGAGCGGGGTAAAGCAAAGCTATATTTTTCAAAAATGGCAAGGGGCCGCTACATGCCATTGCTTTCCTTTATTGGCCTTTAAAGGGCACTGACTTCTCCAAGCCCAACCACACTGTTAGAGTGACTGAGAGCCAAGCTACAAGTGACGCCTGACACAGGTTGGACACTTGTCAGCTTCCCTCAAGTTTTGATGGGAAATGTAGGCATCCTGGTCTTGCAGCTGTAATGGAGAGCCAAGCTGTAAAACCAGGAGGCCTACATTTCCCATCAAAACTTGAGGGAAGCTGACAAGTGTCCAACCTGTGTCAGGCGTCACTTGTAGCTTGGCTCTGAGAAAGGGAAGGAGAAGGGAGACTTTCCAAGCTGCGAACGGGAAAGAAACTGTGGCTATTGCTGTCCTGCTGCACTTTTGCACACTTATGATGGAGGAAAGGGGAGGGAATGGGAATCTGTTTTTGTCTGTTTCGGTTGTGCTTGCTGCTGCTGCTGCTGTTGTGACTGAGAGTGAGTTTTCACACTTCCACATAGAGGCAGCCCTTGCTATATTTTCTCTACAATTTTATTTGCATATTGTATTTAAAAATAAATACCCCGTATTCCCTCCATCCCCATTATCACATATGGATACATGTAAAGTCATATAGACAGATACCTCTCATACAGTGCATCAGGACGATTCTTTCTACATCTTACAATCTGGGAAGTGTTTCACTTTGGAGAAGTCTTTATCTCAGTGGGAGAAGCTGAACTATGCAGTATGGTTAGCTATACATGTAAACCCCACTTTTCTTCTCTCATGGAATTGAAGGTGGCATCCATCTGGTATGCAAGAAGTCTTCCATTTAGGAACAGACCAGCCTGTTGTGCTTCAGCAAGGTCGCTAGCACATCGGCTGCTTCCACACACATTGGATAATGCACTTTCAATGCTCTTTAGCGATCATTTGGAACTGGGTTTTCGTGTGTGAAACACAAAATCCACTTCTAAAGGATAACTAAAGTGCATTGAAAGTGCATTATTCAATGTGTGTGGAAACGGCCATCATGTGCCTTCAGATTATGTTTTATAGTACTGAAGAATTTAAAACGAAAAAAAATTTCTGCAGCAGACTGGACTGGACTGAATAAATGAGTTTCCTATACAGGAGGAAAAAATCTGTACTGTATTGAATAAACCATGTATTGCAGAATGTAAAGTTATGTGAAGTTTCTGTGCGATGTTGTTTGTTCTTGACACACCCAAAAAGACAAGTGAAACGATCAAGGTTGGGAACGCTTTCCCTGTGATAAAACACAAGGGTTTTATGGTTTGGTGTGTGTGTGGGGGGTGGGGTGGGGGGTGGGGGGAGGCAAGGAGAAGGATATGATAGTGGTTTTTAAAATAATGTATGGGGTGGAGAAAGTGGGTAGAGCATAGATGCCTTCTATAAAATAATGGAGCTGATGGGCAGCAGATACAGGACAGAATTCTTCCACACTTCATGTGGTAGCAGCTGTTACCAAAAGATTCAGACTTACCTTCTTGATGGACACTGGCAAGGATCCTGGGGGATGTGAAGGCTGTCTCTTGAAAATTAGATGTATGCCGCTTCTTTCCATACAAACACATCCCAGGGGAAATATTGGGTTTTATTTACCTATTGAACTGGTCCTTAACAGGAAGGCTTTAAAAAGCCATCCTTATTTTAAATAGGCTGCAACAAAATAAAAAAAAATGAAAGCATTAAGTTCTGAAGAAATGTGATCAAATGGGTAGGTGAAGAATTCTCAGGTGCCACTTCTGCCCTTCACACGTTTCATTGTGGCTTTGGGCCAGGTTTTTGGACAAGACAACTAAGGGAAGATTCAGTAGCGTACTGGTTAGCAAATTCATCTCACCAGTGAGCCTGCCCAAGCAGAACAGAGGAAGAGCTCAGCTACAGATGAAGATCTAGATCAAGGATCACCAACCGTTTCTGTAATTAGAGCTACTTCTGAGGAATGGAAAAACAAATCTCAAGCTACTCCCCTCCCCAGCTAGGGGTGCTATTTGCTCACTTTCAGTGAGCAAACACTCACTGAAGCACCCACAATCCTCTCTAGCATGGGGAAATGGTAGTGGTGGGGGGAGACACAGTGTCCAGCAACACTACAATGTCACTTCCAACTGCATAACCAGAAGGGACATTGCTTGTGTCATGGGATGCACTATAATTTCCACAAAACTCTATTATAAAACCACAGAGTTTCAGGGAAATGCTAGAGTGTCCCACAACATGGTGACATCACTGCTGATTATATTAGTGGCATCACAAGATGATATTTCAGTGAGTCTCCCTGCACCCCCACCCAGTCTCTTGAGGATTGCTGGCTGAGGGTCGGCAACCCAACCCCTAGGATATTACTAAGTTTTGTTCTGTCCTAGAGACAGAATGAGGACTAGGAAGACCACCAGAAATTAAGCTGTCAGCTAAGCAGCACAGAGAAAAAAATCCCTTGGTGGGGGGGGGGACACTTTTTTGGCAGGAAGCAGCTGCAAAAGAAAAAGTTAGGAGCTTGTGGGAGCAGGGAGAAATCTCTCTAGTGCCACCAACTCTCAGAAAACCGCTGCAAAAAAGGGATACTCTTTTAGGAGGTTTCTTTGAATCATCACTCTAAAACTGCAATACCCCGTATTTCCTGCATTCCCATTAGTCCTCTACCAACTGATGAGCAATCAAAGATTACACCACAGGTAAAGGTCTAGCCCTCCTCGAGGGCCATGTGAAATTTGCCACCCAAGCCTGGAAAGAAACTAGTCTGAGCTGGAGTCAGAGGCCCAGGGAAATCTCCTGTTTCTCTAGAGGAGCAGCTATCATGTTTGCTGAACACTGAATCAAAATTTGGCAGAAGTATATCTTTTGCCTGCTTCCAGGAAACAGATGCTAGCAGAACTCCAGAGTGGGAGATAGCTTGCTGCCGGGGTGAGTAATAGAAAAGTGACAATGAAGTACACAAGGCAACAAAACAGAAATTTAAAAGAAATTCTCCTTAAACCCTCCCCCCTGCCCTGAAACAGGTTAGAGCTGGACGCTGCTGCTGCCCCCCCCCCCACTGCTCATCTGACCAGTGGGGCTTGGGGGAGGTGTGGAAAACTGGCCAACTATGTGCACTCCATTCAGGAGACAACTATGTGCACTCCATTCATAGCCAAAATAGGTGCATGCACTCCCAAGTTGCTAGAAAATGATATCATTTCCAGCACACCAGGGGAGTGATGGATTGTGGCAGTTCTTTAAAAATGGGCCCCAAACACTAAGAAAGCACTCACTGCCTCCTTCCCAGGCCCCCATGCAAAAGGTTCCTAGTTTGAAACCAGGCAGATACATCACATTTGGTGGGGGGAAATGCTCACGTACCTCAGTAGGAGTGTTCATATGAGTTCTGACAGCAGCCGAAGTAGCTTCGCTGTGTGAGTGTTAAACTGAAAATGTGAAGGTCCCTGGTCCAACCCCAGGGTTTGGAGAGCATGATCCTTTGGCCAGATGCTTCTCCCACACCCGAGGACACCAGGCCTTATGGGGAGCCCTTTGATGGCAAAAAGGAGCCCCAAAAAGGGAAGTCCTTCAAGCCAGAGTTGAACCTGCTGCCTAAGGACTCCTTTGGAAACTTACTACAGTCCTCTGGTCTGCCAGCTGAGCTATTGAAGGTCACAGCAAGGCTCTGCCAGTCAGCCATTGGAAATTTGCCGCTGGATTCTCATGCCAGAATGTGGAAAGGCCGGGCTGGCTGTGGGAGGCACAGGAAAGGATAGGGGCGATCCCATTTGCCTAACGCCAGGCAAAAGTCCCCAGATCAAAGCCAGACATAGAAACATGCCTTTTTCTACACTTGACCTTAGCCAAAAGGCTAAGTCTTTTTTCCCGCCTCCAAGAAATAGATGCCAGCTAGGCTTACAGGCATACCTCCCTCCCTCTGCCCACTGCCACGTGGCCTGGCATCATTTCTGGTGAATAACTGGAAGTGACATAACCAAGTGGCATGAGGTTCTGAGATTCTAGGTTTGAAATGAGGCAGAAATATCCTGGGGGGGGGGGGGAGAAGGGTAGCATGCTTTTTCAGTTTTTGTTGCGCCTGGGCTGGGGTACATCACTGGGAGTACTCCTATAATTTTTGGCTGCAGTCAAAGTAGCTCAGCTGGGAGAGCATTAGAATGAAGACCTAACGATCCCTGGTTCAATTCTTTTTCAAAGGGCCTGTCCTCAGAAAACTGGCTCGTGTGTTTTGCCCTTTGCTTATCAGAAGCAGCTATGAAAAGGGAAGCCGTTCAAGCCAGAGTTACCCTGGGGCTGCCAACTCCAGAAGCAAGTATCCTTGGATATTGTGCTATTGTTGTGCCACAGCAATCTTTCGCAATTGGATTTTCCTGTGTGGGCAAGTCAATCTGAAGGGGCACATGACTGCTATAGCACAATGAGAGAACCATATCAAATAATGTGGATATGAAGAAGTAGTCATCATAGACACAGTAAATCTCAGATCAAATGGAAGTTTTTTCTTCTCATTTTGGCAGATGCGTGTAGGCGGTGGTGGTATTGTGAAAAAGAACTCTAATTGGTGACTGAATAGCATTTCTCCTGCTTAAGTCATGAAAATATCTATGATTTGCTTTTGAAAGTTTCAGGCAATTTGTATTACTATGCCATGACACCAGAAATATCCCCTATAGACAAAAATAGTGCAACTGTCATGTTGAAATAGTACCTATTTCAATTTTTTTCCCCAAAATGGTGACTGTTGCAAGGAGAAGCTGGTGACCAGCACTACGCTTTCCAAATTGTGTAGGAAAGCAGGATAATGGTACAACATGGACACTTCTGCATTCATATGGATACTTCCAAACAGGGATGGCACCACCATTGAGGCGGGCACCACGGGTGCTGAGGTGCCAAAGGGGGCGCTGGAGGGGGTGCTGGGGGCAGAGGTGTGTGCCACAGAGCTGGTGTGCCTGGCTCGCAGCTGCTGCAGCTGGCCAGCCCTGCGCTGCTGCCGCCACCAACACATCCCCCCCCCCTACCAGGTACAGCAACCACAGACCAGGCATGGCAGGCATCTGGGGCAGTGTGCGGAACCTCCCCTGCCACCTTCCATGCCCGACTGAGAGCGCGGGCAGCCTCTGCGTGCCGTCCCAGCCACCCACCGGCCAATGGGGCCGGCTTGCTGCGTGATGATGTCATCACGCAGCTATGTCATCACCCAGTCCAGGTGCACGTAGGGGCAGCCGCAGGCACCAGAAACCCTGGCCCCGCTCCTGCTTCCAAACAGCTCGCTGAACAATTGGCTCCCTGGTCACAACCAGCAAGCAGAATGTGAGCCAAACTGGCAGGAACTCATGCATCTCTACCCACCTCTTGGAACCACAAGAAATTTGCTAGTGGAGTCTTACCGGACTCTCCTACTAAAAATCCACACACTTTAAAATTATGAGGAAACAAATAGCTCCCTTGTCTTAGTTTTGAGTGGGAGAAGAAGCTACGCTTGGTTTGTTCATTTCCCTTCCTAGCATCTATACGTCATATATTAAAATTGCAGTAAATCCATCACTTTCTTAGAAAGGGTAAATACCTGAAACTAGGACTATTTGCATTCTTAAATCTTGAAAGATTTTTGTAGTCCCACTAGTTTAGATTTAACAAGCAGGTCTTTCACTGTTCTGTCATAAACATAGCCAAAGACTCAACATTTTTGTACCATCTGCACCCTGTAAAATTCCTGTCAGAGATGGCCTGCCAATTTTATAGAATACTGAGGAGACATTTTTTAAAAAAAGTATTTGAATTACCCAATGCTAAGGCACAATGGTTTAATTTTCGAGTTTTTTCTCTGTTTCATTAGACACAAACATTACAGCATGTTCAAAGTGTTCTTAAGGGAAGAAAAAAATATGTAACGGATTTCACATCAGTTTCTCTTAACATCATTCTATGTTAATTCATATAGTCTCTTGGCTTTCCTTACTTCTAGCAGATGATGGCTGGAATGTTATGACACCCCTCAGTAAAGTTTGAAGCCTTCAAAATGCTACTTAAGTTGAAGGAAGACTCTTTAGGATAGAAAAATGTATGTATTTTTCCTTAGGATGGAAACATATAATGTATTTTATGAATGTTGTACTCCGTCCTCAGCCCGCTTGTTGGGAGGGCGGGCTAAATACCAAATAAAGGCCGTTTCCACACACGTTGAATAATGCACTTTCAATGCACTTTCACAATCCTTTAGAAGTGGATTTTTTGTTCCACACATGGAAAATCAGTTTCAAATGTTCCCTAAAGAGTATTGAAAGTGGATTATCTAACGTGTGGAAGCCGCCAAAGTAAAGACTTAGGCCGTTTCCACATGCTGTTAAAGAGACGGTCTACTTACTGAAGGCTGGCGTTTTTTTTCACAGATTCCAGATGCCTCCGATTTCAAAGCAGAAGCAGGCCGTTTGTCTTGCGTCTAATCAGCGTCCTTGACCCGGCACAGGAAAGAGCGGGAAATCCCGGTCTCAGAAAAGACGCTGATTAGACGCAAGACAAACGGCCTGCTTCTGCTTTGAAATCGGAGGCATCTGGAATCTGTGGGAAAAAAACGCCAGCCTTCAGTAAGTAGACCGTCTCTTTAACAGCATGTGGAAACGGCCTTAAACTTGGCTGAGTGGAACAGTAGGATATAGGGCAATTACATTCGCTGCCTACTTGGCATACTCGTTTTCTTTTTTGTCTGGGATCAAAGGAGATTATTAGGTCCACACAATGAGTTTGTGCTTATTTGGTGGAACTTTTGATTTCTTTGAATGGCCATGCCATATCACATCCTACTTTTGAGGCGACTCTTAATTTTAAAAACAGTTTAGCATGTGAAGGAGGCTGCCCTTTGAGAGATAATTTTTTCAAGTCTTGGGAGCCTTAATGGAGCCCACTTGCTTGCCACAGCTTCATTAAAATGGAGGGGTCCAGTTTCTACATGTAAAGGAAATGAGTGGACAATCCATATGTTTAAGACCTGTGCATATAGCTGAATACATACAGATCTCTGGATCCAAACCATGACACCAGCAATGGTTTCTTTTACGTAATGACAGCTTCTATTGTCTTTTTCCTATTGTAACCCTTTTTAGTCTGAAAAGGGCCAGGTTACTGGTCACAGAATTGTGGGTGCCCCCATTCAAACTCTGAACTGCTGTTTAAACAAATAAGAGTATTTATTTAAAGGTGGAGAAAACTGGAGGGGGGTGGAGAACTTGGAGTTTTGAACAAAACAATGTTGTTAACAAAATATATGAAGTAGTCTGAAATCCACAGTGGAGGAGTACTTGTGTCTCAGTCTCTGGGCTCCATCTCATACACTTCAGGGCTGTCTGAATGCCTGAGGAGATAGTGTTATGCACAAACTTTGCGCTTCTGTGGTATCTTTCTCTCTCTTAGCCAATCACAATGACAAAAATTAGTCCCGGAGTCCTGTTGAATTGAAGCAAATGGATTGGTTAATTAAACAATGGATGAGCTCCCCTTTACACGATAGTAAAGGGATTCCCTCGTGCTCAGTGCTCATCAAAGCTACAATAGAAGTGCAAAGCAATTAATACCCTTAGGTTAATTATAATAATATTACAATATTCTAATATTTGTTATCTTATTGGCTCGTAGTCTTTGACACAGGTGTCTAGGGTCAGTCTGATTGGAAGACGCAATTTCTGGGTTGGCTACCTACTTGGGGGAATTCCAAATTTTGCAGCCCCTTATCTTGTCCTTGCGTTTGTTCCCCTTGGAAGGGCATCTTCCCCTTTTGCTACTGTTACGTTCAATGGTGCCATGTAGTCTCATTTTGGCAGCCTTGGGGCCTTCAGATAACTGGGGTCCGTGGGCAGAAAGGAATGTTCCCCCACTTCTGCCCTTTCTCCCATTTTTGCAGCCTTGAGGGAGATAATGCCACAGGTGGCCAACCCAGCTTGCTGCATAAATCAGTTTCTACAAAAGGCTCTCTTGTATTGAATCCTATTGGAATCCTATAGGTTAATATAACATATGTGTAATATTTCTACAAGTGCATCTCCTACAAGCAATATATTTAGTCCTCAGTTCTTACACAGTTTCAGCTTACATCCTTCTTTGGTCTTCTTGTTTCAAGTGTCATATTCTTACAGGTTGCATTACAAATACTACATTGGCTCCTGAGCATAGAAAAAGTGCAAGGCATGTAATACTGAAAGGCACAGAATACTGAAAGGCACAGAAGTGGTATATAAAATCCCTTTCTTCAAATCCATATTCCTCAATAGGTCCTCTTTACAGGCTCTGAGAAGCAATAGTTCCTCACAGCAGCAGAAGACACTGCAAAGTAAAAGGCAAACATCTGGAGATGGTCCCTGTTTGTTCCACTGCCTTCCTCCATCTCTCTGGCTTTCTCCTCTCAAACAAACCAGCCAACCTCTGCGCAAAAGAATAAATGGACACAAATCTGACATTAAAAATGGCAACATCCAGAAACCAGTGGGAGAACACTTCAATCTACCAGGACATTCCATCAAGGACTTAAAGGTCACTGTAGTTCAACAGAAACCTTTCAAAAACAAAATCCAGCGGGAAGCTCCTGAATTGGAATTCATATGTAAATTTGACTCAATCAGGCTGGGATTGAATAGAGACTACGAATGGTTATCTCATTATCAGAAGTAACTGACTTCCTTAACAGAAGCAAACTGATCTCCATATCAGAAGCTACTGTTTGCATCTACTCCTCCCTCCCCTCTTCACTATATATCTGACCAGTTTCTTCTTGCCCTCCATGCATTTGATGAAGAGAACTGTGATTCTCGAAAGCTTGTGCTACAATTTTTATTTATATTTATTTATTTATATTTCAATTTATATACTGCCCATCCCCAGGGGCTCTGGGCGGTGAACAGTTAAAATCGATAAAAACAAGAACTAAAATCAATATTCAAACAATACACAATAAAGTTGGTTAGTCTTAAAGGTGCTACTGGACTCTTTTTGATTTTGCTACTACAGACTAACACGGCTAACTCCTCTGCATCAAACTCCTGAAATTCTTCACATTCTCTTTTATCCTCCAACTGTCCTGTCGTTAGGCAACCACTTCTTGGCCTGTCTGTAAAATCCCCTCCCTCTAGGGGGCAGTATTTTCTCCTTTTACACAAACCAACCAACCAACCAACAAAAACAAACTTTTAAGGTTTACATTTGTTTTCTCTTTTTAAATAACAAACAAAGAGTTTTACCAGGCTTACACTATCTTATACCAAAGTGCTCAATGGGCATATTCAAACTGTGTTTCTTATATGGATCTCTTACCAGCACCACTGTTTGTTAGTATCACCAAAACCCAAGGGAAAGTGGCTTTGATGGAAATTTTTTATATCTGGCAATATCGTATTGTCAAGAAGTGACAGCGATGGAAATTAACCAAGTCACATGGACTAGAAAAGATGGCAGAAATCGTTTGTTAAGTTAAATAGTTAAATTCGCATGCCAATACGTTGAACATAATAAGATTGAATATAATGTTGAATATAAAATGTAAAATATAAAAGGCGGTAGAGCACATGGGAAAGAGACAGTGACAATGTGATGATGGTGCAGCTGGCCATGCACCTTTCTCATAAAAAGCGACAGAAACATTTTAATTTCTATTGGGACCAGCTGGCTCACGGAAACTGAGAACACTCCAAGGAAGCAGAAACTCAGAGAGAGATACCATCTCAAGAAACCAAACTTGTTGCTACACTCTCCTACACACCCAGAGCAAAGCTAAGCATGATCCTGAGTGTCTGTTTCTTTCTTGCTCTCCTCAGAAACACCCATCATGGCCACTACCTCTGAAGGAGCTTTCAGTCGATTTCTGCGGGTAAGGAAACATGACGTCTTTTGTGTGCTTTTTACTTGACTGTTTGCAGTTGCTAGAATAGTGCACTTTTGTACTTCATAAATCAGTTAGATTTGTAAATCTAACAAGTTGTGTGTGCGGCTTGTCTTAATCTTGCTAGGATCCTGAAAATAACCATGGGCACTGTGAGGTATTCAGTGGAGCTCAATGCAATACAGCCTGCAATACGCTTTAACTGAGCATCCTATAATTTTTGTAGAGGGCTTACATATGTGCCTTGGAGGAAAAAAAATGAACTGCGACTAGGTCTGGAAACTTGTGTTATGGTCCATGGCTTGGAAGTCATGTATCATTGCCATAGTAAACAGTTTTAATTTTTAAAATACTAAATGCTAGTAGTCGGACCTTGAGGAGCTACTGTGAGGGTAGTGTTGAGGTTTTTTTTTTTAAATGCACACTCCCTTGTTCATACTTTCCACTGTTTTCACAGTAATCTTTAGCTTTTTAAAAACTATTTGTAATGATGTCTGCAAGACATGATGACAGACACAAACCAACATGCAATAGAGGGTTCTCTGACAATCCTAACAGTGCAAAAGAAGAGTCTCCAACCTTGTTAAGCCTGTTGGTGTTTTTGGAATTTTGAGAAACTTCTCATGGCTGACGTGGGAAATGGGACCGATCACAAAATGGCTGCCATGACAGGCAATAAAGAATATTGGGAGTTTCTAAGTCATACTTCTTAATATGATGGGGCAGTATTTTTGAATGAGCATCCCTGTGGATCTGAAGGTGATGCCTCTTGGGGGTTTGGAAGCATCTCCTGGTTTAATGCACTGGGAGAAAGCCAGAATTTGATCTTTGCTTTGGAGAAGGTACACTTTGGGGAAAAACAAATGGGTGCCAGGAAACAGGTAGACAACACATCAGGGTATCGTAGCTGGAAATTTAGCACAGCAAAAAGTACTGACTGTACTATGCAAATCTGTAAATAACAAATGGATTTCTGAAACAGTGGGTTGGCTCTTAGTAGCTTCTCTGTTAGTGCTAGAAGAAGAAATGTCAACTTCTGGTCTCTCAAATGGGTATGATGGGAAACAGAGATTTAATTTTCCACACAGATCAACTCTGACAGAATAAACTCTCTTCTCAGCCACAGAGATTCATTCAGACCTTTCCACACAGTTTGCCTCACCTAGATGGGAGAACCTCTCTCTGAGATACACACAGACACAGGCTCTCTCTCAAGACATCTCTGTACAGTACATCCTCCGTGCAAGCGTCACCTGAGTTTAATTTAAATGTGTAGCTGCATGTCCACTTGTCCGCTTGTTCTGCAGCACTGTACATGTCTCCTCTATCCACTTGATTTCCTGGACACATGGCTATGCTTCCCTCTGGTCACTCAGTCAATGATAGATTCATTGGTACAGAGTGTCCTTTAATTTTTTTTTGGTCCTGATCACAAAAGCATCAGCTTGAGACAGTTGACAGATTCACCTTGCAAAGAGCCAAAAAGGAGAAGTGAGGTGATGGTGGGGCGGTGTTACCCAATGAGGTCTTCTTGTGAGTTGGGGGAATTAGCCTGCAAGGACAGGCAGTGAAAGGTGAGTAACTTAGCAAGATCTCCACCTATGTATAAGAGGATTGTCCCTGCTAGAGAACTCTTCAATAATGAGGCAGATGTTCAATGAAAAGGGTTTTTAATTGAAAATAATAAAGATTAATAGCACACAAAACCATGGATAAAATACACTCAGAGCTAACTAGAAAGTGGTGGTGAAAATTGGATAGAGTTTGAGGTATTGGGTGATAGTTACCATCCAAAAGGGTGGGGTGTCTAGGAGAGTGTTGAGCAATGGAGGTCTGAGGGTGGATGCTGGATTCGAAGGCATGCACACAACTATGGTGGAGGGGTAGTCTAATTATACTGTGGAATGTACCTTGAGGCAAGATTACGTCTTCTGCCCTAAAAACAGTAACTTAATGGATGTCTCTGAAGTGAGACAAAGAACTGGAAAGTTGTCTCTGGGGTGGGAAAATGACCTGGTGAGCTGCCTCCGGGGTGAGACAATAAACTGGGGAGGTTTGATCAATCCTTCCTGGGTGAAGTGAAAGCTATCAATGACAATTGACGATCCGTGATCGATAGGTGGGTAAAGCTATCAGAGTCTTGCATCACCTGAAAATGGGAGAGTGGATAAGGGAAGAATGGTAGGGTGTGTTAGGGTCATTAATTCAGGAACTCTGGAAAGATCCTACTGTTGTAGGATCTTTGCACATCTTGGTGTGGGGGCTGATAGCTGGGCTCACCTGGCATCTCATATGTTAGTAATTTTCCATCTCCCATCCAGGAACTCACTTCCATTTTTTCTGCGTGGTTTAGTCAGCAGAGGGGCTTATGATATAGCCATATTCAGAAGCCTTCTTAATATCATGAGGGCAAGTCTGACTGCTATCAGAGGAGGACAGGCATCTGGGTAGGGGAGGAAACAGAAGACATTGAGAGGGGGCTGATTGTCCCTCAGTCCCATCAAAAGGAGGGGGGGAAAGCATCATTCCAAAATATTACCAATGCCCTTTTTTGAGAGTGAGAGAGATTGGTCTTTGCAAAGGAGATGGGATAGAATTTAAATGCAAAAGGGATGGAGGGATGGGGGAATTGCAGAACCAAGCAAGGCATTGTGGAATTTTTTTCTTACAACTACATTACTTTGGCGGCTTTCCCCCACTTTTAAAAAAAATCTCCTTCTCCCTGCCCCCCGTGTAATCTTTAAGCAGAGATCCATGGTTTGTGAAAATGTCTTTTGTTATTAGAGAGAAAGAGAGAAGTCCCTTCCTCCAAACAAACTCTGAATGAAAGCAAGAGCAAAAGGAAAGAGAGTAAGGAAATAGAGAGAGAGGGAGGGTGATGGGATGCTTTAATATATATATATATTAAATTAATATTATTAATATATATATATATATTATTAAATATATATAATTTTTTTCAGGTATACAGAGGTATGACAGGAGTGTGACTGCAGAGTAAGTGTACAGCTTATAAGAGGGTAAGCGTCTGGAATTCTGTTCACTTGCATGAACTCGTGGAGGATGTATGGTTTAGAAGCACCCTCAGAGCGGAACTACAAGTGACAAAAGGCACAGGTTGGACACTTGTCAGCTTCCCTCAAGTTTTGATGGGAAATGTAGGCAGCTTGGCGGAATGTTGGACAAGTGACAGTTGAAAAGTCCATTGGACGATTCGGTTTCGTTTTTGCAGCCATGTCGGACGCTCCTCTCGGCAGGTCCGAGAGGAAGCGGCCGAGCCGCCTGGCCGGGCGGCTGATCTGCAAAGGTTAGCCCCCAGACTCTCAGGCAGGGAGTCTGAGTCCGGGACGTGGCGGGAAGAGCCCTCTGACAGATCGAGGCAGGGGGTAAATCGCCCGTTTGTCCCCATGGAGGCCGGAAGACGAGCGCGGCACCTAGTGTGTTGCCGGGCTATGGAAAACAGCAAGGAGCAGGATTAGGCGAAAGCCTGCAAGTAAGCGAATTCCTTCTGTTACTACAAGCGTATGTGAGGAGTGGTGGGGTCTGAAGGTTAGAAGACTCGGATTTTTCCCCCCTCATAGAGTCTTGGAAGATTGGCGGTTCCCCCCCCTAAAATGGCAGCAAAAAAGCAGAGTCCTTCTCTTGGCAAGTCAGTTACGGCGGCCTTGCAGAGGGGCGAGACGCTTGAGGAACTGGTTAAAAGAGCGGTTATGGAAGCCATAAAACCCTTTGTTGACAAGCTGAATGAAACAGATCAAAGGGTGGGCTTAATTGAAAGCGATGTGAAAGCCATTAAAGAAGCAGCGGGGGGGGGGCAGAGAAGTCTGCCCGGGAAAGTGCGTCACTTACGAGAGCAACGAACAGGGAATTAAAGTTGGTGGAAAACCAGCTGATCAGACTGCAAGTGGAGCGAACACAAACCATTTTGCGTCTCCAGAATGTTAAAGAGGAGGAAAAAGAGGATTTATGGGATCTTGCCTCGGAACTTTTAGCGACACCCGTGAGGGCAACTAAAGAAGAAGTGAAAAGCGCCATTTTGGGAGCCCGTCGGGCATCTTCAAAATATGCAACGAAGCGGCAGCTGCCTCGCGAGATTGTTATCGAGTTTTCATCTAGGAGGGTCCGGGACAGTATCCTATATA
This sequence comes from Eublepharis macularius, assembly GCF_028583425.1. NCBI lineage: Eukaryota > Metazoa > Chordata > Lepidosauria > Squamata > Eublepharidae > Eublepharis > Eublepharis macularius. The sequence goes on from NC_072790.1 coordinate 42,628,915, forward strand.
ATTCATACAATGCGGAATTGGACTTTCTGGGAAATAAAGTCAAGATATTGAAGGACGTTCCATTTTTAGTGCGGAAGAAAAGATTTAAGTACAAGATGTTGGCAGCTCTTTTGAGGGAACGGGACATAAAGTACAAATGGCTACTCCCGGAAGGAATCGGGTTTAGTTATAAAGATAAAGCTTACAAGATTAATTCGGAAGATCAGCTAAGGGATTTTGTGGATAAAAATTCAGAATTGGGACCAGACACCAAGCAAAAAGAAGAGAATCCGAAGCCTGAAGGGAGGGGGGAGGCAAAGGGCGCTCTGGCGGTAGCTGCGCGGAGGGAATTGCGCCCGAGGCCCAGGGGAGGGAAAAAGATTTAATTTGAACTGTAATTTGTAATTTGTATGATCAACCACTCCGTCACTATTTTATTAAGCTATTTTTTTTACTATGGCAGTATGAAGGGAAAGCATTGAAATGTAGTGTTTAGTGTTTGTAGGTCACCTTCCCCTTTTTTCCACCCCTCCCTCCCTTTCTCTTTTTTCTCCCTTTTTTCCCATCCCTTGTGTTATTGTAGTCTTTTGTAGTTACTGTTTTGTAGGTTATGTATGTATGTAGTAGTTTTGTATGTTAGATATTGAAAAATAAAAAATATTATAAAAAAAATGAAAAGTCCATTGGACAGCAGTCAGAGAGCCAAGCTGCAAGACCAGGATGCCTACATTTCCCATCAAAACTTGAGGGAAGCTGACAAGTGTCCAACCTGTGCCTTTTGTCACTTGTAGTTCCGCTCTCAGGCTCCACATGGTTTGCCTGACTCAACTAGAATGCACACTTTCCCCTCAGCACTCTGCTAGAAACTGCAGTTCACTCCACCTCCTAGAGTATAGCATCACATCACTCTCCACTCACTCATGCAGCCCCCCTCCTTCTCTCCTTAGAGGCCCGCATTTAATCCATAGTAAGACATATTAAAAACCCCACATTAACAGCAGAAATGCCATACACATATTTACATTGAAAAACATTACAGTCACATTGTAGCCTTGATGCTCTTTTTTACCACTGCTTCTGAAGATCCTGGAAATTGTATACTATTGTCCTATCCTATTGTTGTTTCCTTTTGGTGGAAAGGCATTTTCTCCAGCAGAAGGGTGTGTATGTGTCTCTAAGTCCCTCCCACACTTATTGCAGACACCTGCTTCATGCCCTGGTGGTAGGGTTGCCAGGTCCTGGTTGGGAAATCCCTGGAGATTTTGAGGGTGGAGCCTGAATAAGGGACCTCCATGGGGTATAATGCAGCCCAATATATAATGTAGTACTGCAGCCCAAGCTCTGCTCACGACCTGAGTTCAATCCCAGCGGAAGCCGGGTTCAAGTAGCCGACTCAAGGTTGACTCAGCCTTCCATCCTTCCGAGGTCGGTAAAATGAGTACCCAGGTTCCTGGGGGTAAAGTGTAGATGACAGGGGAAGGCAATGGCAAACCACCCTGTAACAAAGAAAATGTCATGATGCGACGTCCCCCCATGGGTCAGTAATGACTCGGTGCTTGCACAGGGGACTACCTTTACCTTTTTTTTTAAAGCAGGGGAACCAATCTCTATGGCCTGGAGGTCAGTTGTAATTCCAGGAGATCTCCAGCCACCACTTGGAGGCTGGCAACCTTCTTGCTGATCCCCTGAACTCTGGGGGCAACGTTTTTGGGGAGTGCAGTGAAAGGAAGGAGAATAAGCAAGTGGATGTCAGAAAGCACATCAGAGGGTACCAAAGTGCCCCCATGCATCATGTTGGGGATCATCACAGTAGCTCCTTACCCTTGGAAAAACGGGGCATGGGAACTTCCTATTTTCTGCTCATTAAAAAAAAAGAGAAGAGATAATTTGAATCCTTTCTGTAAGACACCCTTAAACTGGCAACACGCTTTCCAAGTGTAAATGAGGTCTATGACCGAAATCAAACAAAATGAATGCCTGTCCTGTCTTTCTCTGCATTCGCCTGGAGTTGTTCCCTACTCTACAAGGCCTTCATTCTTTATTTTTATATACACTGCATACTGGCTAGATCAGTTTTCCAAAAACATTGGGACTCCTGAAGGAAAGAATTTGTGATGGGTAACCAATGTTAAAACAGCATTCGTAACAAAAAATATTAACACCTTTAACACTTAGATGGAAATGTCCTAGTTCAATTATATTTCCATAAAATAATTATACTATTTTTCTAATCACGGGTCTGAAAAAAAGTTGTCATTTAAGATCTCAAAAGGAGTGACGTGGGCATTCCGATCCAAAGGAAGACACCAACTCTGCATGGTTGCACACGGAGGCTTTTCAAATCCCATTTTTTTCACTGCTCGGAAGGGAGTTGGGGTGAATTAAGGTCTCTGCTATCCATCCTGAACAGCTGATGAGTGGGAAATCAGCTAAGCTTCTTCACAGGCTGTCCCTGCTGCTGAAGAAGGGTGAAAGTACCTTGTGTGAAAGCACATTGCTGGCACTCTCTGGGCAAGATGTGGGGTGGGAGATTAAAAGCAAAAGATGGGAGGTGCCCCTTGTTGTACTCTGCATCTGCCTGGACCAGCTTAATGGCCGAGTGGGTAAGGGGAGAGGTAAATGCTTCTCTGAGAGCAGGAGATGGGCCACCCACGCTCAAGGAGGCAGTGATTAGACCTGTTTTGAAAAAGCCCTTTCTGAGCTCTACTATGTCAGAGAACTTCTGGCTGGTTTCTAATCTTTCATTCTTGGGCAAGGTGCTACAGCTCCAGGGGCTCTCGGAAGAGACTGATTTCTGGACCCATTTCAATCTGGCTTCAGGCCAGGGTTTGGAACAGAGTCTTGGTTGATGGCTTCTGCCTAGAACAAGACAAGAGGGAATGCGACCCTGCCAGGCCTGTTGCCCAGGAGGCATCACCTTTGAGTCTGCAGGGAACACCTGTTCAGAAATGGTTGCCTCCCTCTGGGGCAGACACTTGGTTTGGAACCTCCCAACATTTTCTAATTGGCCTCAGCCCCCATGGCAGCCATTTTGAGGGAATGTCTGCTACCTGTTTTCAGAATTCGAGAAGTGTCCAGAATTTCATAGGGTTGGGACTCCTCCTGACCTCAGGTGATCTGGCAAATTCATGACTGAAGCAAAATTTGAAACAGAGATTTCCTAGCTCATAGTCCAGTCTTTTAGAAACAATAGCAGATCTCAACAGCACCAGCATGCTCTCTTCCAAACATTTGAAGTTGCAGGTGTTTCTTATGCGGCTTGGGCTTTTGAAAACTCATGAATCTTTTTCATCTTCATTAGATTCACTGTTGAATTCATAGGTTCAGCCACATGCTCAACTCAGGTTGCTTAAAGCAGGCTGCTTCAATCACTGTATTTAATTGTAAACCTAAGATTTTAAAAGTGCGTATACCCTAAAAACTCTGCAGTGAGAATATCATCAAACAGGTGCATGTACATCCACCCCTGTCCTCTCCACCTATGAGAGCCAGGATTACCAGCAGCTCCCTGGGAAGTACACTTTGACTATGATGAATAATTATTTTGCACTGTTTACCACTAGATGGCGCTTTCCTTCAGCACTGGATCACCAACCCTGAGCATCTAGCACAGAAGTGTGAGCTGCGCTCCACCTTGAACGTTTGCAAAGAGAAACATTGCTAGCCTAAGCACTTCTGCTGGTAAATCAGCCACGGCATGGTCCTTGCCCCAGAGGGTAATAGGGGGGGAAACCTTAAGGGAGGTTTGGTTCTTTCTCTATGTAGCTACTTCTGTGCATGCATGGCTGCTCTTTAAGGGGAAATGTGGAAGAAATTATAACTGTTTGAAATATTTGTGCTGCGTTCTTGGCTGATTGATGAAATCGGGGGCCATGCCCTTCTACATACGGCAGTTGGCATTCGATTTGTACAATCATGGAAGTGACCGTTCACCAGGAGGGACACCCAGCCCACGGCCAGAATCCCAATGGCTGTGATCTGTGAGCAGCGTTCCGTTTGTGGAATGGGGTTTTCCCGCTCCGTCTTCTGCTGCAGCAGTTTCTGAGCATCAGGAGACTTCTGGCATAGCGGTACAGGAGAAGGAGACTGCAGCCAAAGGGTGTGTGTGTGTGTGTGTAAGTTGAAAGTACACAGAAGGTACCTTTTGTGGTAACTTACTGAATCATGGCCAATTATGCCACAATTTTCCGCTTGTATTTATCTAACAGAAATGCCTGATGTCACAAATCAAGGAAGTTTCAGAAGATATGGGGAGCTGCGGCTTACAAGGTGAGAAGACAATTAAAAATCCCTATGGATAAAGTTATAGATCCAAAGGAGTTAGCCATGTTAGTCTGTAGTAGCAAAATCAAACAGAGTCCAGTAGCACCTTTAAGACTAACCAACTTTACTGTAGCATAAGCTTTCGCGAATCACAGTTCTCTTCGTCAAATGCATGGAGGGCAAGAAGAAACTGGTCAGATATATAAGTGGAGAGGGGAGGGAGGAGTAGATGCAAACAGTAGCTTCTGATATGGAGATCAGTTTGCTTCTGTTAAGGAAGTCAGTTACTTCTGATAATGAGATAACCATTCATAGTCCCTATTCAATCCCAGCTTGACTGAGTCAAATTTACATATGAATTCCAATTCAGCAGCTTCCCGCTGGATTTTGTTTTTGAAAGGTTTCTGTTGAACTACAGTGACCTTCAAGTCCTTGATAGAATGTCCTGGTAGATTGAACTGTTCTCCCACTGGTTTCTGGATGTTGCCATTTCTAATGTCAGATTTGTGTCCATTTATTCTTTTGCGCAGAGGTTGGCTGGTTTGAATAAAGTTGGTTAGTCTTAAAGGTGCTACTGGACTCTTTTTGATATGGATAAAGTAGATCTTAGCATTCCATCCACTGACTCCAGCCTAGATCGTATTTGCTGTGTAAGAATGCTTGTGCAGTTATACTGCTGGTCTGTCTCCCTACAAGTTCAGGGTCTATATTAGGATCGGAAAGTACCTTTTAGGCCTTTTAAAAAAAAACTCTTGCAATATCATGATAGGAGGAAAGGGAGTTGGCAGTGGTCTTAAAGCATTTCATTAATGTTGTCTTTGTTAATAGAATTGTTAGCAGGACTTTGAGATTCATACGTTGACACATATCCTTAAGCGATGCTGCAGATAATAAAGAAGTTTGATTGCAATGTATCGCTTTGCAGTTATTTCTGTGTAAATTTTTTGTAAAGCTTAGTTAAAAAATGATTAAATTTAAAAACGTATCAGTTCTAATTACGGAAATATTTTTACGCTATTTGGGGTACAGTTTTCTGCTAAAGAAGTCAGGTACCCCTTTCAACAGGAGTCTAGGAAAAATATCTGCAATCGCACGTGAGTTTTGGAAGACAACGCCTTTGGCGCCCCCTAGAGGAACGAACGCACTAGAACACCCTCCCACTGACGTAATTCAGGGAAGACGGAGGGCGCTTGCGCATTATCTTCCGCGGCTGAAAGCGGAGCGCGCAGGCTCCGCTCCAAAGTTACATTCCCCCGCCTCAAGGCAGGGGGCGCAGCTGATGGCGGTGGCCCTTGCTGGGGCAACGGCACATCTTCCCTCCCCAGTCCCCTTTACCAAATAAAATGGACCGAGAACCTAATGATGAAGCAGCGCAAGGCTTGCTATCTACGGCGCACGCACGATTTCAGGAGCGGCGATTCGAGGAGGCAGAGGAACTCTACAGCCGTTACATCCAACACTGCGCATGCTCTAAATCGAGGTAATTCTATTGCTGGGGAAAAGGGGGGGGAGCGGGAGGTTTCCGGTCAAACCAAGTGACCCTAGGAGGGGTGGGTGATAGAGAGGAGTTGGTGAGGTTGTTAGCTAGAAGCTTTAGAGGCGAGAGTGTTGCTTTCCTTGGCAATATCTTAAATGAATATCTTTGCAATTAAAAGACAAAACGTATACAAATTACTTTAAAACAAATGCATCTGACGAAGAGAGCTGTGGTTCTTGAAAGCTTATGTTACAATAAAGTTGGTTAGTCTTAGAGGTGCCGTTGGACTTTTTACTGTTTGGCAACTACAAACTAACACGACTAACTTCTGGATTTAAAACAACCTTTAGCTCAAGCTAGCATTGCCAACTCCAGTTTGGGAAATTCCTGGTGACCTGGGGGTGGAACCTGAGGAGGGGAGGGGTGCGGAGGGACCTCGATGGGATGTAAGGATAAGAGGCTGCCTTTCAAAGCAGCCACTTTCTCCAGGGAAACGGATTTCTGTGGTCTGGAGATCAGTTGTCATTCCTGGAGATTGGCAACCTTAGCACAACCCGCTTGTTGACACTTTAGTCCTAGAGTTCTGGCCCTACTTTGTGCGCTTTTAACAAAGGCCAGAAGTTTTGCAAGGAAAGCCATTAGGAGAACATTTTGATTTGAGAGGGATGGGGCTGCTGCCAGAACAGAGTTGATAAAAATAAGCTGTCCTCCTGCTGCCAAAGCACTTAAATTGTTTGACTAAATTATGAAAATGGATGCAGATAAGTTTGGGGAAATTGGACTTTTTGTGTTGGGATGATCGATTCTGAGATAGGCTCATTCCTATTTTTAAAGCTCCATTTTTAAAAGCAAGTTCATATTGTTCTGTAACAACTTTTAATTAAAACGTTACAATAATTAGGAATTGTAAAGACTTCTCTGGAAGCCTTCAACTCAGGGATTTACTACAAATGCACTTGGAATTTTATGCACTTGAGAACGGAGTTTTAAAAATAACTGGGAGCTCTGAGCACAGAACTCCCTGTGTATGTATAGTATTAAGGTCCTTTCCCTGAGCCATCTGTGGATCTAATGGTTGATTTAACAACAATGCCATGCTCACAGTTTAACCATTTATTTATTTCATTTATGTCTCACCTTTCTTTCAAATGGGGACACAAAGAGGCTTACCTCATTTTTCCTGTCCGCCATTTTATTCTCACAATAACAATCCTGTGAGGAAGGTAGCAATTGTGATGCTGGATTTTGAGAATTTTAAGACAGGGCTGTCTATTTAATCTGTCGCTTCATTTTCTTATGAGAAATGTATTCCAGAGCATGTTTAATTAAAACAGCATAAGATTTGTTTAGGTGTAGATAATTCTCATGAATCATATTTTAATGATTTCTTTCTTTTTCTTGACAAGCAAATGCACCTGTCAGGACCTTGCAACTGCACTTAACAACAGGGGGCAGATCAAGTATTTGAGAGTCGACTTCTATGAAGCAATGGACGATTACACATCAGCTATAGAAACCCAGTCTGACTTTGAAGTACCATATTATAACAGAGGTCTGATATTATATAGGCTAGGTATGGAAATAAGCTTTAAATAATTCTCCTCAATAGAATTCATTGTCAATCGTTCACTTGGTAACATTGGACCAAGTTCTCTATAATCATCATTTTCAAACTATCTGCCTTCGCAGGACTTTTCCCATCTTGTAGAAGATTCCAGGCAAGTTCTAGCTGCATAGGTAGTTCATATGGAACACTGGCTACGAGTGTTGGAATTCATTGTCCTGGGTGAAGTGAGAGTGGACATATTGGATAAAACCAAAAAACCCAATCCAGGGGAAACCCAAACACTCAAAGTGAAAACTAAAAGCAAAACAATGTGCATGGAAATCAGGATAAATCAAAGCAGTATGGGGCCAGAACCAACGGGAAAACCCCCAGGGTTACAGCTCTCTCTATAATCGCTTCCCAGAAGATTCCCTTTAAATATAATATTTCTAAAGTAGGTACCCACTGTACAAAATGGCAGCTTCCCTCAACGCATTTTTCTATTTGATAGGTGGCTTCTTTCAAAGTTTTTGTTTTAATTGTAAAAAAGAGATCATAACAGGTTCTACCCAGCCATGGATCTTTGTAAGTTAAACCTTCCATCATAGGAAGCGTTGATTATTTGAAGCTCCTGAAGAAGCTGATTGGCTTTCTACCCCATCATATAGCATTTATGGCCGTGTCGCTATTCAAATTGATTACCCAAGCATTTTGGATGGGTCCCCTCCCTCCTGCATCAGGTAAAGTAGCGTGGTAATATTAATGACATTGTTTTGCATGTGAATTAGGTAAGTATTACTAACGAATGTTTTGTGAAATGGAACAGTCAATGTAGAGATGGAAACTGGGAACTGAAAACATTTAGTATTTGCATTCATTAGATTTATGTACCACTAAGTAGGTTTTCATCCACCGTTTCCCCCTTAACTTTTTTCAGCTCCACAGTGAGTGTTGAACTGGAACAGTAAAACTGTTAAGGTCAAAGTATATTGTGTGATATTGTGGCTTCCCAACTACCTTGATTGCTTAACGTTGTTTTTATTCATTGTTAGAATAGACTGTACAGTAATACTTAGTTTGCACAATTTTCTTCTTTGAAAGAAGCGAAAGGAACAAACACTAGGAAGAATGGATGATGTTTCTTTTGGTGTATGTTTTGTCAATGAACTGCCTTACCTAGAATTATTATGAATTAGTAAGTGATGAGGACCTGACAGAGACCATATAAGCTTACTACACCCAGACTCTCTACAATGCAAACCGAGTTTTTACAAGCAGCTTTACACGCATGTTGGATCTTTGAACTTTTCAAACCCCGATCTCCCCCAACACATGAAGAGAGATTATTTGCTTGGTTGACAAGAGTGTGGTCCTTGCCTTGAGAAGATCTCATTAAACTTCTGTCAGCCCTGAGCTAGAACAATTGCACAAAAAGGAGCAAGCAGCGGTCCTCATCCCACATGGGTAGAAAGCCATCTTGTCCTCCCAACTTGCCTACGCACAAGTAGCTATGTGTGTAAAGCGTAAAACGCCGTCACGTCACAACTGACTTTTGGCGACCGCTGCTGCAATTTTCGAGGCAAGTGAGAAGCAGAGGTGGTTTGCCCTTGTTTTCCTCTGCTGTCTTCCTTGGTGGCCTCCCATCCAAGTACTGATGCTGCTTAGCTTCCGAGTTCTGACAAGACCAGGCTATACAATGCCATCTTCCCTTGTACACAGAGAAGGATGTGTGCCAGTCCATTTGATGAGATTCCTTTTATCTCGTCAATGAAATGGGATCTCACGCAGGTGAAATCAGAGACCATAATGCAGAGCTGGACTGGGGATGAGACGTTCAGATTGGGGGGTGGAGTTGAGTTTTTAGTTCTTAAGTCTTTTTATAAACAGATTCGACATCCCAGGAAAAAAACCTGCATATTTTTGCTGTCCTTTATATTTTTGAAACAGGATACTTTGATGAAGCCATGAAGGATTTCAAGAAGGTTTTAGAGCTAAACCCCGACTTTGAAGATGCTTCTTTAAGCTTAAAGCAGACTATCAAGGATAAAGAAGAAAAACAAAAAAGAACATCTTAAATTATACGGCCTTTGTTGGATTTTGAGACTGGCTTGTCTGAAAAAGTGAAGACACAAAAACTCTTCTTTCTGCTCACCTCCTTCATTTATTTTACTTCTGGCACAAAAAAGAAAAAATGCCCTAAAAATAAATGCATTCACTATAATTGAAAAAGTAAACTGTATATATTGTAGAATTTCTGTAATTGTAGGGCTGAGATGCTGTTCATTGTAAGCTAAAATTGTTTATAATACAAGCTTTGTATATAGCTCAACACGTGTTTAGTAAAAAGTATTAACCCTGACAAGCCATTAAAAATTAAAGACATACATCCCCTGATGTGCCCTGAAAAAATTACTATACCAGAATTTGAAATCCTAGGGCACAGTCCAGGAAAGTTACACATATGCTCCAATCTTTCTCATTGAAACTAATGAAACTCAAAAAGTGCTTAATTTGGCTGGAGTGTGTCTCTTGGCCCAAGTATGCATTTTAGTCCTAAGATTCCAGATCAAAATAGACCACAAGAACTCATCTAAGCTCAGCTCAACCTGCATCTCATTTGTAAAAAAATTAACAGGAAGGAGCACCAGAGAAACAACATACATTCCAGTTGGAAACCCTTGAATTAATTGGTAAAGCAGCTTTCAGTAAATACTGTTGGACTGAACCACGGAAACCAAGATTAAATTCCCCTTCAGTTATGGACTTGGCAGCCTTCATGCAGTCAACCTTGATTCTCCTTGAACTAAATAGTGTTCCACCTTGCACAGCTTTGGGATCGTAAACAGGATGAAATTGTAGAGTCGTTCTAAATGCAATAATGATACTAATGTATAGCGGCTCCCTAGAATAATGATACTAACGTATAGCTTCTCCCTAGAAGCTAAAATTACAAAATGGATGCTATTGTACTTTGGTCACATGAGAAGACAACATTCTCTGGCAAAGTCAATAGTGCTAGGAAAAGTGGATGGCAGTAGGAAAAGAGGAAGACCTTAAAACAAGATGGCTTGACTCAATAAAAGAAGCCACGTCCTCCAGTTTGCAAGATCCGAGCAAGTTTGTTAACGATAGGACATTTTGGAGGTCTTTCATTCATAAGGTCACCATAGGTCAGAGGCGACTTGATGGCACATAACATATGCATGGCTGCTGTGGCATAGTGGTTAAGTGGCTGGGCTATGAGTCAGCACTCTGCTAGTTTGACTCCCACTACTGCCATGAGTTCAGTAGATGGCCTTGGATAAGCCACCCCTCTCAGCTCCAGCCTTATTGCGGGGATAGTAATAACACTAACTTTGTTTACGGTTCTGAATATGGCAAAAATCTGTCCAGAAGGGTGGTATATAAGCACACTGTTACTATTATTCCTGAGCATTTGCTCCCTTTTTTATACTGCATCATGCAGTTAGATAAGACCAGCCATGCCGGTGTATGAGTTGAGGTCCATAGTCACTTCCAGGGGGTGCCAGCTACTGCTGTCCTTATATATGTATACCTCATTGTATACCTTCCAAGAGTGTTTCCACACTTTCTTGTTACAGTCGTATTTCCAATGAAGTCCTGCGTGAGGGTGCAATAAGAAGAGATGAAGAGAGCTGTGGTTCTTGAAAGCTTATGCTACTATAGTTTATGCTACTATAAAGCTGGTTAGTCTTAAAGGTGCTACTAGACTCTTTACTATTTTGCAACTACAGATTAACACAGCTAACTCCTCTGAATCCATAAGAAAAGAGGGCACCCTAGGAGCTTTGGTGGCTTTATTCAAGTTACTTAGAGCAAATGGAATCGTTACATTCAGGCTGATCTCTGCCACCTCCAAGAACCTAATGAAAGTTTGAAATTAAGGCATGTGGTAGCCTAAAGAAAACAGAAATTCCTTTTGGTTCTACCACTTCTATTTCATTTTGTAGCAGCCGACGATTAAACAGCAGCTCCTAGAAAGCGATCTCATATCCAGAACATTCACTCCTGAAGAAGCAGGCTGTAGGCACATCTGCATTCCGTTCCTGTATCCCCCCCTGCACCCACCCAGTTTCCACTTAACATTTATTTCAAATCTTGCCACTCGTCTCATCTTTTCCCCCTCTGCCCACACCTCTGCTTTGCTCCTTGGTGATTTCAATATTCAAGGTGATCATCCCCTTTGACCCTGCAGCTTTCCATCGGTTGTCTTTGACCACACAAGCCACCTTTGGACTGATTTCCCTACTTCTAGCTTTATACTTTCTTGATGTCTTCATCAGGAACTACTCCGTTTCTTGCCTCTGTGCTATACAATTCTCTTTGTTTCCTTATCTCCAGCACTGCTGTTCACCTTTCTTACACTCTGTCACTTACTCCATTGATGAAAGACTGAGCAGAAGAGACGGCAGACCTCAGCTCATCTGCTTCCATCTCCCACTAAGTTATTTGTCCTCGTTCATAGCTCTCTTCCCCTTCTCCCATATTTGTTCATGCTTTCAACGAGAAAAAGTTAAACTGATTTTGAGTTGTATGCTCTTCTTCCAAGAGACCTCTTTCTACTTGCACACTGAAAAGAACCATTTCCATGGAGGGTGTAATAGCTTCTGCCGCTAGACTAGGATCAGCTGTATCGATCATATCTTTGACCCAAAGCTTTCAAAGCAGCCTAGCTTTTGTCCTGACTCCTGTTTTTATCCTTGCAATAAGCTAAAGACTGGCAGTATGTTTGAGGAGCTGTGGTATAGTATCTGCTTTGCACGCAGAAGGTCTTAGGTTCAATACCCAGTTAAAATACCAGGTAATAGGTGATATGCAAGACAGTTGTCTGACCCTCAAGAGAACTGCTGCTGGTCAGAATAAGTGATTTAAAAAAAATTTACTTCAATTGTACCCTGCTTTTGTCCCCAGTGGTGATCCAAAGTGGTCTATAACATTCTCCTCCATTTTCACAACAATGCTGTAAGGTAGGTTAGTTTTGAGAGTAGGCAACTGGCTCAAGGTTACCCAGCAAGCTTTCATGGCAGAGCATGGACTTTAACTGATACTGACCTTAGTAGAGCAATAATATGACGAGAGAGAAAGTAACTTTGCATGTCTTACCCAATGGTGCCCCCATGAAACAAAGTGTCATCTGGCCCTTTTTAGTGTGGTACAATGAGTAGTGATTTCTGTTGCAGAAAGTGCACCCTAAAGAACAAAAGAATAGATATCTTGGCTAAGCGACCCTGTGGGCGCTTCCTCACCTGCAAGCCTGCTGTAGAATAACAATAATTCTCAACTTTTATCACTTTATAGAACTTCCAAACACTAGAGTGTACCGTTCCAATTTGCAGCATGTCCAAAAATCACAACATGCATAGGAAATAAAAAACTTTACTAGATGATAGTTATGGGGTTGCTCTTAATTTGAGCATTGTTTGTAAGAGACAAGGAATGTTCTGTCTCAGATCACTCAGCATATTATCTAACTATCATGAAGTATTAATGGAATCAGACTGCGATAGCTAATAAGATAACCATATGGTTCCATTCTATAGTACTGGACACATGAAGTGGAGGGGAGGAGACCAGATTTTGATTGCAAGCACATGCAGGAACATACACTTGAAGCACTTGAAGATGGTTCACGTTATGGAACGTATGGCATTAGACAAAGAGCACAGCCAAATCCAGGCCTTCGTCGATGAAAGTTCTGGTTTTACTTGGGGAGGAGCAGGAGAAAAGCAGTGGGGAGGCACTGAAACGTGAATATTTTTGTTTCTGTAAACATTTGTGAGAAAAGCCTATCGTGGACAACAGGGCTTTGGAAAGTTATAAGAGGATGTGCTCACTTTAATGTTTAGGACGACAAACCCTCCCAAGGCTGAACCCACCGACTGGTCCTCCATGAACGGATGAGGCAATTCTGGCAAGGCTTTTCACTGCCTGGAGGCCGACAAGAAAATTCAACAGATGGGCTGCTGTTAGTGTGGAGGGACTGGCCGATTACCTTGGCGAAGAGCATTTCAGACATGAATAATTTTCATAACCTTCCCCAAGGATTTCTAACTCTAACGCTATAGGTAGAAGATATTTGCCTCACTGCCAGAGTCTTTCACACATTTCTCCCATTGGCAAGGATTTGTTCGGGTGGGGGGGGGGGCGCTTGAGTCTAATTTCCTTTGTCTCTGATCCCAATTATATCCAAACTATGAAAAATAAATACTTCAGTGATTTTGCTAGACTATTAAAAGTGGTTCACTCCATTACATAATGCTTTGTTTTTTCTCCCTGTGGTTGCTTCATCCCCCGCCCCCTACACACTGCACAGCTGGCACAGAGAGCCAAGAGACAACTGCTTGACCGCCACTACCCATGAAGCTTGGACGCATAACACATGGAATAAAGTTACATTTACCACTGCAAGCTCCAAGTACATGAAGTATTAAACCTTTTATTGCTATATTAAAAAAATTCACTGGCTGAATACTGGATGTTTCCCAAAGTGTCCAGTCCGGCTGAGTGGATATAATCCTAGAAAGAAGTAAATTTTTGCCCATATCGACACAAACCAATTCTCTTTCCTCCAAGGAACGACATGTCGTATGTATTAGTTCTCATTTGTTCCTCAGCTACAGACTGGGCTGAAAGTTGGTGACTTAATGAGAAGGTCTCTCCACACAGCCTTTAACAAACAAGATAAACACCAGGATCAAATCAGCATTTCCCCCAAACGCTTATTACAACTCATGGGCTCCAATTGATATTAGTTACACAGAGAAGGGCAAAGAGCCTTTTATTCACTCCATGTATCTGCCACGTGAGCTTTGATTCTCTGCCGAAGTGAGCATTGAGTCTCAAAAGCTCATACTCTGGAGATCTAGTTGGTCTCTAATGTGAAACTTTCTACTTGTATGTCTCTCTTAAGGGTGGACTTGCTATTAGAGAAATAAAGACCACTCCCAGTTTGCATTTCCCAGTTTTAATTTTTGAAACTTTTGACACAGACAGTTAAATGTAGAAATGCACATTTTAAACCTTCTGGTTTAATACAACGAATCCAGAGGCATGGCTTGACAATTTAGATGGCACAGCTTTATCTAGAAAAGAATGGTAGATTTTAGTTGGTTCACACACATCCATGCACCTACAAAACAACACGTGTCCTATGCAGATTTGCTGTTGTGCACATTTTGGCCTCTGGTTCAGTGATCATTGTATGTTAGAGCAAATGAAAGCTAGCTTTATGGAATGACAGGATTTTTCTGGTGTTCGATGCACTGGGACACAAGTACTGACTTGTGATGGTTAACCCCAAACTGCACCCAGCAGTGGGACTTTATTAAAGATCTGTCAAAACCTGCTTTTAGAGCTGAGATAAGGGGATATCTTAAACGATAGTTTAAAGGAACTCTGAGCATACTGTTTTGCTCATTATAGCAGTTCCTGAATTCAAGAATGGCTTGAATTTCTTGTTGACTACAGTTCCTTGTTGACTACAGAGCCAGTTTGGTGTAGTGGTTAAGAGCACGGGACTCTAACCTGGAGAACCGGGTTTGTTTCCCCATTTCTCCACTTGAAGCCACCTGGGTGACCTTGGGTCAGTCACAGCTTCTTGGAGCTCTCTCAGCCCCACTTACCTCACAGGGTGTTTTGTTGTGGGGATAAGAATAACATACTTTGTAAACTGCTTTGAGTGGGCATTAAGTTGTCCTGAAGGGCAGTATATAAATTGAATGTTGTTATTATTATTATTATTATTCCTTTAGCTTTTTATTTTTTAAATCAAGGTCCCCCCCCCCCAGATAGGGCCAGATACTGGTATTAAGTCAGTGCAGAATTAAAGCGTGATTAAAATCTCACTCAAATTAATGAGTGCTAAGTGCACATCACTCATTTTTGCCTTCTTTTACTAGGCTTAATGACCACAGGCACTATTTCCTATACATTTGCCAGTCTTGTTTGTTCAATCCAGTACACTCACCTGATTTTCTTCACATGCCCAAATCCTTAATTTTTTCAGATCTGAATAAGGACAACCGGCCCAGTCATGACATAACCATGCAAACTAGGATGGAGCTGAGAATGCCAATCTAAAGTGTGAAGGAAAAAAAATAGAACTATTCCTACCATTTTTAACAGATGACAAATTTATCAAGAGCTGGCTGCCTCCCAACATATTAACTTTTAAAAGGTAGGATGAGTGGTGGGGTAAAATTGGAAGTTGCTTAGTACAGCTCTCCAAAATCTCATACTTAATCCCCGAACGACATTGCATTGTCCCAAATTCAGTGTCATACGTACCAGGCTTCCTTTGGGAAGGGCATTGCTCTCTACAGGAAAGATCTTTACCAGGCTCATGAAGGCAAATGCCGATGGTCACTGTGCAGTGAAAGTACACCTGGGAGGAAGGGGGGAGAGAGAGTGGTTTTGTCATGAGGGCTTGGTAGAAAAACTATACGCCCTGAAGTGTAGCCTCTTATACTGTAATGATCTTGAGGCTTACAAATGGCTCTAGTCTATAGACATGGCTTAAAACTGGCATGCCCAGAGGAATCAGAGCCTCTGACAGAAGATATGTTTCTTCACGTTCATAGGTATTGCCTTCAATATCTGTCAGGAGATGATTCTGTCCAAATGCCCACCAGGACCACAAGTGATGAGCTTTCTCCCTCTCTAGAGGAAGAGGACAGATGGGCATCTGTGTGTCAAGGAAACACAGTATTAGATGCTAGAAGAGACAGGCAGGCTGTTGCTGCTGTGATTTGGTTGAATAACAACAACAACATTCGATTTATATACCGCCCTTCAGGACAACTTAACACCCACTCAGAGCGGTTTTCAAAGTATGTTATTATTATCCCCACAACAACAAACACCCTGTGAGGTGGGTGGGGCTGAGAGAGCTCTGGGAAGCTGTGACTGACCCAAGTTCACCCCAGCTGGCTTCAAGCAGAGGAGTGGGGAATCAAACCCAGTTCTCCAGATTAGAGTCCTGCACTCTTAACTACTACACCAAACTGGCTCTCACGCCAAACGGAAGCACCTTGATCTCCTGGGGATCCAATACAAGGTACTTGATCTGTTCTGTAGGAGTATCTCTGCTCACGTATTTGTAAGGAAAGCAAATCCTACAAGAGTGTCATAAGTTTCCCTTGTCCTTTCTTCCAAAGGAACCAGAACTGAATTTATGTACACCGTTAACTACAGTTTAGTGTCAGATTATGAGGGGCCCTCTGAACACAAGAACTGTAACTGCATTTCAGTGTTGGAATAATGCACTTTTTGGTAGTGTTATGTGGCCTCAAACCTGACATATCAACATGTCTTTTCCATGGAGATAGTTTCAGGTGTGTAGCCATGTTGGTCTGTAGTAGAAGAACAAGGTTCAGGTCCAGTAGCACCTTAAAGACCAACTAGATTTCCAGGGAACGAGCTTTTGAGAGTCAGAGGAGATCGGACTCTCATACCCTGGAAATCTAGTAGGTCTTTACGGTACTCCTGGACCCAAATCTTGCTCTTAACCAGGGAGGTTCTGTCTTTCAGGGCTGGATTATTGCCTAGTCCTGGAACTTTGCAAGTAAGCTGCACGTGACAATACTTTGGTGCCATTCCTTATTTGACAAATACCTTGGCCTTTGTTAGAGCTGTAGCAAAGGCCACGTATCTCTTGTGCACTCTTTCCACCATTTGTACCAAATGTCAGAATAGATTTGTATCATATAGAATAGAATTCTGAAGCACTGAGATTATAATATTGCTGCCCATCTACCACTTCCACTTGAACTTGGCCATATGGTTAGTCTGGAAATGGCCTCAACTTTTAAAGGAATCTTACATGATCACAGACATGGATGAGCAACGCTCTGGGGAGAGGTATTCATCACTTTAACTATGGAGCTCACACTGCAGCTGTGGAAACAAAGTCAGTTTCACTTCATCCTACCTTCCTCAGAGGAGTCAGCGTCTGTATTCTTACTCTTTTGATGTGATTGGGTTGTTCCACTCTATCATTTTTAATGACTGGGTAGAAGTCCAACTCAACGACATTGCTTTCCTTCTTGCACCTGTTTGGGGAGAGATTCATGTCATTAACACAGAACTTTGGTCAAGAAAGATGGAGAGGGTTGTGTTAACAAGTAGCACTACTTGCCCAGCCACAATGAAGTTCCATTGTGGGGCGCTGCTGATCTCTCTTGCCCCAGACATCCAACAGTCCTCCAAATTCAGCCAAGCGTCAGGTTTCTCGTTTTTCAGTTCAGCTTCAAGAAATATCGGTTCCCCTGAGTACTTGACAACTGTTGAGTGTGGCCCATAGCTTTCTTCAAATGACTCATCTGGAGGTGGAGAGGACAGAAAGATTTTTACAGTGACGATTTCTTCTACTTTAGGCTAGTTTACTACCCTCCCCACCCCTGAGAAATCTTACCTTTGAAGACATTTAAGACGACATTCAGAACTTGTCTTGCTCTTCTCGGGCCTGCAAATAATTAAAGTATTTTTAAGAATCATCTTCTGCCTAAAGGGAATGCGACCACACGGTTCAAGGTTTCTGATTGCCTACCTGCAATGTTAGACCTAACCGTCATTGTGCCATAGCCAAAAGGAGGGCGCTCTTTAGAAGGGGAGGAGCCATACAGTGAAGCACTTTGCATAAGCGTCTCTTTGGTTGGGTAGTAACACAAGATGGTTAGCCTACAAGAAGAAGGATACTTTTTAGTCTCTCTCAATTTTAAAGAGGAAGAAACTAACACGAACCTAGGTAACCCCTACCTGTATTCTGGATCTCTTGTGATAATTGGTTGTCCTTGTGCTGGGAGAGTCTCTTTTTCAAAGGATATTTCATTTTCATAAATAAGACGCTCACCTTCGATCTGTGTCGGGGAAAATAATTTCAGGTCTAATCGGTCAGATGTGTTTGATTTTCAGTCTCTCCTTTGCCACAGCTCTCAAATTACTTACCCTCAATGAAGTTCCACAACTAGAAACATGGAACTGGAAGAACGCTTGTTCCTTGGTAAACTCTACAGGCTTGCAGGCACTATCTTTCAGTCTTGTTTTACCCATGTCAATGGATGGAACAGTCTTCATGAAAGCAGATACAGCTACAGTTCCATTAGGGTAACACACTAAAAAACAGGAAGAGAATCCTTCTAATTACAAACCCCTTCTCCCTCATAGTCAGTTTCCTAGATTTAAGATGGAATACAGCTCACCTATAAATTCTGAGGATTGATAACTGCATTGAATAGAGAGGATATCCAAGGTCTCCATAGTGCTGGTTTTCTTCAGAGCAAGATCAAATCGAGCTTGAATTCTTTCAAAAGATACCACCTTTAAGAAGGAGAGAAATGGGCAGGATTCAGTCTAACTGCTCATTTATGTCTACTTGAACTCTAAGCAATGAGGGTAGTTTTGGATGGGTAGCCGTATTGGTCTGCAGTAGAACAGCAGGATCTGAGTCCAGGGGCACCTTAGAGACCCACAAGATTTTCAAGATGAAAGCTTTTGAGAGTCCAAGGTCCCTTCTTCAGACACTTATTTCTGTGAAGTTGATAGATTTCCAGTTCATGAGGCCGAATGCCGTGCCTTCCATGAGGATAGTTCTATGTGAGTATCTGTGATGGTCTGCAGTAGAACAGCAGAATCTGAAAATCTTTTTGGTCTTTAAGGTGCCACTGGACTCAAATCCTCTTAAGCAATGAGTTAATCTGTTGAGCCAGCCATGCTAAGGTGCACAAATGGTGCAATTCAACATGTGCAACTCTGGAGAAACATGGATACTTCTAAGGTAAGTGAAAGCACGATGACTGATAAGAACTATGATTGGCATGTATAATCAGTTAGATGGGTGTGTGTGTGCAAGGACTTTAGCGGGGCATCTCATTTCCCCTCCCTATTTCTTCTTTCACTTCTCTGAAAGCTGCCATAACCTCTCCCCTTTTCCTGCTTCCTTCTCTCCTTCCCACCAACCAACTTATCTACCTTAATCTTTTTCTCTGTCGTCAGCTGTCCCTCCTACCCTCCCTCGACACCCTCTACCTAGGAGATCTATGGCCACGTTGTGCACTGTCAGCTGCTGATCTGGGCTGGGCTCAGCTGAATGGTGGAGATTTGCAGGGGCACATCACTTTCCCTTGGATCCCCCTCCCTACATTATTTCCCTTTTCCTGGCTCCCTCATCTTCCCTTACTTCCTTTTCTCCTTCTCATCCACCCAAAAAACTACACCTGTTATCTGTCTCCCATCTTCAGCTACATTTATTTTATTTATACCCTGCCATAGTGGGGATCCAAAACAGCTTATATCATTGTCCTCTCCTCTGTTTTATTTTCACAGCTCTGTGTGGTAGGTTAGGCCAATTATTTACCCAAGAACTGGCCAAGGATACCCAGAAAGGTTCCATGGCAGTGGTGATTTGGACTAGGTTATCCAAGATCCGAGTCTGAAAATGTAACCACTACATCGCATTGCTTTTCATGGAGTGGATACTTTTAAACAACAGCAAGAAGCGAGGCTTGGGTGAGTCATGAAATTCACAGGGTAGCAAGATACCCAGTGGATACGGCTGGGTCTGGCCCCAATGAGCACTCCTTCAAGCCCTGGAAAGGGCTGTGCCCCATCGCCCTTCCTTCTACTGACTGACACCAAAGCTTGAAGGCTGGCAATACTGTTGTGGTTGCCTAGCAACCCCATAGCACTACCTAGAAGGCATTTGTTTCTTAAAGCTACAAGCTTTATTATTTTGAGTTTTAATACCCCTGAGTATTTTTTTCCAAATTTCAGATTTTGTTTTTGATTTGATTCTGACCTTAACCCATTAGTTACACATTCTTTTAGCTCTATGCCAATAAAGGAAAGACTCTTCG